>NC_090276.1:100799244-101424244 GCF_040414725.1 Anabrus simplex | reverse complement strand
CTGCCATCTAGTGGGCCTAGAGTGAAAAAGAACGTCGACATTGACGAGCAGACAGCCAGATGGCGGCACACGGTAGCTGACGCCATAGTGTCAGTAGAGCAAAGTGCAGGGCTAGTATCAGAGTGTGTCTGCTTCTTGCAATCAGACGCTATTCGTGGCGATATTATTCCGTGTTATCTGAGATTTATCACGCACAAGGCCCGCACTCACAAAGCGGAGTTAAAACCGCACTGTATGATATATACGCGTGGCCAATTAGTGATATTGACAAAGCAGGATTAGCGAAAATAAACGTTAATATTTCAAGAGTGAACGCCAAAAATGTTCAACAAATAAAGCTACACGAACTTCATGCTTCGCTACGGAATCCAACCATGACGTAGGCTTGAGGCTAGGCTCTAGGGCTCGCTGGACGGCCAAATATTTTCTAGGTCATGACTACTGATCCCCTAGCTCGGTCTAGTAATGCTTCCACTTACTAGTGCCAAGATCCTCACTTTCAGCTACCCGATCCCAACTCCCTTGGTCCACTCTTGTTCTCCAGAAGTGGAAACTTTGTTTCTTAAATTTTTCGACTTTCTGACAGGAAATCGAACCCACGTTCTTCCGGCAGCCTAAATGGCTTTAAATCAAAATACAAGCCACATTTTTATCAAACAACAATCGCACCACCACCGCTACTAAAGTACTCATCTTCTGTTATCTAGGAGTAAACATGGCGTTACACTCCATGGTTTGCAAACACTTTAGCTACGCGAGTTTAAACAAACCCAACAGCTATATTCTAAGAAGATGCTCGGCGCTTGTGTACTGCGGCAGAATAAGGAAACAAAAAGACGGCTCATATCCATCAGCTCTTTGTGTCTCAGACAGCTTCTGTTTGTTCATCACCTGGGTATAGGGCACCCAATTCTTTTCCTTGACTTGTTATTTGAAGACACAGTATCTTATAGCATTTCATTCCCAGGTAGAACATAGGGCTTCGACGAAATTTCTCCAGCGTGTTCTGCCAATGCTTTCACCTCTCCCCATCTCTGTTGTTCTCCTGCCTGTGGATCACCTCGCCAACTCGTCCGGCTACATTGCTGGCCTTTCGTTCAAGGGCCTTCGGCTTCGATTCCCGTCAGGGTCAGGGATATAGGCTACCTTAATTCGTTATTTCCACTGGCTCGGAGACTGCGTGTGTGTGTCGTCCTTATATAGAAAATAAACAAGGAAAACAAAGATAATGAAAAATAAGAACATATGATTAAAACGTCTGAAAAGGAAGACTCAGAAATAGTGTGTCCATTTCAGTGCCTGCCTTGTAACACTTCCTTGTGCTTATCACAGGCTTTGGCCGATCTTCTCGGCGGCACAAAGAACAACCACCACCACCACCTCTGAACATATTCTCCGTGCTCGTGAGAACTGCTAGGGTATTTTCATGGCATATCTTTATCCTAGTCTCTTTTGCAAAGTTAGATTAAACACATTTGTAGCCTTTGCAAACACAATTACAAGCTTTTAATGGGTAATATCAAGTTTAATTTATTTTATCGTTGTCATATCTGACTGTTCCGAGGTATCTGTGGAACAGCAGAGGTAAAAGAAGGTGCGGGGGTGAACGGGCCTCAAAATACGAAATTAACGTTAAGATAAAATTTAACAAGGTTATATTTTCTTTTCAAAATCAAGAAATAACAAATAGAACAGGTACTCAGTAGCCGAAACACAATTTGAAAATGTACAATTACAAGGATTACAGGATTTGGGCTCCGAGAGCCAGACACATAATTCTTGAGCAATAAGCTCAACCTTATGGTATACAAGATTCAACCAAGGGGCAGTAAACCCCAATCATGCCCAGGAGCATTTACTCCTCTTTACACGGTAAAGCCTCCTCGAGGCATACAACAACTCAATTTTCAATAAAGAGCAACCCGCTCTCAAAATTTAAGCCTATCCAAGGCCACACCAAATTCTACTTTCAAGCTGTCCTCCACGGACACAGACACAGGGGTAAAAAGATACCCAACCTACAGAGGCCTATTAAGTGACGAAACAGAAATATTACATGGCCTCGACAATACCAAATTGAGAGGAGGCGAAGCTGCACTCCTAATACTTTTTGTTTAAAACCTACTTGGCACTAGGCCGTTAATGCAAGGGCTAATCCCATCCTAATGAGGTGACTTATATAAGAGAAACAATTTACGTTACTTTAGAAGGGAAGAAACGGTTGTGAAAAATAAGTTCACCTCAATGCAATGTGAGTGGCAGCTCGAGAGGGTTAAGCACTCTCTATCCCAATATGTAGTTAAAACAGAAAGAATTGACACCGAGTGTCTTTACATTTTTAAAAGGAAGTTACATGGAAAAGGCTTCGGACCTGCCCCGAGAGTTAAACTGCTGAGCTAGCAAGAAATGAAGTTATTAAAAGGCCATTACCTTGTGGTTGAACTGCTGCCCGAAGAAAGAGGCGCTTCCCGCCCCCTGCTACGTACTTTACACACTGAAAGATGTTACTGAAGTGGCGCGGAGACCCGAAAATCAGCAGTTTATATACTCTCGCGGAAATTTCGAGGCGTTTCAGGAATGAGAACACCCTCCCACAAGAACTTTATTGCCTTGGGTTAAGCAGCATATCCCCGCTGAGGAAGATACACCTGATTGGTCATAAATTAATTAAAGAAATTCGGGATTGGCTAAATTCAAAACAAGGGGAAAGGAAGGGTTATACAGCCAACTTAAACAATAACAGAAAGAAATTTAACAAGGAACAAACTTTTGAAATAAAAATTTCTCCAAAAAACAGTTCTTTCACTTCGCACTAGGGCGCACCATTGTAGTTCTTCAGTAGTGTCCTCTAGAAGAGAATGTTCACACTTTTTACTACAGGCAAAACAAAAATACATCGAAAACGACCCAGTTCAGAAACTTCAAAATTTCCAAGTAGTGACATCTTCTGAGAAACTTGAAAATTAACACATTAGATAAAGTTCAGACTTCCTCCAGTAGGGGAGTTCCACCTGGCGCAAGGTTTGAATTAGCGACGTGGGGGTGTACCACCCGGTACACTGACCAAAACTGATATGAAAGCATACTGTAGGTCATATTATAATACTTTAGGCTATTCTGCAAATGTTATCCACAAGTTTCTGCTTATAAAATCAAGTTATTTTGCTTGTATTTCTTTCTCTTTGACACATTGTGTGGTTAAATGAACTTTGAAGTCGATGAGTTTCGCGAGCGAGAAAGGACAAAAAAAGATTAAGAATGTGGTCAAGTTGGTGCCGGTCTTCGTTTGCGAAGTACGTGAAGGTCATGCTGAATATTTTACTCCCATCCAATTCCAAGAAAATAGAATTTGAATATTTTGAGAGTGCTTCACAACACCAGCACGAACATGGACCCGCTACGTCAGTTTACATGATCTGTTCTCTACCTGGGGGGCGCGCCCCACTTAGAGGAAGCGTGGTGAGCAACGAAAGGCACAATCGAATTCGCTAAACAGTAAAAAGTTGTGACAAAGAAAAGAATTTACTACAAAAAGTTATCTTCGTCACCGCTAAATCGTACACGTAGAAGGAAGATTTTCCTGAGATGTTTTGACAAGGCATTCGTGTTTATGAATTGTGTAATAAAACGTGTAAAAATTATAAAAATACAAGAATTTTTGTCAAGAAGTACGGTAAAAATTATTGCATTTATATAATTTTTGACACAAACCTTTTTCTACATGTATAGGAAATGTAATAAGATTACAAAAAGTGAAAATAAATTAATAAGTCAACATATAATATGAATGTGTGACAAATTTACAGGAAATAATGTTAACATTTTTATTTTATTTCCGAATTGTATTGTGCAGTTTCCATCAAGATATCCACGTGAATGTGAGTTTTCTACGCTGGCTTACATCAAATCAAAATACCGACCATGGCTAGATGTTGAGGCGAGCAAACACTAAACAACTTGTGAAAGTAAACAGTGCCAGCCTTTTTCTTAATCAGTAATGCTGTTCCTGCAAAAACAAATCAAATGATGCAGTTTAAATGCTAATTGCCGTAATACATTTACTGCAATTCGTTTTATTCTCTTGTTGTATTATTATTTGTGTTATTCATGACTTTCTTTGTGAGGTGATTGCATTATATTTATTACTTTGCAAAATGTAGTAAAGCGCTCATAATTATTAATAATAAAAGTGTAATAGATAATAATTTTTAAATCAATAATTCATTAGGAGTCGTGAAATAATTTACGGATGCAAAGAGGGGGTATAGTCCCACAAAGGTTGAGAACCAATGGTTTACATATTGTCCCCTTCAAAAGTGGTAATAATTTAGTAAAAGGAAATGATTTATTTCATCAGCGTGTTGGAACATTATTTAATCGCCAAGAGGGTGAGATTCTGTATTTCCGTGCTAGTGCGAGCCAGCCACTTGCGAACCGGTTTTTCCCGACCTACCAAGAGAACGAGGAAGCAGGGTGGAATTCCTGTTATGTGGCCTTCAAACACATGTGTGCGTACCACGTGACCCGGCGAGCAGCCTGATCTCAATCGATCAATAAATGGAAAGTCAAGTGACGTGAAACTGGAACAGCCAATAAAAATGACAATCTTCACAGGAATGCAACAAATCCACCAATTAGATGTAATTAAGGGGAGCACCTACGTCTTAGGATAGGAAATTAATGGTAATTCCAGAGGAAAATTTTATAGAGGGTTTTGTACTTCTGGACGCTAAATTTGAGCACTACTCTGACTGCAGCTACGGAAGAGACTGGACGTCGTTTGCTTCACTGGAAGACTTTACATTAGAGAAGGCAGCGAGGACCGTATAAACAGCAATTCAGACACTCGGAAAATTTAGCTACGATTTTATTTAGGGTTGTCCTAAGATAAGTGTCTACATCCAAATTATAAAGCATCGTGTGTGTATCCTGGGCTATTGCTAAGACTTTTGTTAGTTTCAGCTTTCTACGAGAACTTGGAAGAAGGAAGGTCCTTGGTTCGAGTTCACTGCAAGATGGTTATCCAGTTCCGCGAAGAATACTACAAGTTCCTGTGTATCTTCAGCTCCTCCATGAGTCACTAAGCATGTAAGGCGTCGGACATGGGCGAGACTTTGTTCGATGGAAGGTGATGTGACCACGTGCTAGGTCATCCGCCAAAAATCCAGTTTACACCAGCCACATGAGTATTCTTTAGGAATTCAATTTCTTTCTATCTTTGTAAAATGTTTGTAAACGTAGCCTTACCTTATTCATTTAGATTTCTGTTAGTTTTGCAGTAGTTAGACTTTTCATTCTTCTTTCTTTGGTGAGAGGTAGTTTGTGCTCTGGAATGAGTGTGTGTTTGTTCTATTAGTTAGAAATGAGTGTATGTCATCGAGAGAGACCTCAACTGTCCTAAGAATTTAGAAGGCAGGAGAGATAAAAAAATAAATGAACCCCGCGTTAACTTTGATTGGTTTTGAAATAATTTGAAAATTAATTGAGACAAATTAGGACAGTGTTCTAGTGTTTTTCTTAGTGTAGAATTTCATTCTACGATTGTACGACATGTTTGTGGGTTCGAGTTTGTTTAGAGTCATCCGAGTAACTTCATACGACAGCTTTGCGAGTGAGATTATGCACGGTCAGGAATATAATAATAATAATAATGAGTAAAAATAATTAAACCTAATTACGCGCTAAAAGGATTTAATAAGGTCATGAGTTTAATGTTAGTTATTTTTGGAAAGTATTATCGTGTGCTCACTTTATGTAAAGTAAGCCTGGGACATGGCAATTCTCCGGACGGAGTACTGACGAATTAGATGTATGTTTTCTGCGCTATTAATTTGAGTATGACTTGCAGATGGGCATTATATTTTGAGTAATAATTTATGCATCCATTAGAGTCAATTTTGGGAAGAGATGTGTCACTGGACATGATTTCTTCGAACTTCAGTGCAGAGTAATCGAGAGCCACGACATTATAGGTGAATAAAAATAAATGCCGCAACTCATGAACCGTAAGCGCGTATTCTAATATTTTGACCTGTGTTGTAGTTATTCTACTTGCTTAATTGGGATGACTTCTGTTTAAAATATTCCTTGAACATCGTTGTATAGTTAATTTCTACGTATAAGTGATAACCTTAATTCCATCACATTCTACATTGATACCAGGGATGTGCGTGATAGTGTCATCTAGAGAATGATTTCCCTAATTTGCAGTAAATCCTGAATTTAATAATAATGGGTTAGTGTTCGTGTAAATAGTATTATAATAATGCCGTGTACCCATGTGTGAATGTGTGATGTGTGATTTAATCCTATTTTGTATTTTATAAATATTTCTTGTATGATTTTGTGACGATATTCTCCATTATGTGCGTCAAATTTTTGACCGACTTGTATTATTTCGCGTGTCCGTAATTGGATCAATTTTGAATCTTTAGAAGATTTTATTGTAATTTAAGGTAGACTAGGGCCTAATTCACTAAGTTAAAGTGAATAAGAGAAGGCAACGTCCGTGGACTGATGTCACGAGATTTAATTATTAGTTATTGTACACCTGCATAAAATTGAGTAAAATTTAGGTTGATATAAGTTCAAGTAAAAATTTATTACAAGACGCTTATTCAATTAATAATTATAAAAATGAAGTAATTGTTTAAGGGAAAGTCTAAGAAAGACTTGCTAACCATAAATTGATGAATTAAATAATTTCCAATAATTTAAATAAGGAGGAGAAAATAATCATTTTCTTGTAAAAATAAGCGAAATCCAGATGGGATATTTTAATTTAAACAATTTGATTATCATTATAGGAGAATGATATCAGATATTATTTTGTTTTTCAATCAATTTTTCAGTAAATTAATGATCCCTATATTTATTATTACAGAAACGAACAGTCGTTGAACTTTAATTTGAGCGAGATCCCTCATAAATGATAGCACGAGGAGAAGATATTTCAAGAATCAAACCCAGATTTTGTGAATTTAATTGTTTTATTTAAAAGAGTGTCAGTTTTAATAAATGTGTAAACCTATTTTAGTCTCCTTTCATTTGTCGCTAGTCCTTCATCTATCCCTGCCTTTAAAATTTTCTGCACAGCCGATAGCGAACGGTCCACCACTGAGACCCTCGCTCTCCGGCGAGCTGAGCCCGGCATGATGGGGGCAATATTGAGTATCTTGTTTCAGAACTACGTAGATACAGTATGATGACGAGTTTTGTATCACAATGAAATACCTAACTTTTGAGCAGTTTTCAGCGCGTAACACCTGACTTGCACAAGGAAGCAGTTGACATTATCTGTGATACCTGAAACCATTTCTTCTCACTTTCGATTCTGTTCACTTATGACTGTTAGGCTCTTCAATTTGCCGAAACTAACTTCGTGTAATGCGCCACGTTGGGCGCCACAAAATACTCGTTTCCAAGGGTACAATACTAGAGTGGAGAGAAAAGAAGACTTCATGAAGATAATTTCCAAATTTCAATTTTCTGAGGATGTAAACAGAAATGTTTAAACAGTTATATATATATATGTGTGTGTGTGTTTGAGTGTAATTTGGTAGAATCTGATGGTGATCCTCCAAGGACGGAACATATAATTGTTTCTTAACCTGTTTGACCTCCAGCGTTGGTTTGTCCCCGGACTCACCAAGGGATCCTACCTCTCACGCTTCAAGGACAGTGTCCTGGAGCGTGAGATGTTCGGTCGGGGGCTACAACTGCAAAGGAGGACCAGTACCTCACCCTGGCGGCGTCATCTGCTATGCCGAAGAAGGGCCTTGTGGCGGGCAGGGAAGATAGACAAGGAAGAGTGAAGGAAGCGGCCGTGGCCTTAAGTTAGGTACGATCCCGGCATTTGCCTGGAGGAGAAGTGGGAAACCACGGGAAGGTGGATGAGGTGGGAATTGAAGCCTCCTCTACTCAGTTGACCTCCCGAGTCTGAATGGACCCCGTATCAGCCTTCGTAACACTTTTCAAATATCATGGCAGAGCCAGGAATCGAACCCCCACCACTACACCACAGAGGCGTACAAAAACTCGAATCTTAGTCTAATACTGTGCGTAATGCATGTAATATAAACAACATACACACTAAATGTTAAAAGAAACCTACGAAACCGAGCTCGATAGCTGCGGCCGGTATCCAGTATTCGGGAGATAGTAGGTTTGAACCCCACTGTCGGCAGCCCTGAAGATGGTTTTCAGTGGTTTCCGATTTTCACACCAGGCAAATGCTAGGGCTGTACCTTAATTAAGGCCACGGCCGCTTCCCTGTCCTATCGTCGTCATAGGACCTATATGTGTCAGTGCGACGTAAAGCAAGTAGCATAAAAGAAACCTACGAAAACATTATTCAGGCGTGATTCCCCCTTCGTTGGAATTTGGTGGGAGGTTGCGCCTTCACTGAAAGTTCTCGCCATGACCCTCACATGGATCACGTCGGTAGATCTGTTTGTAAGCAAATATTTACTGTAATTTCTTTTAGGTCGTATTTTCAAGATCTTATCTCATATTTTCCTTTGCTTAGGGCAAAAGTTCAAATCTATTTCCTGAGTTTTTAGGTGATAAAAATCCGACGTTTACTCGTGAGTATAAACTTTGAGTAAGGACTCCAGTTTTGATTCACACCTCTCATTGGCTCTACGGCACAGTGCAAAGAGAGAGGCGCCTCATATATGTGTCATTCGCTCAAAGGTACGATGTAGGTTCTGTAATATTTTACAAAGATCCTTGTCGAATGAAAAAGGACAAGTAGTTAAAGCTCCTACCTGTTCCTGTTGTTTACGGCGGAGGAGCTCCTGACGAGCTTCTTGGATCGCCTCCCACAGCTTGGCCTCGGAGAGGATCTGACGGGACAGCTCCGCCACAGCGGGTTCTGAGTTCAGTTCTACAAGGGTGCCCATGGATTCATCTGATCGCTTCTTACCACATCCTGCAACAAGACACAGTCATAACGCTCAGGATTATAAATAAATAAATAAATAAATAAATAAATAAATAAATAAATAAATAAATAAATAAAAAATAAATAAATAAATAGATACATAACTAAATACTTCTTCTTCAATTCCCTCGTCACAGAAGGCTGTGTTTCTCACGTATCGTGGTTTCCTTCTATGCACTGTCGTGTCAGGCTCAATGTGAGATATGACCGAAATGGCAGATTTCCCATCTCTGCCCGTATGGTAGAGTATCCTCTGCCTCTCGGACTACGAGCTCTCAATTTCGGAGCGTGAGTTGAAAATCACGGTCCGTATAACTGAGCCTGGCATTTCTACCACCTCACTTGGGAGCGTGGTTTGGTGACCACGGGGCCCTTGGTTGAGTCCTGGTATTGCCTCCACTTAAGTCATTTGCGTCAGGCTCCTCACTTCTATGCCCCCAGGGGCTCGTACTTTGGGAGCGTGGTTTGGTGACCACGGGACCCTTAGCTGTATCCTCCCATAGCATGTGCCAGCATGGCCCACCTCCCTTGGTCAACTCTTGTTCTTTTCTGATCGCGACCCTATTAGGTTTTCCGAGGGCTAACGCCTTTTGTGGCTCTGGTCGTTCTTTGGCCGATACCATCATTTTCCGAAGTGTCGGATCCCTTCCATTTTTTCTCTCTTATTAGTGTTATATAGAGAATGGTTGCCCTGTTGCACTTCCTCTTAAAACAATAATCACCACCACCAGTTGTGTTGTCTATTTCTACATCTCTTATGTACAGATAATTATACACTGAGATTTATCATCGTCGCCTAGCATTCGTCACCTTTCTTTACCCTTCCTAGCCAAATTCCTTATTCTTCTAGGTAATCAGTCCTCCCTGTTGGGCGCACAAAGCACAGGATACGTACCTGTGAAAGCATTGCAGAAGGGACGTTTCCTCTTTGGGTCTAGAAGTCGCTCCATGTCGGAAGGGTCCACTTGCTGCAAACAGAAAATACGATTATAGGATGGAGAAACTGTGGAAATGTAAGGGAATGTAAGAGTTCAAAATGGCATCAGCTGAAGACTCACCCGTTTCTGCATGATTACGTCGTCAGCGGTCGACAGGGGAATACCCACGACGAGCAGCAGCAGAGCGACAACGCAGCCGAGGAGGAGGTGACACATCTGCATGTTGGCGGTGAGAGTGCTGCGAAACAGAAGAGTGACTCTACGTTAACCCTCTCCGGAAACAGTTACGGTGCCAATCAAGAAGGCCGTGATTAAAAATCAGAGTTAATAAACGTTCCTTTGTTTCTTCCTTCCGCGGTATTTTGTTCTGTTCCGCAGTTTCGTGACAGGCCTGATATCAGCGATCAGAAGTGAATGAGGGGCACACAATGTTCTACGTTACTTATTGAGTCGCTAAGTATGAAAGCGTTATAGAATGCAAGAAGGCTGATGGCGTGAGAATGAAAGAGAAAGAGGACTGGTGGGGAAAAGTACAGGAAAAGTTAATAACATTGCCCGCTTGGGAGTGAGAACATGAAATGACCATGTGGCGAAAATAATAGAGCAGCAGGCCTCTCGACAGTCTTACTGACGACTACACAGCTTGTTCCTCAGATAGGAACCTGCACCCATTGCATGTTGTTTTTATCCCGAAGTTAAACAGTTTAACCCAGACTTAACCTGTTGTTAAAAGTAACCCCTGTGGTGAACCAGAATTAACAATCAAACGCAGAGGATAAAGTTTAACTTCGTTCATGAGAGAATGGAGTGTGGCCTCAAACATCTAAAGAAACCTAACTTCAGGTGATCTTTTCTGTGGGTTATCAAACCTGAAAGGTTTGTTGTTTCTATACCAGACTTAACTAAAGTTGGAGGGAGGAGTACTGCACGTGTTGCCACATCTACATGCTCTTACCCCTCGCTTCCGGCTCACTTGTTCCCTCCTTCATTCTGACCGCTGTGATCTGTTGTAGACTACCTGGCCAGGTGGTGTCGTCCCATTTGCGATCACTCTTATACAATCAGGTTCTTATCAGTGACAGTGACAGGTTTGGCAACTCCCAGCAAGACGAGCTGCCCTGAAGTTTTATCTCCATGGCAACCGCAGTCGCCCCACCCTCGTTTCCATGGCAACCACACAGCCACTCCCTTTATCCCGCCTCGGCAGGCAGTAAACGGACCTCCCTGTAAGAAATGTCAGACGCCAACTCTTATTATTAGCAGTATAGGAGTGCTTCTCAACAAGGTCCAGCTTCCTTCCGCTCGACCCCCCTCCCCACCCTCCCTCATTCACCATCAAGCTTTCCTCAAATTGACGATACTGTCGTAGAGTGCGTTACAACCCAACGACAGTCATAAGGAACAGGTAATATTACAGCGGGGACCTGCTTTTAAATATTTTGAAAACTAACGTTCTCAGTTCAGCATGTGTGGCTGATGTTCTTTGGAAAAACCCAGAAATGAAGACCACCCTTCCAGAACTGTTGAAGTTTGCATTCGACTCCTACAAACGAAGGATCCTAATTTCAACTACTACACCAGAAAGGCCATTTTCGGCGTAAGAAGACTAAACCGCTACCCGAGGTTGCCCTTCCTTGCAGCATGTGATATGAACCAGCGTGTAAATGGAATGGCGGAAGTGTAGAGTGTTCAATGTGAGGAAAGGAACGTTAAAGACGACACACACACACCCAGTACTCACGCCAATTAAAAACCCCTGACCCGGCCGGGAATCGAACCCGGGGCCGCCGGGTGAGAGGTGGACGCGTTGCCCCCTACACTGCGGGGCTGGACTACCCGAGGTTGGGAATTCTCCTCTAATCCATGCTGTACGTTCATGCTCTCTTTGGATACACACTTCTAGGGCAGGGATACGGAAATCTATTTCCGCTGTAAAAAAATAAACTGAATTTTATGTACAAGCGTACGAGTCTGTACTTGGTGATACCAAAATAATCCAGCAGTGGTGTAATGTGTAATAATAATAACGTAATTTAAATATATCTGTTTCATCATCCGTTTATTTATTTGGGTTTATTTATTCGTGCATTTGTTCATCGTTTAGTGCCGGGAGTGTTCAAGGACATGTTCGACTCTGCATGTGCCCCTGGGACGCAGGTCAGCACGTAGCCTGCTCCTGTCGAATAACGCCAAGGAGTCTGCTCAAGGTTTGACGTCACCATCCGACGGACGAATCAGCATCAGCAACTTCATATGGCTTCACTCCAAATGAACTCTGCGGAGAGGTTTTGAATTAAATAGAACCGAGGATTTTGGATCACAATCTAGTGATACCACTAGCTCTCCCACTCTGCCACCGCCAACATTCTGAAGGTAAGAATTCTTTCCAGCATCGGGATTCGAATTGGCTACCCACCCTGTGAGACCAGGCCCTTCGAGAGCCCTGAGCTGTGACACCAACACTATCCAGAACGTGTTACGTCGCACTCACACAGATAGCTCTTACGGCGGTCACGGACTTGTGCCCACTCACAGAACACTGCAGGAGGGGGAGAGTCTCGGGATATCCTCGCTAACCTGCCTGATCTCCTGCTCGCTCCTCTCGCGGGCATTATTTAGAGACTGATGCCTTCAGACACAAACACAATTATATATCGAAACTTCCTGGTGTAATTATTTACTGTTGTGCGCTGTAATGGAACTGATAGTTACTAATAAGGCAAGTGGTTATACAGAAAGTATGAAGTCGTCACCTGGGTCTGTCTGAAGGAGAAGAACAAGTCATGTCATGTTTTTGGTAACATACAATTCTGTAGATGATAAATACATATATTCTATTGTATTACCTATCCGGCATCTCTTGGTCAGCTCTTGTTCTCTTCCCACCCCCACGGTACGATGTTTGCCAAGCCCAGGCAGTCTTACATTTTCACGTCCTTCTTGGCTTTTCCCTTCTTTTTCCCTAAAAGAGAGTCAGATCTATTCGACTTCCTTTTCTGGTTAGTTTTGAGGGAGAATGGTGGCACCGTTCTACTTTCTCACAAAAACAGTAATCACCACCATCACGAAAAGGTCCCGTGGCTACCACGATATAAACATTCCCGCAGATATACAAGCTCGTATATTTTATATTTAAACTCCAATACACCACAAAGTGAATTTTTATAAACAAATATCAGAGACTAATTCAAAAAATAAGTTTCCTATTTATCTATCGTGGATTAATTAAAGGTAGGCCAGGGTAAAGGACACTGTTTTATTCTGCACCAGTCCTTCATTTTTAGAAAAACTAAGGTTACTTCATCGTTAATTAATTAAAATTTATTTATTTATTTATTTATTTATTTATTTATTTATTTATTTATTTATTTATTTATTTATTTATTTATTTATTTATTTATTTGTGGTAGTCTAACGTCACTTTAATATATTTTTCGTAGAAAATGGGATGGGAAAGAATTAGAAATGCCGGTCTCAGTGGCTCACATAGTTGAGGCGCTGGCCATCTGCCCCCAACTTGGCAGGTTCGATCCTGCCAACCCATGCTTCCAAGTTGTGAGCCCCCGAGACCCATTTAGTCACCTCTTACGACAGGCAGGGCATACTGGGGATGTATTCTTCGTCTGTGTCCCTCACTCACAGGGGTCAAAACCTCCAAATTCGAGTACATGCAATAATTGGTCGACAGTAAAATAATTATATGTTTTAAAATGTTCATTAGCATCACACTTAATCCAGGCTTTGGACTAGTATAATGATTGTATTAAAATCATTTTGGCGTGTTTAAAATCAGCTGTAACTAAGTTTCATCACTTATTTTTGTCGGCTTTAGGTAAGCGTCGTTATAATTTTATTCCTTTGTACATACCTATCAACATTAGGAATACCTGAAGCAGAAAGATGATTACGCAATATATTTTCTGTAAGAAATTACCTTTAAGCAGGACCTGATGTCACTATTTTCTTCATATTTCTTCCTGTTACATTGAGGACTGAAGTCCGGTGCAGTTCGTCCTTCTTTAAACACCACCAAATCGTCGGATCGAGGATGTACAGCATTTGTTGTTCTCTGTTTGACAGCTCCACATAGTGATTGGTTTCTTGCTGTTTTCAAGCCATTATTATTTTGATGCATTGCGTTTGTCATTTTAAACATTATTTCATACTTAGTTTTGTCTTCCTAAGTATAATCATCATCGTTTGGTGTAAAAAATAACATTAAGTCTTTTGTAGATTTAAATTATTACCTTTAATTATTTTGAAATTCAACTTTTGAATCACATATAAAATAATTATGGAAATCCTCACCATATCTTAACCCAAATTTAGGATCACTCATTAAAGGCAAATATTTTGAAATTAATGGTCCTAAGTGTGTAGTAGAATAATCAGTTACTTCTTTTTGAATTTCTGATTCTAATTCTTTTCTGTCTTTTCTTGCTGATTTTAAAGCTTACTTTTCCTCATCACATTTCATCTATAACAACGGAATCTTCTGAATTATCTTTATACTAATTTCTATAAGGAATTAATTGTTTTTTAACCTCTCTATTTTCTTCTATAGATTTAATAATATTTTCACAATATTATCCAACTTATTTTCTAAAACACTAACAGCATCAATAACAGGTTGATCTTCTCTCATATTCTGTTATAGGTTGCTTCTTCCATTTTCAACACTCTTCTTTCATTTCTAAAACTTTCTTCCCGTTTTGTATCGCCCCAGTGTCATAATGAGTAATCGTTTATGTTAACGTTTTTATTTTGTAGAAATGTTTTATCTGTATCGGCCATAATTAGTTTTGCAATTCATATCAATAGTAATAAAACCAAATTCTTCATTCCAACATTCGCTACAAATAGCCTTAAAAATCTTCAAACTTCATATCCCCACCCACAAATTCTTTATAAATATGATTTAAATTGGTATCATCTTGTCTGAATATATTTTAAAAATTCAACTTTTCTCTAACCAACTGTTTTGCTATTTTCGAATATGTTTGGGCTAAATACAAACAATGAATGCCTTTATGCCTTCCATGAGTAAAATATTCATGAACAATATCTTGGTTTTCCAATATAAAATCATCAAAAATTATAACAGAATTTTCCTCACATCAATCCAAGGGAATTGTGGTTTCGTCATCACTAGTAAACTGAACCATTGATATTCGTAATTTTTCCTCTATTTCTTTACATTCTTTCATAAACGGTTGATACAAACTTTTAGGATGAACATAAAGTTGATTTTACTCCAGTTTAACCACTCAGGTTTTAAAATATAATTATCAATCATTAAACTGGTTTCCGCGGCCATTAGGACCAATAATTCCACAACGAATAGAATTTGGCAAACGTTCTCCATGTCTATGTTTTTTTCAGCAAGTATTAATGTTGGAATCCAATCTGCTTTTTATTTTTACTCTTTTTGTCCATTTATTTATTTATAAATGAATAGAATTTTTGAATTAAGTGGTACATAATCAGTTTTAGAAAAAAGATTAAACGTTCGATTGCGAGATGAATTTTAAAAAGTTGGATTAATAGGATTTTATTCAATTTTCTTAACTCCAAATGCTACAACAACACACACTATGAAAAGTATCAGATACGATAACTGAAATGTTTATTCAACCAAGACAACATAATGTAGAAAATTTACAAAAAGTTATTCAAAGGCAAGGGCCCAAAATAAAATTCTAAATAGATTACAAATAATTAGTGATTTATATTGATAAAGAAGAAAGTATCGGTTCAGTTTTAGGTTTAAATAATCAAATTGTAGAACCAAAACCAAAACACATGCACACAACTTATCAAAAATAATTCTTTTCGAAATAATTAAAATCCATGCCGATGGTATGTTATTAAATATTCTGAGCACTTTCACCGTGAAAAAAGTTTATTGTTTCTTTTAAGCCTGATTTAATATTTGGTAAACTAATGATTTAAGAACCAAAATACTCAATATTTTGTTCAGTTTTCGATATAATTCAAAATTTAGAAATAACTATAACCAATGAACATGATGCATTAATAGATTTTAATGGTGAAAATATAACAGTCATTATGGAAATGAAATAAAAATATTGTAAAAAATTTTAAAATCGGTTACAGATCAAACACCGCTCGTGAATGAAACAAGGGCATTTCTCGTTATAAGTCATAATTTTTGTTATTTTCCCAAATAATGAATTCTTCACTTTGCTTATTATTTTCTTAGCAATAAATGGATAAAGTAGAAAGCTGGTAGCGGCAGTCATTTCCTATCAATGAAAAAACGAAAAATAATTTAAATTCACCTACCAACGATGTGGAAATAGATATTAAAGTTGGATTTATAACAGCACCTATCTGTATCTTACTTTCGATGGAACTCATACTGATGGAAGTGATTATACTAATTATGAAGGGAAATCAAATGTGAAACTAATTGATAATTTTCCCACTCAGTTATGACAAACAGTACTCTCTCCAATTGATCATCCTCAACAGTTCTTTATCGCCTAACTTCCACTCAAAATGATGATATAATGTATGAAGGCAATTTTATTAATAATAATAAACTGCACAAAAAATCGAATGAGGTTTTATATCCCTTGAGACTCATAGGTGGATTTTAAAGATTATAAAAAAGTATTGTCTGAAGGCGATTTAACTGTTACTTTTACTTGGAACCAAAAAGCAAAAGATGCTTTATATATAAGGTTCACTAAACATGCAGCAGGAAAGGATATTGCTGGAAGTCGGCCTGACGAAGGAAAAGTTAGTGTAAATTCGATGGAAATAAGAATACCAATTGTTAAATACGAGCGAACCAGCTTATGCATTCTATGAGCTACAAACTCAAGAAAATGTTGGCGTTAGTGGAAAAGAGGAACCTCGAAACAGATATTACAAACTAGGACAATTCAATGCCGTATTTTACTTTTGTTGTGTTTCAAACTAACAGAAAAGGTCATCAAGATCTGAATTCTTCTAAGTTTGACCATGTTCAACTTCAAAATATTTACGTGAAAAATGGAAGAAACGATATATTTCCAGGAGAAATGTGGAATATAATGCCTCCTAATACTTATCTCAAAGCCTAGAATGAATTTTTAGAATTTAACTGCTTTAAAGTCGGTTCCTTCTGTTAATCCTCGGGAATTCATTAATTATTGCCCCATTTACGTTATCAATATGATTAGGCGAAGGAATGTGACAACGGCTCAGAAAACTACTATGAAGTTCTGTGCGACATTTAATGCTAATATAACACGCTTACTTATATGATTACGTGAGGTGAACCTCTGATGTTAAACTGAAAAATGTTAATACTAATGAAGAAAAAGTTCAAAGAATTTCTTGAGTTAATTGCTGTTTGTTTTACTCCTTAAATAATGTTTACATATAATAATAATAATAATAATAATAATAATAATAATAATAATAATAATAATAATAATAATAATAATATATAATATAATAATAATATGTCTTTAATATAATGCACTTATTAATATAAAGTTCGAAAAGCATCTCAATATGCTATCAAATACATTTTTTTGCTAGTTGCTTTACGTCGCACCGACACAGATAGGTCTTATGGCGACGATGGGACAGGAAAGGGCTAGGAGTAAGAAGAAAGCGGCCGCGTCCTTAATTAAGGTACAGCCCCAGCATTTGGCTGGTGTGAAAATGGGAAACCACGTAAAACCATTTTCTGGGCTGCCGACAGTGGGGTTCGAACCTACTATCTCCCGAACACTGGATACTGGCCGCACTTAAGCGACTGCAGCTATCGAGCTCGGTCTATCAAAGACCAAGGTTTCAAATACCTTTGGGAGAAACTTATTTTATTGTATTTTTAATTTTATTAACTTTTGTGATTTTTTACTGAAATAGGTAATGTTTTATTATTTTACTAACATTTTTTATGATGTTTTTATTTCTTAATTTTATAGAAATATTAACTTTTGATATTTTTTCCTAAAAATGAGTGATTTTTGATAAAATATGAAAACCCGAGAAAAAATACGCGAAATTATGTGTGAATGGTTAAATGTTGTAGGTGCGTCAGAATCCGCAAAGTACACCTCCTAGCAGTCTCTCACGTCGTTCACGGACTGATAAACCAGTGTGATTTCTATCTGAGTTATTTGTGGGTTTATATTATTCAAAAAGCGCCAACCCTTTTCCTTTGTGAGCTAGTTTACATCATTTCTTGAATTCACTCTAAGCTCTACTCTGATATTGGAAGCCGAAAGGAAATGCGGTGTTCTTGTTTCTCTAACGTAACATTTGTTGCTTTCTTTAGCTGCGTTCCTTTCCAGTGCAAGCAATACACTAGTTACTTCAGTTATATTTTAGAAGTTTAAAATTTATTTTGTCAATTAAGCGTCTAAGTGTGCAGCCTAAAGCATACAGATATGACACTGTTAGCAACGAAACAAAAAGACCGGTTTAAGCGACTATCGGCTGTATTGCTTGATAATTGTTTGTGATTTGACTTTGTATCACAAAAAATGCTGCTGTAGTTGGAATGAAAAGGCAAGGTTCTCTGTGATAAGACGTGGAAGAGTAAACTTTGTAAATACCCTTGCTCCTGTTAGGTGACAGTAACGCGCAGAGAGGAAAGGAGGAAATCCAGTCCTTCGAAGGATGAAGGAAGGGCCTCACTCAGACAGAAGTGGCTGTTGGTAACAAATGTTGTGTGGACTGACAGAGCGGAGAGAAGCTGTTTTATTTGGCAGCACCTGATATCCTGGCCGCTTCCAGGAATGCGAAGCACGCGGCCTCTTGACATATCGATATGCAGTAAAGCTCGATCTATCACAGTATCGATCTTGGCCGTGTCCATTGTTCCCCGGAGATGGAGACCAGTGTTTCTTCCATCTGCGCTGCGCCACATTAATACCATCCTCAGAATGACGTCATGTCACACCCGGCATTGGCAGGCTAGTTTTGTTTGTAACTGCATCTTCTAGATATCTCTGTTATATATTCCTCTGAAGATATCTCGAAGTTGTGAGGACCTCCGTTATCATTCCTTGCACGGTCAATCGTAAGATCCAAAACTATATTTTGCATAACTTTCTTTGATACACTGTTACGTTCAAATTTCTCATTCTTTTCGCATTTAATAGGACATTTCCTGGAGTTTTAAAAAATGCCTCTTTATGGGTGTCACGTTAGTATTTAGTAAATAAATCAATTCTTTCTTTCTTTGTTAATTAATTAATGCGTTTACCCTCCAGGGTTGGCTTTTCCCTAGGACTCAGTAAGAAATCTCACCTTTACCGTCTCAAGCTGCTGGTGGTGGTGATTATTGATTTAAGAGGAAGTACATTTATATAACAGAAAGAACAAATGAAGGTCTCAACCAAAAGGGCCACGAAACACGTGGAAATGAAAGGCCCCGAGTGCTCTAATACCGACAGGGTCGGAAAAGAACAAGAGTTGACCAAGGCAGGACGAATATGATAGATGAAAGTGAGGAGCCTGGCACAAGTAAGTCGAAACAATACCAGGGCTAATGTAAGGGCCCCGTGGTCGCCAACCCATGCTCCAAGTATCAGAGCCCCTGAGGCCCCTTTTAGTCGCCTCCGACGACAGGAAGGGGATACCGTGGGTGTTATTCTTCCTTCGCAACAGGGGGAGGCAGTGTCCAGGAGCCTGAGGCTTTAGGTCGGGGATACAACTGGGAAGAAGGACCAGTACCTCGCCCACGCGGCCTCACCTGCTATGCTGAACAGGGGCCTTGTAGGTGGATGGAAAGTTGGGAAGGGATAGAGAAGTAAGAGAAAGAAAGCGGCAGTGACCTTAAGTTAGGTGCCATCCCCGCATTTTTCTGGATGGGAAGTGGGAAACCACGGAAAACGACCTCGAGGACGACTGAACCCCCCTCTACTCAGTTGACGTCCCGAGGTTGATTGGACCGCGTTCCAGTCCTCGTACCACTTTTCAAATTTTGTGGCGGAGCCGGGAATCAAATGTGGGCCTCTTGGAGTGGCAGCTAATCACGCTAACCACTACAACACAGATACAGACAGGTGGAGTGAATCTTCAGCCCCAGGGACCTCGGAAAATCATCTTCAGGGCTGCCGACAGTGGGGTTCGAACCCAGTATCTCCCGAATGCAAGCTCACATCACGGCAAACTCGCTGGGTTATTTACTTGTTGCGGACAAACGCAAACTGCAAATGTTAAGTTTTGTAATTGCACTTAGAGAGATCGTGATGTTACTTTCTACGAGGTTCTTGAAGACGTCAGTGAAGTAAAGACATTTTCGTTCTTTCAAAATGCAATCATTCTTGACAGAATAACGATGTTTTTCGTGGTTAAGGTAATACGCATTATGTTATGTTAGTAATTTTTGCCGGCCCCATGGTGTAGGGGTAGCTGGGCTGCCTCTTACTCGGAGGCCCCGGGCTCGATCCCCGGCCAGGTCAGGGATTTTTACCTGGACCTGAGGGCTGGTTCGAGGTCCACTCAGCCTACGTGATTAGAATTGAGGAGCTATGTGACGGTGAGATAGCGGCCCCGGTCTAGAAAGCCAAGAATAACGGCCGAGAGGATTCGTCGTGCTGACCACACGACACCTCGTAATCTGCAGGTCTTCGGGATGAGCAGCGGTCGGTTGGTAGGCCAACGCCCTTCAAGAGCTGTACTGCCATAGGGTTTGTTTGGTTTTGGTTTAGTAATTTGTTACACAATTTTAAGGCAGTGAAAAGTAAATCTATTTTTGGACACTTCAGCTAGAAATTATTTCCCATGTACTGTAGATTGATTTTGTACAATTTTCATGCGATTTGGTTTAACACTTTGGTAGACAGACCCCAGTTTGCAACAACTTCCTCAATGAAATCAGTGGTTAACAAAACATGAGAATTTTCACTCTCATCGTGATTATGAGTCAATAATTGTGCAGAGTTTACAACCGTCTGCTCTCTCAGTCGAATTAAGATGATGATGATGATTATTGTTTATTATTATTATTTAATAATATTAACGTTTGATAAATTATCTTTGAGGCATTCTACTCCATTACTTTATGCATTATGTAAAAATAATAGTAATTACAATTTTCTCTTATCCAGTTAAGGAAATAAATAAATTAGCCGTGTGAATCAGGTGAGCAGGTCCTGTGGAGCATTATATATTAGTTTGTTTCATGATAACGTATTACTGCATGTTGTACACTGGTGTAGTCTCACCCCCGAGTGGATGCAATTGTGTTTTTCGGGATCAACAATTCGCGAAAACGCACTGTTACATTATTGACACATGTACACGTTTTCCTCAGGGAGGGTTTAGGTTCCTTCTTGGTGAAAGACTCTTCGTTCTTCCATAGCTTCATCTCCCAATGTTGTAGACTCTCTTGACATACATTACACTATGTGTTCCGTGATGAGTTATCATATCACTTTTGACATCAGTCTTGCTATATCACGGTATCCTCTTCGTCGAGGAGCACAATTGTATGTTGTATACTTCGCCCCCGTCCTGAGAACGTACTACAACGTACTGCGCGGCTTCTTTCCGCAGTGTACGCGCGGATGATAATTTTAAATTCATAAAAACCTCTTTTTGTATTCTTAACGAAGGGGGCGAAGAATTATTTGGGCCCAGCAGCGCTTCAGCAGTCAAATTCGGCCCTCTACATAACATCACGATGAAAATGTGTTAATTTCGATGTTATAAAACCATTAAACATTAACATTAGTGCATACTGATGTATACCAAAAGTATCTAGTGTACTATGGCCACTCGACATTCGACAACCGCAACATTTAGCCTACCTGCTGTGAAAATGGGAAACCATGGAAAACCATTTTCAGAACTGCCGACGATGGGGTTTGAACCTACTACTGGTATTCCCGAATGCAAGCTTAGAGCTCCGCGACCCTAACCGCACGGCCAACTCACTCGGTGCTCCAAATCTCCTCAGCCTGAGAGAAGGCATTCTGTAGTAATATTCCGTTCCCTTATTGCGAGGAAACACGGCAGATACTCAACGTGAAAGAGTTTCGTGCGTACGATCTGCTGCTTGAGACAGGCTTTAATACAACTACTTCGTGGCCTCCGGTCAATTTAAAACACAAAGACTGTGGAATGCGCGTGACAGTCCAATCTCCGTCATCGAATACCGATAAAGTGCTCGTGTGACAAAGGCGAAGTAATAACAGACGTAGTGGAGGACACCATGTTCGAGGGTGCGACATGAAAGGGTGAAAACTACTCCTGTTCGAAGCTTCATGTCTCCATCAGACGAATGAATCACCGTCACATTCCATATGAACGCTGGAATTGAATCCAGGTTTTGGGCACGCACTCTAGTTAGAAGTTGTATATCACCATCCCTTCTACCCAGCCTGTCCAAGAGCACTTAGCTTGTAGCGTGAGTCGGCTACCAGGGGGTTCTAAGCTGACTCCTGGCTTTGCTTCCACTTACTTGTACCAGGCTCGTCACATTCATCCACCCTATCCGACCTCCCTTGGTCAACTCTTGTTCTTTTCTGACCCCAATACTGTTAGAGCATTCGAAGCCTACGGAGTGCCCTTGGTGGTCCTTGCCGATACCTTAATTTTTAGAACTATCGGATCCCTTGCTTTTTCCCTTCTGATTAGTGTAAATAGAGGACGGTTGCCTAGTTGTTCTTCGCGTTAAAACAATAATCACTACAGCACCACATTCTGATGCCAAACGGGATTCGAACAGCTAACCACGTTATTAAGGCGGGTACTCACTAGGAGGCTGCAACCCTTCGCAGTGAGGCTGGTTGTCGGTATTCCGGCGCGCAGTGTTCCACACACAGGTCATGGAGTGGACTGAGTGTATTATGGGGCCCTTCAGTGAAGTGCCAAATACTTTCAATATCAATGACGTCTCATACAAAAAAAAAAAAGTTTAATGAAATGAAATAAAATTAAATGAACCTTACCTTATGTGATCTTTTAATTTGCTGATGATTGCTTGACACACTTGTGGTACAAATTTACTTACGACTACCGGGCGAGTTGGCCGTGCGGTTAGGGGCACTTAGCTGTGAGCTTGTATCCGGGAGATAGTGGGTTCGAACCCCACTGTCGGCAGCCCTGAAGATGGTTTTCCGTGGTTTCCCATTTTAACACCAGGCAAATTTTGTGGATGTTCCTCAGTTAAGGCCACGGCCGCTTCCTGCCCAGTCCAAGCCCTTTCCTATCCCATCGTCGCCATAAGACCTATCTGTGTCGGTGCGACGAAAAGCAAATAAAAATAATTACTTATGTCTTGCTTGGATACTCTGAAGAGATACTGGAAGCTGGTGGCTAAAAATCTCAAACTAAGTGCCAATTTATCTTGAACAGATATAGCTTTTCTAAATTTCGTGTCCCTTGTTTTTATTTTCGGTTCAACCAAATTTAATAAATACTCGAAATCGGTCGGTGATATACGAGTGAAATTCTTAAAATATCCACTTATTTCTTGCGATTTCAAATCCAGAAGCAAACTGGAATTAGCTCCGCCTTTGTAAAAGTCACCTTGCCACCAAGGACGGGCAGCAGAATACAGGGTACACAGCACTTATGACGAGTATAGTGGATGACACTGTTGCATGTGTCACAACGAGCTACTGGTGTTCGCGTTGAGGTTTCACGAACGTACACCCTCCTAGTGAGTACCCGCCTTTAGACTTGACGCCTTATCGACCATGGCTAGTAGATCAGGAAACTGAATGTTAATTTCTCTGAACTCGTAACTGGGCGCTGAAGTGAGAACACGTTTAAGAACGCCTAATGATAACTGTTGTATTGTTTCCAATTTTCACACGCGGCAAATGCTGGGACTGTTACCTTCCCTCCCTTGGGTCGCCGTGTTACTGCGATCTTGAACTACATGGTTTTGTGTAATAGTTTCTCACCGAAAACTATTAATATTGCCAGTCGTTGTAGACACGGTTTAGAGCGTCACTCCTGGACACGGCCCCCTGAGAACGCTTCAAGACGCTAGTCACGAACTCTATGGATCGGACGCGGTAATTGAATTGCTTACGTCACGACCGGTTCTGATTCTTCTTCACTCATACAATGTCATCGTTAGCTCGAAGCCTTTATTTATTTAAATACAAAGCAATTCTCAGCCAAGAACTAACGTAAGATTTATTCATTTCGACAGATGATCGAGGAAATATTAAACAAAACAACGAACTTACTATACGCTATAAAATCAAATCACATGATAAAAATTACAAGTTGGCTTGTTTATTACACGTATTTGTCCACTGATCCCGAAGACGTAACGTCTCTTTCTTCTTCTTCTCCTTCTTTCGTTTCACCATCTTTGGATGCGTTGAATCAATCATTTTTCTGAGTGTTGTTCTTCTCTTCGTGCCCAGAATTTCTTCATTCTTTCATATCTTCCTTTCCTCTCTTCTTCCGAGATAAGAGGTTTGGCTTTTAATGTAAAATTGTGTTTCGTCTTTAGTTATTACTTTAGCTGTTCAGTGAATTTTCTGTAATGTTTTATCCTGCTAGGTCTTCCTGCTTTAAACGAGTTGGGTTTTGTTTTGCGCTTACGGAAGAAGTCTGTGGTTTGTTTGGTCAATCTATTAGACTTCATTCTCAGAACATTTACTTTACGGCACATTTAAAAATCTCGTAATTCAATTCTAGCATAAAATTAATTCACCTTAATTGTGGTAGGATCTCACAAATATGACAGCATTACCAGTTAAGTCTTTTTCTCTTTCCTCACCATTGATTTCATTCAAAAATTAAAGAATTAATTAGAGGGAAAGTGTAGGACAGTGGCTGCAGGAGAAGTGTGTGGTTATAAGAGAGATGGGTACCGCCTTAAGGAAAACTGGATGTGTGACAAGTAAGAGCTCCACTTCTGCGGAAAGAAGACAACGCAAAAAAGAAAAATTATGGATGTGGATGCTGATGAAATGGATGACCCGATTTCGAGGCCAGAATTAGACAGAGCTTTGAGGGATCTAAATAGGAACAGGGCACCTGGAATTGGTGACATACCCTCAGAATTACTGACTCCCTTAAAATAAACCAGCGTAGTGAGGTTATTTCATTTAGTGTGGAAGACGTATTGTAGAGGAGAAGTGCTTTCTGATTTTCGGCAGAATGTTGTTATACTGTACCTATTCCCAAGAAAGCAGGTGCTGATAAATGTGCAAAACCATCGCTACTCTAGTTTAGTACTCGTATTTCACGCTTCTAAAAGTTAACTCGAATTATTTACAGAAAAATGGACAAACAAGTTGAAGCTGAGTTGGGAGATCAGTTCGGCTCCAGAAGAACACGTGAAGCAATCCTGATTTACGTCTGATCTTAGAGGATCGAGTTAAGAAAGTCAAGCGCACGTACATTAGACATTCTGTAACGTTGGTTGAAACAAGCTATTTTAGATTCTGAAGGTGATTCGGATCAGATACCGAGAAAGGAGATTTATCTACCATCTAGAACATTGATATGGGCATTACAAAGACTTTCGTCTAGAGCATTGCATTGTATGGAAGTGAACCATGGACGATAACTATCCCAGGGAGAAAGAGAATAGAAGCCTTTGAAATCTGGTGTTACAGAATAATGGTGAAGGTGAGATGAGCAGATCGAATTACGAGTGAAGAGAAACTGAATCGAATTGTGAGAGGAGATCGATTTGGCGAATTTTGAACAGAAGTAGTGACAGAGTAACAGGGCACATGATGCAAGCAACAACAACAACCACAACATGCCATTTTTGTAAATATGATCGTGATCTTACTGAAGGAGAACTTGAAGTTGTAGCTAGATCTGTTCCTCTGTATGAACACAGGAAGACCCGGCAAGGTTCCCAATAAAGGATTACATATTTCGGTTAATCATTATTGCTATGCTATGCTTCTTTCGAAGCCAATCAAAATTAACTTCCATATTTCTAACTAAGAACGATTGACATAATGGAGTTTCATGTTCGTTGTGATATTGTACTCTTGTTTACGTGTCAAAATATTTTTTAAATCCTTGATGAAAAAACTGACCCAGACCTTCCACAAGCTATAATAAAATGAAGCCATAGTTCTCCAAAGGAAAACCACATTTCTCTTTAAATTTACATATGATAGTTATGTTTTAATATGGTGGTGGTGATTATTGTTTTAAGAGGAAGTACACCTGGACAGCCATCCTCTATTAATACCAATGGTGGTGGTGATTATTGTTTTAAGAGGAAGTACATCTGGACAGCCATCCTCTATTAACACCAATGGTGGTGGTGATTATTGTTTTAAGAGGAAGTACACCTGAACAACCATCCTCTATTAACACCAATGGTGGTGGTGATTATTGTTTTAAGAGGAAGTACGGCTGGACAGTGCTGAGAAATGGAAGGTGTCCTACGCTTCGACTAATGACAATGTCAGCAAAAGGAAGTCAAGAGCCACGAAGGGGGTGAAGGCCTCGCAACCCAACGCCCGTGAAGTCGGAAGACTTAACCAAGGAAACCCGAATAGAGGTCGGCACAACTGAGTGGGAGCTAGAGGCACTGCTGTCTCATACGACAGGCAGGGGATGCCGTGGGACCCCACTCGCAAGGGGGATATCAGGCAAAAGAATGAAAACAGAGAAACCTCCAAAAGCACTCTTCTCATGAAGAAAGATACATACGCCTAGGAGGATTTCGAAAACATAGTCCTGTCTGCTCAATAGAGGCAACTTAAAGGTCGAAGAAGATGAAAAAGAAGGTCTTACTGAGTTAGTTTCCCTCTTAAAGACGTGGTATAGCGAGAGCGAAGACAGCACGCCGGGAATTCGCATCCGGTACTCCGGAGGCGCCACCGGAAATAATTAAAACACCTGGAAAAATTGGAATGGAAGAAGGAGGCTGTGAATGTGGCGGTCTTATCTCAAGTTGCCTTGCCAAGGTCTCCTTTTATGCTGGTCGTTATTGATTGTTGATAAACTCTTCGGCGCTGAAAGGAGCATGGCCTGCTAATGATGCTCGAGCGTCCAGAACTGTGCTCATTTACAATCTGGTGTTGATGAACTCGCAATTATATCAGTGGTGAAATGAATGTAAATATAAAGAGAAAACTTGCAGCATATAGCTTGTTACAATAACTGCGAACAATAGTAAAAAAAATCATTGTTTTCTTTCCATGTTCATAAGTCAGGTAACATAGCAATATGGCTGGCAATCGCAAGAAACCACCCATCACTTCTCAGGAAGGGAACGCCACGACTCGGTTGTTGCACCAACAACCTGCTATTAAATACAGACTGGCTGATGAAAGAGCACAGCTCTCGAATTGTATTCGAAAATGACGATTTCAAAATGTACTGGGTCCGAACAATTATCACGAATAAACAGACCGGATATAGAGAAGGAAACGATACGACATAGCTGTCCCCAACACCGCGAACCTCCATGTACCGTAAGACTCTGCTGGAAGGTCTGAACAAGCTGGATGTCTTTTTTGCTATTTGCTTTACGTCGCACCGACACAGATAAGTCTTATGGTGACGATGGGGTAGGAAAGGCCTAGGAATGTCAAGGACGCGGCCGTGGCCTTGATTAAGGTACACCCCAGCATTTGCCTGATGTGAAAATGGGAAATCACGGAAAACCATCTTCAAAGCTACCGACAGTGGGGTTCGAACCCACTATCTCCCGGATGCA
Organism: Anabrus simplex; assembly: GCF_040414725.1. Lineage (NCBI taxonomy): Eukaryota > Metazoa > Arthropoda > Insecta > Orthoptera > Tettigoniidae > Anabrus > Anabrus simplex. The sequence continues at coordinate 101,396,724 of NC_090276.1, read as the reverse complement.
AGATGACAGCTGCGCGCTCGTAACCCGGTAAGTTCGATGTCAACACCGACATCTACAAGACCATTGCCACGACTGCAATTGTTCGGAAATTTATGGGTTCAAATTCTGGCTAAAAATGTAATGTTAATTAAAGTTCATTGTGGTTTGATTTCCTAAAATGTGTACAATTGCTTGAATATCATTACCACGAAAGTGAACGAGTCAGGTCGGGAATACAGAGATGATCGGGATGGTAGTACTGTATTGCTCTAACGATCAAGAAAGAAATAAGCTCTCGGACGAAACTATTTTTACGTGGATCAGTTTTCCTGTACGGATGTGGAAACTTTGTGGACTCAGGATATCTCATTCGTAAATTGGAAGTGACAGGCATGAAAATAATGAGAATAATGACTGTTAAAGCAAGTGGGAGCAATGGCTGGAATGAGGAGATAAACATTAAGTTAGGAATGAACTCGGTGGGTGAAGCTGTACGCATAAACCAGCTCATATGAGACGGATGGAGAATGATGGACTAGGTAATGAACGGTAAGAGAAAGAGAGGCAGATTAAGGCAATAATTTTACTAATTTATGATAATAAGTATCTCAGGGCTAGTTGTAATTATAGGATTGTAGAGGCGTATAGTTGAAACACAGAGTCTTGCAGACTGAGCGCTGATCTATAATGAAGAGTGAAGCCTTAGCAGACACCACGAATTGGATTGGCAACAATCACACAAGAAGACAGGGAGGACTTCATGGCAGGAGAAAATGACTAGAGCTATTTGGACTAGAGACAGAAAAGACACCCACAAAACAACTCTAAGTACTTGTGCTGCTACTACTATCAATAATAACTCCTTTAGTGCATAAGAGGAAAAATAACTTAAATATAAACAGTCCAGGTCGATCTTAGAAGCCCTGTACTTACCCTTCACTCATCAGAATGAAGTAGAGGGGACCCCCCGGCTGTTGTAAGAGGAGACTAAAAGGGGTCCCAGGCCTCTGAACTTGGGAGTGTGGGTTGGTGACCACGGGGGCTTTAGCTACGTCCACTTACTTGTGCCAGGCTCCTCACTTACATGTATCCCATCCGACCTCCCTTGGTCAACTCTTGTTCTTTTCCGACCCCGACGGTATAACGTGTGGAGGCCTAGGGAGTCTTTCATTTTCACGCCCTTCATGGCTCTTGTCTTCCTTTGGCCGATACCTTCATTTTTCGAAGTGTCGGATCCCTTCCATTTTTCTCTTTGATTAGTGTTATATAGAGGATGGTTGCCTAGTTGTACTTCCTCTTAAAAGAATAATCATCACCACCAAACTTATACATTACCATGTTCTCCTTCTTGACTACACATAGTGTACACAGTGCAGCAGTGCTGAGGACAGCCTATCATTGCTTAGCTGCACATTTCCAAAATCAAGAGGTCCAATCAAGTTCTGCATATAACAGGATTATCATTACCAGCATCATGTTTGGTTCTTCCGCTGTATTTTTACTGTTCGCTCAATTACCGCTTCTTTCTACCCGTAACACACATTATTACCTGCCAGTTGGTCAATGTAATAATAATAATAATAATAATAATAATAATAATAATAATAATAATAATAATAATAATACTTCAAAGAGAGACGGAGAAGGCGGATCTGTGGCTCTCCCTTAAGAAACCCCAATTCGACCCGACACCTAGAGTTACAGGTGCCTATTATTATTATTATTATTATTATTATTATTATTATTATTATTATTATTATTATTATTATTATTATTATTATTATTATTATTATTATATTTGCTAAAGGCGAGTGGCAGATTACGGAAATCCTCTTATAGGATTGTTCAATCATATTTCCTTCCTTGCCTCTACTAATGCACCACTGTGGCTAAATATCAGGCGTTACGAAACCGTGGTAAATCTTTTACCGTGTTGTCATTGACCTGTTGCACCATTCCCAATCCTTAGTTTCAAAACCGCGATTTCTTTACGCTCGTTTTTCCCTTCGGAAGTAATTCAAAGTGTAGAAAGCAGTGATTTCCCTGTCTCCTTCGCTCTGTTCATCATCCTCGAGATACTGTACATATAAGAGATCACTCGTTCACGACCGACCAACTTTTAACCGTGGTAAAATGTATAAATCTCAAAATCGGGCTTGAGGCAACAGAAATTTAACTTAAGCATGGTAAGCTATCCATTCTAGCACCGAGGTTGACGCAGCTGGACTGTAGAAACATTATAGAGCATTCATTGCCAGAGACGAAAGGGTAAGTAACACGAAGTTCCTTAAGGACTGAGACACGAGTGAAGAGCAGGCCATCTGGTAATGGACTTTTGAGTTATGTAATCTGCTCAGCGCGCGAATGAGTTGCTAATTGCAAGACAAATTAATCCTGTTTATAGTTCTCCGAGCTTTGTGGTCATCAACTTGGAGGATCAGATTAAGAATACACTTGAGATCTCTTTAAAATGAGAGCGCACATAATCAGCTTATTCTAATTACTACGTGCAGTTGATAAATTGTATTACAGTGCTATTTGTGGCCACCGCGTCGCGTTCTTTTCGCTTCACACACAATGAAGGATCATCTTACATCAATACTACGAATTGTTGAGATATTTCCTTGTTGATGAGTGTACGGCGTAAGCTCGCTGCTTTATACCTATCGTCTCTGTTCTGCCAAAACGGCCCTTCCTATCCATTATTTCCCTTAAGACTGGTCACGCCTTCCAGCCACATATTGATATGCGGTCCATTAGAACAATTTTTGTTGAGTTCATTTTCCTATGCGCGGGTGTAGAGGAAAATCAACTTTACTGTACCATACTGAAGGAATGTATGTTTGCATGACATTTACCCACTTCTAGGGTGTGATCAATATGTGGCTGGAAGGCGTGACCAGTCTTAAGGGAAATAATGGATAGGAAGAGCCGTTTTGGCAGAACAGGGACGATATTTAAACCATCCCTACGCTTCCACTAAAACGATACATCCCGACATATTTATGTATATTATATACTGTAAAGCGTATTCTTATTTTAATTGTATTTTGATAAGGATTAATCAATTAATCTCGAAATGCGGTTTCTAATTTTAAAGTTAATTTCTTTTACTGCAACCCGTAATCAGGACGAATAGAAAGTGACGACTTGAAGTGTTCCTTCCCTACGCAGCTCTCTCAGAAATTGTGTTTCTAAATGGGAATTGATGTGATTCAATTCGGAATTTATAGTTTAAATAAATGATTTTAAACCGTGTATTCATTACCCTGGTTCTTCTGCTCTGTGGATTGTGTTTACTGACTAATGACTGTGTTTGCATATGTTTGATGCAAATTAAGAGTGTTAATTCATATTTTGAAAGTAATCTGTGAAAAATACGTAGGAAGTATTCTACAGTTAATAAAGACGTAAGGACATTAGTTCGTCAGTAACGTTAATCAATAACTAAGTGTTCTGTCAGTAATTCGCGACGAAGATGGCTGCACTCTGTAGCAATAATGGTGGTGTTTGTTGTTTAAAGGGACTTAACAGCTAGGTCATTGGCCCCTAATGGTACGAGATGCAACGAAAGGACATGATAATTAAAATATATCCACGGACTAGAATTTAAAACAAATAATGATGAAAAATTATTATGAAATTAAAGTAATGAATGGATCTAATTCGTAATGCCTTATTTGTTGATAACATTACAGGAAATGGAAAAAAAGAAAAACAAGATGTCAACTGTTTAGTGTTCATGCTGCGAAATATATCGCAGTAAACATATTAAACCTGTGCAGGCTGCCACGTAAGTCATACACATAAGTACTTAATTTATATGTTAACATGTCCAGCTTACTAGTGGCTTCCTCTGGAGATGCTTAATTCTCTTTTCTTAAGAAGAATTCCTGCTGATTATCAGCACTAACCTTGTGTTATCACCAGCACTAGATCATACAGAGACCGGACGAGTTGGCTGTGCCGTTAGGGGCGCAAATCTGCGAGCTTGCATCCGGAAGATAGTGGGTTCGAACCCCAGTGTCGGCAGCCCTTAAGGTGGTTTTCACACCGGGCAAATCCTGGGACTGTACCTTTATTAAGGCCACGGCCGCTTCCTTCCCATTCCTATCCCATTGTCACCATAAGACCTATCTGTGTCCGTGCGACGTAAAACAAATTGAAAAAAAGAGACTATACAGAGCTACTACTAGAGGAGTCCAGGGGAAGGAACATCTGATTTAGTACATTGGCATACTTTTACTATGATGTTTCACGATAAATATAATGGAAGATCTGGAAAAATGTGAGGGACTGCTATGGTATTCAGTTTGCATCTCTGGTCCACTTTTTCATCATTAGTAATGTCTGGCTCCATGGCTAAATGGTTACCGTGCTGGCCTTTGGTCACAGAGGTCGCGGGTTCGATTCTCGGCGGGGTCAGGAATTTTAAGCGTAATTGGTTAATTTCTGTGGAACGGGGGCTGGGTGTGTGTGTGTCGTCTTTATTATCATTTCATCCTCATTAGGACGCGCAGGTTTCCTGCGGGATTCAAACCAAAAGACCTGCACTAGGCGAGCCGAACATGTCCTCGGACACTCCCGACACTAAAAGCCATACAAAAAAAAAAATCATTAGTAATTAAACTGCCACAGTTTTGGGTAAGTTCGGCGGGAAAATGAATATCACAGATACGACTTTTATCACTCGAAGGCAGATCTTCGACCACTTGGAGAACAGACTGAGATCCTTTGGGTTGAAAAAGAAATCATTTGACTGTTTATCGCACCCGACTTGTAAGCCAAGACATGGCATATTCTCATGCGGTAGTAAACTGAAGCATATGCCGAAGTATACATCATACTTCCCAAACAGTTAATATTTTTCACTTTTCAGTTCAGGAAAAGTCAATACCAGATATTTTGCGCGTATAAAACTACCGAAAAAGACCAGAAACTGTGTACACACTTTCGCTTTAAGCCTACTTGGCCTTGATACCGACAGCAGCGCTGCAGATCAGAGAAACTATTCGTCATGCCGCACTTAAAACTAACGAGCTAGAAGGCGGATCAAGCTAATTGAACGATCGTCCGCCATGTTTTCGGTGGTCACATAAGCAAGAGGGCGTGGCTGTCGCAGAAAATACGCATTATAGAATCACTGATGCAGAATTAAAGACCGTTAGCCGGAAGCTTAGAGCAGCACTTCATCCATGTTGCGATCAGCTGATTGTAGGGTAGTTCGAAAAGGATATAAGGAGAATCGTCGTACAGTGACACGAAATACCCTGCTTGGCTGTGGTGGTATGGACATAAATGAGTAAGTTATTTATGAAGGAAGTCCTTAAAACGAAAGTGATCATGTTTGTAAATGTATTGCATCCTCATGAGTAGCAGCATAATTATTTATTCATTTACGCAACTCGTTTGACGAACATTTTCGGCGTCGTCGGAAGAATGGGAAAGGGCTGGGACTAGGAAGGTGGCGGCCGAGGCCTCGAATTACTCCGCTCTAATATAATTCACGAAAACTAAAAGCACGAGATTACAAATGTGTTGGTGGTTACTCTTTTAAAAGGAAGGAAACCAAATAAGAGGGAAATGGAAAATGTCCGACACTTCAAAGAATGAAGGTATCAGTGAAAGAAAGCAAAGTCCCACAAAATAATCATAGAAATGAAAGACTCCCTAGCCCTTGATATCTGTAAATAACAAGGGTTGACGAACGGATAAGATAGATGAAAACGAGGAGCCTGGCACATGTAAGTGGAAGGACTCAGCTAAGCGGTCAGTGGTCGCCAATTCACGCTCTAAGTTGACAGCCGCAGGTCCCCCTTTTAGTCACCTCTTACGACAGTTAGGCGATACTGTGCCCCACGCACACGATGTAACGAGGTTATTTCTGTCTTATCTCGAGTATGTGCTGGAATTAGTAGATATGTGGTCTATTAGCTTCTGTCCTCGGAGGTTCGGGTTCGATTCGCAACACTGCCAGAAAATTAAGATGGGCTGGAAATATGACAAGAACGGACTGGAAGAGCTGCAACAGTAATGACACCCCTCCAGCTCACCAATGTTCCCCGCACGTTTCGTATCCTGATCAACATGAGCTGATGACCTCGTGGTTTTGAATCATCACCAGTTAACTCAGTACAATGACCATATTTCCTAGTCGGCGATGTTCGGCGCCATGGAGTTAGCAGCTCTCGTAACCAAAACAGACTTTCTGTAGGCTAAATCATGGAAATTGCAATTCTTATAGCATTTGTTACATTCGTAGATAGAACTAATAATATTGGACATATTTGGAAATTCAAAAGAAATATAATTATCTTATCTCGGACGATAAAATCTAAAATGGATGAAATTTGAAAGTGCCGTACGCAATTGAATTTTATCACGACGAACAAAGGTTGACGTGAACCTATTTTCGATTTGTTTGCACCTAACTGGAGATGGATACGTAGAACGTTTATAAAATACATCATGGTCGACAGGACACAAATAATGGACAAAGTTCGTGGCAAAAGAACAAGTTTTAGGATTGAAGCAATTGTTCCTTTGTTATCGCATTGACGTAGGCGCTAGTTGTTGAGTGGTGGGAACCCTCAAACCTTTAGTTTGGGAATTTCCTGTCACTCCTGCTCCCAATAAGTGTCATCAGTGCTGTAATTACTCTTGGAACAGGTTATGTTTGTTATGTGACCCAAGCAATTATTAAATGCATGTACTGGAGAGCTCCATAGCCACATCAAACATTTGTCTTCCTGCAAGGTACAATAGACAGTGCACTTGAAATATGCAGTCTCACCGCACCAATAACAACAGGAGAGAGACAACAGCCTACTGTAAACTATCTCATCACTAATTTACTTTTCAAGAAAAAAGGAAGCTTGGTTCAAAGTACTTTCCGAGTTTAGAGAATAATCTTACACCTTTGTTGTTCTTAGTTTACGTACATCATTGGGGAGGATCCGGCTCCGTGGCTAAATGGTTAGCGTGCTGGCCTTTGGTCACGGGGATCCTGGGTTCGATTCCCGGCAGGGTCGGGAATTTTAACCATAATTGGTTAATTCCAGTGACACTGGGGCTGTGTGTATGTGTCGTCTTCATCAACATTTCATCCTCATTACGACGCGCAGGTCGCCTACGGGGAGTCAAATCAAAAGACCTGCATCTGGCGAGCCGAACTTGTCCTCGGACACTCCCGGCACTAAAATCCATACGCCATTTCATTTATTTCTTTGGGGAGGGAATCCGTTCGGTGTAAATATGGTAAACAGTTTGGAGTATGCGGACGACTGTAGTCGGTGGTGGCGGTAGGGAAGAAACCTAACGCGAAGGAAATACAAAACTGGAACAGGTGAATCATTCCAAGTATTTACGATGTGTATTCTGCAAGGATGGTAAGTGAGACTGGATCAAGATGCAGTAAAGCTAAAGCAGTGAGCTCGCAGTTGCGATCAACAGTATTTTCTAACAATGAAGAAACCTCTCGGACGAAACTATATTTACACCGGTCTGTTTTCAGACCTGCACAGGAGTAAGAGACTGATACAAAGAGATGGGAACGATATCAGGAGGTTAAGCTAGGAATAAAGTGAATGGATGAAACTGTACGTGTAAATCGATTTCGATCGTGGTGTGATGAGAGGCGAGGGTAAGAAAAGTAAAGGCGACTATTTAGAGATAGTTGTGGCCACGGAGTTAATGTAGTTACAAACAGAGGATTGTTAAGACATGATGGTCTCCAGTAAGATTTACCAGATCGATCACAGTGTTGAGTTACAATACATCAAATGTTCTTCTTATTTCCATCTTGGCTAACTAAGAACCCTTGAACCAAAGGAAGCATGCTAACTATTTATGCATGCAGTCGAAAAAACCAATAAAAATCAAAGCAAAAATTATAGCTAAAACGTAGCAGTTTTTCAATATTTTCCTGGGTACAAAACATTCCTTACAATAATATCGTAATTTGAATTTCGGAGAGAAAGTTCACTTAGGATCAGGATTGCAATTTGCCCTCGATTATGAATTGCACTGCATTTGAACATGGGTTTTGTTATAGTCTGGTGCTGCTATTATTATTATTATTATTATTATTATTATTATTATTATTATTATTATTATTATTATTATTATTATTATTATTATCCTTTCTTAAATTTTGGTCATCTAGGGACCACAGAAAGTAACCCTGTGCATTCATCTTAATCCTTCATCTCTTGACTTCCAATAGTTCTTCACCCTTTAACTTTGGTGTTTCCTCCTCTCTTGTGTCCAGATGTTATTATTACCTTTCCTCTTTTCCTTCTGGAAACCTTTGAAGTTTTGTATCAATCTTCTGAAGGTTGCTCTGTCTTGTATTCCAGTCTCTGTCATATCCACTGCTTGTGAACATGGTCAAACACTCCTTTCGTCACTCTACTGTTACCCATTCTCCTCTGTCTGATCGTGTCTAACAGCCTTTCATTTCCTTCATCCTTGTGTAGATGTCTAAATTCTCTTTCCTTCGTTTTCAATGGTCCCCCAGTTTTGCTCAATATTTTCCTTTCTTTTTTCTCCAGTTTTCACAGAGAACGTGCATTCTGTGGCTTAACAACTCTCTCGTTTGATTGCTGTGTTGTTATGTAGTGAGTTGCTATGCTACTTCCAGTTTTCTTGATCTTCATCTGTTTGTTCATACACCACCAACTCCACTCTACCATCTAATTACTTGTTGCTGGCTGACGTCATTAATCATGTCGCCAGGTGATAGGGCAGACCGTTATTTCCGGTCGTGGCCCAATCAATCTCAGTTAACAGTGCTCTGGTATGTTCAAAAGGCGACCTGTCGCTGTATTACATCGCCTACTTGGCGTTTCTCCATTCTTGGGCTCCATGGCTAAATGATTAACGTACCAGGGGGTCCCGGCTTTGATTTTCCGCCTGGTTGCGGATTTTAACATTCATTAGTTAATTCCTATACATTCGTATAATTTCATACACAAGCACCGCGTGAGTTGGCCGTGCGGTTAGGGGCGCAGCTGTGAGCTTGCATCTGCCAGATAGTGGTTCGAACCCCGCTGTCGTCAGCCCTGAAGATGGTTTTCGTGGTTTCCCATTTCCACACGAGGCAAATGCTGCAGCTGTACCTTAATTAAAGCCACGGCCGCTTCTTTCCCACTCCTAGCCCTTTCCTGTCCCAGCGCATGTCGCCTACAAGGCGTCAACTCGGAAGTCACACGCCATTATTAGAGACAAAAATCGGCACTTTGAAAATGAAGGTGTCGGCCAAAGAAAGGCAAGGGCCAATGAAAGACTCGCTAGGCCTCGTAACCTGATACCCTCGGGGTTGGAATAGAACAGCAGTTTACCAAGGGAGGTCGGACAGAATGGATGAAAGTGAGGAAGTGGGAGCAATGCTAGAACTCAGCTAAGGGCCCCGTGGTGAGCAACTGACGCCCCCAAGTTAAGTCCAGGTGGGTTCCCTTTTAGTCGCTTCTTACGACAGGCAGTGGGTACCCCCGACAGGGGGACATGTTACCGTAATGTCCCAATAAAATTTGCTTGCACAACAGAAATCACACATCGGAACATCTGATCACCGTTGGTCAAAGAAAATAGGTTTCTTTAGCAAAGGAATGCCAAAACCAAGGACCAGAACTAGACGTAGTTAAAATACTCGAGCCGGTCGCGGCCCCTTTGAACCATTCAGTCGAGGACCCGGATTTTTGTTCATATTTACGGAATTAGAAGCAGAACATGACAAAGGTAGGTTGTTAGCTGGAGTGAATCAGTAGACAGTTTTGAAGTGTGCGTAGCATTATCATGCTTGAAACACGTTCCTCTCCTTCCACAGCGTTTCGCTTTTTTTCGAATTTCAAACTGTTTAGCTTTATTTTTTGTGTACTAACTGCGTTTGTCTGCTACTATCGCCAGAGCGAGAAGGTCGGTTCAAGTCGAAAGTAGATAACTATTTTCATCATAGACAGAAATCAAAACATTGCTACTGTTTGTCATGGTGGCGCAGGATGGTCAGCTACTACAACAAGGACATTCATGCAGCGGGTACAGTGAGACGAGTTGGCGATGTAAATCTTGTTTCAATACGGAACCTAAATATGAAATTCTTAACGTTAAATGATAAGCTGAGTTCTGCTTCAACGCGCCCAACAGCACTTCTCTGAGCCCCATCCTGTACTCTAGCTTGAAAATTGAGAGACGCAGTACAATATGCAGCCGAGCCACAAGAAAGGTAATTTAATAGTAGAACGACCTCAGTTACCGTAACGGATGTATCTGGAAGCACTCGTCACGTGCTCTATTAATTGCTGAAAGTGTTTCTAGAAACTGTTTCTGTCAAGTAAGGAAGTCTTTAAAATGTGTTGATGTACCAGAGAAAAGTAAAGTACAGGGAAGGCTAGACCTATCCTGGACAGGTTTCAGTTTCCCCAATTTAAATATTGGTGTTAAGAAATCAGCTGACATTGACGGATCAAACTGCCACTAGTACGATACAGAGGCTAATACAAAACTACCGCGAGGATGGATAACACTGCTCTGGTTGAATTGTTTGAAAGGAAAACCTTCCTGTGACGGTCAGAAACCAATAGGCGATGGTGTAAGAAGTAACTATCTCGTGTCATCTCATCAAGCTGTATAACGATTGCATGGGACAGTATGGCAGGAGCTACAAACGGAGTGTTAAACAATATCGTTCGCACTGCAACCTCGTGGGAAAGACATAGTGCAGTTTCTTGATTTTTGACTTCTTCTTGCTGATCAGCTGACGAGTCGTCAGACGGAGTAAAATGAAAGTGAAGATGGCCATAAAAGCCAGAGGAAACATACGAAGAGCTCTTCGTTCACCTTTCAGAAATTGTTGGTCGCCAGAATGCAAATGGTCGCCATTCCTACCCAAGGACTTGTTCAAAGGACAGCAAGGCGCATGCCTGCAGTCACGCTGAACGCTGTTTTCACCAGACCAAACAATCAGCCGATATGAAACGAAAAGTCTCGTAATATTGTTCTGACTTCTTGAAGAACACGAAACAAACGAGATGCAAACACGGCTGAGCCTCCTGGAACATATCCGCCGGAGTACGGCATATGAACTGTACGCACTGCCGCCCTCTTGAAACAAACTCCAGCAACATTTGTTCTTGGCAAAGAACTCACAATACAAAATAAGATTCTTTTATTTATTTATTATGATGTTATTTCCTATGGCGTGGCTTACGCTATAGAGCCTGCTATTATGACCAACCATAATACACTGTCTAATTTATGTTAAATTCTACAACATTGTCTTACTTAGAGACCAACTGGAAAAGCTTATCATCTAGTTCCTAGGTTAATATTTACATGAAGAAACTAAATTATCTTAGATATGAGCTATAGATTACATTCTTATGTGTAAATAATGTTCTTTTGAACAGGTGGGTAGTAGGAATGCCGACAGCGAGTTCCACAGGCGGATAGATGAATCACTGTGACTAGCAGTGTGATGGCTAGCAGGCAGTAGATAGGCACTGAAGGTCATCTCTCAAGTAAACCCGTGTTTCGCTCCGTAGAACAGATACGTAGGGGGAGATAGCGCAATGCGTTGTAAATGGGTAGAATTAAACTTTGTAAAAGTAACATTTTTGTTTTAAGTGGGAGAAGATATATGAGTGCAATATGTAGAAAGTTCGCTGGCAGATTTTTGTTGCATGTTCAGACCAGGTTAGTTTCTTCACGGAGTCTTTGAGACCAATTTATGTTCCTTGGAACAAAATAGGAGGAATGCTTCTTGTCTCCAATTTATTCTGGTTATTTTTGGATCCTACTATGGTGGGGCTTGTGAATTTTATGGGTTAACTTTAAAGGAATTATTAACAGTCTAGTCTCGAATTCTGTGTGGGTCTTCGCTCACATTATTTAAGGCCAGGTGAGTGTCTTCTTTTACGGTGACATCAATATTTTCTCACCATTTTAGGAGCCACTATTAGTACATTATGCACCCTGGAGGTGACGCCACTGTCACCTTAGTGCAGGAGAATGTAAAGCCACGACAGACGAAGGTGGGACCAGCCCCTCAAAGCTGACTCTGACTTTACTTTCTAGTTTGCTTGCATGCTACTACTTGGAAACTTCCTTCAAGACAACTTGTACACTGAGACAAGTGGCAGCAATGCGGCCAGGTGTTCTGCAGGGATCTTGCACTACTATCCGCAATCGGTCTTGTGTACTTGGTGCCTACACCAGCATCGACAGGATCCAATAAATGCTCGATTGTATTAAGATCGGGGGATCTGGAGGGCGAAGGGTGCTCCTCCAACCACCTGTGTGCCACATGGCGCATTGTCCTGTTGAAACATTGCACCTCTATCAGGGGACAATAGGGCCAGGAAGGGACCCACAAGGTCTGAAAGGATATCCACATAACGTGCACCTGCCAGCGCTCCCTGTAGCCGGACGACCATGAGGACACTGCCCAGACCATAACTGCCGTACCTTCATGGGGCATACGCCAGACTCTCACTCGTTCATCAGCTCGATACAACTGGAACCACGATTCATCGGACCATACCACGGGCCCAAGTTAGTCGCTGAGCTCTGTGTCGCCGGCTGCTGCAGTTGCGTCCTTACAGTCCTGCTAGAAATGGATTCTTGACTCGCAACATTGAACTGGGCGTTGATCTGACTCACAGTCGAGCGCGCAGTATGGTTCTGGTCGGTTTTCACGGGTGGTAACATGATTTCTGCCATTTTGAAGATCCACTCGCGACGTGTTGCGACACTGGAGCCTGTGACCGACTGCTGCAGCTTTAATATTTATGACTGGATCATTGAATAATCAGTTATCACTAGCGAGTCCATCTGCTCGGGTCACTGTCCGGTGGTGACATGGCAATCAGCTGTTTGTTGTGTCAGACAAACAACTCCAGTGATCACGTGGATGTGTGACTACCGCCATCAGTGATCACGTGGATGTGTGACTACCGCCGTCAGCGATCACGTGGATGTGTGACTACCGCCGTCAGTGATCACGTGGATGTGTGACTACCGCCATCAGTGGTCACATGGATGTGTGACTACCGCCATCAGTGATCACGTGGATGTGTGACTACCGCCGTCAGTGATCACGTGGATGTGTGACTACCGCCGTCAGTGATCACGTGGATGTGTGACTACCGCCATCAGCGATCACGTGGATGTGTGACTACCGCCGTCAGTGATCACGTGGATGTGTGACTACCGCCATCAGTGATCACGTGGATGTGTGACTACCGCCATCAGCGATCACGTGGATGTGTGACTACCGCCATCAGTGATCACGTGGATGTGTGACTACCGCCATCAGTGATCACGTGGATGTGTGACTACCGCCGTCAGCGATCACGTGGATGTGTGACTACCGCCGTCAGCGATCACGTGGATGTGTGACTACCGCCGTCAGTGATCACGTGGATGTGTGACTACCGCCATCAGTGATCACGTGGATGTGTGACTACCGCCGTCAGTGGTCACATGGATGTGTGACTATCGCCGTCAGTGATCACGTGGATGTGTGACTACCGCCATCAGTGATCACGTGGATGTGTGACTACCGCCATCAGTGACCACGTGGATGTGTGACTACCGCCGTCAGTGATCACGTGGATGTGTGACTACCGCCATCAGCGATCACGTGGATGTGTGACTACCACCGCCAGCGATCACGTGGATGTGTGACTACCGCCGTCAGTGATCACGTGGATGTGTGACTACCGCCATCAGTGATCACGTGGATGTGTGACTACCGCCGTCAGTGATCACGTGGATGTGTGACTACCGCCATCAGTGGTCACATGGATGTGTGACTACCGCCATCAGTGATCACGTGGATGTGTGACTACCGCCATCAGTGATCACGTGGATGTGTGACTACCGCCATCAGCGATCACGTGGATGTGTGACTACCGCCATCAGTGATCACGTGGATGTGTGACTACCGCCGTCAGTGATCACGTGGATGTGTGACTACCGCCATCAGTGGTCACATGGATGTGTGACTACCGCCATCAGTGATCACGTGGATGTGTGACTACCGCCGTCAGTGATCACGTGGATGTGTGACTACCGCCGTCAGTGGTCACATGGATGTGTGACTATCGCCGTCAGTGATCACGTGGATGTGTGACTACCGCCATCAGTGATCACGTGGATGTGTGACTACCGCCGTCAGTGATCACGTGGATGTGTGACTACCGCCGTCAGTGATCACGTGGATGTGTGACTACCGCCATCAGTGATCACGTGGATGTGTGACTACCGCCATCAGCGATCACGTGGATGTGTGACTACCGCCGTCAGTGATCACGTGGATGTGTGACTACCGCCATCAGTGGTCACATGGATGTGTGACTACCGCCGTCAGTGGTCACATGGATGTGTGACTACCGCCGTCAGCGATCACGTGGATGTGTGACTACCGCCATCAGCGATCACGTGGATGTGTGACTACCGCCGTCAGCGATCACGTGGATGTGTGACTACCACCGCCAGCGATCACGTGGATGTGTGACTACCACCGCCAGCGATCACGTGGATGTGTGACTACCGCCGTCAGCGATCACGTGGATGTGTGACTACCGCCGTCAGCGATCACGTGGATGTGTGACTACCACCGCCAGCGATCACGTGGATGTGTGACTACCGCCAGCGATCACGTGGATGTGTGACTACCACCGCCAGTGATCACGTGGATGTGTGACTACCGCCGTCAGTGGTCACATGGATGTGTGACTACCGCCGTCAGCGATCACGTGGATGTGTGACTACCGCCATCAGCGATCACGTGGATGTGTGACTACCGCCGTCAGTGATCACGTGGATGTGTGACTACCGCCGTCAGCGATCACGTGGATGTGTGACTACCGCCGTCAGTGATCACGTGGATGTGTGACTACCGCCATCAGCGATCACGTGGATGTGTGGCTATCGCCATCAGCGATCACATGGATGTGTGGCTACCGCCATCAGCGATCACGTGGATGTGTGACTACCGCCATCAGCGATCACGTGGATGTGTGACTATCGCCGTCAGCGATCACGTGGATGTGTGGCTACCGCCATCAGCGATCACGTGGATGTGTGACTACCGCCGCCAGTGATCACGTGGATGTGTGACTACCACCGCCAGCGATCACGTGGATGTGTGACTACCACCGCCAGCGATCACGTGGATGTGTGACTATCGCCGTCAGTGATCACGTGGATGTGTGACTACCACCGCCAGCGATCACGTGGATGTGTGACTACCGCCATCAGTGATCACGTGGATGTGTGACTATCGCCTATCACAGTTGTTTGTACTTTTAAGGATGGACATATAAATGAATGGAGGCCTAAGAAGAGCCATCGAGGAGGTAGACAAGATGCCATCAAAGATATTTTACCAGATTTTCTGGAGTGCGAAAAGGAGCAATATCATTTCTTGATCATGTTTGTTGGTCGCTGGAAGTTTATCACCAAAATTAAGATGATTAATTATAAATTTACACTCTGGAAACAGTCCTAGAATGATTAAGGGACGCACGTCCTTGTTGGACTAAGATCTTTAGGAACCAAGAAACAAAGTCACATATATATATAGTTTCTAGGATGAACAGAAAATTCGATTTATTATTATTTGGTTGGATACTGGAATGGATTGAAAGTGATTTCGTTCTTTTGTGATGTATTACAAGAAATGTGTAATAAAAACTAGTAATCACTTAAAGTAAATAATTGCTCTTGACCTTATCTACACGTATTATCTTTCAGGGCGCACCACTTTCTGCAACAACTTTTAATATGTGTATCGATGTAAAATATGAGTTACGGGAGCCTTTGTACCTAGAACTGTGTACTTCACAGATGATATTGAGTTGATAGCAGAAGATCGATAAACTCTTCCGTGGATCTAACTGAAAGTTTTGGCTTAGAAGTCAATGAATAGAACTGTTCCTCATTATAATCGATAAAGAATATCTTAGAGAAATGAATCTCCAGGTACGAGAGAAATCAACGACCAAAACCATTGGCAATGGCGAAACAATTAAATACCTGAGATTTAAGACAGTCAGCATAATAAATCGTAATCAAGTTGTTGGTAACCTATGAAATTGATGGCTACAGCACTTACGAAAGCCGGTCAAAGTCTGACTGGACTGAAAGCCATTGCAGGCAGCCTGCGGTGATATTGAAACTTAGGACATATTCCATTCAGCTCATTGCTCAGGAATACGCGCCATCACACAATTATTACAAAAGCCTTTCGCGATAACGGATGGGAAGTGAACTGCTTAGCTGAAAATGGAAGCACAAAGAGAGTAGATATTCTAGCCATCGATAAAGAAAGAGCCCCGCGATGTGCACTCTGGAAATTTACGTTCCAGTATCCAATTACATCATGAAGAAATACCACGTAAACTCCGTCACGCTTTATGGATTGCTAGTGGGCGCATAGTGGGGATGATAGCTGAGCTGTGGAAGAGATTTGCACTAAAGGAAAGCTATCGAACCTTCTATTGGGAAGTGACGATGCCATCTTAGCTGAAAGTAAGCTGCTTCATATTTAGTACGTATGTGTGTTGTGAAATAGACAGCAAGGTCATTGGAATAGTCGAAGACGATGGGGGAGAATATGATAGAACAAATAAATAACATCAAGTGCAACGAACGACAGACAAGGACAAAGGAGAAGACAAGAGGGAAAGAAAAGCGTGTGTAGAAGTGGAGGTGGAGTGGGAGGGGTCGGAGATGGACATAGACAAAAGAAGTTGAATGGTAGAAGGTCTGATTAACAGGTGCACACAGATAAGGACATATTGTGTGAATCATCTTTCTGAATATATCAGACACGTTTGTGAAATTACTGACTGGTTTGATAGAAGTCAGTCAAACACAACTTGCAAGATTCCAGGGGGTCAAATGGACTGCATCAGTATTGATCTATACAAGATTTTTGGTAGGGTACATCTCGGGAGACTGCTCACAAAAATGACGGCTATTGACTAAATAAAAAGTTGGTTGAAATGGAGGCTAAATTTTCAAAGAACATGGAGTCTCAGATGACGGTATGACTATAAAAAGTCAGCTTCTAAGTTTCACGAAGAAGAGAAATGCTCTGAGAATGTTGATGGTGTGACAGTGGGGAACAATCTTATTTCGTGTAATCACATTGAAGGGATTGTACTCTTTATATGTTTATGAGGGTATTTAGGGGTTGTAGTGAGGATGTAAGATCCAAAGTAAAGTATGGTTCCATTGTTTGGGATCCCTCGCCAGGGTTAGTTGATTTGAGAACTGAACCAGAAATATTCGTCCTGGCTGATTTCTGACAAGAGAATAGCGTTACTAAAATGTTGGAAACCTTGGGTTGGGAAGACTTAGGAGTAAGGAGACAAATCTGTTGGCGGAGAGATAGCGCGGAATGTACTTAGCATACCAATAAACTTGAATGGAGTTTTAAAAGTAGGAAAGGTTGTGCGACATCTGCAGTGAGTGTGGTCCATGAAGACATGGCAAACGCACAATCCATCAACCCGCATTACCCCATCATTCTGTGGCGGTCTTAAAATCTCGTATAAAATGCTGCAAAACAACAGTTGTTCATTTATTTTCCAATGTGAGCATAATTTGGTTTTCCGATGAGCCAATCACCACATCAGCATTGCACTAGTAGTTAGGTTTATGTTTCATTCATGGCCATGTAGAGTTAGTAAAGTACATGTCAGAGGACGTACCAAGGAATTTCGCCCGAACCTCCGCTTCACCAATACAAGGTCATCTTCATCAGAGTCAATAAATAGGCTATCTGCCTGTTGTAAAACGCACCTGAAAGAGGATCTTGTGACCACGCACACAGTAGCAGTGCCTTCACTTACTTGTGCCAGGCTCCATCCGACCTCTCTTGGTCAGCTCTTCTTCTTTACCAACTTCGACGCTATTAGAGCAGTCGAGCCCTACGGAGTCTTTCGTCGCCCTTGTCTTTCTTACGTCGATACTTCAATTTTTGAACTGTTCCATTTTTTCCTTTATATTACTGTACTTTATAATCATCCTGAAAGCGATTTAGTCTAGAGCTTAATGAAAGTATCAAAATAATTCAAGTGCGTGTCTCGTTGTTCCCAACTCGTTAATATTGACAAAGGCCTGCTGAAGCTGTTCTCTCCACAACAGATTGGTGTAGATCCCAGCTAGTAATAACACACGGAACTTCATTCTGATGGTCGTATCTGATATACAGTAGTTATCTTACTTCAACTAAATTAATGAAAAGCGATTTAAGTGTTGTCTTACAAAGAATTTTTTAAAGGCAGGAAAACGCAGATATTTAATTCTCAAACTCATATTCGCGCGCCTTAAGAGTAACAAAAGAAGGCCGTGGGACTTACGTGGTGTATACGCCTTCTGGGTGCGTGTGGTAGAATAACACCCTGCCTGTCGTAAAAGGGGACTAAAAGGGACCTCAGGAGTTCTTAACTTGGTTTCATTATCTGACTGCTGGCACTAATCCCATTTACTTATGCCAAGCTGCAAGCTCCCAGGTTCACCTCTGTTTTTCTCGACACCGCAGCGCGTTTCCATTTTTGTGGCTGATATCGAACAGGAAATTTTTGTATCTGAATCGTGACCGAAGTCGGGCTGGCAAGGGGAAATCACTTTGAAGCTTACTGAGAGAGGAAGTTTTCTTCCTATTATTATCCAAAGCAAACTCCATGGCGCAACAGTCCCCACCGAGCGACCGCTGCTCAACTCGAGGACCTGCAGATTTCGAGGTGTTGTGTGGACAGCACGACGAATTATCTCGGCCGTTATTCTTGGCTTTCTAGACGGAGCCGCTATCTCACCGTCAGAGAGCTCCTCAACCGTAATCACGTAGGCGGATTGGACCTCGGAGCAGCCCTCAGATCCAAGTGAAAGTCCCTGACCTGGCCGGGAATCGAAGCCGGGGCCACCGGATAAGAGGCAGGCAGGCTACCCCTACACCGCGGAGCCGGCTACTATTATTACGGACGCTATAATTAAATGAATTTATCGGTAGAAGTATCGCGGGCTTGATTTGGATTTAATGAATTTTTTTGGGGTGGGGGGTGATGTTATAATTATTTAGCGACCCGTCCCGAGTCAAAACTTCTGAGCTATTCATTGAAATTATGAACTTTGTAGGTTATTTTCATGCTCATAAAACTGTAGAGGGGATTCTAGAGAAAGTGAGGTGGTTATTACACCAAATAAATGAGAGGTTAGAATTTCCTGCTAATAGAAATAACCCTGTCTGGCCTATCAAGAGAGCTTTAGAGCATATGCAGCGGAGTAATTGGGGATATCGTTCAACAGCGTAACATGATGAATCGGAGATCACAGCACCGTTGTCTCCTCGCAACATAAAGATTACCTTAAGAATATAATTACGCTCTACGCTTAGAAAAAGTAGGGTCTTTTGCTTTCTATTATACCGTCTTTGAGATCATGAAATGGAGGTTATGAATATAAACAGAGTAGTCGAAGACACATAGCTCTATTATCATGTAGGGGTGTTTTTCTTTGTAACTTCGGTCAAATGGCCGGTTAGCCGACCGTGTTTTACTGACCGGCGGAGCGCCCGCCACTTGGAGCTAAAGAAGACATCCACTCAAGTGTTTCGTGTTTTACTGAGCTCAGGGATGTGCCAGATGGTTGTGGGTTTATTCCCAGGTTCGAGACATCATGGCTTGAGGTCGATTGCTACGTGGTCGGCGTTATTCGATTGCCGTGATTTAATTATCATGCTTTCTTAACATTAGTCGACAGACAGACAAGTGCGGTGTCTTTGACAGAAGGAATCCTCTATGCTGGGGGTGGTCGCCAGACTAATTACTGATAAACATCCCCTATGAACAGGGAAGATGCCATGAAGCGACTCCCTAACCTCCGTACGTCATACGGTCGGTTAAGGAAAGAAGAAGCGCTCAGATAGGAGGAGCCTGGCACAAAGTTGAGAGCCCCTCCGTGCCTTACAACAGACACGGGGTTGCTGTCACAAGATGCGAAGGGAGTGGTGACGGAAGAGCCAATTTCATCTTTCTTGTCTCACATTGCTTGGATAATTCTTGTTCTCTTTCAACCCCGACGGTCTTTCATTTTCGCGCAGTTCGTGGCCTTTGTCTTTCTTTGGGCGATACCTTCATTGTTTTTTGTTCTGATTTGTCCTAAGACAGGATGCTTCTACTTTCTATTAAAGAAATGTCACCGTCGTCAAATTAAGTCTGGGTGCGCGTGGACACGCATAGAATCGTACGGAGGTAGTGTTGAAGAAAACATCTTCATATTACCGTGAGGGTTGACGATAGAATTAGTGTTATGAACCGGGAAATGACTTGTTGTTGTTTAAGTGAAATTTAATTGTTTTTAAATTCACGGTTCACCTGCCAATTCGCGTGGCACCCAACATTGACACATGGCTAATTATTACTCCTTGCTAGAGCGATTAGGTAAGTTATGAAATACGTATTTAAGAGTACCAAAAGTGTAATACACGTTCATAGAACAAATTATTTTGTTGGACGGATGATTGAGTCCACCAGAACTGAAGTAGAACACAGCCGCCTTCGAGGAGGTTCGTACAGCTTAGTTCAGGTGGGCTGCATCAACACATACCATGTTTTGTATTTCTGCCAGCATCGGTAATCGAAGCGGGTCCCCCGAGGACAGCACCTGACGTGGACGAGTCCGCCTAATCAGGCGGAGGATTTTGATGCCCGAAAAATGTAAAAAAAAAAAAATGTATGAAACGACGGCAAAAATTCAGTAAAATGATCCAAAAATGTTAAATGACAAATTTTTATTGAGTTGTTACAAACAATTTACTGATGAGTTGGTATGGCCTATGTTTGTGTCAAGAAAGCAACGTGAAACTCTTTATGTTTCGCAGAGAACTTTGCTCTGTTCACGAGGAAGACGGGAATGAGGACATTTCTAGTAATTAAGGGGTGAACAAAGTTCCTTTAGTCGCCGAATTGAGGAAGCGTTGTGAAGATTCTCAAGTTTTTGTATTCATCCTCACTTAAAGTTGCAATAACATCCATTACCACACGCGTAAATGCTTCAAAATCCTCAAACATGTAAGAAAATGACTCAAAAAGTATAAAATAGTCTTATAAATTCCGTAACATGACCAAACAATGATATGTAATGAGTTAAAGTACAAAATGACAAAAATGACGTTATAAATGATCATTTCTACGATTTGGGAACTTTAGCAATGTCTGCTGCGAACCAATTTAAAGATGGCGTGTCATCAAAATCCCAGCCCTGTTTACATTGCCCACTGACTGGATTCTTACTTCATATTAACAACAATGTCCGTTAAAATTCTTAAAAAATACAACAAAAATACTTTGAAAAGACTCTTGGTGCCACAGTACGGCACACTGGCGAGTTCGGACCGGAGCGAGTGGAGACACACCATGGCAACTCACTTATAGATGATAACTTATGGTAAGCCGAGGAATGGACTCAGTCCGCGCCTCTAAAACGAGCAGCACTGGATTGTTCGCCCTGTGTGAGCGCGCGGCTCGCCGTAACACCACGGTTCCCTTAGCTGAATCTGACCTCACTTGCTCAACTCTTATTCTCTTCCGGCCCCCACGATAGTATGTCGCCTAGCGAGTCTTCTTTTTTTTTTGCTATTTGCTTCGTGTCGCACCGACACAGACAGGTCTTATGGGGACGATGGGATAGGAAACGCCTCAGAGTGAGAAGGAAGCGGCCGTGGCGTTAATTAAGGTACACGCCAGCATTTACCTGGAGTGAAAATGGTAAACCACGGAAAACTCTCTTCAGGGCTGCCGACAGTGGGGTTCGAACCCACTATCTCCCAGATGCAAGGTCACAGCTGCGCGCCCCTAACCGCATGGCCAACTCTCCCGGTAGTCTTTCATTTTCTTCCTCTTCGTCGCATTCTGTGTCTTTATACAGGATGTAACATAATTAATTCAAACAGCTAGAAGCAAACAGAGTGTTTGCGAGGTCTTGTGGTATGTGGGATGACGTCACAGCAATAGTGCTGCCATCTTGAAGTATCAACATCGCCCTGCCGCGGGGTAGCGTGGTAACACGTCTCCTTGAGTTGTAAAAGTTTACGGCTAAAATTGTGGTGCGAAGAAGTGAGCATGACTTGAGAGTTATCGGCTTGTCAGAATTCCTTTGTGCAAGATCAATGCAACTTCCTTTTCTGGTTGGAGGTTTCTGGCTTACACTCATGTAGAAAGTCCAATGATAGCAGTTACGTTTTAAAATAATAGAGAATACCGTTCTCTGGATTCTTTTTCTTGTAACAATACGTGTCACATGGCACGCGGTAAGTTGAAGAGATGTTGCTGCGGATTTGGATGAGTGGGAGAGAAAATTCCTTGACTGTCGATATCAGCCACAAATAACAAGAGCTGGTGGTGACGTCATGGAAGGGCTGTCACACACAGCCGGGCACCGTGACGTCAGCTCAGGTCACGGGCTGCAATTAAAAAGCTGAACTGTCGACATTAGACACGACACCCACCGCATGTTTTGAACAATAGTTACCGAATACCTGAATGTGTCAAATATTCATGGATATTATTAACTGTAGAACTCTCTTTAACATTACAGTTCTCACCAAGTTCAACAAGTTGGATGTCTGGTACGAGGGGGCCCGCGAGCCTAATGACTGGTATTTCGCATGTGAAGCAAATAGCAGTCATGTTATGTTACAGGGTGCATTTGTAAATAGGCCAAAAATACAGAAAATAAATTTTAATAACTCATTCATTTATAAACATACAGAAATCCACAGTCACCTTCTGGCAAGCAACTCAATGTTAAAAACATCCTAGGGATTGAGCTACGAACTTTAGATAAATAAACTATAATAAAGTATGAGAATATATTCTTTATTTATTCCTAATAATTACAGTACTTACCTTAATCATCATTATCCGGTCGATTAACTTTTTCTAGCACTAGGAGCGCTAATGTGAGTCAATGTAGAGTTTAGTTAAGCCCTTATAACTACATTCGGTGAGGACATTAAAAAATCAAAAACACCTGAGCGTAAGGAGCAAATTACAGAAAGTCGATTAGGCTAGGATTTCGAGTAAAGAAAAAAGCGATGTTAGGCCGGAAGCGTTGTTCGGAATTTGCTTTTAGTTTGATAGAGCCATGCAAGACTGACAGTTTGAAACCTTTAAGAGACCTTTAGCTATTCAAGTTTCGTGGTATGGGGACTGTGTTCAACATTAAAAGTTGTGTTGTGAGCCTTGAACTATCCGTAAGCTCAGTTCGTGTGTATTGGTCGTTGCTGAACCACCAGTCGACTACTGAGGCTTACTAACGCAAGGGGGCGCATTAGACGGGTAGCTCCGAGCAGCGAGCGGCCGTAAGTTATTAGGCATTCCATTCATCATAAGTGCACGCGGGACACTTATAAGTAGAAAGCATGGCGCAGGCCGGTATATGTTTCAATGCGCTCATCTCTGGGTCCCTGGAATGTGCTGTTTTCAGGTGTATGGAGCATTTATCGGGGAAACGTTAACTGGTGACTCAAGGGAGCTGAGCAGTGGCCATTTCAGTGAAGAAAAACGTGGAAAACACGGCCATGAGATTTCTTGCCTTATGATGTCGACAGACTCCAAATATTAGTGGAATAATTTTGAAAGCTCTACAAGAAAGTCCGTGACGGTGTGCCTCGGTGAAAGTTTGCAATTCAAATTCAACCTTCCAATTAGAAACGATATTTTGCGTTTAATTACAAAATTTTTTGAAAGTAAATTGTTACTTCGACTTGTTGGTTTCTCTTTCCAATTCTTAAAATTCTTAAGCTATTTTCACTTTCTGTCTAGACGACTCCATCTTCTTTACCGTCATTTGTATACTTCATACACATTTCACTTTAATATATCCATTAATGTTTGTCAATGGCTCTGGAACAAGAGAACTGCCCCATCTCAGGCAACTAGCTTCAAGGACGTCATGTCAACTTTTAATTGTTGTCATAGCGAAGGAGGCTGTGTTTTCAAGGACCGTTAACATCAGAGTTTATCATATGCATTAACTTATTCTTTTAATTGGACTTCAGTATGTTTTGCAAACGTGTAACTCCCTTATATAGGTTGAAGATGCGGGACTGTGCTTCAACTACAGCTTTCTGTCTTCATCTGTCCGGCAATGGACGTATTTCGTACTTGTTGGTTGTGTAGAGCTATAACATCAATAATTCCTTTCCTTCTCTTCTCGGCATTGTAACTCTTTGGGTGCATCATTCTGTGCTTATTGTGTGTCTGGCGTTTTCTAAATCTGATCGAGACCAGCAAACGAGTGTGTCAGTGTAGTTGTAGCCTTCCGTAGGTTGGAAGCGTTAATATTAGTTTTAGTACACTGAAACTTCTATATGAGCTTTATTTCGTGAACTGCTCAAAGCCTAGATACTTTGCCTATGATTTATATTTTCTTGGTTATTTCTTCTGCTCTGCACCATTGTACTTTCTTAATGCTGTTCATTTTGCTTTGCCGGTACCACATTTCATGCAGATTAAAAAAATGTTTTCCGTGATATTGATGAGAGATGTCACTTGATGTCGTCCATATAGAAGTGTGAAGGTTACCTCTATTCCTTTTTATTTCGTATCCATAGCTGATCATCTTCACAGGGCCTCTGAGATTATTATTACCTGCGCAGTGAGTTAAACCAAATTGTACAGAACGTAGAATACGACTAGTATGAAATATCTGCGAATTAAAGTTTTATTTGACTCCAAGTGCCCAATAATTCACCCCTCAGGTAATTGAGATTACCCGAAAATCTTCGAACTGAAATAATCGTTTACATTTCCTCCTTTACAGGATAAATTAACTGGCCCTGAATCAAAGAAGTGTGACGATAATGTTAACTTGCACAAGACGTTATAAAGTTTTCGAGCCACCGTGTTTCACTAAATATTGATGTGCAGTCAAAGACGAGAGAGCTTGGTGTAACACAATACTGTTGGCGCTACTTCAGGCGACCTCCCTTAAAACGCTTCTCCAGTAACAGTTCGCCGTTCAGAGAAATTAAAACAGACCCATGATTTGTGTTTGAATTTCACAATTCATCACCTAAATTTCAAGCTTGTGCTATTCTGGGAGGATATCTGTGAATATAGCACCTTCATAGCCATCAAACGGAGCCGAGATCGACCCTCCATCATGTACTTAGAAAACTAGCCGTCTATTATCTGATCCACCTAACATTATATACAGGGTGTCCCAAGAGGAATGGTCAATATTCAGCGACATGACAGCAATGATCATTTGAAGCAAAAAACTTCATCTGGACATAGCCCTTATTCCGAATTGTTTCTGAGATATAACAGATTTAATGTGCATTTGTTTTAGGGCCAGTGGTGCGTCTTACCCTCTTTGATGTTTTGAAATAGGTACAAGTTTTCCACCACACACGTGCACTGTGTTCCTGTTTCTGCACAGGTGGTTAAAGTACACGTTCAGAAGAAAAATAGGAACTTGTAAGAATACCTGTTGCACGCAATGTGCTGAAAACTCTGGTAGATATTATAAGATCAGTAATTCTATGTGTCGGAAAGCGCCGGTGGAATTCCTCGACAACAGTAGGGGAACTACCATTGCAAAAGCCATAAAAAGTACACCATATACGCATATTCTTCATTAGTGTAGGCCTACATGTTTGGCAGCGCTCTCAGTCCCCCGCCCTAAGACACAACTGTGAGTTCAACGAGCTACATCCCGAGAAAAGAGGTTGAGTGGGTAAGACACATGCGTCTGCCCCACTAGCCTAGAAACAAATCTGCATTAAATGTGTTATATCTTGGAAACCATTCGGAATGAGGCCTATGTCCAGATGAAGATTTTTGCTTCAAATGGTCATTGTTGTCATATTCCTGAATATTGACCATTCCTCCTGGGACACCATGTATATGTGAATAAGTCCACTGAGTACTTAGAGCCGTGCATTTGTTTTCATTTGTGGCGATATTTCTCTCATTCTTTCACTGTGGGTTTCCTTTCCGTTTTCTGACCTCAGTATTTTTCTTTGGTCTTTCCTCCTGGTCAGCCTGCCCTTTCCCAATTTTGGATCTGAAGATGACCTTGTTTTGGACATCAGCTGATTTAATTCCTGCCTGTTTCAAATCCATTTCATTTCGCCTTACTCCTGTTTTCGTGGCACTCGACTATTTATTTTGAAAGTCTGTCTGGATGCATTCTTTTAATATCTCCATAGAATCTTATCCCCCGTTTTCTAATGTCACTGCGAATATTTCTGTATTGTTTCATTTCCTGTCTGCCTCTGAGTCGTATTGTCCGTCGGTGACTTTTGCGCCTAGCATTTTCTTATGATTTTGCGATCCTTTTTCTCCACATTTTCGATGTCTACTTTCGTGTACAAAATTAGCGTTTCTGATCTATAAAGATATTCTGATTTAATGACTGCATTATAATGTCTTAATTTTGAGAGCTTAGAGACTTTCGTTGTAGATAATAATAATAATAATAATAATAATAATAGTAATAATAATAATAATAATCTCTGAACAACTAACGTGTGATTTAGCAGTTAACCATGTTTTATCTAGTCGTCATTCACTTTTAAAAGTGCTACGTCTCGCCAGCCCTCAACGTTAATGAGAGCTAAAACCTGAGTCAACTGAAAAGTGCCGCGCACGCCCCAAATTGGATGGTGTCTGTGTGTAGAACTAATCAGACAGACAGGAAATGACACCGGAGATTCATAATCGATCAAAGTCGACTTCTTAATCGTGCGGTGAGGGGTTACTGTGCTCAAGAATCCCAACTATTTCTCCTTTCATTCATCTGCTCATTCCACGGCACACAAAGAGAGGTAAAGTTTTATTTGGTCCGCAGTGACCGCAGGGGGCTTTGCCAGAACGTCTTTGTGCGTGCTACAAGATGTCTGACAGGCCTTCAGATACTCGCTTCAGGTAATGTGGAGTCTAGACTTCAGGAACGCAAGGAGTAAACATATCAAACAATTAGCGAAGTACGGAGCAAACATATTAAGGCTAAGGCGTCTACAAATAAATCGTGACAGGGAAATGAATACAAAGGGGTTGTGGAGTTTAGGTGGTTGTTAGCAATGAGATATGATATTTCAGACTTCATAAAGCAGAGAATGCTTGTACTCTCCAAAACGTAAGGGCATCTAGACGTGAAACCTTCATGTTTTAAAGACAATTTTGTAGATTCATATGTCTTTCTAAGACTAGCAAACTTTTCTAGCCTTGTAATCTTTCTATAATAATAAAAGAAAGAGTCTGTGTGTGTGTGTGTGTGTGTGTGTGTGTGTGTGTGTGTGTGTGATGCCCAGAAAAATCTACGGCACGCGGAGATCTGAACATTTTTTAACAAATGTAGACGGAAGGGGGTCCAAATGCACCTCGAAGCCGGATTTTTAATTTTCGTGTTCGTTGGTAAGTTATTAACGAAAACCCGACTGAAAACGTCTTGGGATATGACAGTCCAGGTTTAAATGCACAGATTGACTGTCGCTAGGCAATGTACACAAGATAGGTAGTAGAAGTCAAGGAAACATTAAAGTTCATGATGTAGGAAGTCATTTTCGGTCCCCGACACGAGAAGCCGTATTCAGCCCGTGATATCCGGAAGTGTTTGTTCGTTTATATGTATGCGTTTCCACGGCAAATCTGAAATTTTTAACATATGGGGGTCAAAGCGATCATGCATGGCTTGCTCCAAAAATGAAGCTGTCAGAGTCAACAACAAGCAACTTTGACAGGTGTTCTACAAATCGACACGACATGTGGGGCAGATGAGGCTGTCAAGTAAGTACACGACAGAGTTTCTGAACAACTTGGAGTCACCTGGAGGGCCCTCCAACATTTTGGAGTGGAGGATTGTGGCACCTATTACCCTTCTCAGGGATATGAATCTTCCTTCCCTCTGTGATGGAACAGTCAACAAACTGATGATGAATATTATTGAAGCTGCCATCCTGTTTGGACATTCAGTCCTCGGATTTAGATCATACCTTCAGATATCTGCAGGCACAAGGACAGTCGCTTAAAGCTTTAGAACTCCGTCTTAGTGAACTGTATGTTCTACCCGCTGGGCAGTAACAATATAATTCGAAATAATGCAATTGACGTTAAAACGATGAATATTAATAAATTCAATGTTTTTCGTTCTGGTTTTATATGGTTCAAAAATATCTAATGGTTGAACTGTTAAACGCGGGCGAAGCCGTGGATACGTGCTGAAAGAAGCTGGCTTGTTCAACCAACTGCGAATTGTGTCATGAAATTCAGTGCAATTACCGCCAAGTATCTGTCAGGTCACCACAATGAGACTCGATAAACAGCTGTCGAGTGAATTCAAACCACGAATGTGATCCACAGAGGATGTTAATGGCCATAAGATCAAGACTTTGGTAAATAGTTGGAAACAATACTTTGAAGAGTTGAACACAGAAGAGGCAGTGCAGCCAATGTTGAGTGCAAGCGATAGTTTCAAAGAGAAGCAACTAAACTTTGGTGTGAAATTGCATCACCGAAACCACCCACCCATCTCGCTCGGTAACACCAATATTTGATATTATTATTATTATTATTATTATTATTATTATTATTATTATTATTATATAAAGAGGAGTAGAAGAACAACAAGATGAAGAAGAAGGGGGAAGAGAGCGACTGATGACCTTGGTTTTGGGCCCTTCAATGAATTTTACCTCCTGTCCGATTAAAATTAAATCTCGGCAGAGAGGGTCAGAACTCGGAACGATCCAGTATCGATGGTTGTCGACGACTTCGAGCAGCGCTGTCGTTCTGATTTAACGTAAATATACATTATAATTAAGAACGCTAACGACCTGACCTCTTCCAATTAACTTTAACAAAAAAAAGAAGCCGTCATTTGTTTATCTTGTGGAGCAGTACGCATGCGCCCGAGCATTGTGCTGCGCATTGTCTAACTGCACATCGATCGTCATAATTCAGAAGCCACTTCACAAGAAACTACATCACTTAGTGGACGTTCGGAGTCTCTGACTTCGGAATAAAGAACAAGGTACTGTCGCAATAAAATGTATAGACCATTTGTTAGCTGCCACCGCATTTCCTGTCAAAAGGTCTATATTATTATTTTTAAATAAAAATGTATACGAACTAATAAGTAATTACTATGTGGACGATGTGAATGTTGCTGGCTGCACCAAACAGACAGAGTCGCCTCGCTGAATGAGATACATGTTATCGAGAAAAAAAACCGAATACCGGTAATGTTCAATTCCGGTTGGTCCAAGTCATATTATCTGTATCTAGAACAAATGTCACTTCACAGACTCCAGAGTTCTATCTCTTGCCGATAGATGGAGGTCATGGTGATGATGACTCATTCACTTCACTGGCCTCCATAGTGCCGTCCTCGGTGCCTGGGTTCGCTTCCCGGTACTGCCAGAATGCCAGGAGGGCTGATATGTGCTTGCAGCTCACCTCCATAGAGGGTGTGCCTGAAAATACCTACACCGCACTTTTTTACTGAAAGAAGGCATTTTTACTAAACACTTCACATATGAAAGGAATCATCGTATCATTGTTGTGAACTAGTGGCGCATGGCCGTCACCGAGAGACGTAATGTCTTTTATTTCGCTAAGTTTTGATATAGGCCATCTCAAGATGGTACTAGTAAGCGTTATCGTCTGTTTGTTCCACCATCATTGGTGAACGGCTGAATAGATCTCGACCAGCTACTCATCCAGGAGCAGGTTTAAGTATTCTCCGTTTTGCCTCATGACTGAGGCGTCGTGACTATCATAATATTCAGCCCTCTAGTCGATGAACCATACTCCGCCATTCTTTCCTAGCTAAAGCTTTCAATGTGGTTGCTCTGAGAGAACACTGTAGGGGGCCGTTCACCATGTCAATCCATCACGTTGGTATTCGTCCTCGTTGTCTGGTCCCTGAACTTCGCCCTCAACAATCAACTTTTGAAGACAACCATCTCGGCGCATTATATGTCCAAAGTAGCGTACGATCTGCTGGGAGACCTTACACCATAGACGAACGTTTATATGAAGTTGGTTCAGGATTGATTTGTTCGTGCGATGAACTGTCAAAAGAATCCTCAACATTTTCCTCCAGCACCACATTTCAAAGCTTTCTACCCGTTTACGATCACGTTTGAGGATGGTCCACGTCTCTGCGCCATACAAGAAGACTGAGAAGACTGGAGATTCAACGAGCTTCTTCTTTGTATTGAAGGTGATGTTATTATCCTTCCAAATCTTCCGCAGGCGGATCGTTGCTACCTTTGCTATTTCAATTCTTCGCTTTATTTCATCTTTGCAACCACCTGAATTGGATAGTAAGGAGCCTAGATATACATACTGATGTACAACTTGACACCCTCCAATCAGTTTGATATGTGGACTGTTGTTGTTCTTACGATCAACAATCATGACTTTGGTTTTATATCAATTTAGGCGTAATCCACTTTCTAGGCTTGCTTCCTCTACTCTCTTGATCAGCTCTGTCAACTTCTCTTCAGATGATGCTATCAAGGTGGTGTCATGAGCAAATCTCAAGTTGTTGATCTTGCATCCCCCAATAGACAATCCTTTATCCCAGTCATCTAATGCAGTTCTCATTGCATGTTCACCATAGAGATTGAAAAGTAACGGTGACAGGATACATCCCTGACGAAGTCCAGCCCTTGTACGAAACTGCTGAGACTGTTTGTTTTGAATCTTCACAGTGGCTGTATTTTCCTTATATAAGGACTTGAGGAGATCAATCAAATGGAGTGGCAAAACCATGCCATCTAAAATTTTCCAAAGGTGGTTCCATTCGACGGTATCTAAGGCCTTTTGGTAGTCAATAAAGCACAGGTATACCGGAACATTGAATTCTCTAGCCTTTTCTATGATTTGTCTTAGGCTTAAGATCTGTTCTCGAGTGCCTTTTCCTTTCATGAATACAGTCTGGACTTCAGAAATTTGATACTATAGGAATGCCCGGAGTCTCTTATGCAGGATATGAAGCATAACTTTATACTGGCATGTGAAATAAAAGCAATTAAGCGATAATTTCCACATTTTTTCCTCGAACCTTTCTTGTGGATTTGGACAAAGATTGACTGTACCCATTCCTCGGGCCATCTTCTAGAATTCCATACTGCTTGACAGATTTTCAACAGCATTTCAATTCCAGCATCGTCTGTAGCTTTCAAGACTTCTGCACTTATTCCATCAGGTCCACACGCTTTTCCAGTTCTCAGCATTTTCAAATCCCTTTCTACTTCATCTCGGTGGATGTCAGGTTCAGGATCTGACTGCTTGTCTATCTTCACTTGGTCTTGCGCATTACATTGTTCACTGTACAGTTCCTGGCAGTACAATCTCCACGTTTCCAGAACATCCTCTATATCCACAACATCATCACCCTGTGGGTTCTGAACAATCCAGGAATATGGCTTGAAATCTCGATTGATTATTCTAATTTTGTCAAAAAGATCCTTGCTGTGGTTTTGATTTCCATGGTCTTCAGTCTCAGAACAAATGTAACTAAGGAAATTATTCTTATCTCTTCTGCAAGAAAACTGAATCTTTCTATCAAGATCAGACATTTGCTCTCTTTTTTTCTTTAGTGTTAATGCCAGATTTTTAAGGCACCTTCTTTTTTCTACAAGCTGAAGGGTCAATTCAGAGATCCACTGTTGCCTTCTAGTATCTGGTACTCGAGATTCATTCAAAGTTTAAACATAATTTAAAAATCACTGAACAAACTCGGGGTTTCTGCGAAGACCAGGAGAGTTTCTCTTACACTAATGCATATACCTAGGATATGTGAAACGCCCCTTCATTTTAAATAATTTGTGTTCCTCAAATGACAGAGAACATAACCATTCTCTACGGACACCTTCGCAGACCTAGTGAGACATATTTATGGTCTTTTCATTTGACCATAGGTAGACTAGACATCACTTTCTTCAGTATTATTTACCATGTGATGTTTTAAACGTTACCATGGTAATTACTATGATATTTGACAATGGAGAGTATCGGAGTTCTTTCTTCCAAAATATGTATTCACAGTTGTGGTATCATTAACTGACGAATGTGTTACAGGTCTGGTCTTCAGGCTAATGATATTGACTCGTAGAAGGCAGTGAGGAGGACTCCTGGCCATTCATAACACCTTGAAATGAGATTTCCATGATCAATTGTCTCCTCAACGATATTTCATCTCCATTGCCGTTCGAATAACAGTTCCATTCTATGAAAAGGTAATGACTTGAGCCGAGAATTATTTTTCATTAAACCTGAGCTCTTGATAAGGACGACAATGGCTGTTTGTGGTGGTGACAGATTCTGTTCCATTCACGTCACAACACTTCCGGTCGTAGCAGCGCTATCTGACGGAGACCACAATCGATATCTCTCTTGCTTGGCTCGCTCTGTTCTTAATAATAATCATCATCATCATAATAATAATAATGAATATACTGTAGGACACCAATTATTCGAGGTAATGTGGACCGACACTATCTCGGATGAGTGTAAACTCTGACAACACGGATGTAAGTATCGTAGAATATACGAAAGTTCTTCTCACATCTTAGTGAATTTTACATTATGTTAAAATAAAGGAAAGCACACGCACGAGTCCACTGCATTATCTACGTAAATTACAACAATAGATCGTACGCTCTGTACTCTTATATTTTAATACTGTAGGAACTGTTTCTCTCATAGCTGATATACCCGTGCTTCGCTACGGGATTCTCAGAAAGACGGTCTTTTTGGTTTTCAACATAGGATTGTCGCTATTAAAAGCAATGTTATCATATAAAATACTCGATCCAATGAAAAATCGCACATTTTATCACTTTTAAGGAACAGTCCAAAGTTCCAGAGCTGGAATGACAGCCCTGAACACTCCTCTGCCATTATTCTGTTAAATATGAACACGGCTCACGCCTCAGAGAAGGGATTGAATCGTTCGAATGCTATGATGAACCAGTGTGTTACGCACAAGAAGTATCAGAAAATTTATGAACCAGAGGAATGGCATGCTAAAGAAGGAAGTCATCTAACTCCCCAGCTACTTCCCGCCAATATACAGGCAGGCTGTTACACTCGGTACGACCGGGCGAAATGGCCGTGAGTTTAGGGGAGAACAGTTGTGAGTTTGCATCCGGGAGATAATGGATTCGAACCCCACTGCCGGCAGCCCTGAAAATGGTGTTCCGTGGTTTCCCATTTTCACACCAGTCAACTGCTGGGGCTGTAGTTTAATTAAGTTCAAGGCTGCTTCCTTCAACACTCCTAGTCATTTCCTAACCCATCGTCGCCACAAGAACTACCTGTGTCGGTGCGACGTAAAGCAAATGAAAAAATACTCGGCACGCAGCAGTAATCCCATCTATTGGAGATGAGTGGCAACAGAAGAACAGAGCTCATCACAGTCAATGTTGTACGCCTTCACTCTGTGATATTAGGGCGTCATAAAGGTATTTACTGTAGTTCCTCATTCTCTCACTTTACATATCGATTTTCATTAAATTCTGTTTTCCCATTTTCTCGTGACTCGGCGCTGATATGGGGTTAGTAACAAAAACCCAAATTCATGAATATCTCTGTTATCAAAGCCGTACGGTAAAAATGTATGAGACATAAAAGATCGGAAATTTAATACTATATAACTTTAGTTAAATTTTGGGCCTTCTCCTAAACTACCATTTTTCTCAGCGTGAATAAAATTATTTATAGCCTGGATTGTTCCAATTTTCATTAAATTGTCTTGAGCCGTTTTCTCGTGATGCCAATACAGACAGACAGACAGACAGACAGACAGACAGACAGACAGACAGACAGACAGACAGACAGACAGACAGACAGACAGACAGACAGACAGACAGACAGACAGACAGACAGACAGACAGACAGAGAGGAGGATACAACCGATACAGAAACACCATTCTTTTTACATTCTGAGCAATGAACGGACAAAACTGTTATTTTATAT
Source organism: Anabrus simplex (assembly GCF_040414725.1). Classification (NCBI taxonomy): domain Eukaryota; kingdom Metazoa; phylum Arthropoda; class Insecta; order Orthoptera; family Tettigoniidae; genus Anabrus; species Anabrus simplex. The sequence continues at coordinate 101,362,737 of NC_090276.1, read as the reverse complement.
AATTATATAGACTTACAGTGCGGTACTAGAATGGAGAATTATGAGGAAAATCTTAGGTCCAATGAAAACAGAACAATGGACATTGGGAAGTAATAATAAAACGTACCAGAGCACAGAAAGTATCATCATCATCATCATCTATCAGCAGGTTTTAGCATGCATTTTCCAAGCCGATCTGTCTTCTGCCAGCCTTTTAGTTTTCCAGTATTTCCACACTCTCCATCATCTTCCAATGCCTGTGGTTGCACTGAGCTAAGCAGTTCTTCTTTCTCTTTTGTACAGTTTTCAGTTTTGTCACCTCCACTTTCCAATACCACTTCATTCCTTAGTTTCTCTTGCCAGTTGATCTTCATTTTTCTCCATACTCACATTTCAAAATATTTCAATCTTGTTTCTTCCTCCAAGTCTCAGTCCCGTAAAGAGCAACGCTTCACGAGCCTGTTCTTAAGATCAGTGGCTCATCACTTCTCATTGTGCTTCCTAAATATCTCAGTGCAGCTACTTGTTCCATTTCTACTCCTTGCTCGTAATCATTGTTAATTTTCATACCAACATTTTCAAATCATCTAGTCAATTTTTCCAGCATGATATTGATAACTTTTTGTCTAACATCTTTACCAATTCTGCTGTTCTGCTGTCCTACTCTCACCCGAAGTGTTTAATTTATGTAAAGAATCACTATGAGTCTTCTTTTGTTCCAATCTATTTTTTGTTCAGTGTGCCCATTAATTTCTCTCATTTTACTCTGTCAGAGGTTTGCTCAAGATCAACAAAAACATAAGAGAAACAATAACAAAAAGAATATATGTATTTCTGAAGATATCTAACAAAACAAGAGGTCAAGAAAGACTTAGAATTAAACAAGATAACAGAGGAGGAAACTATAGAAAAAGCGATTTAAAAATAAGAATGGAACGATTCGGAGAAAGATGAAAACGAAACGCGGTCCAAAGAGGAGAGAAGAATAATTTCGCCACATATGAAAATGAGGTTTACCGTGGTTTGCCACTTTCACATCAGGGAAATGCTGACTGGGTCTGTACCTTAATCAATGCGACGGTCGATTCTTTCCCACTCCTAGCCCTTTCCTATCCTCTCATCACCATAAGACCTATCTGTGTCGGTGCGACGTAAAAATTAAAAAAAACTTTGTGAGCATTTTAACGTTTCGCAAGTTCTTTTTGTTTCATAGGAGTACGTCCTTTCTTTGTCGCAGTAATGTACAGTAGTCATGTGAAAAACATCTACAAATCCGTCCGTTCTACCGGCTTCTATTCTCTCCAGAAATACCTACCGGAGCTCTCTAAGTCCAGCCAACTTTCAGTAATCATACAATCAGATCATTAAATGATCACTCCGATAATCGCAATAGCGGGTTGCTAACACTTTCATTAATATTCTGGTACATGTGATGCCATTTGATTACAACCTGTCGAGCCACTTCCTCTGATCATTCCCTGCTAAATACATCGTACAACAACGTTATCTGCCTGACAAAAAGCGCTCTTACAAGACTGACCTGTGAGCTCGCGAGACAACCTTCTAGAGTAAAACTGCGATTAAAAATATTCTACAACACAATGCCAGTCAAGAACTGCAGGACAAAAAGCGAAGACCACATGATGACGTCAGAATGGATGCGCCAGGCATTTGAACACGAGTTGTCTCACCTGTTGCGGACAAGCGCGGATCCACTAGTTTACTGCATTAAAAGAGTGAGATTGATTACCTCGGAGCGAGTGCGGGTATTTCAGTCGCCTTCACCAAGAATACTGCAAACTGTACGGAATACAACACGGTTCAACCCGGAAGAACAACAAAATAAACAAGATAAATACAGTTCTGATAACGAAAACTTCGCAGATAGCACAAATGACTGTATCTGTGTAAATAGATGGTGGGCGGTGGCCCACGTCCAAGGTCTGTCTCCAGGGCCTCTCAACATAGGAGCGTTGTAGCTGAGCCTGAACTGCTCCTCTCTTTCACCTGTCTTATCCGACCTCCCTCGGTCACGCCCTTCATAGCCCTTCCCTGAAGTGTCGGACCCCACGTCTGAGTAGAGAACAGTTGTGCAGCTGTTTTACCTCTTGAAGCACCACCATCTCAGGATTCAGTCTGATCCCTACCAACATTTTCTTGATGGCAGCTTGTTTCCTTCCCTGAGCAGTCAGAAGAACCATTACAAAGTTAAGGACAGATTTTGTTTAGAATTTTCAATTAATTTTTCAGCCTTTGTTAGAATAATCTTTTGTGTTTGGAAAAAGAGATGTCATCAATAAGATGAAAAGAACAAGCGATTCGACTGAATTCTAATTTAATTTTGTCTATTAATCTCATGACAATCGATAATCTCTATCGAGAATGTGATGTTTCGATAATGAGAACGCGTCACAAACAGACATTTCCAATTTGATGCTGCTTGAACTTGAGAGAGATGTTATTATTATCGTACACAAAAGATACATTAACAGTAAGCACAAACAGAGCATTCGTGGCTCAGACGGCAGCGCGTCGGCCTCTCACCGCTGGACACCGTGGTTCAAATCCCGGTCACTCGATGTGAAATTTGCGCTGGACAAATCGGAGGCGGGACAGGTTTTCTCCGGGTACTCCGGTTTTCCCTGTCATCTTTCATTCCAGCAACACTCTCCGTTCTCATTTTATAGCATCTATCACTCATTAATATAAATCACTTTGGGAGTGGCGACCCCATCGTACTAACAGCCTATATGTGCTTCATTCATTACATCCGTGACCCGGTCAATGACTGGAAAACAGTTGTAGGTTTTCATTTTCATTTCAGTAAGCACAAAATATTATATACATAATGACAAGATATACACAATCGTGCAAGCAAAAGGGTTCAAAGAGTTAGATCTAAATTCTCAGCAGAAGCCACCACAAAGTCCTGGCTGGATCCAGCGAATGCCATTCCAATGCATTCGATGACAATATGGTCGATAGTTTGTTTAATTGAACCACAATCAGAGGCTGGAGATCTCATACCCCATTGATCCACATCTCCCGTGGTTAGTACGGTCGCTGTTGAGGGCTACGCATGTCTTGCGGGGCAAATCAAAGCCAACTGTTCCACTCTTGTTGCCAATCCCTCCCCCTGGTAACTGTGTTGAACTAAACGTGAGCTCTTGGTTGCCAGATCTCCTGGCTAATGGTACACGAACAGCGAGCTCGGGCCACTACACTCAGAATGGAATGGAGTAAATAAGAATTGAAAGAGAAATTAAGAAAACCTACGAATTGTTTCTTATGTAACGTAGTATCTAAGCAAGACAATTACAAAATATATTATACAGTATTTCTTACTAAATCGAAGGGCAAAACCAGCAAATATCAGTGAATGCTTAATTAAATAATTAATGGATTAGCTAAATTAACGGACAACGCTTTCGCATTTTCATCGGAAAACTACAATTACTGTATCAAATTTAAAAAAATATATTACTGCTAGAAAAGTGACGAAGGTAACTGGATTTGAAAGTTTGTGCCGTTGAGACAAATCTGATGAGATAAGCGACCGGAAAACGATGATTAAGAAAAGGATTGTAATTTTTAGGAATAAATAAAGAATATATTATCGTACTTTATTATATTTTACTTACGGTAAGTAAAATTCGTAGCGGTAATGTGAGGCAGTCCAGAAGCCCTTATAACTACATCTGGTGCGGACATTTTCAATAAATCAAAAATGCCTGAGGGTATTGAACCAAGAAACGTATTACAAAAAGAATAATGTAAATATATTAATTTGGCTAGGATTTGCATGAAAAAGAAGACGAGTAAAGGAACAAACGTTTTTAGGTCTGAAGTGATTTTCTAAATTTGTGTTGTTATTTTGATAGAGCAAAACTCACCCCGGTCCTTTCGCCTTCAACTATGGGCACAACTGCTTAATCTTACGTTTGTCTGCCATGACTTGTTTTCAGCATTAAAACATATCGCATGCTATACATCGCCAAAGAAACAAATACATCCCTCCATATAGGAGGGGCAACCCGGCCGTAAAACAGGGCCTGATGCCGACCTTAATGACTGCTGTTAAGTCCTGCCACTTGTGATGATTACATTGAGCGTTGAGAACACGCTACTTCACGGCCCATCTCCTTGTGTATTCACAGAGCTGCCCCACGTCATTCTCCAGAGTAATTACACACATAACAATGAACAACATTCTGAAACTGAGATTCACTGCCCACACTACGTGCTGTAGCAATACCTTCAGGAATACAACACCCTTCCTAAATTCACAGCCACTCAATCTAAAACTTTCGCCTCTATTCTCTTGTGGAGAGGTCAACGCCCTTTAGTTCGGGGATTCACAGAGACGTCGCGCTCACATACTGCCTTTCACACCACAGCCATCCGCTTTGCAAGCTTCATACTCACTCGTTATCTGTTGACGCATTTGGTTTCCCGAGTGTTGTACTCTCTTATCCGATCGGTATTTTATTTGACGGCCTTCTTTTTAATTTCTTTGGTAATGTTTTATTAGCCTCTCTGGACCAGTGGTAGAGTGTTGGCCTCCGCATCGCAAGGTGGCGGGTTCAAACCCGGCAGAGGTAATCGGATTTTTGAAGGGCGGATAAAAGTCCATTCGACACTCCATGTCGTACGATGTCGCCATGTAAAAGATCTCTGGTGACACATTTGGTGTTTACCCCACAAAAATCATTCAATCTCAGCCACAGACGCCGAAGAGAGTTTCCGTTTACTCGGTCTGCCATCCAGTGGGCCTAGAGTAAAACGCAACGTCGAAATTGACGAGCAGACAGCCAGATGGCGTCAAATTGAAACGTCTGCAGACGGTAGCTGAGGCCATACGAGTATTATTATTATTATTATTATTATTATTATTATTATTATTATTATTATTATTATTATTATTATTATTATTATTAGCAAACATATTTCTTCATGGTGAACAGAAGTTTCCCGCGACTATGCGGTGCTGATGAAGACAAGGTCAATGAGGAAAACTTGTTGTTGCTTTAGATGAAACTGATACAAACGTTTACAATCTGATTTTAAAGACAGTGAATATGAACAGTCAAAAATGACGGACTGGTATTCAGAAAGTAACCAAAGATAAGCCAAATGGTGTAAAGAGACAAGTCACTAAAATGCATAGAAGCTTTTTTACTTCTGATCGCACATTTTAAAAAATAATATCATCATAGCATTATTTTGTGAAGTGCCTTTGTTTAGTGCTGTACTCAATAGAGAGTCAGTGTCCAGCGGGTCTGTATTAGAGAGCTTGAGTGTAGCGGGATTGTATAACTACGGTATACGGAGTCAGTGTCCAGCGGGTCTGTATTAGAGAGCTTGAGTGTAGCGGGATTGTATAACTACGGTATACGGAGTCAGTGTCCAGCGGGTCTGTATTAGAGAGCTTGAGTGTAGCGGGATTGTATAACTACGGTATACGGAGTCAGTGTCCAGCGGGTCTGTATTAGAGAGCTTGAGTGTAGCGGGATTGTATAACTACGGTATACGGAGTCAGTGTCCAGCGGGTCTGTATTAGAGACCTTGAGTGTAGCGGGATTGTATAACTACGGTATACGGAGTCAGTGTTAGCGGTTTAGAATTAGAGACCTTGAGTGTAGCGGGATTGTATAACAATGGTATACAAAATCAGTGTCTAGCGGGTTACTGTTAGAATACTTCAGTTTAGTTGGCTTATATAACTACCGAATCGATAAGCCCATTTTGAAGAGTGCTCGCTGACACGACCCGAAAGAGGTAAAGAACCTTACAACAGTAAATATATTTCAATATTTCAACTGGCCTTCAAATCATTCCATAAAATAAAATGTAGACCTCTCAAAACAAGCTATACATTCGTTTGTAAATCACTGGGACATTTTTCCTGCAGCAGTGTTATCGCTGTAAGATGCTACAAGAAAAGACTACATTGTCCTGCAAATATTTATGCCATTATGATGTTGTTTTAAATACAGTGTCAAGCTGGTAGTAAGTCAATTTCGTATAAATTGCAATGTTAAAGTATTGGAAATATTTCAATTATCTCTGAATTTGTATCTGGTTGCGCTGTAATTATTATGATGCACTACTTGCAACGGCATGTGTACGATTATTTATAAATCTAGTGTTGATTCTTCAGTGACGGGATTGTAAATATATTGCGTTACATGTATTTTAAGTTATTATCTGTACAATTCGTATTAATTCCTAAGCGTTTCATTGCTTCACCACTCGCATAACATTTTTCATTGTCATATACTTTTTGTTTCTGCTGCCATTTATTTAATTTTTATTCTCTTTTTGTTTTCTTAATGTACTTTCATCTAATTGTTTGCTTTTATGTAATTTTTGTCTCGCTGCCACGGCCTTCTAGTATAAGCAGACATTGCCCGTGGAATATCTCTCGATTGTAATGTATTATTATTATTATTATTATTATTATTATTATTCTTTCTTTCTTTGTCGTTTAGGCCTACTGAGGACCACGGGGCTCGTATCTACTCTTGGGTAAAGTTGCTGCTTTCTTCTTCTTCCAATACTCCTTCATTTGCTGACTATGAGCCAGCTTTCTCTCCTCGGTCCACTTAGTTCCTGTAGTCTTTTTACTTGTAAGGGACGTTGGGAAAACTCCGTGTCGGATGGCTTGACGGAACAGTAGTCGGTCATGAGTTTGTCCCGGTGGGATATCTAGTTGTTCCATATCTGACTTAACTGACGTGATCCATTTGTTCTTAGAAGCCTTGCCTCTTTCTGTTACTGTGAATATCCTGTTGGTGAGTCTTTTGGAATCCAGACGGGCCAAGTGTCCATAAAAGGTCAGGCGCCTTTTCCTTATAGACGTGACGATGTCCTCCTGGTGTTCATACAGTTCATCATTATGGCGGATTCTGTAAGTGCCTCCTTCCTCTCTGATTGGTCCTAATATCCTCCTCAGGATCTTCCTCTCTTTTAACTCCAGCTTTCTGAGTGGGCCCTTCCTAGCCATTACAAGGCACTCAGAAGCATACAGAACAGATGGTTTGACGACCGAGTTGTAGTGTCTGAGCTTGAGGTTCTTGGAGAGGCACTTAGATGAATAGATACTACGACACGAGTGATAAGCCCTTTCAAACTTGGTACATCTGGCATCTATGGCTGGGTTCTCGCTCTGATTCGCAGAGATCCATTCTCCCAAGTACTTAACCGCAGGTACTTTTCGTATGGTAGCGTCTGTGGGAGGAATTGTAGAAGGGGCCTCCTTGATATTGGTCATAAATTCAGTCTTCTGGATGCTGATTTTCAGACCAGTCTTAACCGCTACACAATAAAGACTCTGTAAGTTGTAGGTAGCCTCCTCTATATTGTTTGCCAGTAGAATGAGGTTATTATTATTATTATTATTATTATTATTATTATTATTATTATTATTATTATTATTATTATTATTATTATTATTATTTACGTCGTTATGCCCTACTCAGGAGCACGGTTGAACTTGCTTAGCTGATGTGTTGGCCTTCTTTTCCTCCCAAAATCTCTTCATCCTCTCGCTGAACTTCTTCCTTCGTTCTTCTGTCCAAGTTATAGTAGCTCTGGTGTTGGGTTTGTCTTCAAAGTGGTGATTGTCGATTTTGGTTCTGAATTTACATCTGTCCTGTACAATGTCTTCTGAGATGTTGATTTCCTGGAGATCTGTTTCATTTTCACGAAGCCAGCTGTTCTTGGTTTTTAATGAAAGGGCCAGGTTGAGAATTCTTTTAGTTAGCCTGCTAGTGTTCATTCTGATAATGTGTCCATAAAATTTCAATCGTCTTTTCCGAAAAGTGTGAGATATTTTTTAAGAATGAAAATATATCTTCTGGGATGATTTTTCCTCCATATTCCATCTATACAAACTGGGACAAAAATTTTTCGTAAAGTTTTCCTTTCTTGTTTCTCAATGTCTCTGGTTAAAGATCTGCCACCAATGATTAAGGTTTCTGAGGCATATAACGCTTTAGGTTTGATTACTGTGTTATAGTGTCTAAGTTTTGCATTCCGAGATATTGATTTTTTTATTATACCTGTTCCAAGTGATCCTGTATGCTTTCTGTAATTTGGAAATTCTTTCTTTATTTGCTTCGCGGTTTAAACCAGAGGGCTGAATAATTTCTCCCAAATATTTAAATTGGTTCACTTGAACAATTTTGCCGAATTTAGTTATCATAGGTTGTCCATCTAAGTAAAGCGAGGCTCCTTCCATGTACTGAGGTTTCTCATACGAAATTTGACGTCCCGTTTTGATGTCAATTTCATGTAATGTTTCAATGGAATGAATTGCTTCATGCCTATTATTGGAAAGGATTCCAATGTCATCAGCAAAGGCCAGACATTGCATGTGAATTCTGTCTTTACGTAGTCTTCCAAGGGTTATTCCTTTAGTTTCCTTTTCCCAGGTCCTGATTACTTTCTCAAGTACCAAGTTGAACAGTAACGGTGATAAACCATGCCCTTGACGGACCCCGGTGTTAACAGTAAAAGGCTCAGATATTTCGCCTAGAAATTTAACTTTTGAAGTACATATATACATACATTATCATTATAGACTGTTATGCCTTTCAGCGTTCAGCCTGCAAGCCTCTGTGAATTTACTAAACGTCGCCACAATCCTCGATTTGCAACTAGTGTTGTGGCCTCATTTAGTTCTATACCTCTTATCTTTAAATCGTTAGAAACCGAGTCTAACCATCGTCGTCTTGGTCTACCTCTACTTCTCTTACCCTCCATAGCAGAGTCCATTATTCTCCTAGGTAACCTATCCTCCTCCATTCGCCTCACATGACCCCACCACCGAGGCCGATTTATGCGTACAGCTTCATCCATCGAGTTCATTCCTAAATTAGCCTTTTGAAGTAGTGCCAGTTAATGTTTGTTTGATTAATTATCTTGTCTTTTATCCACTTGAAATTCTTCTAGAGTATTGAAAAGTGTATGACAGTCTTTTCTGAAATCTACAAAAGTAATGATTGTTTGTCTGGTTTTGCGCATTTGGAGGATAGTTTTGAGATTAAGGATTTGTTCTGTACAAGATCTTCCTTTTCGGAAACCTGCCTGGTATTCACCAATTAGATGGTCTCTCAAGTCTAGTGAGCAGGGCTTTGGAAATTTTTTTGTAAGCAACTGGTATCAAGCTAATTCCTCTATAATTATTGATGTTCGTTTTATCCCCTTTCTTGTGTAGTGGATGGATTAGCGCACATTTTCAATCTTCCGGGATTTCTTCAGTGATCCAGATGTTCTCAAGAATCGAGTGGATTTTCCGAGCTACGCTGTCACCTCCCATCTTCAGCTTTTCGGCAATTGTACCATCTTCCCCAGGGCTTTGTTATTTTTGCGTCCATGGATTATTTATTTTACTTCTTCCAGTCTTGGGGGTTCTGAATCTTGATTAGATAAGGGTTTTTCAAAGGTGAGATGTTCTTTAGGGGATTCACAGTTTAAAAGATCATGGAAATAAACTTCTAGAAGTTTGCAGGTCTCTTGACTATTCGTTTCCAACGTCCCATCTGGGCGCTTGAAGCAAAGACCAGCTGCCTGATAATTTGATAATTCTTCTCTGAAAGTTTTGTAGAAGTTTCTTGTATTGTTTTTTGTAAAATCTTGTTCAATTTCTGCCAATCTGTAGTGTTCATATTTGCGTTTTTCAGACCTGATAATTTTTTATGTTTGTTTCTGTATTTTGGTAAATTCCTGCCAGGTGTGTTCAGTTTCATGAGAATTCCAATTCTACCCGACTTTAGTTCTAAAGTTTGTGGACTTGTCGCAGCTTTCATTCCACCACCTATGTTTGCGTTTCCTGGGTGGTGTGCCAACATTTCGAGAAGCCTTCAAAAGTATGTCTTTGAGTTATAACCAGTTCGAAGGATTGTGAGTAGGAATACTTTCAAGGAAAGTACTAGTGTCGGTTTAAGAAATTCCGGATCGACACGCAGGTTTTTTGTTATTCTGGGTTTGGATCTGTTTGTTTGAAATTTGACCTTGATTAAGGATAGATGGTGGTCAGAGTCAATGATCCTTTTTTTAACTTTTAACATTCATAATTTCTTTCTGATTTTTCTTGGAAATAGCCACATGATGTAGTTGAAATTCTCCCAATGAAAATTTGGGGATCTCCAGGTTGTATTCTCGTGTGAAAGTGCCCGGAAATGTGCTGACATTAATTTGAGATCAAAATTTTTGCAAAAATAAATTAATCTTTCTCCATTTTTATTAGTTCTATTATGCGCTGGGTATAGTCCTACAATGGTCCAGAATTTCTTTTCTCTACCAATTTGGGCAATTAAATCTCCTAATAGAATTTTTGTGTGATGATTTGGAATTGTGGCTGTAGTTTCTTCTAGCAGTTCCCAGAAGTTTTCCACCATTTGTGGATCTTTTTGATTGTAGTTAATGGTGGATGCATGCGCATTAAGTAATGTATAAGCTTTGTTTCCTGATTTAATGGATAGTGTTGAAATTCTTTCGGAAAGCGAAGAAATGTTACGTATTGAGTTTACAATGTTTCTTCTTACAGCGAATCCTGTGCCAAATTGTAATGGTCTCTTATGAAGGGAGATCGATGGCTAGCCTTTGTAAATTCTATAATTTCCTGAGTCAAAATGGTTTTCATCCGTGTATCTAGTTTCATGAGGTGCTAAAATTTAGATGTTTAAGTTATCTAACATGTCTGTTAATTGTTTTAACTTCCCAGTTTTCCGAAGTGTGTTGATGTTTAGACTACCAAAGTAAGTTTTGCATTTTGGGCGAAGAGATTTGAGAAGCTCCGATACATTCACGCATGATGTTCTCGGTCCCCCAGAATCCGATGACCGAGAAAAACTAGTATGTCTACTAGGGCCTGGGGTAGTTATATTGTAGGTTGATTCCATCATGCTATCAAGTTAAAAGTGTTGGGGACATCGATCTATGTCCGTGTCATGGTTACAACTGAAGTAGTGAGCTTCAGAGATTGCTGAAGATGTTGGCGAGCAAGGCCTGTTTTTGGTCCGCGAGAGGTAGTTTATTTCCCTCAAACCCTCCGGACAAGTCCGGCGAGCCTCCCGATCTGCCATCTGGGACGCGCCCGATAGGGAAACAAGCTAAAACCCCCACTATTATTATTATTATTATTATTATTATTATTATTATTATTATTATTATTATTATTATTATTATTATTATTATTATTATAAATCCCCTGAGATTTAAGCCATAGATAATACCTGGGGCAAGTGAACGTTTCCATGAAGAATGAAATGGTGGAGAACATGCTTGTAGACTCCGTATCTAAACCAACAGAAGTAGTGATTCATATGAAGAGAACGGAAGATGGTATAGAATACAAGTTGCATTGAGAGATGAAGACGCATATGGTCTTGTGAGGAAGCACTCGCTGCACTAGCAGTACAGTGTGTTAAAGACTTGGAGTAGCTTGTTAAGAAGAGTGGACTTGCTTCACTTATCACACCTACCGTGAAAAAGTGAGTCGATTTACATTCAGCGCACAGTTACTCTCACCTCTTGAGTTAGAAGCCTTCTTCCAACGGAGCAGATAATAATAAGAAAAATCGTTCGGTCTCAGCTGCCAAAATGTTTGTTTTGTTCGCCCGGCTCAGTGACTCAGACCTTCTATTTTCTGAGAATAAGTAGCCGGCTTCGATCCGGGTCTGTGTGTGCTCAACTCTGCCAGTTTCATGTTGGTAGATCACCGACAATGGGGCAAAATTCCAGCATATGAGTGTCTACGAAAACCGTAAAAGTAGTTGTAAGGACTTAAAATTATTATGTATTATTATTATTATTATTATTATTATTATTATTATTATTATTATTATTATTATTATTATTATTATTATTATTATTATTATTATTATTATTACTATGATTATTATTATTACTAACGGAAAAGAACGTCACATACTGGAGATCATCCATTACTAGCCTGTACGCCCGGCGTCACACATCAACAGTGCTGTTGCTGTGCAACAGAGATGCAACAGCTGAAGGAAGCCACAACCAGTCTTTTCATGATTGTTTCGAAGGAATCAATTCTACACGGTGCTCCTCTCTTTGTGATATGCACATTTTCCACCTGCACTTCCTCATCTACACTCGTTTCCTCCTTATGTAAATCGTCCTCCATGGCTAAAAGTTTCTATACTCCCCACTTCCGAGACCATTTTCCATTAGACACCACCAGCACTTGGCCTCTAACATAAGCTTTCAACCCTTGAAGTCTTGCCCTAATCAAATGCTTTCTCAGGATTTTGAAATTTATATTCCCATCTCTACCCCAGTCTCTTTTAATCCACATTTTCCCCCGTAGGTTTCAAGCATTTCTGATTACTATGTCCGCCATCATCGAGGATATGAACGTCACCTTTATAGGTCAGCATTCCCCCAGCCTTCCTATTCGCTTCACATCATCTATATCTACCTCACTGAACTTGATCTTCATTTTTTGTTGTATTAGATCTACCACTTTGCATGTTATGTTCACTTTAGACTCATTCTTCTCTTCTTGTAGTCCATAAATAAAGATGGTTTCCTTCATGCTTTCATGTCTGTGGGCTTCAACTTCTTTCTTCAATGTCTCCACCTCCTCTTCCATGTTTTTATTCTCTCCTTTATAAGGACCACATTTCTCTCACTGCTTTCCATTTTCCTTTTACTTCATTAGTGCTTTCCTGAATCCACCGTCTCGTGTTTTAATGTTCCTTGCCTTGTTCTTGTATCATCCGTTTTAACAGATCAAACGGACAAAGTTCTTCTATAACATCCTTGACCTTCCACGTCCTCCCAATTCATGTTGCCAGTGCCCTGTGGACCTGGGTTTATTTCCACAGCCGCAATAAGCAGTAGGACAGTGAGCACCGCTGGCTTCACTGTTGTCGGCTGTAGCATTCTTCTTACTTCCCGGCCAGTCATGGCCCTATATCGCTCACTCGCTCTGGTTAGACGGCACGAGCACTCTCTACAGTAACGCTGTGGAACTAAGAGCCACAAAGTTATTTTTGACAGAAATTAAGTCAAAATTTAGTCGTAATATTTTTAAAGAAAATTATTTATAACTGTACATTTGTTTTCCATTACGTAGTCGTGTTCATAGCGGTGTTCGAAACGACACAAGTCATGGGTGAATAATATTCAATTTACGTAGTAAAGAGTTGCGTGCACTTGGTTCATTATGGCCGAACATTTTTCTTTTGTGGTTAAAGTTTATTATTTCCGTAATTTACACTGACTGACAGAGCAAATGCAACACCAAGGAGGAGTGGTTCCAAAGGGATGAAAGTTGGGGAAAAAACAGAGACGGCCCGGACGAATAATTGATGTTTATTTCAAACCGATATGCAGGTTACACAATGCGCACGGCATCGACTCAGTAGGATGTAGGACCACCGCGAGCGGCGATGCACGCAGAAACACGTCGAGGTACAGAGTCAATAAGAGTGCGGATGGTGTCCTGAGGGATGGTTCTCCATTCTCTGTCAACCATTTGCCACAGTTGGTCGTCCGTACGAGGCTGGGGCAGAGTTTGCAAACGGCGTCCAATGAGATCCCACACGTGTTCGATTGGTGAGAGATCCGGAGAGTACGCTGGCCACGGAAGCATCTGTACACCTCGTAGAGCCTGTTGGGAGATGCGAGCAGTGTGTGGGCGGGCATTATCCTGCTGAAACAGAGCATTGGGCAGACCCTCAAGGTACGGGAGTGCCACCGGCCGCAGCACATGCTGCACGTAGCGGTGGGCATTTAACGTGCCTTGAATACGCACTAGAGGTTACGTGGAATCATACGCAATAGCGCCCCAAACCATGATGCCGCGCTGTCTAGCGGTAGGGCGCTCCACAGTTACTGCCGGATTTGACCTTTCTCCACGCCGACGCCACACTCGTCTGCGGTGACTATCACTGACAGAACAGAAGCGTGACTCATCGGAGAACACGACGTTCCGCCATTCCCTCATCCAAGTCGCTCTAGCCCGGCACCATGCCAGGCGTGCACGTCTATGCCGTGGAGTCAATAGTAGTCTTCTGAGTGGACGCCGGGAGTGCAAGCCTCCTTCAACCAATCGACGGGAAATTGTTCTGGTCGATATTGGAACAGCCAGGGTGTCTTGCACATGCTGAAGAATGGCGGTTGACGTGGCGTGCGGGGCTGCCACCGCTTGGCGGCGGATGCGCCGATCCTCGCGTGCTGACGTCACTCGGGCTGCGCCTGGACCCCTCGCACATGTCCCTGCGCCAACCATCTTCGCCACAGGCGCTGCACCGTGGACACATCCCTATGGGTATCGGCTGCGATTTGACGAAGCGACCAACCTGCCCTTCTCAGCCCGATCACCATACCCCTCGTAAAGTCGTCTGTCTGCTGGAAATGCCTCCGTTGACGGCGGCCTGGCATTCTTAGCTATACACGTGTCCTGTGGCACACGACAACACGTTCTACAATGACTGTCGGCTGAGAAATCACGGTACGAAGTGGGCCATTCGCCAACGCCGTGTCCCATTTATCGTTCGCTACGTGCGCAGCACAGCGGCGCATTTCACATCATGAGCATACCTCAGTGACGTCAGTCTACCCTGCAATTGGCATAAAGTTCTGACCACTCCTTCTTGGTGTTGCATTTGCTCTGTCAGTCAGTGTATTATAGGAGTTCATTACGATACAGTTTAATCCCGTCTTTTATTAAGCTGAATTTAGGGTATTGAACAGTTTGAAAGTAAAAGGAATCACTATATTCAGCTACTCTTTTAAGTGAATCCATTATCCTGAACATGAACGTGACAACCGAAATGTTTTCCTCTTTTCCTTCATATAGTAACATGGACTCGTAAAATGGATGATGAGTTGGAGGAAGGAACTCATCCGTCCCTGAAGATGACAATCTAAAACTTCCTTATAAGTAAAGCAACCGAAGAACACTTCACTTCCCGAATCTGTCGTACGCTGGTTTCTTCTGTACCTCGACTCAATTGCTTGCAAGTATCGATATATCGCCATCTCAGTTGGACCGCTACTGACGCAGCCTCTTCGACAACGGCCATTTGATAGATTGAAATCGGGGAACAAGAGGGCTGCTGCGCGGTCTGAGCACCCTTCAGTGTGGCGATCAAGTGGTTGCCCCTTGAACACCTCTCGTGTAGGCTGCTCCGGGTCACGGATATAACCGACCGTGCGGTGAGGGTCGCGCATTCGGGTGATAGTGGGTTCGAACTCCACTGTCGGCAACCGTGAGATGGTTGACCTCTCACGGCCACGGCCGCTTCCTTCCCACTTCTAGGATTTTCTATCCCATAAGACCTGTCTGCACAGAGAAAGTTGTGAAAAACGAAATTCATGGTTAAACATTAATTAAATTACCTCAGAAATATTCTACGTTATCACTTTCTTGTAAAAACGACTTTATCACTAACTTAAATTAGATACATTCCATCTCGTTCAATCTTATGCCACTGCTTACATTTTTTCCTCGCTACAGAATTTGTTGTTCCTGTCTACAGATCCCAGTGCCACCTGGCGAACCTGCCCGGAGTTCTCTACGATATCAGGACAAACACGAAATGTGCAGGGGTACGCTTTCTGGGGAAAAATGTACAAGTGTCAAGAACGTAATTCTACGTTTTCGCTAATTGTTGATCTCGTAAATCACAATTGCATCCACTGGCAGGTGAGAGTACACGGTGCAGTGATACGTCCTCACGACCTGCTCAGCTGCCTTCTTCCCTTAGGGAATTTACAAATTTATTTATTTATTTATTTATTTATATTTATGTTTTGAATGGATCATTGTTTCAATTAATGTCAGAATATCCGAGTATTCCAGAGTAACACTTCTAAAATCTGATCAAGGAGGTATTTCTGTATAAGGTTATCGGTCTGTTACAAGAGCATCAAGAGCGTTTATTGATGTTGGTTAAGATGAGTTATTTCGTTTGTATATTGGCTCTTCGTAAGTGTTTTCAAGAAATATATATGACACAAGATAAGATTCCTTTTAATTTCCGAGATTTTACAGTCAAGTCATCCATTATTACGAACCTGAAGATCTACGATCACAGATATGTTCGACATATAATTGTTAAACAGGAAGGGATTAACGTTGGGGTTTCGTGGTCTTTAACATTAGAACGTAGAGCACACTCACTTTCTTAAGCTTCTGTTGCCTCCATTTTTGTTTCTCTAACAATGCTTCCCTTTGAAGGCCTTGCTCATTATCTGTTCTTCCATGCACTACTCCCTTGTTATTTTCAGCCTGTTCAGAATGAGCCAAACGAAAATAATATCCATTTCTCGTGTCTTAGTTTATAGTCGCTTTAACGTTAATGTGACTTCTAATGCTAAATTCTACATTAAATTATTGTAACAATTGGGAACAGAGTGAAGAACAAGAGATTTCGCTATTTTAAATTGGAGAGTTACATTTTTCAATACAGACCAGTGTCTCTGAATAACGTAATGATTTGATTGCCAAGTGAAGGAGGTGAGAGTTCCTCCTTAACCTTCTCAGGTACACCGGAAACTGGCGCCATTGCTTGTACAGTCTGTGATGATGTGTTTCACAGACAGCACACTATTGCTTGTTTTGTAGATGGAGGCTGTTTCTTCTCAATGAGGTACCTGTCACTTATCTCGGAGTGACCTATCATATTCCAAATATTAGGACTCTGGAGGTTGTGAAGATAATGTTCCTTGTCATTTCATGGAGTTTACTGTTTGAAGTTTTAAATCAATTTAACTTCCACTGTTCACATAATTGTATATTGTCATTGTGGACGGTTCCTATGGTTAGATCGCCTATGTAGCTGGTGGATTCTTTGGCATGAGTACCCCATTGCCGTATCTTGTAATGATAGAGGTAATGCTGAATTAGCTCTCTGCATACTACGCTGGTCCAATGATTTTTGCTCGTTTATCAAATTGAGCGAGTCATCGCCTGGTCAAAGTATTTTTCATGTATGAAATAGCCGGAAATAACAACAGGTACGTAATTGGGTGTAGGGAAATAGCTTGTGTGGCTGTCATCGGTGGAAGTATCAAAAAGCAGGTGAATGAGCCATTTGCATAACGTGACGTGTTTGTGATGATGAAAGAGTTACAATGATAGTAAAGTGTCAGACACATGTGCACTACGTCAGTTAGGAAGCCCATGTCAGTGTTCAGAGCGCGGTCACGTGCACAAGTGTATTCTACAGCTCTTGCTTGTTATGCCTAACTCCAAAGTATTATGAAGAATTGTGCATGTTTTCGTAACTGGCAAACGGCCAACTGCGGTGAAGAAGGAGCAGGGACATTGGTTCAAGAGATAAATTATCCTCTGGAGAGTGTGAGAAGAACTCGTGAATACAGCGGTTTGAAGAGAAGAAAACTGCACTCAATTTGAAGGAGTTCCGCCAGACGATTGTTAGCCGTTGTCTTGAGTGAATGCCAGTATTACTACTAGTAATAATTTTAATTTATTTATAGAATGGGTTTTAGTGTCGGGAGTGTCCGAAAACATTTTCGGATCGCTGGTGTAGGTTATTCTATTTGCCGCGGAAGGGCGACCTGCACCTCCTGTCTGCTTCACGATCTCCTACCCTGCTGGCTAGAAGTGTGCTAACTACGGCGTCACGTGGCGGTGTGGTGGGAGGCGCACAGGAAGTGAAGCGGCCATTAGGGAGATCGAAGATCCAAGGAGCGCGTAGTGTAGGGCAAGGACAGTTTATGCCTAACAAGTGCGCATGTTGAATTAGACACGCTCATTGCAGGCGTCTCATCGGCGTAGCAAACTCCGATGGAGTATCAGTTATGTAATAACATCGGAGCCTATTCTCCTGGGACAAGTGAATTCTCTCTAAAAATGATTGGGTCCCATAATAAAATATTCATTTACAACAAACACTGAGGCGAAATGCTGGTAATTTCACAATTGAAAAAGCTGAAATGTTTTTATTCATTTACAAGTTTGTCTCACTTTGTTGTTAATAAAAACTGTTTAAAATACTTTCCCAGTATTCTCTCACCAATAGACGTGTACCCTACTGAACATTATTATCATAATGTACTTAAAATGTCTTTCCCCCTGCGTTTTTTGAATATTAATCTTGTAAATGAATTTCCTACCGGACAGGACAAATTATGGCAGCACCAGTTTGTGAAACTGGAATTCTTATGAACTTTGGTGTTTACGTTTAGGGTAAGGACCAGCGGGGTTCAGAGGGGTGCTTAAAACATAAAACATTCAATATTCTTTAATTAGCTGCAGAGTAGAAAGCGAGGGATCGTGAACATTACAATATATCCGCAGTTCAGGCAAGCAACTCAATGTCCTAGGGATATGAGCTACCAATTTTAAATGTGACAAAATATTCTTTATTTATTTATTCCTAAAATTATAATCTATTTCTTAATCATCGTTATCCGGTCGATTAGATTAGCAGTTCGTCCTTTCCTACCACTACGAGCGCTAATGTAAGTCAATACAGAGTTTAACCTAAACACCACTACGAGCGCTAATGTGAGTCAATGCAGAGTTTCACTTAAGCACCACTACGAGCGCTAATGTGAGTCAATTCAGAGTTTCACTTAAGCACCACTACGAGCGCTAATGTGAGTCAATGCAGAGTTTCACTTAAGCACCACTACGAGCGCTAATGTGAGTCAATGCTGTGTTTCACTTAAGCACCACTACGAGCGCTAATGTGAGTCAATGCAGAGTTTCACTTAAGCACCACTACGAGCGCTAATGTGAGTCAATGCAGAGTTTCACTTAAGCACCACTACGAGCGCTAATGTGAGTCAATGCTGAGTTTCACTTAAGCCCTTATAACTACATTTGGTGTGGACATTTAAAAAATCACATAGCGGCTGAGGGTATTGAACCAAGGAGCACATTAGAGAAAGAATTATGAAGATAAGATAATTTGGCTACGATTTGAATGAAAAATAAGACGAGCAAAGAAGCAAGCGATTTTAGGCTGTTTTTCCGAAACTGAATTTAGGTTGGATAGAGCTCTCACAATTTGAAACATTTTCGGCCCTTTAGCAGCACAATTGAGGAAATTGGTTAATTTCACGTTTTCCTTAGCATGGCGACCCCTACAGCTCGACTACTGTCGTTAAGTACAAATCATGTACTGGTATAATGACATATTTGCTTCGTTTATATCATTCAGAGTTTCTGTGCGTATTGCAACTGAAAATATTAATTTGCAAAGAAATTATGATTGATAGAATTATTTTTAATGAATTTGACTCCTCAAAATTTTTAAGTATTAGCCTTCCCTTTTTCGCTAACTTTTCCGTTGCAAATTGACTATGACACACAGTCGTGTTCAATATTCCCGTTGTTCATTTATTCATCACGGCCGTTCATGTGAGTGTGTGTCTTAACACCAGCTTAGAGCGACCTAAACCCTGAAGGCTGCTGTTGTAATTTAGAAATGTAAATCCTGTGACCGCTGCATAAAGCAAACTCAGTTACAGCGACGGAGTTCTCACGTGCTGAGGAGTTACATCGCACTTCTTTGAGGTACAGAGAGTGGCGACCTTCACCCGAGAAGGGAATGTTGTCTTACAAGTTCTTCTCCCCGGGCAATCGTTGATAGCTATCGTTGATGCTGTTTGGAAGGATGTAAATATTAAACTATTATTAAATATTCTGGACATATTTTTGAAAGTGCGCAATAGTGAATTTCTAATTCCGGGGATTTTTAGAGTATCTCATGCGTCCAAGTCCAAAGTTCAGCATTGCCAACCAAATCTGGATGAGTGATAGTCATCGAAAAATACGAACTGCATTGTTAATAAGCGATGATTAACAATCGAATGTCTAAGGCATTGTCTATAATCATTCGATCTGAGATCATTTTGGCTGCCTCCGTGTACATTTCGACGTTTTGTTTCGCTGTTCCAGATGGTAGAGAAACCGGAACTCTACCTGCCGACATCGTAGAGTCGAACGGTCTATTATCCGCCCGTCTGAAGACGCAATCTTGATATTCGGACGGCCACATTCTATCACCGATCCGCAGAGGAATAATAATAATAATAATAATAATAATAATAATAATAATAATAATAATAATAATAATAATAATAATAATAAAAACTGGCTCAAACGCGCCAGCCTGCAGCCAGCAGATTTACGGGCACGTTGAAGAACTCCTGCGGGACAAGATTCCGAATTATTCGCCTCGGAAAAGTCTAAACTAGATGGCAGGACGTGATGTTTCCAAACAGATTACTGCGCAAACTTGACGACGAATAGCCTCCCAAAACACTTCAAACAAGTGGCCGTCGAGTTGGAATGCGATTCCCTAATAACGTCGGTGTCGGAGGAGAAGATGAAAGTGAGGAGACTGACATAAATAAGTGGAAGACTCAGCTAGGGGAATGATGGTCGCCATCCCACGCTTGCGAGTTGAGAACTGCTGGTGCTCCTTTCAGTCGACCGCCCCGAGCAATGGCAGGAGTGAAGTGGACACTGCACGAGCAGGATTGCTTACAAAGGGTACGATCGTTAGACTCAGTTTTGAATTGTTTAAACATAAAAGACGTGGAGCCCACTACTACATCACTCAGGTTTCCAGACTGAAGATGTATGATGTATGTGAGTTGTGTAGACTGATATGTTGGAGTGTCACTGTAGGACGGGCAGGTGTTTGTATGAAGACATGTCACGGTGTCAGGCAGCCCGTGCGCCAAATTAAAGTGTAAATCCTCTGGAGCGGTGCGTGAATACAAACTGCACGTTGTGAAATGTTGATGGATTGTCACTGTTTCCATGTGAGACGCAACGAAATGAAGAATACAAAGCCTGGTCCACCCAGGTGCATTCCGAACAATGATTGTTGGCTTTGTGAAGTAGGCTTACTCTTACATACGAAGGTTGCGTGACAAGACGACGCTATTATTAACTAGAAGCTACTTGTTTTGCAAATAGGTCGATTCCTTTATTTCAGTTTCATCTAACAGCAGAATTCGTAGAACCTGAACTCATCTGCTTCTGCTTTTCTTCACGTTTAGTTGCGGTCGCATACCTTGGCTGTTGCATGACAACTTTTAGAGGAACATTAAAAACAGGGTTCGCATTAGTTTACAGGAAGGGAAGTTGGGGATTGGAATTACTTGCCAAACGCGATGTTCAATAAATTTCCAATTTCTTTGCACTCGTTTAAGAAAACACTAGGAAACAACAGATAGGGAATCTGCCACCTGGCTGGCTGCCCTAAATGCAGATCAGTACTGACTGATCGAGTAGAAATTAATCCCGGAAACTGAAGTTATCCGTTAAGCATAAAAAACCGTATAGAGCTTCGATGAAAGTTGTTAGAGATTTCTTTTTGTCATAGATTCAAACTTAGGAGAACGAACAACTGCTAGCCAGCGAGTTAGTCCGGCATTCTGGAGAGGGTGCATTCGAACCCTGCTGTCGGCAGCGCTGAAACTGCTTTTGCCGTAGTTCCCCCATTTTCACACCAGCCGAATATCATCCTTTCCTATCGTCAAAATGTAAGTTAGTATTCAAATTGTGAATGAATATTACTTTCAGTGTTAGATGATACGTAATAACTATGAGTTCAATGTTATCGGACGTTGAACCGGTAGGACAGTGACAACAAACAGATAGAACATTGAGACAAGCCACGTCTTTTCCAGTCCTAGTCTGCACAAGTAGTACAGAATATACTGATAAGGTGGGATTATTGTTTTAAGAGGAAGTGCAACTAGGACAAGGCACTTCAAAAATGAAGACATCGGCCAAAGAAAGGCGCGATGTCGAGGTTGGAGTCAGATAGGAGTCTGGGACCAGACTATCGCTCAGCACTGCTCAGGGAAGTGAACCATTCAGCCAGTCAAGAAACGCAGCTGACTTCGTAAGAAAGCATTATCTTCGTTTCCAAAAGATGTGAACAGATTCTTAGCCTGCTTGTTCCTTACTCTCACACTGAGGACCCCCGGAATATTGTTAACACCAGAAGATGGTGCGCTTCATTAGACTCGTG
Organism: Anabrus simplex; assembly: GCF_040414725.1. NCBI lineage: Eukaryota > Metazoa > Arthropoda > Insecta > Orthoptera > Tettigoniidae > Anabrus > Anabrus simplex. The sequence continues at coordinate 101,340,748 of NC_090276.1, read as the reverse complement.
CATTATTCATGGCCCCCTGCTAGCCACTAATTGCGACCGCACTCAAAGAAGGCTGTGACTTCAAAGAACAAACATCGCACAAACTTTACTCCTTGCTGGTATTCTAATTTCGTTAGAGATTGACTTCTCCTTGCGCTCTTGTGGTACCCTCGACAACAAAGGTAGCACCTGGTAGACACAACCTACGTACACGGGATATTATTTCCACTCACCCTGCTCGTAACTGCGAGTCAGGAAGGCGCACACCGCGGGCAGTCACTCCACGCGTCTCTCGGCTCCAGAGGCACGTTGAAAGGATCAGTTTCCAAGGCAAAGATCCTCTTGCATTCTTTGTATATTAACATATTCAATAATCTTCAGAAACGTTATGAACACTTGGTGGTATACATTTTGAACACAGGCCATACCAACGCATTTCAGTTCCATTTCATTTGGCATAGACTGTATTTACCTGTCTTCTTGCTTTTTTTTTTTTGCAAGTATGCAAGGAAGTGTGAAAAATAGAAAACTACGGAAAACCATCTTTAGGACTGCGGAAAGCGGGGTTTGAACCCACTATCTTCCGTCAGTGCCTCCTGCTGATATCTCCGTCTTCCGTGTACTTTCACCAAACCATTCATGCAAAGGAGGCAATTTAAAACGTCTTTTTTAACTTAATAAGATCACTGAGTTGAGTAAGTCATTTATTTTGGTAAGGATTGTGCATGGGGTCTAACACGTAAGTAAGGCACGTTTCTTGGCAACACTCACAGAGTTTGGTGATCAATGGAGAGACAGTAAGAAATGTGAACTGTACCGAGGAAATAAAGGCCAGGATTGGCCAAGCCAGAAGTGCATTCACTAAAATGAGGAATGTTCTGTAGCAGAGACCTTGGTTCTGTGGAGTTGACACCTGGACCATGAATAAAAGACAAATGGCATTTGAGTTACGGACGTACAGAAGGTCACAAGCAATGAGGTAATGAGGCGAATACCAAAGAGAAAGGAAATATTAGGTACTGTCAAAACCATCTCATGTTATGCAAGGAGAAAGGGCACGGGGAGCTGTCCGCGGGAGAGTGAACGTAAATCAGACACGAGTGGGATTTGAAATGTGTACACGAGGCGTGGCTCAGGTGCGATGGGGAACGCATGGAAATTATACACACAAAATAGGCCCGCCAATCTACATCAGATGTGCTTTATCTGTCGGGCTGCTAACGACACTCGTGGTCCTGAGCATTTCACTGGTTCATACCCTGTGTGGGGGGATGTATGCCCTGTGATAGTGTGAGTTGTGTGCGCATTAAAACAAATACCCAGTCCCCAAGTCCGAAGAATTATCGAGGCGCTGCTAACATCCCCGGCTCGACCGGAAATCGAGAACTAGGTTGTCTGAACCGAACCGTCGTACTTCACCACCTGAGACAGCAGGCTAGCTGGACACGTGGGATCAGTTGCCGCCCTAAATACTTGGTCTCCTTTAGCTTTACTCCTCACAGACATCTTGTTTGTTATTTGGAGTCATCAGTCCATACACTGGTTTTGGTGCAGCTCTCCGTGCCACCCTATCCTGTCTTTTTACAATTCTACGTAACTACTACATCTGCTTGACACATTCGTACCTTGGTCTACCCCTACCGTTCTTACCACCTACAATTCCCCCAGAAACGATCTGAACAAGAGCTGGGCGTCTTAGATGTGCCCTACCATTCTATCTCTTCTTCTCGTCAAATTTAGCCAAATGTATCTCCTCTCACCAATTCACTTCAGTATATCTTCATTTCTCATTCGATCTATCCATCTCCCCTTCAGCATTCTTCTGTAACACCACATTTCAAAAGCGTCTGTCCTCTTTCTTTCTGAGCTAGTTATCGTCCATACAGTGTCACACTGTTCGAAGTGAGCAAATTGCTTTTCTTGAGAAAGGCCTTGCATGCTTGTGCGTGAGCATTTGGATTTATTTCCATCTTGCACTCCTTCTACAATACTCTGCTCATACCATTCAGCAATTTCTATACATCTTTTGCAGTCTCCTATCATGAAATATAATTCCCGCTTCTTATATTTGTTTCTTCTATACAGGAAAACATTTAAACCCAATCACAATACTGTATATATATGGCATGCTAAAACATTAAACTCTTTAATTCTATTCTAGAACTTCATGCTCGTACAGTGATGCTTTTCTATTGCAGGTGGATCAAAATGAAGGACAGTCGGAGCATTCACAGTACAGACAATGAAATCCTCTTTGACGAGGCGAAGGTCATCGCGCCTCCGAACGAGTTCTATGTAAGGGAAGCGGAGACCTGTACTACAAACACCACCATGGCACAGCGCGACGTCCACTTAGCGGTCGTGACTTCCACGTTTCTTTGCTCGCTGTCAGAGGCAGACGAAGGCGAATGCAACTTGGTCGAAAGCTCGGCTTTGTTAAATATAGCCTTTATACAGTTATTACCGAGCTCGATAGCTGCGGCCAGTATCCAGTATTCGGGAGATAGTAGGTTCGAACCCCACTATCGGCAGCCCTGAAGATGGTTTTCCGTGGTTTCCCATTTTCACACCAGGCAAATGCTGGGGCTGTACCTTAATTAAGGCCACGGCCGCTCCTTCCCACTCCTAGCCCTTCCCTGTCCCATCGTCGCCATAAGACCTATCTGCGTCGGTGCGACGTAAAGCAACTAGCAAAAAAACAAAAAAAAATCCAGTTAGCATATTTATTTCTTTGTTTTAATACAGTGAGCCACGAAAGGCTACGTTTATCATTTACATAAATGTTTAGTAACTTACCGAGTAGCAGTCTCTCACATGACGCTATAGAATGTGAGAGTCTGGGAATCTTCCTACAAAAGTTTGAGTGTGAATCTTCTGCAACATGTTATGAACGTGTGATTAAAGCAAGCTGGGAGACTTCCTCTCCGGGTTGAACGTGTCTGAAAGGAGCACAGGAATAAGAAACCAGTATCATCCGCTGCCCTCATTCAGACTTGGTCGCCTGGTGAAAAACCCGAGTTCCAGAAAATGTACTCGCTGCAAGACTCTGACCACTTGCTGGAGAGTTCAGTTCTAATGTGAAGTAAAAACGTTCTTGAGGACTGTCGACAGTGGGGTTCGAACCCACTATCTTCCGGATGCAAAACCCCTGTGGGTGGAGTCGATCGAATAACACCCACGGTATCCCCTGCCTGTCGTAAGAGGCGACTACAAGACTCCCCAAGAGCTCTGAACTTTGGAGCGTGGGTTGGATACCACGGGGCCCTGAGCTGAGTCCTGGACTTTCTTCCACTTACTTGTGTCAGGCTCCTCACTTTCATTTAGCCTATCTGACTTTCCTTGGCCTACTCTTGCTTTTTCCCGATCCCGACGCTATCAAAAATGCGAGGGTTAGGGAGTCTTTCATTTTCACGCCCTTCGTGGCCATTGTCTTCCTTTGTCCGATACCTTCATTTTTCGAAGAGAAGGATCCCTTCCATTTTCTCTCTGATTATTGTAATATAGAGGATAGTTGGCCAGGTCTACTTCCTCTTTAAAAAAATAATCACCACCACCACAGCCTGTTTCCAGTCATTCGACCGGGTCAGGAATGGAATGAATGAAGCACCTTCTAGCAGCGAGGATAGGAATTGTGCCGGCTACCGAAGCCTGTCGGACTCCTCTGGGGCAATGATTAATGACCAATAAGGGAAATGATATTGGAGAGTGTTGCTGGAATGAAAGATGACAGGGAAACCCGGAGTACGCAGAGAAAATGGTGGTGGTGATTATTGTTTTAAGAGGAAGTCCAACCGGCCAACCATCCTCTATATTACAATAATCAGAGAGAAAAATGGAAGGGATCCTTCTCTTCGAAAAATGAAGGTATCGGACAAAGGAAGACAATGGCCACGAAGGGCGTGAAAATGAAAGACTCCCTAGGACTCGCAAACCTAATAGCGTCGGGGTGGGAAAAGCACAAGAGTTGACCAAGAGAGGTCGGATAGGATAGATGAAAGTGAGGAGCCTGGCACAAGTAAGTGGAAGCAATGTCATGACACAGCTAAGGGCCCCGGGATCGGCAATCCATGCTCTCAAGTTGAGAGCCGTAGGGCCCCTTTTAGTCGCCTGTTACGACAGGAAAGGGATACCGTGGGTGTTATTTTACTGCCCCTACTTAGAGGGGTAAATATCCGGAGAGAAACCTGTCCCGTGGCCACTTTGTTCAGCATAAATCTCACATGCCGTAAGCGGGATTTAAGCCACGGAAGCCGGGCAGAACGAGTGTTTGATGTCAGTCTGTTCCTGTAAAGTGATCTCCCCGGATTGTGAACTACGGTCTGAGGCCACCTCCCATTAAACGGAGCGTACAATGTGGTAATGACATGTTTTATTGGACGTTGGTTTAAAAACGCAGCCGCATACCTTTGAAAACATGTTAATGTTATTCTAGTTAAAATATTTATTGTACAATAAATTTCAGGTAACTTTTTATCAAACAAAATTATAAACGGTATGATATTCGAAAATTTATGAAATCATTCATAATTTTGTAGGCGATTAGTTTAAAATTCAGAGATAATTCCTGTGATTCGAGGTGAAGCTAACGAAGAAGAACACATTAAAAAGCGTTCTTTGTTAATGTTTTCAGAGATGTTTGACACCATGTTTAGAAAAGTAGTTTCCTTTTAAAATTGCGGTGTGTGGTGTTCTGAGAACTAAACTCACTTCAGGTATGGTGATTGCTGGCGGGACCTAGTGTTTAAAGTGCACTATATGGGCTACTTTCGTCTGTCTTATCCTTGGCTTTCACAATATGAAAGTGACTGAGCGATGCTAGTAATGCCAATCCCTGCTATGAATGGTGTGAAAATGTCGCTCATAGGGTCGGTCAGGGGACGCATTTAAGCGAGCTTGGCAGACTGATATGTGATAGCAACTTCTGACTGAGTGAGGAAAGCAACAGGAAACTACCTCGCTCCTCATTTCCCTAGTACGCCTCTTCAGTGATGCCTAGGCCATCTATGACAGCTGATGGCGGAGCTGTTGAGGATCCAACCAGCCTTATGGCTGAAGACTGTAAGTATGTTCTTACAAACGGCGATATACGCACAATCAGTACAAATAGAAACTTCTCGATATAAGAACCGTTGTTTGGCGATAGTTATTTTACCAACCTGACATCGTAGTGTTACTTTATATACTGGTACAAGATGGGAAACTTCTAGGTGGTGTTGCGGGGGGGGGGGGACACCGCTCATACTCTGCTCGATAAATAAACTGAATTGGATGTGTAAGGCGAATGGAGAGCTAGGAGAATAACAAATGCCTCCATGAAGGGTAAGAGAAGAAGAGGGAGATCTAGGTGATTGTCGCACTCAGTAGTTGACCCATGGTGCTCCACAGTGTTTATGTCTGTCCTTTCCAAGAGCTTTATACAACATTCTCTGTGCTTCCACCATCTTAATAATTACAAACGATCTTGCTCGAGATAGCGCGACACCCACTCTGCGCCGGTAATGGTCGACTTGCTGTCTGTGCGCACATCCATGTTTTGTATTGGCGACATGTAACTTATTAGGGAAGTTCTGCCATCTATTGAGTATATTTAGAAGCTGGGGAAGGTTATACAGTCAAAGAGCATAACAATATTCTTCCACGATGACAGGAAGTGAGGCTTCACAGATAGTAATCAAACATGGCTCCAAGCAATGACACTAGTAACGATGGAAATCGCATATAACAGAATATTGATGAAAGTGTTAGTCCTTAGCAACGTGCTAAGTAGAGAATGTGTTGCGCCTGCAATTATTGGAGTCAACATTTAATGATTTGATTTTATCTGTCTGAACTTAGAGATTCGCCGCCAGATAATTCCCGAGATACTGAAACAAAAATGAAGCAGATCGATCGAGTTGAACGGACGGACTAGAACTATAATAACGCACAAAACTGGCTACTGAAGTTCAAAACATTAAGTAAACAGGGCTCCGGGAATTCATGATCTTCACTCTCCATGAAAAATGAATATAACTAGAAAACATCACAGCACTTTACCTGCTTGGATCTTATTTTTACATCATAATTAGGCTGAAATGTCCTTTTCGATTGCATCAGGCCGTTCACAGGCTTCGAACCGTAACTCATAAGAAAGGAAACATTTTCTGCCTCCGGTATTCAAAAGAAGGCCGGGGCGTCAGGTGGCCACGGCGGGTCACGTGACTGTCAAGCCTTTCACACGACAACAATGGAGCGAGCGTCTTTTATTCTCGACATCCCCTAGGATCAGAGCAACTTCACTTCTCACCTCTGTCTTCGACCTGTATCAAAGGGGAGGAGGATGCACAATTTAAAAATAGTGGAAGTGAAGGAATGTAGTCCTCGCTCATCTCTTGGATATGGTAAACAAAGGTCAAAAGTGGGCTGTGTTCATTTTCTTGGTTGTTACGGTATAACGAGAACTCGGAATTCAAGTTCAAGTATAGCCAGGCTACAGACTGTGGGTAGTACCCCCGAACATGCAGTCGATTGGTCAACATCCCATGTCGAGTAGCTGCCGCCATGTTGGTGTATCACAGGGGCGGGGGTGGTGAATATTACCCTCGCCTGTCGTACGAGGCAACTAAAAGAGACCCCAGGGGCTGTCAACTTGGTATCGTGGGTTGGCGACCACGAGCCCTTAGCTGAGTCATGGCATTACTTTCACTTTGTCTTGTCCGACCTCCCTTGGTGGAGTCCTGTTCTTTTACGACCCCGACGGTATTATGTATGGAGGGCTAGGGAGTCTTTCATTTTCACGCCCTTCCTGGCTTTTGTCTTCTTTTGGCCGATACCTTCATTTTTCGAAGTGTCGGGTCCCTTCCATTTTTTCTCTCTGATTGGTGTTGTATAGAGGATGGTTGCCCAGTTGTACTTCCTCTTAAAACAATAATCACCACCACCATCATGTCTGACTTCAAACATGATCGTAAATACAGCTCTCCCGTCTTTCTAGTTGGACCACAGAACTTGTGTTGTTTTGGGGTGTACCAATATTAAGGGTTGAAACAGAAAATGCCATATTTCTCTGTCAATATCGAATGTAGACAAGAAAAGTCGTGCAGAATATAATTCCCGACTGTTTATGACGGAGACAACATGTTCTCAGGCAACAGGACGTGGTGCCTTTTTGTCGGTCCTGAACTTCTTCCTTCATTCGCTGGCAATTTCTTCCTTTCTTCACATGTGTGACCCTCCTCTCCTAACCTCCTCATTATGTGTGTCCACTCACTCACAATAACATTTCAGAGAGTTTTCATTGTAGCCATTTCACAGCCGTAAGACACCACACTCCACTTCAATACAGGTGTTGGTAGTGATTATTGTTTTAAGCGGAATTAAACTGGGTAACCATCCTCTATTATCACTAATCAGAGAGAAAAAGATCTGAGGTGTCTGACACTTCGAGAAAGGAAGATATCGGCCATAGAAAGACAAGGGTGTGAAAATGGAAGATTCCGTACGCTTTGACTGCACTAATACCGTCAGGGACGAAAAAGCATAACAGAGGTCGGATAGGATAGATGAAAGTGAGGAGCCTGGCACAAGTAAGTGGAAACAATGCCAGGACTCAGCTAAGGGGTTCGTGGTCGCGAGCACACACTCCGTGGTGCCCTTTAACACAGGGAGATGGAGTAAAACATTATGGTCGCTGCTGTCTCGGTGACGTGCGCAGTAATGAGTGGAGTTCTTGTTGAGCGCACGGTTGTACCTGACATTGCAACAGATAGTCGATGAGCGATGGCCCCCTCGTTCTCCCGATTTCTCCCCCTGTGGGTGGGGGTGGTAGAATAACACCCACGGTATCCCCTACCTGTCGTAAGAGGCGACTAAAAGGGGCCCCAGGGGCTCTGAACTTTGGAGCGTGGGTTGGCGACCACGGGGCCCTCGGCTGAGTCCTGGCAATGCTTCCACTTGCTTGTGTCAGGCTCCTCACTTTCATCTATCCTATCCGACCTCCCTTGGTCAACTCTTGTTCTTTTCCGACCCCGACGCTATTAGGTTTGCGAGGGCTAGGGAGTCTTTCATCTTCACGCCCTTCGTGGCCCTTGTCTTCCTTTGGCCGATATCCTCATTTTTCGAAGTGTCGGACCCCTTCCATATTTTCCCTCTGATTAGTGTTATATGGAGGATGGTTGCCTAGTTGTACTTCCTCTTAAAACAATAATCACCACCACCATCTCCCGATTTCAATGTGTACAATTCTTATTTGCAGGGGACATTGAAAGAAATTTTATGCAGGAAAATCTCTGGAGAATGAAATCAGACGACTAATGTGTGAAATGACAGAGGCAGAGATACGAGTGTTTCGGATTTTTAAAAAATCAATAGCTTTAGTACTCATTTCTTCAGATTTGAACTGAATTCTTTTTCGGATGTCAGAGGCTCACAAATTATATTTGAATTATATTTCTTAACTGATATCTTTAAAATGTTACTCGATTATACTGTATGAAGAATATTTTAAAAAGGTCTCTTATTTTCAAATTTATTTCGTTCTAACTGGATCCTGTCCAGATAGTCAGCGCGCGCCACTCTATCTTCTATTATCTTTCAACAAATTCCATCAAGCCACATTGAACCTCCTTAAATAAAGCCATTGACTTGTATCATTACTTCTATATCCAGTTGTAATCTACGGAAATATATCTCAGTGATTTTTGGATGTGTGGGAACGTCAGGTGTAATTTTCACACCACTTCAACTTCTAGAACGGGGAACTACGTAAACATTCCATGTTCTTAGCGAAGTGTGTAGCTGAGAGGTTTTTACCACTGTCTGAATGTATAATTAATTTGGAATTCATTCTGAGCGCGTCGATATCTCTGACCTTACATGAAACACACCAGGCAAGGAGAATGTTGCTGATCTCGTCATTAACTTTACGTGTCACATTGCATTCATTACAGAATTCTAAATCAGTTCAAAGATTGCTTATTTTACTTGTTAAGGGGACAGGCTGGAGATATTTTGATATCTTGGTGAAATAATAAGATTCTGAAAACTTTTGAGCGACAGTTTAGCAAAGTTAACAGCATATTGAGTTTTGATGTTTCACAAATTTCCTATTTTATATTTGAATTTAACTTTTCTGCTGTAATATTTCCTTTGGCTTCATAAAACTTTAATGATACTTCAACTTCTAGAATGCGGAAGTACGCAAACATTCCCGAAGTGTGTAGCTGCATATCGCCTGTGCATGGAATGTTTCCTTTGCAGGGTTATTTTGAGGCATACCTTAAAATTTGGTACCAAAAAACTATTTAAATACAATATTGGAAGCTCTGAAGTAGCATTTTATTATCAACTGAATTCCTATTTTTCAATAAAATTACAATCGAACTTAATGAAACGAGAGTTTTGAAATGTGGCCGATTTGCAATAGCTTTAGAACACATTCTCTGATAACATTTAAAATAAATCTGGTGATTATGCATTGCGGCACTGAAATTAAACGAACTGCCTTCAGGCAAGCAACTCAGTGTTGAAAACAGGACATGAGCTACGAATTTTACGTAAATAAAATAAAAACTACAATCCTTTTCTTAATCATCGTTATCCGGTCGATTAAATTCCTACCACTAGGAGCGCTAATGTGAGCCCTTATGACTACATTCGGTGTGGACAATTTTCAACAATCGAAAAATGCCTGAGGGTATTGAACCAAGGAACACATTATGGAAAGAATTATTTAAATAAGTTAATTTGCCTAGGATTTGAATCAAAAAGGAGACGAGCTGTTTCAGGCAGTTTTCCGGAACTGCATTTACGCCGGAAGTGATTTTCGATAGAGCTATCCATGACTCACAATGTGCGGGCCCTTTAGCCATTCAATTTTAGACACAATTGAGGAAATTGCTTAATCTTACGTTTTTGTTGTACGAGGACCCACACTTTGTCTGCGTAGAAATACTTTCAACATTAACAGCGTATTTAAGGGTTAAAACAATAATCACCACTATCACCATCGGTATGACTAAGAGGAGACTGTTTTGGAATGAACTACAGCTCTCAAATTTCGAATTGCGGCTACTTTTGCCTTAGACAGAGTCCATCTGCACTTATTTTTCTTCAATGTGGCCCAGTCACGAGCCATTTAATGTAACAGTAGCTAATTAGTGCAGGTGATGTCGACAAGCTCAGCTAATTCCTTGTTTTTGGCCATAACTCGATAAGCGGCGCTCCTTTATTGAAGACGACACTGTGGTCTTTCTCCAGAGTGAGCTAACTTTTCTTCACTAACTACGTTACCACTGCGAGTCTTCCTCAGCACAGCGCTGTCGCCTTTCCTGTTCAGTCCTCCACTATATTTCTGTGTGACACTAGTATGACCTTGTTTCAGCTGACATGACGAGAAAACAAAGAATGAAACGAACACTCAACACCATCTATTTACATCTCTCCCCATACTATCTAGCTCTGTCATGGCTGCAGCTACACACTTTAACGGTGCAGTTTAGATCATTTTTTTTTCTAAATTCGCCTTTTTAAAAGAATCTTTTCGGGATCTAAATACCCTTTTATACTCCTTTCTTTCTATTCGTAACCACCACATGAATAAAACTGTGGCGATGGGCGCACTCCCTACGAGCTCAGGTCACTGACAGCTCACTGAATGAGTGTGTGCCTAAGGATTACTTAGATTTACAAGAATGTAATTGGATGTATTGAATAATGTATAATTGTAGTTTTAATCAAAACATAGTAGCCTACTATGTAAATAGTTTTTATTTCGTTCGTAGATTTTCTCAGGCGCGGTCACATGGTCACGTGCCCCTGCACCGATTAAAACTATTATAAAAGTCAGAACAACATTATGCAGGATTACTGTCACGACCACCTTCAGTGAGTTCAAGAGGCTATGATTCACCATGGTTGTTCTTGTTCTAGCAACCCTGGAATAAACTAGGCAACATAGTAAAGGTCTAATCCTGGATGGGACCGACTCAACGAGCTAGAATAACATAGAGGGGCTGTATACCTGACATCAGCGCTCCCTGCTTGAAGCAAGTTAATAAGGGGCAGCCATGTTAACGGTTGTCAAAACAAAGCGAATTGGCGCGAGAGCATATGTTGAGGTGACAGGGAGATCGTGCATGCCAATTTAATTCCCTAAGTTTTAAGAAGTGAAAACATAGATTCTCGCTTTCAAGAATGCCAGCCGTAAGCTCAGCGTATGGTTGTACTAATCGGAGTAATAAAACCAAGGATATATCGTACTTTAAGTAAGTATTACTGAATTATAGCCGAGATTCCTTTTTATAATTTCTGTTTGTAATTAAATCCATTTTATTGTTTACTTAGCGAAAGTACGGATAGCCACGGTAATTATTTGTCGAATTTTGTTTCAGATTTCGTTTAAAGAACAAGGAATTAACTGAACAATGCGTTGTGAGGGCGAAAAGAGATAAATGGTATCTCACTCAATTCAGTTGCTTATGCTCTGTACATTTCCAGCCCTATTTAATTTTCATTCACATTTACAAATAAAGGAAATGGAACGCCCACCACCAAGAAAACGTAACCACAAAAATCACTTATTTCGTTCAAACGTACACCAAGTATGATAAATACAGCATTTTACTGCTATTTTTGAAATGTATACAGTCTTTATTGTAGATGTCTGTTGCCTTGGTTTTTAAAACTACGCCACACTTCATAATGGACAACTTTCAAGCTAGTAATCCCAGTATAATATGGTAATGGGAGAAACATGGTATCCCCCCTATATTATAATAAATAATTACACTAAACGATTATTGTGGTAAAGTATTCATGGGCCGCCTCTGTGGTGCACTGGTTAGCGTGAGCAGCTGCCACCCCTGGAAGCCCGGGTTCGATTCTCAGCTCCGCCACGAAATTTGAAAAGGGGCACGAGGGCTGTAACGGGATTCTATCAGCCTGGGGAGGTCAACTGAGTAGAAGTGGGTTCGACTCCCACCTCAGCCATCCTCGAAGTGATTTTCCGTGGTTTCCCACTTCTCCTCCAGGCAAATGCCGGGATGGTACCTAACTTAAGGCCACGGCCGCTTCCTTCTCCCCCCAGAAGGCCCCTGTTCAGCATAGCAAGTGCAGCCCTCCCTCACAGTTGTATCCCCCGACCCAATGTCTCACGCTCCAGAAAACTATCCTTGAGGTGGTAGAGGTGGGATCCGTCGCTGAGTCCGTGGGAAAAACCAACCCGGGAGGGTAAACAGATCAAGAAAGGAACACAGTACTCATGAGGATGCAATAATTTTAAAAATATTAACAGAATGAAGTTGCAACCTATTATAGGTCCCTATGATTTTAAGGTTTCCTGTCATAAATATTTATGTCCATCGTTTTTATTCTAATTTACGCTTAACCACAACAGCCAAGCAGGGTAACGCTCTTGTTCCGATTTCGAGGCCTATTCGTATGTCAGTGTGCGATGATTTCGAACTACCCTACAATCAACTGATCGTGATGTTGGCCTCGTGCCGCAATATGATGAAGTGGCGGTATTCGCTTTCATGCTTCAAGCTTTCGGCAACGGACTTTAATTCTCCCCCAGCGATTCTAAAATGCGCATTTTCTACACTTTTCGTCATTTCAAGGCCATGCCCCCTTGCTTGTGTGACAACAGGAAACATGGCGGACGTTCACCCAGGCAGCGCTTCCGCCTCTCTATGTTATTCTAGCTCGTTGGACCGACTCGTTCTTATACCTGAACATCATCCCCTCATTCTGCGAGCTGTGAAGGGTGAAGGGGGTTATCTCAAATTCCATTGACCCGGTCACAGTATTTCTACGACGTGACACTTCAGCGCTAGTTCGTATTTTGAACTTACTTCTCCTACAGCCTACTCGATAGCACCCAGCTACACTTTCTTGTCGGCATATGTATTATTAACGCGCGCAAAGGTACCTGTGTCTGTTAGACTAATCGTGTCCATCGGTGTCGAGGTTCATTGTAAGTCTGAAAAGTGTGTGAAGATTAGTGTGTGTGTATTCCTGTGCGAGCATAAGTGTTTTTAAAATGAATCAAGTGAGCTACTTACAAACAAAATCTCTTAATTACGAAGACAGATTATTAGCTAAAGAAATGGGCCGACCAAGACCAGAGCTTAGCATAAATCGTTCAAAGATAAAAATAGAACCTACAATTGCAGTTTTATATACAAGAAATAAAAAGGTAGATGATAGATAAATATTTATTTCAATAATTAATTCCAAAGGCTCATATAGAGGAATTGTACATGAATAATATATTCAATGGCGGATTAATTTAATTGATTCCTTGTGTTCCTAATATGTTGAATGTGCCGCCACTGATCATGATCTGCATACTTTGATTTATTGCAGTATTTTGGTATATTACTGTGCTTATCATTCTTCCTTAATGCAACCATCTTTATTACTTCATTTCTTTTCTGATAATGTTTACGTCAGATTTTAAATTTAATTTAAATGATGTCACTTTTTAATGTTCACTTAGTTTGTTAATTATTTCGTTTAATTCAGTAAAGATTGAAACCATCTTGTGGTTAAGTGTATTAACTACGCCACCGATCAAGGCACTGATAAATAAATAAATAAATAAATAAATAAATAAATATAGCTTTTGTTGACGGGTAGAGCGGTTGTCATGTATTTGGTGTTAAAATGTTCATCAAGCAATTCTGAAGAAATCTTTCTTTATATCAACACCTAGCTAGTTACTGCGTTGATGGGGTGAAACTTCCTTTTGGCGATCATTGTAAGTATCTAGGTGTTAATATAAGGAAAGATCTTCATTGGGGTAATCACATAAATGGGATTGTAAATAAAGGGCTTGGAACTCTGCACATGGTTATGAGGGTATTTAGGGGTTGTAGTAAGGATGTAAAGGAGAGGGCATATAAGTCTCTGGTAAGATTCCAACTAGAGTATGGTTCCAGTGTATGGAACCCTCATCAGGATTACTTGATTCAAGAAATGGAAAAAATCATAAGAAAAGCAGCTCAATTAGTTCTGGGTGATTTCCGACAAAAGAGTAGCGTTACAAAAATGTTGCAAAGTTTGGATTGGGAAGACTTGGGAGAAAGAAGACGAGCTGCTCGACTAAGGGGTATGTTCCGAGCTGTCAGCAGAGAGATGGCGTGGGACGACATTAGTAGACGAATAAATTTGAGTGGCGTCTTTAAAAGTAGGAAAGATCACAATATGAAGATAAAGTTGGAATTGAAGAGGACAAATTGGGGCAATTATTCGTTTATAGGAAGGGGAGTTAGGGATTGGAATAACTTACCGAGGGAGATGTTCAATAAATTTCCAATTTCTTTGAAATCATTTAAGAAAAGGCTAAGAAAGCAACAGATAGGGAATCTGCCACCAGGGCGACTGCCCTCAATGCTATTCAGTAGTGATTGATTGATTGATTGATTGATTGATTGATTGATTGATTGATTGATTGATTGATTGATTGATTGATTGATTGATTGATTGATTGATTGATTGATTGATTGATTGATTGATTGATTGATTGATTGATTGATTGATTGATTGATTGATTGATTGATTGATTGATTGATTGATTGATTGATTGATTGATTGATTGATTGATTGATTGATTGATTGATTGATTGATTGATTGATTGATTGATTGATTGATTGATTGATTGATTGATTAGGTTGGCTACTATCATCCCATGTACACAATAATAAAAACTGAGAAGACTTCTCCTCTTGGAAAAACCACAACCACCGAGCGAATTGGCCGTGCGGGTTAGGGGCGCGCAGCTGTGAGCTTGCATTCGGGAGATAGTGCATTCGAAGCCCACTGTCGGCAGCGTTCAAGATGGTTTTCCGTGGTTTCCCATTTCCACACTATACAAATGCTGTGGGTGCTACTTAATTAAGACCACGGTCGCTTCCTTCCCACTCCTAGCCCTTTCCTATACCAATGTCGCCATAAGACCTGTCTGTGACAGTGCAACGTAAAACTAATTGGGAAATAAAAGGATCATAATGAACAGCAATTGAATAGGCGATGAACTATAAGTGTCCCCAGGGGAGTTAAGTCAGGAGAACGTGGTGGCCAAACATCTGCTCCAGGACAGATATCATGTGTGGGGCGTAGAGATAACGTGATTGCTTGTCTATGTTACTCTGGCAATCAGCACTCACGCTCTCACGACTCCTCTCTCTATATATGAGCAAACAGTTCCTCGAATATTGCCATTGAGTTCTGATACACCTAGAGTAGTTTACTCGCTATACGCCCTCTAAGTCTCTCGCCATCCGGAACCCAATCCTCGGCAAGTACGCGACCTTGAGTATTTTCGGGAAACTTTCTTATTAGCTGCAGTGCGCGTGGTATAACATCTTCTCCAACTACGTACTCCCGTAAATAAACTTTCGCACTAATAGCTACATGGTAATGTATACGCCGATGCCCTTGCGATTACGCTACGATGCCCACGGTGGGATTCCTCGCTCCAATTCTCCCTCCACTCTGGCTGATTGTTGCTCTACCTCACAGGCCCGCGCTTACGTCACACATAAAAGCGAAAGGATGATGTTTTAGCTAACGCGACGAGAAATGGATGGGATATGACGACACAGATGACAAGAACAATTTCTCAGTATGACTACAGAAAGAAAAAACTTCTCTGTCGTAAGAGACAAGTAGAAGAGGACGCACCGTGGGTTGCCGACCATCTGAGTCTGGCATTGCGCCACTTACTTGTGACAGGCTCGTCACTTTCGTCTACCCTATTCGACCTCCCTTGGCCAACTTTTGTTCTTTTCTGACCTCTCTTTGGTATTGGGTTTCCGAGGTCTTTCATGTACCCACCCTTCGTTGCCCTTGACTTCCTTTGACCGATATAGTCATTTTTCCAAGTGTCGGATCCCTTCCAGTGTTTTCCTCTCTGGTTAATGTTATATTGATGATAGTTGCGCAGTTGTACTCCGTCTTAAAACAATAATCACCACTACTAGCACCACCTTCATTTCAGGCTTAGATTTAATATCAAGTAGCTAACACAAAATACTTATTTACATCTACAGTTGTAGAATTATGCCCAGTAAAAGGGGGATATTAAGGGAGACGTGTTCTCCCCCCACCCCACCCCGTTCTCCTGCTAACGGCGTCCCTCTTCATTGATTGTAAAGATAGTTGATAATTATTATAAATTGGAAACTATTGCTATAGAAAGTGGTGCCCTAAATGTTATCAGAGAGATTATGATGGTATTAGAAGAGGAAGGATTCTACCAAAATAGAATCCAGTAACAAAGTGTCGCATGTATTTTTGAATAAAAGAAATATGTACAGAAGCTTACGGAGTTGAGGGGAGACAGGCAGGAGCAAGTGGTACAAGGACAATGTATTCATGGAGCCAGAAGATGGGCGAGCAAGAAAACACGAGGACTGCCTTTGTGGCATGTGGCTGCGCTAGACTCTGTTCAGTAAGAGTCTCAAAGTTATATCTATTAGCTGCTGTTCAAATGAAACTTCCAACAAAATGCACGAAGTAAAAGTATGGCTTGTAGCGGGTGGGAAAAATAAAACTGATCCGGAAGATATGTATAAGGCTAAGCATTGTTAATGAACAGGAAATGCTGGAAACTGTCATTTCGATGCACAAATTGGTTGCGCGCGTGCGAATCTCCCGAGTACGTCACTGAGAGGAACAGACGTGTTGAATGGTGCCCATGATAAAACATTGTCCAGTGTTATCCCAAGCATGGTTCGTGGGAAACTTATCGTCCAAGACTTTAAGACGAAGGTTTTTGGCAAAACTTCCAGCAGCGTCTGCAGTGGAAAAATGGCGTGAAACGGGCTCTGTAGAGTTTGCTTGAGTGAAGGAACGAACTCTCAACGCCGTGTATCTGTGCAAGTGGGAATTAAGTGATGGTCGTGCGAAATATTATGCAAAAGTATCTGCATCTGTATCCTTGCAAATTTACTGCTGTTAAAGCGTGTTGAGTCAGGACTTTTGGATCCTCAGTTTTTCATTTCTTCAGATGAGTCCATTTCCAGGATCTTCTGTGATGTTCATTAACGAGTCCTATTGTAAATATTTTCCGCCTCTGTCTTATTTTGCCCACCGTGTATGAAAGTCCACTTTATATGTATCGAAGGAGATTTGAAGCAGCTGAACTCGATAAGCAGTTCAAAATTTTAAGCCTGGACATATTTCTCAGCTTTCCAAAAATGGTTTATTTTGGACAACGTTGGTTTGGAAAGGAAATTCATAAAACGATTGCAGGCCATTCGAACGTTGAACCATTCGATGATTTTATCATAAATGTGTAGTGTCTTTGTGGTTTGTTATTCTGGAGCACTGAATTGTATACAGAATCAGCTGGCCTAAAAAATGTCCCCCATTGGGTGGGGTATCCACCGCCTATCCGACTTCCCTTGGTCAACTCCTGTTCTCTTCCGATCTCCACATTGTGAGCTTGTTCTACTTTTACACTAATTTTCTAATTTCCTCGTTTAATACATTACTGTATTTTAATTTGCTCGGAGAAGATGATTGCGCAGATGTACCTCCACCAATGCTCATTTGTCCCGAATTTCGTTGATTTTGAAATGTGTTATCACATGGCTGACTTGAGGTAATTTTGTATGGTGAATTGGCGGTTAGAAAACCAACCCATTAAGCTCTAAGGCCCGTATTCATGAACGAGGCTTTGAATCGACTTAGAAGGCGATAAGTCGCCATTTCCATTTCATAATCGCTCCTTGGATGTAAGTAAACTTAGAAGGTGACTTTGCTTCCAAGTCACCGACAAACGTACAGTATTAGATGTACTAACAATGTTTGAAGACGAATTAAAGAAATGTAATAATCGAGGATCACCCATAATAGTTGCTAACTTCATGTAAGAGTAAAATTACTGTTACTATAGTGTAAAGTTTTTGCACTTTCTACTCATCGTGTTATGTAGTTAGGTTAAGCACAGATTAATGCATTCTTATGGTAAATACAATAGCCTTTCACACTTCCATGGTTTTCAGGTAACTTCCAAATTGATTCCGCTGATTTACGAAGAGTAAGGCAGCCAGCCCAGAAGAATATCGATCCTGATTGCCCGAAAGAGACCACAGTTTGTTTCGTTCCCAAATGAAGCTGAATCTCGAATGATGCGCGTCGTGTGCTTGAAAGACCCCGATTCCCTGGAGTGGTCGGAGCTATTGATTGCACCAATAAGTCCAGCGGCAACTATGTTGAGGTTTTCCGTAATACGAAAGAACTTTTAGTTTCAGTTGTCAGGGCATAGTTAACCACGAGATGAAGTGGCGGGTTGGCCGGGTTCTACACATGATAATAGAGTTTTCAACAACAGCAGGATTTGTTCACAATTTGAAATGGGACAGCGACATGGATTACTCGTTGGAGATAGCGGTTACGCTTGCAGGCCTCAAACACCACCTGAATGCCTCTCACATTCTTGCTGGAAACGTAGTAGAGAGAATATATTCCGGTGTTTATCAAGGAAGGTTACAACATACCTCCGGTCATTGTGGCTAGCGTTGTACCGCTGCAGATCCTCGAAGAACTTGATGAAGGGAATGACGATGGTGAACTACACGCCGAATGTTGGGAGCTGAAGACTATATTTTAACTGAAACTCTTCTGTGGCATTCTAAAATAAATTTTACGCTTTCATAAATGCGTTACCACAAATGTGTAATATCATTTGTCTCATAAAATTGTTTTATTAATACCCTGAATTCTATTTCATAATAATTCTGGACATTTATATTATAATAATAATAATAATAATAATAATAATAATAATAATAATAATAATGTGTCCATTCATATCAGTCATTTGAGGTTAGGTTAAGACATGCATTATTGTTGTAACTTGCTTTTTTTATTTGATGGAGTTCATTCATCTGCATGAGAGTCAGTTCCTCTTGGAATCTCATCCTCGCTGCTGAATCTGCTCTTTTATCTGGTCTATATCGAGTTCCTTCCTGGCTTGCCGCAGCTCGTCGTCTAGTCACACATTTGGACATACTGGTACTTTTTCTTGGTTCTGTGCCTTCCTTTTCAGCTGATGATTCTGCCAGTAATGTGTGCGCACTCTCAGCTCCCGATGTTTCTCGTACTTCAGTGACCTGCTGCACCCATGAATCCATCGGTGTCAAAATCACTCGGAATCCTCAGATTAAGGTGAGGTACTACACTTTCCACCATTGCCAGAAAACTGTCATGCTTGTACTAGGCCCTCCACCGTTGCAATACTTTCCTTTCTTTGCTCCAGTTTGCGTTGTCTGGATGTAAATTTAGTATTGTTCCAACACGTTTTCAGCTGGTCTCTTGCTTGTGGTAGCTTTACTACTGATGTCTTTTTCTCTCATAGTAACATTGTCTGTCGTTTTGTTTTGATCTATATCTTTCTTCTGTTTCACTAATTTCAATAACAGCTCCCTTTCATAGTTGTTGAAGGCTGGGAGATTTTTTCTTTCCATCCAAAGTCGAGAAATTAAAATTAACTGTATGGGATTGCGTGAATGTAGAGTCCAATGCGGTCTATAATGCAGGGAAGAGCTTAATTTAAGGAAAAAAAAACATTCAGTGATGGAGACGCTACACCGCTCTTCCATTGTTTTCATTGCCAACTTCATATCTAATTCTTCACATCGTAACTTACCAAAGTCTACTTACGCCAGACTCTACTTCGTAAAAGTTAGACTTCCACGAAACTCAACTAAGTGAAAGTCTCGTTCATGAATACGATCCTAAGTCATGCATCTTATAGACTTATCGGTAGGAGTTTGTTACCCACCTCCCATCTACTTCTTCCATTGTGCTGTATTGGTGCTTCAGATGCAGCGAAATGTTGTAGGCGCTTTGTGATATTCGCAGTTATTTGAGGCTATGTTTAAGTATGTAATCCAGCGTGGGTGTTATAACATCCAAGTTAATCGCTTGAAAATAACAAGATTAACATGAATGTTATTGGTAATAATTCTTATTACAAAGTTCATAAGACAAAAATGCATTCGTATATTTTTTTCTCCGTTATAAGCAGAAAGCATACAATGACGGGAATATGACATGTAACTAAGATCTTACGTTCTTACAGCAACGTACAGATGACGCTACTGTCCTCGTATACACAGACTAACGCTCGTTAACATTCCAGATAATCCGCAGACCAAAACAAATCCATGTTGATTGAAAAGACAAACCATCAACAAAACTGTGAATAATGTTTCAATATTAAAATCCCTACTTCATTCCTACCGATAAAGAATCTAAAATGTTACCCCAGTCCACGATTAGAGCTGGAAACCTGGTCACCTTACCTTAGTTGTTACAGAATGGCTCGTTACGTGAGATGAGAGCAGGAGCACGGTCAAGAGATCAGGTACAAATTCGTGTCTCCTGTTGAATTTCGGAGATGGATTTGAAAAAATTGTTGAATTTCTCTGTGAAGAATGTGGACAATATCTTTGAATCTAGTCATGTGTGAAGAGAAATTCAAAGAGAACCTTTACTCTTAGGAAAGAACACATATTTACCATTTATTTTACAGACTGAATTGGCGACAGTTCACTAATTGCACAGCTCATAAAATATCTTAGGAACAGCACAAATCATGCCCAGAGGATTTGACGACACCCAAAATTATTACGCAATCATCTTCAATCACTCTATTTCCGAAGATCTGCACTATTATTATTATTATTATTATTATTATTATTATATTTAAATGTCACAAGGAAGCCTCCCAGGCCCTGTTTTGTACTCCATGTTTGTCAGTGACACTAGTTCCGATGTTTTGATAAGATCAAACATTTCAGATATGTTGATGACAAGCTCATTCAGTCTCCACAGAAGGATCTAAAGTAAAAGAGAGGAACATGCAATCAGAGTTAATTATTTTCAGGAATGGTGATTAAAAACTAAAAAAATGTCTCCTGTACATTCACTACAAATTCAAAGGCTGAATCTCAGAATAACAAGCCATTCTGTTTTGTGTATGCACGATGTAATGAAATGTGGTAAAATAATAGACGAAGTGCCGAGGATTGAAATTAACAAGTAAGTTTAGTTACATCGGGGCTATGTTGGATACCTGACGACAATTTGAAAATTCTTGAATCTCTACTATCCTAGGTTGGGATACGAACATAATCATGCTAAGGAACTTCGAAGATCGAAGCGTTCTTCTGGTTTGAAAATTGTGAGTTTGATGATATAAGTCAAGATCTAATAACTGGCTTATCCCCCTCCCCCCGTCTACTGCCCCAACAGCCCCAAAGGGCTATGGCGTACCAAGCGACCGCTGCTCAGCCCGAAGGCCTGCAGATTATGAGGTATCGTGTGATCAACACGACGAATATTTTCGCCCATTATTCTTGGCTTTCTAGACCGAATAACTGGCTTATAATCCATAAAAATAAAAAAAGTGTTGAGAATTAAACAGCTTTATATGTACAATTATTAAAGGGAGCACTCGACAACAAAATTAAAATAAACTTACCAACAAGTCTCGATAGATACACTAACCAATTGTTACAAAGGTCAAAAATATATGGTTGTCAATTTCTTCAGAGATGGTGTAGTAAGCACAACAAAGAGAACTATGTTTATGTTCAGAAGACGAAGAAAATTACGATCAGTTCTCAGACAAAACATTTCTAAAATGAGCAGTCACCTATAGATTGTTCCGAACTGGAATACGCACAAGTTATCAATAAAATCTCGACACGTCACCGTACATTGAATGTAATCTTAATTCACTCTTTATCAGATCAGTGCAATGGGAGGATGGCTGCTCTAGTTATTAGCATCACTTCTCGACATAATCTTTCTAGAGTTTACTTTAAACCTCTGACAAACTTCTCCGTATGCTAAGAGCAGCACAAGAATCACTAAAAGCTAAACGCGCACTGTTCAACATATCTCATATGGAGCACGCCCAAATCAACCGCCGCGGAGCTACACTCATAACTCCGAGGCTGCTATCTCACTTGATCTTACCAGTCCTCATATCCACGGAAAATGCCACTCCTGGCAGGAAATCGAACGCTGGCTCTCACTGTTACGTAACAGGTGGGTCGTTTCAAGTGCTGAGGATGTACAGTAGGAATATGTGAATTCTCGGAGCAAAATATCTTTACACCGGTCTGTTTTCAGAGCGACTTGTAGAAGGAAGTAACAGACATCAAGTATAGAGAATGAGAAGCAGGTGGGAAGAATGGCAGGGGGGAGATAGAGACTGATGTACGACTTCAGTGGCGACGAGGATGGATTCGGTCATAGAGGGTAAGAGAAGTACAGGGAAAGCAACACGATGACCTTTAGACTCAGTTTCTAACGATTTAAGGATAACGAGGCCACAAATAGAGGACGTTCAGTACATTTCCAGAGGTTTGCACATTCAGTGCATAAGTCCATTTATTATTATTATTATTCATTTTTCAGTTCGTTATGTAGATTTCATCCATAAAATAATTTTCGTTCTGAAATGAACTTCTAGCATTGGGTGGTGTGGGCGGAGCTCCTTCGTGACGTCACGATATTGGAAAAGCAGATTTATAAATGTTGAGTTAATTTGAAAACACTGACGAATGATGCGCTACGTGCTGGCGACAGTTCATGAATAGTGGACGAGCAGCTTGTCACTCAATATTCACACTCCTCTGTTGGTTCGTCATCGTCCATTCTCTTCCTTCCAGCCTCCTGTAGCAGCTCTCACGGCATTGCTCTTACTTACTTACTTACTTACTTACTTACTTACTTACTTACTTGTGCGAGGCTCCTCACTTTCATCTATCCTATCCGACCTCTCTTGGTCAATTCTTGTTCTTTTCCGACCTCGGCGGTATTACGTGTGGAGGGCTAGGGAGTCTTTCATTTTCCCGCCCCTCGTGGCGCTTGTCTTTCCTTGTCCGATACCTTCATTTTTGGAAATGTTTGATCTCCAGCATTTTCCCTCTGATTAGTGTTAATGGAGGATGATTGACCAGTTATAAATAATAATCACAACAATAATGTCTTGAAGAAAATACAAAAGGAAAGTCAGAGATTTGTTCCAAAACGGTCAACAGCCTACTACATTTTTTATTTCAAAATGACCGATAATCCCTAAAAAGTTTTTAGGCAGGTTTAAGCTTGACGAAGTGACACGGCTGCCATAGCTTTTAATATAACCATGAGATTATCTTGGGAAAATAACAAGGTTGTTTCCCGTGTCCTTCCTTGATACTGCTAGCACTATAGAAACAAAAAAAGTAGAAGAAATTAGGCTAAACAAACGTGTCTTAACCTAATCAGCTGATCTTGTAGAGTAGACGCTGATAATATTACTCAATGATTCCGAAGTATGTTGCTCAGAATAGTACCCTGACACATATTTCACTAAAAAATAGCCCAGAACGGCAAATTATAAAATGGCGGCTGCTGGTGGACACCCTCGAATAGTAAAGTAACCTTAAGATCACGACACTCAGACATGAGTTATGAGACTGAGAAGAAGAAACTTGAATGCATTATGAAATCTGTCCTTCAGTCTATACTAAAAACATCACATTCGTAAATACCGTGCAGGCTGTGATGTGAGGTAGGGAAGGATGGCCAGACAGTCTTACCTAGCAACCGTGCAGGCTGTGATGTGAGGTAGGGAAGGATGGCCAGACAGTGTTACCTAGCAACCGTGCAGGCAGTGATGTGAGGTAGGGAAGGATGGCCAGACAGTCTTACCTAGCAACCGTGCAGGCTGTGATGTGAGGTAGGGAAGGATGGCCAGACAGTGTTCCCTAGCAACCGTGCAGACAGTGATGTGAGGTAGGGAAGGATGTCCAGACAGTGTTACCTAGCAACCGTGCAGGCTGTGATGTGAGGTAGGGAAGGATGGCCAGACAGTGTTACCTAGCAACCGTGCAGGCTGTGATGTGAGGTAG
Source organism: Anabrus simplex (assembly GCF_040414725.1). NCBI lineage: Eukaryota > Metazoa > Arthropoda > Insecta > Orthoptera > Tettigoniidae > Anabrus > Anabrus simplex. Next base: position 101,316,871 of record NC_090276.1, on the reverse strand, counting down.
GGAAGGATGGCCAGACAGTCTTACCTAGCAACCGTGCAGACTGTGATGTGAGGTAGGGAAGGATGGCCAGACAGTGTTACCTAGCAACCGTGCAGACTGTGATGTGAGGTAGGGAAGGATGGCCAGACAGTGTTACCTAGCAACCGTGCAGGCTGTGATGTGAGGTAGGGAAGGATGGCCAGACAGTGTTACCTAGCAACCGTGCAGACTGTGATGTGAGGTAGGGAAGGATGGCCAGACAGTGTTACCTAGCAACCGTGCAGGCTGTGATGTGAGGTAGGGAAGGATGGCCAGACAGTGTTACCTAGCTACCGTGCAGGCTGTGATGTGAGGTAGGGAAGGATGGCCAGACAGTGTTACCTAGCAACCGTGCAGGCTGTGATGTGAGGTAGGGAAGGATGGCCAGACAGTGTTACCTAGCAACCGTGCAGGCTGTGATGTGAGGTAGGGAAGGATGGCCAGACAGTGTTACCTAGCAACCGTGCAGGCTGTGATGTGAGGTAGGGAAGGATGGCCAGACAGTGTTGTCTATCCCTTCTGAAATCCGCAGCCATTGCTGGTGTTAATGACTGGGGGAATTTTTTATGATCATTTAATTTCCTCAAAGCGGAAAGTGCTTTCTTTCTTTCAGTATACACATCAAGGTCATCAGTCCGAAAATGGGACAATATTAGCTAAGAAGGGAAAGGCGAGAAGAATCTCTTGGCCTCACTAAAATACCACTACCAAGACCTTGTAGCCTCATTTTGCCGATACCGGCTTTGTTGGAAGGCTTGGACTTTTGTTTTCCAGTTCTAAGGAGGATGATAGTGCCCTTGCTATCAGAACTTGCTGTTTTCATTAAAGACACCTTCAAACAGAACAGGCCAATAATTATTATCATGTGTTAGTCTAGACTGGGTTAGGAGGTGTAAACTGTTATGTCGAATACTGATCAGATCAGGATGGCAAGACAGGAAGGGTTACCAACCTTGCACCCTGGCCTATCTCTTCATTTGTCCTTCGTGTGGGAGGATGTCTTTAAAGAATCTTCTTTTTTTGCTAGTGGCTTTACGTCGCACCGACACAGGTAAGTCTTATGGCGACGATTGGATAGGAAAGGCCTAGGAGTTGGATGGAATCGGCCGTGGCCTTAATTAAGGTACAGCCGCGGCATTTGCCTGGTGCGAAAATGAGAAACCACGGAAAACTATCTTCAGGGCTGCCGACAGTGGATTTCGAACCTACTATCTCCCGGATGCAAGTGCACAGCCGCGCGCCTCTAACCGCACGGCCAAATCGCCCAGTCAAGAATCTTTTAACACGAATAAACTTCCATAAGTGAAGGCGTACCACTTCTTGTCAGATCGTATTATCCATATAAAGACAATTTGTCGACTTCCTGTTCTCTATCACATAACCCTCCTGTAGAATAACACAGAGGAAATTGTTAGGTGACAGAGCATATGAGATGTGCACTAAGAGGTGCTATCTTAACCCGTTTACCTCCTTCTTCGTCGGACTCAGCGAGGGATGCTACCTCTACCGCCTCTAGGAGCGTCAGGGGATCTCAGGCGGCCTCACCTGCTATCGTGAACAGGGGCCTTGTGGGGGTGGTAAGACAAGGAAGAGGGAAGGAAGCGGCCGTGGCCTTCAGTTAGGTAGCATCCCGGCATTTGCCTGGAGGAGAAGCGGGAGACCACGGAAATCCACTTCGAGGATGGCTGAGGTGGGGATCGAACCTCCTTCTACTCAGTTGACTTTCCGAGGCTGAGTGGACCCCGTTCCAGCCCTCGTACAAGTTTTCAAATTTCGTGGCATAGCCGGGGATCGAACCCGGGCATCCGGGAGTGGCAGCTAATCACACTAACCACTACACCACAGTCGCCGACGATCTCGTGATGTTCTCTCTAGTGAATGCGGCTCTAACAACATGTTCCACACATCGCGAGCAAGTTCAAGATGGATGCCTTGTCAGCACTCGTGACGTCACATTAGTTGATTAGACTAATGGCGCTGCCTTTGAGACGCAGCGTGTAGCGACTGTTTTGTCTGGATCGCGAGTTGCTACACTGCGTGCAATATGCGATAATTAATGGCCTAGTAACATTTATAAATAAATAGGATTCACATTAAATATGCTGACACATTTGTGGGACTGCCGGTGATTTATGTCAACATGCAGCCATTCCTCAGTTTCCAGGGCCCACAATATATAACGCGAGATCCAAACTGCGGGTTATTTGTTTCAATGAATTTCCTGAAAAATAAAATGAAGTTGTATTTTACCTCGCATTAAAATACTATTAAGGTTTTCGGAAACGCCGAATTTCTGGAATTTTGTCACGGGAAAAAGAAGGATCTTGTGCTTGAGACACCTACATTATTGCTAAACTTCCTCTGTAAAACAATAATCACCACCACCAGCACCACCTCAGTTAATGAGAGCCCTCTTCTGGTCAACCATAGGTCGGGTGATGCGGCCAACATGAGTACCAACGTCCGGTTACTTCAAGAAGTTCCCCTAAGTGCTAGTAAATCTACCGACACGACGCCTGAACCACATGCATTTGAATAAAACGTCAAGAGGAATAAACCAATGAAGGTTAAACTCCTCGAACCAGCCGGTACTCGAACGCGAGACCCCAAGGACCAAAGGCCAACAAGCTAACCATTTAGCAATGGATTAATAATAATAATAATAATAATAATAATAATAATAATAATAATAATAATAATAATAATAATAGGAGAATTGACTTCTATGGCCACATCCTAAGAATGGATCCGAAAAGGATAACTACTAAAAGAATCTTCGACTATTTCCGTAATAAGAAAACCAAGCCGAACTGGTTTAAGGAAACTGAGAAGGACCTACGAGAATTCCAAATTACAGAAGAGATGCTTGTAGATGGATCTGCAAAGAAAATAACCAAAGATAAAATGAGGTTTCAGGACAGGGTGAAGCCCAAGCGACTATACAGAATTTCTGAAGAAGAGAGGAAGGCAAGATCTGAAAGAATGAAAAAGTACTGGGAGGACAGGAAAACACGACTCGCTAACCATTGATTGATCTATCGTACCCCAAAGAGGGTGAAACGGAGAAAAATAATAATAATAATAATAATAATAATAATAATAATAATAATAATAATAATAATAATAATAATAGAGTGGAAGAAATGTAAAGCTAGAACTTCTTCTGTCATCAGTTCTCACTGTGATTATAACTGCCTTTGATAATCTAACTGGTGTTAGTGGTCCGTAGTCAAAAGCTGAGTGTCCGACTCTGTTTCGACCACAGGGGAGACATCCACGTCCGGGAAGACACAACGTGTTACGCGAGGTCTTAGTCCCCGGTATGTGAGGCGCTCCAGAGACTGGACTGCAAATTTCTTTGCTTAATCCATGTGTGTTGTTTGAAACACTTTGGAGTTTTTTGAGATGGGTATGACTCCCAGGAAGAGTAGTGTGACTACAGCATTATCTCGAAATACTTTTTTGACAGAAACAGAGTTAGGTACTAAATTTCTTGTCGGTGTACGCGTTATAAATAAAATTATTCTGCGGTAGAAAGCAACTGGATCAATTTCACCGCAGGAAACGTGCAATTGTGGAGGAAAAAAGGAAACGACACCTGCTGATGACCATTTTCTCCTCATGAGAAGCAAACTAAAGCCAAGGGTAACTGCTGTGGAGTTGGTGTGTCAATTGAGGGTAAAGGGAGTGATTCTGCACGTTTCTAATCTTCGCCATAGACTTCTGTTAGCAGGAAGGAAAGGCTGCAAACCTGTAAAGAAACACCTTCTAACAGGAGAAATGCGCAAGAAACGTCCTTAGGAAAGAGGAACACTGGAATACAGTTCTTTGCTCAAATGAGAGTTATTTTCAAGTGGAGGGGCAAAGGGTTCAATATGTGCACCGAGCGAATAATGAGGCAATAACCCGTACATAAGATGTTTAGGGGGTGTTTCACACATGAAGGACTGGGGATGATGAAATCTGACCAGTACATCCAAATACTGCGAAGAAGAATTGTTCCTGAGCTGCAGGACAGGTTTCTAGACGGTCACGGAATTTTAAGCAAGATCTGACTGCTTGCCACACTTCAAAGGAAGTCAAAAGAATGTTCAGTGAGACAAATATTCGTGTTTTAGAGGAAATTTCTCGATATAAATCCCATAGAAAACTTGTGGGCTATTTGCAGAAGGGGATTCGCAATCTTGAAGTCCGCATGATAGAGTCTATAATTGAAGTGTGTTTTCTTGATGATGAACTGAACAATATGTGCTCAATGTTTATGGAATCTATTGAAAATCATGTGACAGAAGTTATAAAACAGTATTACTATTATTATTGAATATCCAAACCCTATTTTAATAGTATACTAGGTTTATAATTAACATGCATATTCAGTTTTACAGTGAAAATGAATTCATGTATCTAATCGGCGGAAAATGAAGTCGATGATGTTAATAAAATATTTGTAACAGCAGGGCTTCTTAAACAAATGATACAGGGGTTTTGATAATTCAAAGATGCAATAATGTTGAATGAGAGTTCAAGTCATGTCTTCTTCTTTGAAATGCAGCACATTCAAACAGTTTGTGAGGATCCACAGACACGCATTTAGCCATCAGGACGATTGATTCCAAATCGATGAAAATAATAACCGAATTTGCCATGACCAGTCAAAAGTGAGTTATTTCAAAGCTTGGCACCAACACGTTACTTTGCAGGCGGCTGAAAACCTCAGGAAAGAATATTTCTCTGGCGACTTGGCCTGTAAGGAAGAAGTCCAAATGTTGTTCCATTGTTGGTTCTTTATGATATTTTTAGCGTAGCTTGGTGTCGTTTCGTCATAAGTAATTTCCAAATTAGATGCAGCCCCTGCTTTTACCAGAAGATCAATGTATACTTTATTGCCGCGTTACGATTAACTCGTACGGGACTGTAGATATGAATATTACAAGGCATCGAAGTGAAACAGAGATAGTAACAAGGGCAGAAAGAAAGAGAATGGAAACTCTTGGAGTTACAGAAGAATGCTGATACATGAGGTCACAAGTGCTGAGAGTTAGTGCAAGTTAGCGTGGATGTTGTGAGATGGACAGCAGGAGAAGATCCTCAGACCTCTTCATATTGAGTTCTTTTACTTGTAGATGTCGGCTCCAAACACTTCTCATCAGTACTCCAAGCCACGAAAAACGTAAAATGAAGCAGTTGAAGGGCTCAAGTGTCCGGAAAGGTTTCAAACTAAACAAAGAACAAATTTCGAAAAGCACTTCAATCGGTCGTTTTCTGTTTTCCCAGCCGAATGTGTTCCTGGGTTCAATACCCTCAGGTCGCGCGTCACACTTTCTCTCGCATTAAAATAAATATCACATTTTTCATAGTTTTGTGGGGCGTAAGGCTGAAATTTAATACTGAAATGAAATGCAAGTTCTTCCTTATATATTTTAGATAAAAATGAAATAAAAAATGAAATGGCGTATGGCTTTTAGTGCCGGAGTGTCCGAGGACAAGTTCGGCTCGCCAGCTGCAGGTCTTTTGATTTGACGCCCGTAGGCGACCTGCCAATCGTGATGAGGATGAAATGATGATGAATACGACACATACACCCAGCCCCCGTGCCAGTGAAATTAACTAATTATGGTTAAAATTCCAGACCCTGCCGGGAATCGAACCTGGGACCCCTGTGACCGAAGGCCAGCACGCTAACCATTTAGCCATGGAGCCGGGTATAAAAATGAAATGATTATCTGTTTATTAAAGACACAAATTACTACCGGTACTTAAAATAACATATGCAATGCACATAAAAATAACTTCTGTCCTGAAGTTATAAAAAGTAACATCTCACACATGCATTATATCTAGTCACATTTATGTAAACATCGAGGTTTCTGAACACAATAACATTTTCAAAAAGAAGAAGTGCTCATAATGCAAATACTAACGCGTACAGCAGGAGTAAATTTCCCGCTCCACTTCAACATAACACCAACGTCATTGGTCGCGCGATCAGAGAAACTCCCACACAGCGCGCACGGACACATTTGTTCTGAGTAGGGCACGGGTGCTCACCCTTCAAATGTGAATCGCTCTACTCACGACACTTATAAACTCAGCTGGAAGAGGGAACAGTCACCTCCCTTTCATCACTGTGAACTAATATCACAATAAAAAATAATGTGAGAGAAAATATCATATAGCGACCACTCGCGGGTTAAGTGAAACTCTGCATCAGCGCCCCTGATGTTACAAAAAGGCAAACTGCTAAGCTAATGGACCAGATAACGATGATTAAGAAAAAGATAGAAATTTTTAGGAATAAATAATATATTCACATGAAAAGTCATCACCGTACAGGCCATGAAGACCCTTGGAGTGGTGGCACTACCCGTAACCTCGGCACATGATGGGGTTCAGTGGTCAGCTCTACGCCCGGCCGCCTTTGCTCCCAACAATTAGTCTGGTACTCATTTTTCCTGTAGGATGAGTGAACCTCAGGGTCATGTGCATCTTCAGAAGTGGAAATCTCCTTTCTTAAATTTTTCGACTTCCTAATGGGGATTCGAACCCACGTTCTTCCGGGTGAACCGAGCACGCCTCTACCGCCTCGACCAGGCAACCTCTATATTCTCATAGTTAATATAATTTATTTACCTAAAATTCGCAGCCCATAGCCTACGATGCTTTTTTTTTTTTTTTTTGCTTTACGTCGCACCGACACAGATAGGTCTTATGGCGGCGATGGGAGAGGATAGGCCTAGGAATTGGAAGGAAGCGGCCGTGGCCTTAATTAAGGTACAGCCCCGGCATTTGACTGGTGTGAAAATGGGAAACCACGGAAAACCATCTTCAGGGCTGCCGACAGTGGGGCTCGAACCCACCATCTCCCGATTACTGGATACTGGCCGCACTTAAGCGACTGCAGCTATCGATCTCGGTCCTACGATGTTTTCAACAGCGAGTTGCTTCTAGATTTTTACATATTATTTCAAGTATGTACATTCTAAATACAAATCTAGATACTTACAACTCTGTCTGCAACCTTTTATATTTTCACACTAGTAAAATAATTGTCGGATTTCATCTCATATTGCTGAGGCTAGTTTAAAATTCCTTTAAAACTCGGAATTCGAACCCTTTGTCTGTGACTTCATACAACACCACTAATCCTTTCTCGGTTGTCAGAGTTCCTAATAAACTGCATGCAGTCTTGAAAGGGAATCTAGGTTATTCAAGCTCTGTATCTGTTCCTGAGATCTTTAATGGAAAACAAGAACAACCCCCGGAAGATATTTCACTCAGATAGTTTTATCTGCGACGGTGACTTCCTGCGATGCTGAACGATCCTTGTCAGCCTACAAGACAATGATATCGGATCAGCCCCAAAACTTGTTGACACACTGGGCATCATGTTAAAAGAAAACAAATTACCGCGCTATTTATGGGGGTTTAAACATTAGCGCTTAAAGACACATTCTAATTTAACTTGATTTAGTAACATTTATTTGTTTTATTCTCTAGAAATTAGCTACAAGAATGCATTGTGTGATATAGAGTATGTGAAGTATACTGTATAAAGAAACAACGAGTATTAATCACGTCATGTTCAAAGGAACACTTTTGTGAATTTAGTGCATTTCATGAATGGTACAAGTTTTGCACTTGGATATTACACAAAAATCCGGACCTGGTTATGACGGTGTTTAGGGGTTGTAATAAGAATGTAAAGAAGAAGGCAGATAAGTCTCTGGTGAGACCCCAACCAGAGTATGGTTCCAGTGTATGGCACCCGCGCCAGGATTATTTCGTTAAAGAACTGGAAAAAATCCGAAGGAAAGCAGCTCAATTTGTTCTCGCTGATTTCCAGCAAAACAGTAGTGTTACTAAAATGTTGCAAAGTTTGGGCTGAAGATCTGGGAGTAAGGAGACGAGCTGGTTGCGAGCTGTCTGTGGAGAGATCGTGTGGCATGACATTAGTATACAAATAGTTGGAGTGAAGATAAAGTTGGAATTCGACAGGAAAAATTGGGGTAAATACTCGTATATAGGAAGAGGAGTTAGAGACTGCAATAATTTATTATCATAGATGTTCAATACATTTCTAACTACGTTTAAATCACTTACGAAAAGACCACGTAATATGCCACCCGGGTGACAACCCCGTGGGCGGTCGCAGACTGGTCCGACAGCTCTGCACTCCGACCGACCAACCGAGCAGAGGAGGTACCCAAAATATCCAAAATGCACTCAATTTGTATTTAAAATTCTAGTGCACGGTATGATTGAAATGTAATCTGAAACTATATATTGAACGGGAAACGCCGATACACCGCCCCGTCTCCAAGTATTTACAGTTTATAATACCCGCTACGCAGGACAGAATGCTCTATAGTTCCATGCCTGATAACTCGATAAATAAAATTAGCATCACGATTTGGACTGCATGATAGTGTAGGCAATGCTAAACTATGCATAATTACCAAGCCTCAAGAAAATCCATGGAAAATTGACGATGTTATCGCAAGTGGAAGTTCTAGGCAAATCTCGTGACGCGACCAGCTGAGAACCAGCGAGAGGACGGACTGTGTTTGATTCCAGAGCCTAGCCATGAACTTCGACAGAAATAAAGGTGACTGAATATTTTCTACCAGTTCATATTTACATCGGACTTGCATTTTCAAGTTATATTAGAACTATGCAATTGAACTAAAAAATTTTAACTGTGAATTCAAACTTAGTTGAATGTTAGGGCTTGTATTTCCTAGTGAAATTAAATTTCTTTCTTTCTTTCTTTCTTTCTTTCTTCGAGTGGAGATGTTGACTGAGACTAGCTGATTAACATTTATAGACTTACAGTAACTAGGTAGCTTGAGTAATACTATCTGTATTAGACATTAACAAAGTGGTCTCACTGAACAAAGCGTTATTTACCTTCGTAATGAAATAGTGTGATTACCTGCCACCCCCGGAGGACCGAGTTCGATTCGCGGCTCTGCCACGAAATTTGAAAAGCGGTACGAGGACTGACTCAGCCTCGGGAGGTCAACTGAGTAGAGGTACTTCAGCCATCCTGGAAGTGGTTTTCCGTGGTTTCCCACTTCTCCTCCACGAAAATGCGGGGATAGTACCTAACTTGTGGCCACGGCCGCTTCCTTCGCTCTTCCGATCTTCCCTGCCCGCCACAAGGCCCGTGTTCAGCATAGCAGGTGGCGCCGCTGAACGAGGTCCTGGTCATTCTCCCCAGTTGTATCCCCCGACCCAATGTCTCAGGCTCCAGGACAATGCCCTTGAGTAGGTAAAGATGAGGTCCCTCGCTGAGTCTGACGGAAAAACCAACCCTGGAGGGTAAGCAGACTAAGAAGAAGAATTAAACACCCCACATTATTACGTGTGAACGGAACTAAATTCACATTTTGTAATTATCAAGTGTCATATTACAATAGCATGTGAACGGAATTAGATTCATACGTCTATACTTAACCGATTTTTAGTCCGGTTCCATGGCTGAATGGCTAGCGTGCTGGCCTTTGGTGACAGGAATCCCGGGTTCGATTCCCAGCAGGGTCGGAAATTTTAACAATCATTGGTTAATTTCGGTGGCACGGGGGCTGGGTGTATGTGTCGTCTTCATCGTGAATACGATGCGCGGGTCTCCTACGGGCCTGCACCCGGCATTCGCCATTTCACTTCACCGACTTGTAAGTAATTCTGACAATAGTAGGACGCATTTGTGTCCCCTTACCTGATGTATTGTGAAATGCACAAGTAATCATTACTTTGAATTTACTTAAAACTGTGCTCAGCGCAACTGTCATTCAAAAACTGTGTCATGAGTGCGCGTTTGATCCCATTAACATTCACACCTCTTTATTTTCATTGTGCACTGAGTTATAGTAAAGAAATGTTCCTGATGGATTCTATTGACATTCCTTCTTTACTCCCTTCGTGGGAAGCAATTTAACTTCAAACTGCACCAATAAGCAGTCGAGTGTACGGACAGCTGTCGGGAGGAACATCGCCTGCCACAACACAAATGACCGAGCTCGATTGCTGCGGCCAGTATCCAGTAATCGCGAGATAGTGGGTTCGAACCCCACTGTCGGCAGCAAATGGTTTTTCGTGATTTCCCATTTACACACCAGGCACCTTAATCAAGACCACGGCCGCTTCCTTCCCACTCCTAGCTCTTTCCTGTCCGATCGTCGCCATAAGAGCTATCTGTGTCGGTGCTACGTAAAGCAACTTGTCTGGTTTTATAAACAAACAGTTCAGTTTGAAAAGTTTATATCGAAATTGATGTCAAGGTTAACTTCGGAAGACAAATGTATTGTGGTAGGTTCTGCGATGTTTCTAAATGCTATGGGTAATAAAAGTGATTACTATTAATCCTTACAGTTAAGGAATGTCAGTTGGAGTCTCCGCAGTTTCATTTCACCACGTTTTTTTTAGCAAATATCGACTAAGGTAGCCTTAAGGTTTATCATTTAACAGTACGAATCCTTCATTCCTCCAAATTAAAATAAATCGGTAATCAAAGTCAATATTAGAACGTCAGCTGGACTACTCCATCTCTCCGAGCTTTCATTTCACATTATTTTGGCATTTTTCAACGAAAGCAATCTTTAGAATTAATTATTTTAACAGTATTAACCAATTTAAGATACTCCATACCTATAAATTACGATAAATTGGCAATCGAAGTCAATATCTTTTGCATAGAGGAGTATGCATTTCTAGCGCAAAAACTCAGGTCGCCAGCGCCACGTGTCGAGCTATGAAACTACTCCGATTACAATGCGTGGACCCGATTGTCAAGGCCGGTAAGGAGCATCAAGCCGGCCGTGTATAAGGTGACGTAGTTGTTGCTACCACGGCCGGTGGTAGCCATGGCCGAGTGCAGCGTGTGGAGTGAGTGAGGTTATGATGTGGTTACAACAACATTAAGCTTATCAAATTGGCACAAACCCACGTTAATTTCATTTCCTAGACAGAAATAATAGAGCTAACGTTGTAAGTAAATTAAATGGCGATGTGAATTTTACAGCAAATGGACGAGTAATGTTAGATATATTTTGCAATTGTTAGCCAATTTATGTCCGCTTCTGTGGTGTAGTGGTTAGTGTGATTACCGCTCTGCTACGCTACGAGAACTGGAATACGGCCTACTCACACTGAGTAGAGGGTTCCGATTCCTACCTTAGCCTTCCTCCGAATGGTTTTCCGTGGTATCCACTTCTCTTCCATGCAAATACCGGGATGGTAACTTAAGGCCACGGCCGCTTCCTTTCCTCTTCCTTGCCTATCCCTTGCAACCCTCCCATCCCCACAAGACCCCCATACAGAATAGCATGTGAAGCCGCATGGGAGAGGTAGTGGTCCTCCTTCCCAGTTGTATCCCCGACCAAATATCTGTTATTCTATTTTTTCTCTCTGATCAGTGTTATATAGAGGATGTTTGCACTTCGTCTTTAAACAATAATCACCACCACCATCACTCTTTCATTTATTGTTGTCCCAACAGAATTAAGGTCTCTCAAACCTCCCCCACCTATCACAGAACTACCACAGATCAATAGTGTTTGCAGTTGCTCACTGTCACAAATATCAACGACCCCTAACGAATATTCTCAATAGTCTCCCAACAAACCGCTCCACCGAGCCCTACTTCTGCATCTCTCTGTACACCGTTATCTACAATTTTAAACCTGTGTATGGCTACTGGTACATTCCCCGACAGCTGGAAACAAGCTGATATCACACCTATTTTCAAATCTGGCAACAAACATGATATCTCATCATACCGCCCAATACTATCCTCTGTCCTTGAAAGAATAATCCACCGCCGACTCCTCTTTTTCACACAGCCATACCTATCTGAAGAATTCACTCCCGGAAAATCATGCTTCACTAATCTCACGGTTCTCAATCACCACATCATTTCAGCAATAGAAAATAAATCTCAGATGTAATGTGTATAGATCTGGCCGAAGCATTCGACTCAATGGATCACGCACTTCTTCGTAAGCTCGCTACCAGATTTAATATCCATGGCCCCGTCTTGTTTCCTCTCCGGCAGAAAACAAAGAGTGGTACTCCCTGAATCTGCCTCATCATGGTTACCTGTGTTATCAAGTGTATCTCAGGACAGTATTCTGGGACCCCTACTCTTTGTTCTCTATATCGATGGCATAATTCTTTGCAACCCAAAATAGCCAGTGTTCCCTCCTGTTATACGCCGACAACCTGGAAATCTTAAGGGAAGTGTCTACGCCTTATGACTGTGATGAATTACAGACTGTTCTCAATTCGTGTGGTGACTGGTTTAAGAAATGGAATCTTTCTCCCAATGTTAAGAAGTGGAACACAAACCCCTTTTCATTGCTAAAGCAAGAAATGAATTCAGCCCATACCATCCAGGGAAATACATTGGAATCGGCTTCTCAGGTAAGAGACCTACAGGAGGTGTCATTATAGACTGTAAACTAACCTTCTCCGCTCATATTCTGTCTATAAAATCCCGTGCTATGGCATTCTTTACAGGTTCACTGAAATTAATGATATTAATGCCTTAAAAGTATACTTTGTCTCGTATGTTCTCCCCATTATTGACTTTTGTTCCCGTATTTGGACCTCATCTGTTATCACAAACATATATAAATTAAATAGTATACCAGGCGAGTTGACCGTGCGGTTAGGAACGCGCAGCTGTGAGCTTGCATCCGGGAGATAGTGGGTTCGAACCCCACTCTCGGCAGCGCTGAAGATGGTTTTCCGTGGTTTTACAGTTTCATACCAGGCAAATGCTGGGGCTGTACCTTAATTAAGGCGACGGCCGCTTCCTTCCCAGTCCTAGCCCTTTCCTATCCCACGGTCGCTATAAGACCTATGTGTGTCGGTGCGACGTAAAGACAATTGTAAAAAAACTGAATAGTATTTTTAACTGTTTTCACTTTCATTGTTAAGACTCGCAATCCTGTTTTTAAGAACAAAACTAAATCTGACATTTTGAACTACCTGGGTATACACCTATGTTACCTCCATAAAATAATCAATGGCTACACCAAATGTAATACTCTTCCGGCGTATTTCCCTATACAGGTTCCTCCTCGCCCGTCCGCGCCTAACCTTACAACAACGCTCTATCTTCCTCCGTCTACCTACTCTTGGTAACTCACTACCCGATATCGATATATTCACACCTTCCGCATCCTTAAAACAAAAAATTAAAAGATTCCTTTCCAGGTTTCCATTTTCTCCCGTCCATCCAACCCTCGATCATTTTTCTTCCTAATTTCTGATCAATGCTTTACTTCTCGCAGCCCAGCACTCGCTACATTCAGCTGCGCGCGGAACGACTGTCGTTTGTTTACACGCTCGCGGCCTTCTCGGAAAGGATGTTGTGAAGCTATGCTCAGAGCTGCCAACCTCTGTACGGAGGAACTAATGAGTGAGGTGCTTCGATAGCTGGTGGTAAGACGATTGGTCTGGACGGTTAGGATTCTTGCCGTGGACAAGATGATTGGTCTGGACGGTTAGGATTCTTCCCGTGGACAAGACGATTGGTCTGGATGGTTAGGATTCTTCCCGTGGACAAGACGATTGGTCTGGATGGTTAGGATTCTTGCGGTGGACAAGACCATTGGTCTGGACGGTTAGAAGCCGCGAAGCGGCCCTAGGCCTCTAGTTTCATGTGGAAACACGATTGGTCTGGACTGGTTCTTGCCGTGCGGACGGTTAGGATAGGATCTGGACAAGACCCTTGGTCCGGACGGTTAAAGCCGCATTGTTATTTTACATGTTTTTTGTTTGTTTGTGCTTTTATTCAGCCGGGGTTGGTGACGCAATGTATTTATCAGCATTGATGGCAATGACGTCACATTCCGTTCACCATGACCAATGAGAATGCAAGAAACTACTTGAGCCATGGACGATTGCGGCTACTGTTCTTTATTAGGTTATAAAAGTAAATATACTTCTTGGGGCGGGCTGGTGGGTTCCTAGACATGGCAATGAACACATCTCTCCTCTAAAAGGAATTCCAAGTAAGATTTGCATCATTTTCACTTCCTTATAATGTTATAAACGTTGGGCTGCGGGATGTAAAGTTTTACCAATTTCTGTAACCGACACTTGCCAGTTATCGTTGTTGTGACATTCTTACATTGTTGGTACATAATATTGTTGTTTATACCTTTGTTATCTTTTATACTTATTTAAACTTATTACTATTATTAGTGTAAAATGCTCCCCCCCCCCATAGGCTGTATCTAATAATTTAATAAATAAGCATTAAAGCTGGAACATTAGTGATTCTATGAACATGAAATTATACAGAGATGATTCTTTCTGGGAACACACACCATGTACTTGAGGCCGTGTCTCAGCATAAACCACCCCATTTCTTACATCAGCTCTTTTGTGATAATTATGAGTAAATATAAGTTTTCTGGAAGGTGGAAATTTTGTAGCAGTTCAGCAGTCAATGTAGTGTGGCAGTTCTCGCAGTGAACACCAGGCAAATGCCGGGGCCATTTCCTAGCCTGTAGCATTACACGTACACCCACCGTATCTCATGATGTGAGCACATCATCTGTGATGCTTTCTAAATAGGAGCACGAAGGTAACGTGCTGCAGATACACATTTTGTTTAATACGCCACAGTTCAGTTCACATGAACAACAATTGTCCTCACTTTCCAGCACTTTAATACTTTACTAAAAAACGCATTTATGAGTCCCACTATGCCATTTGCTTTTAATGAACGAATATGTGATTTGTGAGACGCGGACAGGTCAAAATTCGACGGCAAACAGAGGTGCATAGAGGTGAGGCTCAAAGAGAACTGCACTCCAGTATAATGAGGTCCGTTAACTTGCTTAGCTCTTTGATTAGCGTTATTGTGGCGCGTGGGGCATTCAGCTGTCAGCTGCAACACGCTGCCACCAGGGGCGCCTCCCTCTCTTCACTGCCAAAGAGTAAAGACACCGCTGGGAACAAAGGAAGATCAATCAAATGACTATCTCCATGAATCTTCTGTACTACTTATCAACACGTGATGGAGATGCCGCGTAGTCCTTAACGACTATTCTTATTAGGCTACTGATGAGACAAAAAAGGTCTCAATACAGAGATTTTGTTACCTACTCCAGGAATTGCAGGTTTCTTCACAATTCCATTTTTCGTGCTATTTCATATACATTCACAGTTGTAAGTTTTCAACGAGATTTCTACGGAATGTTAGGGTTTGGAATGCAGGGGATAGAATGAACTCAAAAGTAAGGTGCGGCAGGAAATATTAGATTTAAAAGGAAGTAAAACAGTGATTGAAGAAGCAACAAAGAAATCAACTATCAACTTTTGCGGGAAGGATTTAATTTACAATGAAGAGAGTTTGTTTCTCCAGCTCCTGTAGGTAGCGCTCTTCTCTTAGAGACCCGGGTTCGAGTGTATGGCTCTGGGACTCGGTATTTCTCTTGCTAGTGGTTTAACGTCACACTAACACATCCAAGGTTAGGGAACGGTTATAATCGGAAAGGGAGCGGCCGTGGCTGTACGTCCCAAGCATTTGCCTGGTGTGACAATGGAAAACCATGTTGAGGTCAGCCGACTGTGGGATTCGAACCCACTATCTCCCGATGAGCTAAGCAATCCTAATCACACGGACAACTCAGCGGTTACACTCTACGAACTAGAGATGGGCGAAGCGACACTGCTGATACGGCACAATACAGTGTGTCGCGCACCAAGTTCAGATCACTGAATAAACTATTCGATAACATGAGGATTATGAAATATTTATTGAGCAAACGTATAAAGTACAAATAGATGAACGTCTGTACATTGCTCAGAATTTCAAAAGAATGGTATTTCTGTATCGGTCGTGTCTACAGCTACAAGGAAATGCACTCTTTAATTTGCCGTAATTTCTGTCTGTCTGTCTGTCTGTCTGTCTGTCTGTCTGTCTGTCTGTCTGTCTGTCTGTCTGTCTGTCTGTCTGTCTGTCTGTCTGTCTGTCTGTCTGTCTGTCTGTCTGTCTGTCTGTCTGTCTGTCTGTCTGTCTGTCTGTCTGTCTGTCTGTCTGTCTGTCTGTACATGCATCACGAGTAAACGGCTGAAGAGAATTTAATGAAAATCGGTATGCAAATTCGGGGAATAAGTCGCTACATTCAGGCCATAAATAATTTAATTCACGCAGAGTGTAATAGTAGTTTAGGGGAAGGCACAAACTAATTCTCAAATTGTTATTAGTGGTCGGATCGATAAACACTACATAACTAAATTTATATAGTATTAAATTTCCGATCATTTATGTGTTATACATTGTTACCGTACCGGCTATGATCACAGATATATTCATGAATTTTGATTTTTGTTACTAAGCCCATATCAGCGCCGAGTCACGAGAAAATGGGCAAACAGAATTTAATGAAAACCGGTATGTAAAGTCGGAGAATAAGTCTACGCTATAAATAATTTTATAAGACGCCCTAATATCACCGAGTCGAAAGAAAACTAATGTGAAGGCCTACAACATAGAAAGCTCATAACATTACATTAACCACTGGTTGTTTCTATGTGCTTTGTTTCTTCTGTTGTAGCTCATCTCTGACAAGTTTACTGCTGCGTACCGCTTTACGTCGCAGCGACACAGATAGGTCTTATGGCGACGATGGGATAGGAAAGGGCCAGGAGTGTGAAGGAAGCGGCCTTGGCCTTAATTAAGATACATCCCCAGCATTTGCCCGGTGTGAAAATGGGAGACCACGGAGTACCATTTTCAGGGCTGCCGACAGTGGGGTTCGAATCCACTATCTCCCGGATGCAAACTCATAGCTGCGCGCACTAACCGCACGGCCAACTTGCCCGGTCGTACCGAGTGTAACAGCCTGCCTGAATATTGACGGGAAGTAGTTGGGGAGTTAGATAACTTTCTTCTTTAGCATGCCGTTCCTCTGGTTCATCATAGCATTCCAACTATTCAATCCCTACTCTGTGGCACTGACTGGAATGAGCAGTGTGCACATTTAACGGAATAATGGCAGATGAGTGCTCACGGCTGTCTGTGGCCTGGTCATTCCACGTCTGGAACTTTGGACCGTAGTACTGTTCGTTAAAAGTGATAAAATATGCGGTTTTTCATTTGATCGAGTACTTCATATTATGATAGCGTTGTTTTAATTGCTGCATTCCTACGGACGTTTTCGTAATGATCTATGTTGACTTCAGTTACGAAAAGCACGAAGTCATTAGCGAAGCACCAGCGCTCGTCTTGATATGCAAGAAGCGCCTTGTGGTGCACTGCAGTTCGTAGTCAGAATTCTGATGTCATCATGCCGTCTGTTTGGTAAAACAACTATCCATGTATTCGCTTTTTTGACATACAGTCCTTGATGTAAAGCTTGGCATTGTGTCGTAGAAGCCAATGCACTTCTTCTCTATAGAGCTCATAAGTTAGTCTCGAAGGAGCGTTTATTTTTTTGCCAGGCAGAGAAGATGCATGGCCTTCACCTTTGTTGAATATCTAGGTTATCCTTCGGTAGGTGTTCCCAGGTAATGTCTCAGGCGTCTGTTTGTACGTAGCTGCATGTGGAACGCTCTGTTGGAAGCAGGGAGTAGTGAGGCTTGACATGGCTGCATACAATGACATTACTAAGGACATATCAATGGTAAGCGTTCGAGTGCGATAATTGGAGTGAGAATTTAACGATTTGATTTTATGTTTTCTCAAAGTTGGCTGAACTTCAAGTCCTCATGATTTCACCGGCAGCTAATTCCGGAGACACGGTCCACTAAAACGGACGGATTTGCCAAAGCTGTTTTTAGTTATCTATTTTAATATATTATTGCTTAATAAACTGATGAATTAAATCTAATAAGAGTCAAATATCGATATTATATATACAGTAACAGGCTTTACCTAATCCAGCTTAAAAACATAATTTTCGAAACTTCTGTACTTGACAAACGGGACGGTCTAGACCCTGCTTTGAGAAAAGTGTCCTTTTTCTGTATAAAAAACCTACATTGCTGTTTTAGAAACTTGACTGGCGGTCGGCTCATCTTCTCGCGGAGGGTTTCTACATCAATGTTTCAGAGGTTTGCCCTTTCGAAGTTTCGATGTATGGAACGACGGGCATTCCTGTTCATGCGATACGTTGCACGAAGCGTTGTTGTGTCGATTGCGCCGGCCAACTCGACAACGAACCACCCCGGATTCATTAGCCATCACCCGAACTGGAAATACTCTTCTAGTGATTACAATGGGGAAGACTTTGCGTACTCGATGTAAAGGAACAACATGCATCAAGATTTTCATGCAAAGGTTGAAGGACCCTTTAAATATGGAAGATGGAAACAAGACGGGCGATACTAACCAGATTCCACTCCCAGTTACCAAAGAAAATTCCAAATAACTTCCCGCACAGTCGAACAGCACGTGGCAGAGTATAGCAGGTCTGTCCATACCACATCCCAGTAGGCCACAATGATACTAGAGTAGGAAAGCCTCGAGTCTTCTCAGGAAGCCGACATCCTTGTCGGGGATTGACAATGCTGAGATCATTCACAGAGAATTCTGTATGCTCAAAAGAACTGCACAAGATTTAAGAACTCTTTTTGGCCCTTTCACAGTAGACGAGATAGAAGAGTGTCTCGAGCACCTGAAGGTAGGGAGAGCAGCCGTCGAGGTGTAAACCTACCATGGTAAGAACACAGCACACTCTTAACAACGGGATTCTACAAAATGAATTCAAGAACACAAAGAGAGCTATACTGAGAGCTACCGTCCAATTGCACCCCTAAGCTGTTTGGGAGGCCACTCTACAAACGTATTGCTCCCACAACAATGAATGTAATCCCCCGGGAACAAGTACGCTTTCGACCCGGCCGAAAGTACGAAGTTCAACTGACCACTTACAATGAAATTGGTTTTGAAAAGAAACTCAAAAATTCAAAAGAATTTCTAGATCTAGCGTAACAGCACTCTATGAAACTGCCTCTAGGAACTGACTCTTGTACAAATTATAGTATCTTTCTGGGAAACAAATGGATCACAGTACTTCTAGGTGACAAAACCAGCAAGAAGTTCAAAGTAAACAATGGACTGGCCCAAGGATCTGTTCTTGCTCCACTCCTATTTGGCTTATACTTGTATCACGTGCCACCAACTCTTAGGAGGAAGTTCGGATATGCTAGGGACACATCACTACTCTACTTCGGTGAGAGAAGACACCTTGACACTACGTTACGTGATTACTTCAGGAAATGGAGACTATGACCTAACGTAGGAAGTATGCCGCTTCCATTTGAAGAACAGACTTGCCAATAGAGAGCTATCCGTCCACTTAAACGGAATGAATCTTCTCCATAACAGACATCAGACAGACCATTCAAGACTCTTCTAAAACAGCAGCTAAAATATCTTGTGCAAGTTAATGTACTCCGGACGGCAGCACTTGGCTTAGTGTACTCCATGACCTGTTAATCAGACTCCTTACATCACTCTGTGACATCCCAGAAGGGAAAATGCCGCGAGTATCGAAATTACGCTGATCTGCTGGACCAGATGGTATTACACCGTCGATTGACACCAAGAAGTCCGCACCATATCTGCAAGTTTCATTCAGGCAAATACTTTAACTTTGAAGCAAAGGTGGAGTGGAGAATGATCCTCCAAGGTACTTTCACATTGGCCCACCATCTGTACGTTCATGGACATCGCGCTGCGTAAAAGAATTCCTGCGGCACTAAATTCCGGCACGTCGGAGTATCAGAAAACCATGAAAATGTAGTCAGTGGAATGAAAAACGAGAACATTATTTATTACATTACTAAGGAAGTGAAACAAGCGACAAACGAAAAGCGCATGCCGGCAGACATATGTCTTTTTTTTTCCCATAGTTTCTTTGGTGAATAGCGCTGCTTGTGGCTGCAGAAATGAAAACCTTGAATATCCTCTCAGGTTTTATGCCCTTGGTCCTTCCACTTGCTTGTGCCAGGCTCCTCACTTTCATCTATCCTATTCGACTTCCCTTGGACAACCCTTGTTCTTTTCCGACCCCGACCGCATTAGAGCACTCGAGGCCTCTTTTTCACGCTCTTCGTGGCTCTGGTCTTTCTTTTTCCAAGACTTAAATTTTACGAAGTATCGGACGTATTCCTCTGATCAGTGGTAATAGATGATAGTTGTACTTCCTGTTAAATCAATAATCAGTACCACTACAATCAGATGTTGTGCACGCCAAACAGAAGATTTCATTGCTATCACCAATGAGGTAGAATCTTGATTGTCACCTGTGAGGTGTGCACCCCGACCCATTCTCTTCTTTTCCTCCGTTAATTTTTATAAAGATTTAAGATTTTACTTTCTCTATATACTTTGTATGTTGTAAGTATAATAAATACATATTTCATTCTTGAATTTATTGTCATGTCCAGATTGTCTGTGAATATGAAGAACCGGTGAATGAAGTTTCCTATATGCAGCGGCTTTTATGGGATATATTGGTTATATTATGGCGATACCGTTCAGTTTGTGAAGTGCAACTTCCTGCTGAAGCCTCGCCATAGCCGCAGAGATCGCTTGCTTGTCTATCTGTTCTCATAAATTGTGCAGGCGTGGTCCGCAGTCCAGACGCGCAGCAAACAGAGCCGCTCTCTGTGTCAAAGCCAACTGCACTTCCCTGAACAACCGTCAGCAGACTTATATTTAACATGTACTTCTGTGTCCACGAGTTATGGAATTTTAGAGCAGAGCTAAAACAATGTTTGTACATGAATGAGCCTTAGGCATGGGGATCATCCAAAAATCCACAAAACATCCTGAGCTACGAATTTTAGGTAAATAAAGTGAGAATATATTGTTTATTTATTCCTAAAAACTACAATCCTTTTCGTAATCATCGTTATCCGCTTCGAGTGCTAAAGGGAGTTTCACTTAAGCCCGTATAATTACATTTGGTGTGGACATTCTTCGAAAAAACCCGCTTGGGAGTTCTGATCCAAGGAACACATTACGGAAAGATTTATATAAATAAGTTAATTTGGCTGGGATTTGAGAGAACAAGTAAAGAAACAAGCGATTTTGTTCGGAACTGCGTTTAGGCCGGAAGTGATTTAGTTTGATGAAGCTTTCCAAGACTCACGTTCGTCTGCTCTGTGCAAGTTATTTATCATTACTTGAGTTTCATTTATTGAAAGGCACATTCATGATCATTAGGTTTTCTCTCTTTGAAGCCTTGAGTTCAATCCTGTCCGTCGTGTGACGAGCAACTTCCTACACGTACCTGACGATAGCTTCCTCCTGGACAACGCAAATCTCGCTAAATTGAGATCCTTCATTTTTATTTACATAATGTTGAGAACACCTCACCTCAAGCAACGCCATCCGTAAACAATCTATAGCAAATTTTTTTGCAAGTTGCTGTACGTCGCACCGACACACATAGGTCTTAAGGCGACGATGGGACAGGGAAGGGCTGGGAGTGGGAAGGAAGCGGCCGTGGCCTTAATTAAGGTACAGCTCCAGCATTTGCCTGGTGTGAAAACGAGAAACCACGGAAAACCATCTTCAGGACTGCCGATAGTGGGGTTCGAATCCACTACCTCCTGGCCGCAGCGATAGTATTCAATAGGGATGTGCTGAAACAGATGTCTCCCAATATGCGCTTCACGTTTCTCGCTTGTTTCACTTCCTTAGTAATGTAGTTAATAATGTTATCGCTTTTACGTCACACTAACGACATTTTATGGTTTTCGGAGACGCCGACGTGCCAAAATTTAGTTCCGCGGGAATTCTTTTACCTGCCTGTACATCTCCCAACTCGAGGCTGTAATATTAGAACACCTTCGATCGAATCTGCCAGCGCCTTAACCGTCTTTCACCCGTGAGTGGGGGCGGTAGAATAACAGCCACGGTATTCCCTGCCTGTCTTAAGAGGCGACTGAAAGGGGCCCCAGCGACTCTTAACTTGGGAGAGCGGGTTGGCGTCCATGGGGTCCATAGCTGAGTCACGGCATTGCTTCCACTTACTTGCGCCAGGCTCCTCACTTTCATCTATCCTATCCGACCTCCCTTGATCAACTCTTGTTCTTTTCCGACCTCGACGGTATTACGTATGGAGGCCTAAGGAGTCCTTCATGTTCACGCCCTTCGTTGCCCTTGTCTTTCTTTGATCGATACCTTCATTTTTCGAAGTGTCAGACCCCTTCCATTTTTCCTACTTGATTAGTGTTATATAGAGGATGGTTGCCTAGTTGTACTTCCTTTTAAAACAATAATCACCACCACCGTCCGAGCCACCCGACTTTCTCCGTTGACACATGAAGTTCTGTGCTGTTTAAACTTTAATACGAAATAACGATTCAGATTTCGTTCAATGCCAAAGACTCCTATTTACGCCTTCAGCGCTTCTTACAGCGCTTCAAAATTTCAGACTAACGATTTTCGCAGGACAATTTTGTGATGATGTCACGTGAGCAAATATTATTTCATGCAAAAAGTTTGTATTTCACTATTGCTGTGACGAACGGTCTTAGTTCCGCTGGGATCGGATGTGAACCAAGGGTTTTGTGTTGTTACTCGTCGAAAAGGAGAAAGACTCCAATGGACGACTACCGTTATGTTCCAAAGTAAACTTGTTCCCTAAGCGAGAGCTCGTACTGAAAGAGGAGTTCAGTGTGATCCGCAATGTCAAGGTCTACTCGGAAACTACCTGTGCTATAAAAATACTGCATTGGATTGTACTGAACACTTCTCAAAGCCGACCCCGTAGACGGTTCGCATATATTATTATTGTTACGGTGTTACCCGTGGAATGCAGAGGTGAAAGAAGGTGCGGGCTGGAATGGGTCTATCCACAAAGCCGAGATATGAATAAAATTTCATTAAAGGTTATATTTTCGAAAATAGCAAAACTTCACAATTTTCACATAGAATTTGAAACTTTAACAAATAACAACAAGTCAAATCAGGTACAAGACCAGGAAAGCCAAGATTTAGAGACAATTTAACAACCTGGCCCTCAAGCCCTAATTTTTACAATTTCTGAGCTCTCAGCTCAACTTCACCAAGGTACATTTTGTCCAAAGGGCAGAAAACCCCTTCATTCAAGGAGCCTTTGCTCCAAAAACCATATCAGGCCTCCTAGAGGCACTTTTACCACATATAAAAGAGCTGACCCGCTCTCAATATTCTGAGCCTGTCAAAGGCATAACATACCTTACAATCACTTGCCATCAAGGCACAAATTACACCACTGAAACGGGGGTATCTTGTACCCAATCTACTGGGCCTTAGAAGAACAAGAATAGGTTAAGTAAATGGCCCAAAATACAAAATGAATGGAGGCGAGTACTTGCACTCCTAAATACACATTTTAAAACCCAAAAGGCACTAGGCCGATGAAACAGGGGGCTATTCCCAAACTATGGAGGTGACTCGTATACAGAATAAATTTAACATATTAAGGAAGAGTAGAAAAACGGTTACGAAAACGTAGTCACCTCAAATCCAAAATGAAGGGGAGCTCGAGAGGGTAAAGCACTCTCTATCCCCGATTTAAGTCAAAGATATATGAAGTTTTACAAAAGCGACGGAAAATTACATTTTTGAAGATAGGTTACATAGTATAGGTTTCGGACCTTCCCCGCTGGTTAAACTGCTGAGCTAGCAAGAAATAAAGATGTTAAGCGGCCATTACCTTATTGAAGAGCTGCTGCTTGAAGAAAGAGGCGCTTCCCGCCTCCCGCTATACGTCCATACACTAAGTTAGATGTTGATGATGTGGTCGAGGGACAAGAAAATCAGCAGTTTTTATACCCTCGAGGAAAATTCGAGACCTTTCGTGAATAAAACAGCCACACCCACAGGCTTTTATTGGCTGGTTAAAGGTTACACATCAAAATTGAAGAAGAAAGACACGATTGGTCAAAAATTAATTACAGAAATAATTGATTGGCTAACTTCAAAACTGGCAGAAAGAAAAGATTAATATTGCCAACCCACAAATGAAAGAACGAAATTTAGTTATAGGAAAACTTATGAGTACAAAATATCTTCAAGAAAAGTTCCTTCACTTCGCACCAGGGTGCATGGTCATAGTTTTTTAGTAGAGACATCTATAAGACACTGTCCACACTTCTTGATCAATGGAAAACCAAACAAGTTGAACTCCACACAGTATTGACAACTTCGTAATCACAAAATTTACTGTAGTGACATCTTCTGAGAAACTAATGAGTTGATCCAGGTTTTAAAGTTCAGAGTTTCTCCTGTAGGGGAGTACTTTAAGGCGGAAAATTCAACTGTGCGGCGTAGAGGTTTACCAGCCGGTACAATTATTATTATTATTATTATTATTATTATTATTGTTATTATTATTATTATTAATATAATCATTACGAATGATTTGAAGCTTGAAGTGTACTGATGTTTATAGGACCCAGAATTTGCGTGGTTATAATTTGAATTCTGTTGGTAACATTGAACGAAAATGTGAACATTCTCAGAGGTCAAATGTCTGGCATATCTGTGACATCATCTAAGTCATCAGTCACTACTGATCTGCAATTAGGGCACTCGCCCAGGTGGAAGACGCCCTATCTGTTGTTTTCATAGCCTTTTCTTAAATGATTGGAAAGAAATTAGAAATTTATTGAACGTCTCCCTTGGTAAGTTATTTCAATCCCTACCCCCACCTTCCTATAAACGAATATTTGCCCCAATTTGTCCTCTTGAATTCCAACTTTATCTTCATATTGTGATCTTTCCTACTTTTAAAGACGCTACTCAAACTTATTCGTCTACTACCACGCCATCTCTCCACTACAACTCGGAACATACCACTTAGTCGAGCAGCTCTCCTTCTTTGTCCCAAATCTTCCCAGCCCAAACTTTGAAACATTTTTGTAACGCTACTCTTTCGTCGGAAATCGCCCAGAACAAATCGAGCTGCTTTTCTTTGGATTTTTTCCAGTTCTTGAATCAGGTAATCCTGGTGAGGGTCCCATACACTGGAACCATACTCTAGTTGAAATCTTACCAGAGACGTATATGCCCACTCCTTTACATCCTTACTACAAACCCTAAATACCCTCCTAACCATATGCAGAGATATGTACCCTTTATTTACAATCATATTTATGTGATTACCCCAATGAAGATCTTTCCTTATATTAACACCTAGATACTTACAATGATCCCCAAAAGGAACTTTCACCCCATCAAAGCAGTAATTAAAACTGAGAGGACTTTTCCTATTTGTGAAACTCACAACCTGGCTTTTAACCCCGTTTATCATCATACCATTGCCCACCGTCCATCTCACAACACTATCGAGGGTCACCCTGCAGCTACTCACAATCCTGTAACTTGTTTATTACTCTGTACAGAATAACATCGTCTGCAAACAGCCTTATCTTCGATTACACTTCTTTACACATATTATTAATATATATAAGAAAACATAAAGGTCCGATAATACTGCCTTGACGAATTCCCCTCTTAATTATTACAGGGACAGATAAAGCTTCGCCTACTCTAATTCTCTGAGTTCTATTTTCTAGAAATATAGCAACCCATTTTGTCTTTTGTCAAGTCCAATTGCACTCATTTTTGCCAGTGGTCTCCCATGATCCACTCTATCAAATGACTTAGATAAGTCAATCGCCATACGGTCCATTTGACCTTCTGAATCCAGGATATCTGCTATATCTTGCTGGAATCCTACAAGTTGAGCTTCAGTGGAATAAACTTTCCTAAATCCAAACTGCCTTCTATCAAACCAGTTATTAATTTCGCAAACATGTCTAATATTATCAGAAAGAATGCTTTCCCAAAGCTTACATGCAATGCATGTCAAACTGACTGGCCTGTAATTTTCAGCTTTATGTCTATCACCCTTTCCTTTATCACAGGGGCTACTATAAAAACTCTCCATTCATTTGGTAAATTCATTCATATAAACAATAATGAAATAAGTACTTCAGATATGGTACTATATCCTAACCCATTGTCTTTAGTATATCCACCGAGCTCCATAGCTGCAGTCGCTTAAGTGTGGCCAGTATCCAGTATTCGGGAGATAGTAGGTTCGAACCCCACTGTCGGCAGCCCTGAAAATGGTTTACCGTGGTTTCCCATTTTCACACCAGGCAAATGCTGGGGCTGTACCTTAATTAAGGCCACGGCCGCTTCCTTCCCACTCCTAGCCCTTTCCTGTCCCATCGTCGCCGTAAGACCTATCTGTGTCGGTGCGACGTAAAACAACTAGCAAAAAAAAAAATTAGTATATCCCCCGAAACCTTATCAATTCCAGCTGCTTTTCTAGTTT
Organism: Anabrus simplex; assembly: GCF_040414725.1. Taxonomy (NCBI): domain Eukaryota; kingdom Metazoa; phylum Arthropoda; class Insecta; order Orthoptera; family Tettigoniidae; genus Anabrus; species Anabrus simplex. The sequence continues at coordinate 101,290,547 of NC_090276.1, read as the reverse complement.
TCAGCTTTTCTATGTTACTGTAAATGTCATTGCTGTCATAGGTAAAATTTAATACTTCTTTAGTATTAGTCACCTCCTGAATCTGGACATTATCATTGCAACCAACAATCTTTACATACTGCTGACTAAATACTTATCTGCCTTAAAGTACCTATACATACTCTCCCATTTTTCACTAAAATTTGTATGTCCGCCAATTGTGCTTGCCATCATGTTGTCCTTAGCTGACTCCTTTGCTAGATTCAATTTTCTCGTAAGTTCTTTCAATTTCTCCTTACTTCCACAGCCGATTTCTAACTCTATTTCTTTCCAACCTGCACCTCCTACTTAGTCTCTTTACTTCTGTGTTATAATATAGTGGATCTTTACCAATCCTTACCACCTTCAAAGGTACAAACCTGTTTTCGCATTCCTCAACAATTGCTTTAAACCTATCCAAGAGTCTGTTTAAATTTTTATTTACCGTTTTCCACCGATCATAGTTAATTTTTTTAAACTCCCTCATGTCTGTTTTATCAGCCATATGGTACTGCCTAATAGTCCTAATTTTAATACCTTTCCTTCACATTTATTTTTAACTTTCACTGAAACAGCTTCGTGATCACTAATGCCATCTATTACTTCGGTTACTGTAGAGCTCATCTGGTTTTACCAGCACCACATCCAGAATGTTCTCCTCTCTGGTTGGTTCCATCATTTTCTGAATCAGATTCCCTTCCCATATTAACGTATTTGCCATTTGTTGGTCATGATTCCTGTCGTTCGCATTACCTTCCCAATGGACATTTGGTAAATTGAGGTCACCCGCTACAAACACTTTCCTTATCGTTTCCCAGATAGCTGATTATCTTATCGAATAATTCTGAATCAGCGTCAGCGCTAACCTTTTCCGGTCTGTACCCTCCTAAGACATCAAGTTGCCTATTATCTTTAGAAATGAGCCTTACACACAGAATTTCATGTTTTTCATCCTTAACTTTTTCGTAGCTTACAAATTCTTCTTTCATAAGAATGAATACTCCCCCTCCCACCATTCCTATCCTATCTCTACGATCCACACTCCAGTTCCGTCAGAAAATTTCTGCATCCATTATATCATTTCTCAGCCATGATTCAACTCCTATTATAATATCTGGTATGTATACATCTATTAAATTACTTAATTATATTCCTTTCTTTACAATAGCCGGGCTGAGTGGCTCAGACGGTTAAGGCGCTGGCCTTCTAACCCCAACTTGGCAGGTTCGATCCTGGCTCAGTCCGGTGGTATTTGAAGGTGCTCAAATATGTCAGCCTCGTGTCGGTAGATTTACTGGCACGTAAAAAGAACTCCTGTGGGACTAAATTCCGGCACCTCGGCGTCTCCGAAAACCGTAAAAGAGTAGTTAGTGGGACGTAAAACAAATAACATTATTATTATTATTATTATTATTATTATTATTATTATTATTATTATTATTATTTCTTTACAATACTTCTACAGTTGAGCAGTAACATACTTGACTTCCAGTTCTCTGTTCTCTTATCACAGCTCTCTAGGTCACGCATTTTCTCTTGAATGTACCTCCCTATTACCCTTCCAAACAAATTTCCTATTTTATACGTACGACTGTGGTTTAAGTGAAGCCCATCTGAGCGCAGATCCCTACCTCCTACCCACCCGTTAGGATCTAGAAATATCACTCCCAGTTTCCCACATATCGACTCCATAGTCTCATTTAAATCCCCAATCACCCTCCAGTCAGTATTCCTCCTACACAGTATTCCACTAATAACAATCTCCGCTTCCTTAAACTTCACCCGTGCTGCATTTACCAGATTCCACACATCCCCAGCTATGTTGGTACTTATATCAGCTTGCCTTACGTTGTTGGTACCAACGTGAAACACTACCACCTTCTCCTTCCCCTCCTTATTGTCTTGTACTTTCCTCAACATCTGCCATAACCTAATTCCTGGATAACATTCTACCCTGGTTCCTCTTCCTCCACACAATTTCCCCACATGTCTTAACAATGGAATCCCCCATGACCAGAGCCTCAACCCTACCCACCTCATTTAATCCCCTCCTGGTCAGTCCTATATTTCCTGACAGCTGCGGGAACTACTTCCTCCTCCCTTTTCTCCATCCCATAACACTGTTCCACCTGTTTTTTCCTATCCACTACTCCACATTTCCCTTTCTTACTTTTTTGCTTCCTCCTACCTCCACACTTCTCAGCAACAGTTCTCTGTTCCTCATCTTCCCTCGGTTGTTCTACTTGTAGTGACTCGTACCGATTTCTCACAGACACCTGTCTTGAATTCTGATCATGAATGGAGCCCTTAGCCTGCAATCTCCTTCCCCTTTAAATATTAGACCACCTGTCTTCTACAATTCCCCCCTTTCCTTCCCATCCCTCTTTTACACCTACTGTATCCTGTACATTGTTTGAAGGAGGCCTACTTTCCTTCGTGTCCTCTGAGAGAATCATAATTATCTCCCTCAAACTCTCCAACTCCTCACTCATACTCCTTAATGCCTGGCCACACTCACAATTCGCACACTTGCATTCCTTAACCATTAATTACGAATAATGAAAATAAAAGGAAAAATACCATAACTTCTTCTGTGCAAAATAAAAATGAAAGGAAAAAGATATTGCCTAGGATATTTCACAAAGATCACACGACAATGAGGTAATTAATATAGGCTACTATTTTTACTACACTACACTACTACTTAGTTGTACGATCTTTTCCCCACAACACCCTATTAGGATGAAAATCGCTGTTAATTACTGAAAATAGAAAATAATACACGAGAATTACACAATTCTAAACTGAAGTTAAGTCGTACCTAATTACTACAACAGCATTCTAGTAAGAGTTACTACAGATACTGAACTACACAGATATTTCACAGTAATAGAATAAACACACTAATTTCTAATAGGATACTATAATACTCTACAATAATGTTAAACTACGTTCAGATACTACAATAACTTTTCATGTACGATCAGATGTATCCTAATTACTGTTACAGCTCGATGACAATGTCGGCCGGCTTGAGGAGAGAGTCTGCTATGTTTGTGATGTGGAGCCATTAACGATGTTGCTCATGTCATCGCGGCTTGAAGGATGAGCTGTTTGTCTGGGTCCACTGCCTGCGAGATTTACTCACAGCTTTTCAATGAAACAATGATACAAAAGCAGCCTGTGCGAGATGATTTGTATTACTGTTTCTGGTCGTTCATTGCTCAAAATGGGACCTAACCTAACTTCACTTGATGCAGAGGCACGAAGTCTTCATGTTTTTAGGCCGATATTGTCAGTTATATGTAACAAGGGGAAGTCACGACGTCCGCATCATCGAGGTTGGTAGTACTACATCACAAAAACACACTGGCGAAGTAGTGGCACGCAACTCTCAAAACGTTTGGAAAAAAAGAAAAAAAAGCGATTTTGAAAATGTTGAAGTCTGCCTCTGTGGTGTAGTGGTTAGTGTGATTAGTTGCCGGAGGCCCGGGTTCGATTTCCGGCTGTGCCATGAAATTTGAAAAGTGGTACGAGGGCGGAAACGACATCCCTTCAGCCTCGGGAGGTCAACTGAATAGAGGTGGGTTCGATTCCCACTTCAGCCATCCTGGAAGTGGTTTTCCGTGGTTTCCCACTTGTCTTCCAGAAAAATGCCGGGATGGTACCTAATTTAAGGCCACAGCCGCTTCCTTCCCTCTTCGTTGTCTATCCCTTCCAACCTTCCCATCCCTCGCAAGGCCCCTGTTCAGCATAGCAGGTGAGGCCGCCTGGCTGAGGTACTGGTCATCCTCCCCAGTTGTATCCTCCGACCCAGAATCTGAAGCTCCAGGACACTGCCCTTAAGGCGATATAGGTGGGATCCCTCGCTGAGTGCGAGGGAAAAACCGACCCTGGAGGATAAACACATAAAGAAGAAGAAGAAGAAGACGAAATGTAGAAAAAGTTAAGAGAGTTTAGCATGCGAGGCACTGTAGCGCGGTGTTCGAATGGTTAAGGTTCGCCATTTGAGATATGAAGATGGCGAGTTCGAGTCACGCTGCTACCAGATTTTTACCCCCCTTTTCCTCTTGTTTTTCATCTATTAAAAATGTATTTTCTTCTATTACTGTCAAAAGAGATGTAAACATTTTCTTTCCCAGTAATTCGGCCTCTTGTTTAATCTCTACAGAGTCGCCGGGATCCAGTAAACGACTTATATAAAGAAGGTCCTCGACGTAAGCCAGATAATTACATGTTTATAATTTATTTATTGCTTGCTCGTTTGCACTTCACATTCAGCAACACTTCCGTTCGAACATAATTCAACATGCAAGATCTCCATGTGATGAGCTCGTCTGGTTACAGTGACTAACTGCTGCACGACGGAAAAGGGGATCAGGAAAAACAATGTTGAGACGAGCGTGACTCGTTTTCACCGCCTTCATAACTGAAGTGGACAACCTTAACCACTCCACCACCGCGCCACAGTCTCCCTGGCATACTAAAGTTCTGACATTTTCAAAATTGATTTTTCGGACAATTTGAGAGTTTGCACGCTACTACTTTGCCAGTGTGTTTTTGTGATGTACAACGTTTGAACAAAATCAGTGATGCGGACATCGTGACCTCCCCTTGTAAGACTAAGTATTTCTTTTCCTCTTTTAACATCAAATACAGATAATTTCCCGTGTCGCGCCTGGACAAGCAGCGTTATTGTGAATAGAGAAGGCGGTGAACTTGTAAGTTAAGTTTTTAAAACGAAGGCGAATGATCCTTTGTTGTGGTATGATTGTTGTAAAATTGGCTGAATCTCTAAATATATGGTTGAGAATTTGGGGAAGGATTGAAACGGGTAGATTCATTGCTGTTCCAACAAAATTCTTAATATCAACTATCTCTTCCCCTTATTTCATTAACAAGTATAGCTACCTCTGTGGATCAGCGGTAGAGTGTCGGCCTCCGGAATCGGATTTTTGAAGGGCGGAAAAAAGTCCATTCGACACTCCATGTCGTACGATGTCGGCATGTAAAAGATCTCTGGTGACACATTTGGTGTTTACCCGACAAAATTAATTAAATCTCAGCCAGAGACACCCAAGAGAGTTTCGGTTTACTCGGCCTGCCATCTAGTGGGGGCCTACAGTAAAACGGAACGTCGAAATTGACGAGCAGACAACCAGATGGCGTCAAATTGAAATGTCTGTACACGGTAGCTGAGGCCATACGATTATTATTATTATTATTATTATTATTAACAAGTATGTAAACAGCAAAAACAATCGCATTAAAAATTCTAATTTCCGCCTTTAGGTTCAATGTTTACGGAAGATATTATATGAGTCATAATGCTTTTTGGGCAACTTAATAACACTGGTACTTCCGATAGAAACTGACAACTCTCTCGCAGGACGGGCTGTTGAAAAAACAATATTTTCGCATTTAAAAAATGTTGAAATTTTAGATAAAGTCACATGGAAATGACGTTCCATCATTTCGATATAGAGCATATTAGTACAAGGGCCCCACTTTAGCAAAAACGTAAACTCAAGCTATTTCACTAAATTGGGACTGAAGTATTGAAGATAGAGAAATGGTGAAGGTGTCAAAACGCGTGTCTCGGCATTGGCCTTAGTGCAGGAGAATGGAAAACCACGGAAAGCTATTATCAGGATAACTCACGGTGGAGATCAGTCCCTTTCCGTCTCCCGATTGGAGAGGTGTAGAGCCACTCAGCGACCGTATTTCATTTGAACAGGAAATTTATAAAATTCAAATTCATTTGTGGGAAGTGGATTCTGTTAAATGTCATATCGATGATAATAGTATTAAATGTTGGCAGAGGAAATTATTGAAGTGGTTAAAACAGTAATATTAATGAAATTAGTGATGCAATGATTTTCTAGTTATGCTAAATGATGTTGGTTTTGGTATAATGACAATACCGAGGATTAGTATACTCCAGCGCCGAGAGAGAGCACCACACGTCACTGCACACTACAGTGACTCAGTCACTGTACTGCACACTATGGCGGATCAGGCCCAGGTCAAGTTCCCCGCAATAACTGCTAAATGCCACACAAAAAAGAGTATGAAATAGAGACATTGATGCTTTAAGTTTACAGATACAAAAATACACAGTTCTAGCCATTCAGGCAAGCAACTGTAAATGTTGAAAATATGAGCTAAGAATTTTAGGTAAATAAAAATGAAGTATGTGAGTATTATTGTTAAAAATTGCAATCCATGTCTTAATCATTGTTATCCGGTCGATTAAATTAGCAGTTTGCCTTTTTAGCTTGACAGAACTATCCAAGACTCAACTTTTGAAAAGTTCCCCAGCCCTTCAGCCCTTCAAATTTCGGAACAATTTAGGAATTTACTAAATTTTACGTTTATCGTAGCATGGGAACCCCTATTTTCAACATTGAGATATATCATACAAATGGTCAGGGCCAAGTTTATGAGCCCTGGGCAGACTGAAATGTCCCCCTTGCCCGCACCCAGGTTTGGTTCGGGAGGGATTTCTCCAATGAACAGCCGCCACCAACTATCACTAGCCTCCGGACAGTGGACACACACAAGCACGCGAAGGGAAACGACCCAGTCGGGAATCGAATCCCGGTCTTTAATGTCCCAAGATCAGCACGCTAACCAGTCGGCTACCGAAGCAGACCTGCCATTCCTGCAGTGTATGAGGAAGAAAGAAAGAAAGAAAGAAGGATAGAAAGAAAGAAGGAAAGAGAAAGAGAGAAAGAAACGATTTTCTATTATGAATGGAAAATGGAAAACTACGAAAAACCAATTGAAGAACGTCCGACGGTGTGTTTCCAAGCCACGGATCAGTAGCCAGTGCTCAGGTAATCCGGTAACATGTCTACCGCATAGTCCCGTACTTGATACGGGGTTGGAGATGAGGAGAGATGAATTTTACGGGCGGATGCCCTTCCTGACAGCAACCTCAGTCGACGAGCCAATGGACATTAAATGGATGATCGTGATGGAAACTGGGTAAGGAAGTAGAAGGGATCTGTCTGGAAGTGAAAACGAGGTGAGATAGTGGGTTCCAACCCCACAGTCGGCTGCCCTGAACATGATTTTCCGTGGTTTCGCATTTTCACACCAGGCAAATGCTGGAGTTGTACCTCAATTAAGGCGAGGGCTGCTTTGTTTCCTATCGCACCATCGCCATAAGACATAAGACATAATAATCTGCATCGGTGTGACGCAAGAAAAATTGTAGAAAATGTGCAACCAATCACTCCCAGGACAGCCAACGGTGGGGCACAAGTCTGAATGCAGAGCTTGGCTGGCAGGCGCGCTCAGCTTATCTGCGTTCCGTCGACTCATTACTTCCTGTTACACAGCGCAACCGCACTTCGCAGTTCACGTCCGTGTATTAAGTGTCGCTCCAAGTGTTCTCGAGATGTCAAGTGTTGTATGTACACAGGTATTTATGTGAAAACAGTTTCCTGCAGGCAAGTAGTTAGGGAAACTCGAGCTCGTTATACAGCGAACTGTACATGATGAGGGCAGACGGCTTGCAGCATGGCGGGCTACCAGAATGTTACCTTGATGTTGCGAAACGTTCGTCGCGCTTAATACTTTTGTTGTTTCGACACAGAATAACGGGTATTGGAGTACAGAAACCCCATCGCGTATACGAAATTCCTTTACATGACGAACGGATTGGAGAAAGGTGCGGAGTCAATGGATACAGAAGTTTCTTTTTCTTCAGCGCACAAAGATACACAGATAATATCATCAAACTATTTTTTGACGAACTGACTGTAGAAGACTCTGCCACTGCACATACAGCTAACGACACATTAAACTTAGTTGAGGAAATTTTTGAAGACCGTGTTATTAATGGCCGTCACCGTCCATCTGACGGAGCTTAAAAAGTAAAGTGTTGGGAAGAAACCGTCACACCCTGCAAGAAGGTGGCAGAATCTGTTGCTTTCCTAGCCTTTTCCGAAATGATTTCAAAGAAATTGGAAATTTATTGAACGTCTCCCTCGGTAAGTTATTCCAATCCCTAACTCCCCTTCCTATAAATGAATATTTGCCCCAGTTTGTCCTCTTGAATTCCAACTTTATCTTCATATTGTAATCTTTCCTATTTTTATAAACACCTTTCAAACTTATTCGTCTACTAATGTCATTCCACGCCATCTCTCCGCTGACAGCTCGGAACATACCACTTAGTCGAGCAGCTCTTCTTCTTTCTCTCAATTCTTCCCAACCCAAACATTGCAACATTTTTCTAACGCTACTCTTTTGTCGGAAATCACTCAGAACAAATCGAGCTGCTTTTCTTTGGATTTTTTCCAGTTCTTGAATCAGGTAATCCTGGTGAGGGTCCCATACACTGGAACCATACTCTAGTTGGGGTCTTACCAGAGACTTATATGCACTCTCCTTTACATCCTTACTACAACCCCTAAACACCCTCATAACCATGTGTAGAGATCGGTACCCTTTAGTTACAATCCCATTTATGTGATTACCCCAGTGAAGATCTTTCCTTATATTAACACCTAGATACTTACAATGATCCCCAAAAGGAACTTTCACCCCATCAACGCAGTAATTAAAACTGACAGGACTTTTCCTATTTGTGAAACACACAACCTGACTTTTAACCCCGTTTATCAACATTCCATTGCCTGCTGTCCATCTCACAACATTTTTGAGGTCACATTGCAGTTGCTCACAATCTTGTAACTTATTTATCACTCTATAGAGAATAACATCATCCGCAAAAAGCCTTACCTCTGATTCCACTCCTTTACTCATATCGTTTATATATATAAGAAAACATAAAGTTCCGATACCACTGCCCTGAGGAACTCTGGAGAGAAACAGCCTCAATTACGGGAGACGAATCGGAGTTTCCTAAGACGATGTGGATGCAGGAGGAGACAACATTGCCAACAACTGGAGTTTATTTTCTTAATTCTTAATTTTAATTATTATCTCATATGATGCTCGGACAGAGTGAGCGAAGTGTTGGCATGCCGCGATGTGGCAGATACGCTGTGCCGGCCAAGCGATGACAGAAATGCTTCAACCGCCGCGGAATTTTAAATTATCTACGGTGCTGCAACATATCGGTATCACTGTACGCAACTCATTAAAGAACCCTATTTCACTAAACTCACTGTTGCCTTTAATTTAACATTTCTTTTAGTGATGACGCAGGACGTGTTCACTCACAGAAAGTGTCAATGACCTAGGTTCCCTTCAGGCAAGCATATTATATGGACATGAGCTACGGATTTTAAATAAATTAAAAATAATAAAGTATGAGAATATATTCTTTATTCCTAAACATTATAATTCTTTTCTTAATCATCGTTATCCCGTCGATTAGATCACCGCCGACTGGATCCCTCCCTACAGTGACGCATCAAGTCGGCCGTGAATAGATTAGCAGTTTGGCTTTTTCTACCACTACGAGCGCTAATGTGAGTCAAGGCAGAGTTTCATTTAAACACCACTACGAGCGCTAATGTGAGTCACTGCAGAGTTTCACTTAAGCAACACTACGAGCGCTAATGTGAGTCACTGCAGAGTTTCATTTAAACACCACTACGAGCGCTAATGTGAGTCACTGCAGAGTTTCACTTAAGCAACACTACGAGCGCTAATGTGAGTCACTGCAGAGTTTCATTTAAGCAACACTACGAGCGCTAATGTGAGTCACTGCAGAGTTTCACTTAAACACCACTACGAGCGCTAATGTGAGTCAATGCAGAGTTTCACTTAAGCATTCCATCTGGAAATTTTTCAAAAATCAAAACATGCCTCGCGGTATTGAACCAAGGAACGCATTACAGAAATAATTGTGTGAACATATTAATTTGGCTATGATTTGAATAAAAATAAAACAAGTATAGAAAGCAGTGGTTTTAGGCTGTTTTTCCGGAACTGCATTTAGGGTGGAAGTGATTTTCGACTATTTTTTAAGTTTGTTAGAGCTCTCCAATATTCACAATTAGAAGCGTCTTAGCGCCCTTTAGCCCTTCAACTTTCGGCACAATTGAGGAAATTGCTTAATGTTACGTTTCTCATGGTATGGGGACCACTACTTTTCAACTTTAAAATGTAGTCAAGTATACGAAAATATGTACCTGACAAAAGTTTCTCAGTGTAATTTCTTGCTACTGACAATATTCCTGGTCCATAATGCGGATTATCTGTGTACTCCTTGGTCCGCCATTCATTTCCTTTTAATAATTTTTCTTCAGATGGAGATTCATTAGTAACAGCACAAGGCGGCGAGCGACATCGCCATTTAAACAAGGAAGATCTCATGCACCGCGTTGTGGAGTACGAGGATTTTTCAACAAGATTATGATTTAGGATCTCTCTCTAATAGTTTAGTCGCTGCGGGAGCAATTCACTTCCTGTCCATTAGCCACATCAGAATAATTTTCGTGTGTTTACGTGTGAAAGAAAATCAACCTTATCGTATCGCAGTGTTGGAATGTGTGACGAATTTAGGCAGTTCTACAGTACAATGTGCCTGCCCCGGGTTCGATTCCCGGCGAGGTCAGGGATTTTTACTTCGAACTGAGGGCTGGTTCGAGGTCCACTGAGTCTATGTGATTACAATTGAGGAGCTATTTGACGGTGAGGTAGCGGCTCCGGTCTAGAAAGCGAAGAATAACGGCCGAGAGGATTCGTCGTGCTGACCACACGACACCTTGTTGAACACATTTCTTAGCACACAAGGTAGCACTCCCCACACTACGAAAAACTTAACATTAAGCAATTTCTTCAATTGTGCCGAACGTTGAAGGGCTAAAGAGCGCAAGACGCTTCAAATTGTGAATATTGGAGAGCTCTAAATCGCTTCCACCCTAAATCCAGTTCCGGAAAAACAGCCTTGTTTGTTACTCGTCTTCTTTTCTTATTAAAATGCTACCCAAATTCCTTCTGTAATTTTTTGCTTGGTTCAATACCCTCAGGCGTTTTTGATTTTTGAAAAATGTCCCCACCGAATATGGGCTGCATTAGCGCTCCTAGTGGTACAAACTGCCAATCTAATCGAGCGGATAACGGTGATTAAGAAAAGGATTGTAATTTGCAGGAAAATTTAATCATTATGTTTTATTTACTTGTAATTCGTAGCTGATATCTCTAGGATGTTGCCTGAAGTAACTACTTTTACGGTTTTCGGAGACGCCGAGGTGTCGCAATGAGTTCTTTTACGTGCCTCTACATCTTCCCACACGAGGCTGACGTATTCGAGCACCTTCGAATATCAGTGGACTGAGCAGCATCGAACCTGGACTCAGAAAGCCAGAGTCTGATCCACTGGGAGGCGCCACATACGCGCTATTGCTCCCCCAGCGACCATGCACACTGTTAAAGCTTGCTAAAGGGCGCGTGTCCTTTAAGTGTGCCCCGTGCTCATTGAAGTTTCTTACACAGAACTTTTTCCGCTTTTTAAATTTTTTATCGCATTCCTGTTCTCTACAAGGCAGAAAATCACAATTTTGATAATTTTCCTTACCGTGACCCGGTGTTCTCATCTTAACGTCCTGCATTTTGCCACCCTTCAGAAACCTTCAGCTCCTCGACTCTCGAACCTTCAGTCCGATACTCGACGTGATATCGACTTTTGAAGTGGATGGACATCCGCCATGTTATTCCCTGAGCGTGAAGTTTCACGGTGAACAATTCTACATCCAGTACAAACAGAATTGTAGCTTAAACCCTTGCAACAAAAATTAACGTATTTATTAATTTTCTAATGGACGTGGAAACAGGATGAAGTTCCCAGAGGAATCCATCCCCCGCAATCCAGGAAAAAGTCAGAGGAGTTTCACATCAATACTCACACTAATTCATCTGATGTTTAAAATCTTCCGCATGAGTTCTTCGGTGCGTGACTCTCATTTGTTTAACTCTTCCTACTGTCGACCGCTTCAGACTGTGAAGACGAGCTATATGGGGATTTAGGGTTCGTTCCACGACGGCTGGCTCTTACCGCACATGAGCCCTCATGACAAAGGTGTGTCGGAGTTGTTCGTAAGCGATAAGATGACAGGCGGTGTATCAAAAAATTATAGAATGTTAACGGAAAATCGCTGACATCGCAGTTCAATGCACCAACTAGAGGACTTAGTAATAATGTTTACAAACATACAAGCAAGACGTGCTAGCCCTAATGCATGCCCCAACAATGTTCGTGCGCTGTATGCAGATGGCATTTCTAAAGGAGAAATCTGTGGTGAAAATCCCGGGGCTGCAATATCACTCACAGAAAAACGGTCTGGCTCCATGGCTAAATGGTTAGCGTGCTGACTTTTGGCCCAGGAGGTCCCCGGTTTCATTCCCGAAAGGGTCGGCGATTTTAAACTTCATTGGTTAATTCCAATGTCTGGGGGGGCCGGGTGAAGCGCAGGTCGCCCATACGGCGAACGAGCTGCTCCGGGCCACGCGCTATTCTATTATCTCGTTGTCGACGAAACTGGTGACAGATTCACGAGAGATCGCGTTTCTACTCCTTCATACTCCTCCAACCCCTCTATCCATGGTATCCCCTGCCTGTCGTAAAAGGCGACAAAAAGGGGGCCCAGAGCATGGGAGCGTGAGTTGGTGACCACTGGTATCCTAGCTGAGCCTGGCATTGTTTCTTCATACTTGTGTCAACCTCCTGACTTTGATCTTTCCTATACAGCTTCTCTTGGTCAACCCTGTGTCAGGTTTACCCTTCCTGGTCTTTCCGTGCACGTTGATGATTCCTTCCTTCCAGAGGCCTCCACATGTTTCAGACCCTTCAGTAACAAGTTCATGTTGCATTTGATGGAGTCTCACACTCGTCTGCGAGACCCTTCCAACTTTCCAGCACCTTCCAATGAAATACTGCTTCTCATAATGTGTCCAAAATATGACAGCTGTCAGTGCCTCAAGAGATACATCTCGTTTGATCCTTCATCGCTATCAAAGAGATACGCAATACAGAGCTCAAATGTTATCTCGCTTCTTTATGGCCCAGCTTTCAAAACCTTTCTCACTTAGTCTGAACATTGGAAGATCTTATCCAGGCCTTTGAATGCTGCTCTTTGGCGAGTTTCTCGACTGTTTGAGCCACTTCTACTAATGCTTGAACATTCACCTCTTTGATTACCTAATTATTTATCATAATGTTTCATGGTAAACCTCTTGTCATGAGTTTGGTCTTGTTGATATTCAGGTACAGGTCCATATTCCCACCCGGTTTTTATTAACGTACAACAGAAAATGGTAGCCCAGTTGTAGTTCTTCTTCAGACAGTAATCACCACCACCTAAATACATTCCGCATCACTGAACTGTCACCTTCATCGTGCAGATGAACGACTCTACTCAGAGCTACAGAAAGTTCAGAGAGTAAATAGAGCTCAAAGCCATGGACCAAAAGGGAGTGCTGATCGCATCCAAGAAAGTACGGCGCATGAAACGTGTCTGTCTCTCTACTTCTAAATCTTAAGGAAGCAAATTATTCTTTCATGAATGCATGGCCATTTTTACTTAGTCATTAATTAGAATACGCACAGCTATAGAAAAGGCTAGAGGAATGCTACAAGAAAGAAACAAACAGTCATCAACAAACAAAGATTCTCACATAATGTGCGCCACACGGAAGTACAAGATCTAATTCAAATTAATATTCTATTAAAAACAAAGCAAAGTCACCTCCATGCCCTTGGAGGAGTGGAAGGTAAAGGCTTCCACCATTCCTAACCTCGGCACGTGATGGGGTAGAGTGGTTAGTTCTGCGCCCGGCTGCCTTTGCCCTCAGGAATTAACCTGGTACTCATTTTTGGTGTAGGCTGCGTGAACCTCAGGGCCATATGCACATCCGGAAGTGAAAATCTCGTTTCTTGAATTTTACGACTTCTTGACGGGGATTCGAAGCCACGTCCTTCCGGGTAAACCGAGCAAGCCTTCACCGCCTCGTCCAGGCAGCCCCTTAATATTCTATTAGAAAAACGAAAAGTCATGAACTCGATGAAGTGAAGAAATTTTAATTAGGCTTTTCTTCTTACTTCAAACCCATTCATTAAGTGAATGGTTCAAAGAAAGTTGCGCCGTTCTGTGTTCCCTCAGCTACAGAGCCATTATAGACTGCACTCTACTTGATATCAGAGCACTCTTCTGGCTCATAAAGAGCTCAATCGTAATTATGCTTGTTTTACCTATCACGCCGAATGAAATGCGCGTTGACTGACTTTACGTACGTTATTACACGGGCCCTGAAAGTCTAAATGATCATGAGGGGTACATTCTTCACACGCGAACAGTTATAAGTCCCTATTTTATGAACTCGCTTTATCGCGCCATGTTGTAGAACGAAGCGAACGGCATCTTGTCATCCAGAAAGACAACTGAATGCTGAGGTTGTTTCAAGTCTACCATCGATATTATATGGCACTGTACGACTTTGAGCGTACTAAATGGCTGACTGTGTTTGAACTCAGTCCCTGGAGATAACGGAAGAAGTAGATCACATAAGTACAAAAAACGCCGACGAACAATACACTCACGGTATCCCCTGCCTGTCGTAAGAGGCGACTAAATGGGACGACCAAGGGATGATTGTCTTGGAACCATGAAACTACTTTTGATTTGTACCATCACGCGTGGACCACCATGGGTCGCTTTTACTTGGGAGTAGTACCACTCTGTTAGGTACTGAATAGTTTTGTGATTCGTAGCACTCAAGCGGGGTTCCGTGTTGGTACCCGTGAGTCGTACCCATGTGAGCAACACCATGGGTTTGGGCGTTGCCTGTGGTTAGTACCCACTGTGTGAGCAACACCACGGGTCTGGGCGTTGCCTGTGGTTAGTACCCACTATGTGAGCAACACCATGGGTTTGGGCGTTGCCTGTGGTTAGTACCCACTGTGTGAGCAACACCACGGGTCTGGGCGTTGCCTGTGGTTAGTACCCACTATGTGAGCAACACCATGGGTTTGGGCGTTGCCTGTGGTTAGTACCCACTATGTGAGCAACACCATGGGTTTGGGCGTTGCCTGTCGTTAGTACCCACTATGTGAGCAACACCATGGGTTTGGGCGTTGCCTGTGGTTAGTACCCACTATGTGAGCAACACCATGGGTTTGGGCGTTGCCTGTGGTTAGTACCCACTATGTGAGCAACACCATGGGTTTGGGCGTTGCCTGTGGTTAGTACCCACTATGTGAGCAACATCACGGGTCTGGGCGTTGCCTGTGGTTAGTACCCACTATGTGAGCAACACCATGGGTTTGGGCGTTGCCTGTGGTTAGTACCCACTATGTGAGGAACACCACGGGTCTGGGCGTTGCCTGTGGTTAGTACCCACTATGTGAGCAACACCACGGGTCTGGGCGTTGCCTGTGGTTAGTACCCACTATGTGAGCAACACCATGGGTTTGGGCGTTGCCTGTGGTTAGTACCCACTATGTGAGCAACACCACGGGTCTGGGCGTTGCCTGTGGTTAGTACCCACTATGTGAGCAACACCACGGGTCTGGGCGTTGCCTGTGGTTAGTACCCACTATGTGAGCAACACCACGGGTCTGGGCGTTGCCTGTGGTTAGTACCCACTATGTGAGCAACACCACGGGTCTGGGCGTTGCCTGTGGTTAGTACCCACTATGTGAGGAACACCACGGGTCTGGGCGTTGCCTGTGGTTAGTGCCCACTATGTGAGCAACACCATGGGTTTGGGCGTTGCCTGTGGTTAGTGCCCACTATGTGAGCAACACCATGGGTTTGGGCGTTGCCTGTGGTTAGTACCCACTATGTGAGCAACACCACGGGTTTGGGCGTTGCCTGTGGTTAGTGCCCACTATGTGAGCAACACCATGGGTTTGGGCGTTGCCTGTGGTTAGTACCCACTATGTGAGCAACACCACGGGTCTGGGCGTTGCCTGTGGTTAGTACCCACTATGTGAGCAACACCACGGGTCTGGGCGTTGCCTGTGGTTAGTACCCACTATGTGAGGAACACCACGGGTCTGGGCGTTGCCTGTGGTTAGTGCCCACTATGTGAGCAACACCATGGGTTTGGGCGTTGCCTGTGGTTAGTGCCCACTATGTGAGCAACACCATGGGTTTGGGCGTTGCCTGTGGTTAGTACCCACTATGTGAGCAACACCACGGGTTTGGGCGTTGCCTGTGGTTAGTACCCACTATGTGAGCAACACCATGGGTTTGGGCGTTGCCTGTGGTTAGTACCCACTATGTGAGGAACACCACAGGAATGCCGGCGCCCGTCATTAGTACACCTAGGTGAGGAACCTCATCGGTTTACATTGGCTATGAGTGGCGCGATTGTGTGAGAAACACCATAGGACTGCGTTGCCTTTACGACGTACAATACTTGTGAGTAGTACCTCAATGTTTGGAACACTGTGAGTTTACGCTACCTTTGATTATTACCGCAGCTTGAAAATATCATGGTTCTTCTTTACTCGTGACATGTACCATACTGAGGGGCCTTAGACCTGGATTTTGGACCCCTTTAGACATCAAGCATAATCGATTCAGGACTGTGCTTTATAAGTGGTCCCTTGGTCAGTAATACTGTTATTTATGACCGTTTTTGAGTCGGATCCAGTGCTTTTGTGTTTGTTTGGGTTTTTTTTTGGTTCATGTCCATTCATTCATTTTTCATGATATTTTTATTTATTTTGGTCAGTGCATTTTTTGAACTTTTTGTTGTCATTTCATTTCGTACCATTAGGGGCCGATGACCTCGATGTTAGGCCCCTTTAAACAACAATCATCATCATCATCATCATCAAGTGACATTGAAGGACTACTACAATCATTACTTGTCAATTGACAATCACTGACAAGTAAACAATACTGTACATATATGCGCCTAATTTAAAGACATTTGATATAATCTGAGGATGCCCTTGTAGAACGAAACAGTGAACCGAAACGCTGTCGACCAAGAATGAATGGAAAATTTATAATTTCCAATAACGGACGCATTCACGCATTCAGGACAAACATTTCAGGTTCCCTAAGGAAATCAAAATATATATGATCCTGCATTGTTAAAGCAAGCGCCACCATTGCTACCAAGTATCTGAGGGTAATTTGTAATTTCTGGGAATGATCTGCCGTCATTTGTGAAGGTCACACGGTCAAGAATCATTGTGATGACATAATAAATGAGACTCGTAGCCGCAAAAATGAAAACAGATTTTTAATGTGTTTATTACCGGTAATGTTTCCTCACCACAGGAAATTACTTATTGATCAACAACAAACTATGTACTGTTCCACACATAGGCCCAGTTTTATTCAATATTTTCAAGTTGGTAGCAAACAACAAGAGTACTCTAGACTGAGGGTTTAACTGTGGTAATTAGTGAAAGAAATGTAATAATAAAATCCCAGTCCGTAGCTTAATGATCGCCTCTGAGGGTCCTAGGTTCGATCCCCGATATAGTCGGGGATTTTAACTGCGTGTAATTATGTCCTCTGCTTCTGGAACTGGTTACCGGTGCCGCAGTCAGGATAGTGAAGGAGGGAGGTGAGGTGCTAAAACCCTCGACTTATCCTTCTCCTTGAGGTGCTCTGTCTGAGACTAGAAAAGCTACTTCGGCTTTTCAATGGACTTCTCTACAACAGAGCACTCTGCTAACCAGACCGTAAAACTCCACGAGATACATATGAAGTGGCGACGCCGATAGATTGCGCAAAGCCGCGATAATAATAATAATAATAATAATAATAATAATAATAATAATAATAATAATAATAATAATAATAATAATAAAGATAGTGTTTTCTTAGTATAATCTAATGGTAGTTTATTGATGATGGTAACGGGAAATTCCTTACTTCTATTTCATTTCCACAGGTGGAGTAATATTGATCTGTGTGTCACGATCGTTGTCGTACGTTTCGGCCTTGTGTTAAAGATTTATTTTAGTTTACTTTCCTTATTTTATCACGTGGAGTTACGCTGAAGAGATGTTAACTATGATGGACATAGAACCAAGCATGATTAAGCTCCAAGTAATTTTCAGACCATTTTATGCCAGAATTTAAACTGTAAATTTTGTATTCGTTGTTTTTGACCTGTAACGTAACTCTAACATTTTCAAATCTCTTTCCAGATTTTTCCTGCATAATGTAATATGCGCAAAATTAAATTCATAATTATTCAAATTCGAAATTTGTATTTAATGAAGAATGTATCAGAGTTATTGATGAATGTGTACCATTCGCTCATATTTCGCAATCGTAGTTCTGACGATGAAACAGCTACCATTGGTTTATATTTGGAGAGTCGTTTTTTGCCGATATTTATCCATTTCCTTTGGTCCACACCATTCTTGGAACCTGTCAAATTCCTTGCTGAGCACCCCTGATGGCGTCTCGTGTTTCTCGAGTAGTTAGTCGCGGTGTTAACGGGCAGATATTAATGAGTTAATAATAATAATTATTATTATCACTGGGTGAGCAGTGGTTTGATGCGGCCCTCCATGTCACCCTATCGTGCGTTAAAGTTGTCATTTCTACATAACTGTTGCATCCTACATCTGCTTGTCATATTCATACCTTGGTCTACCCCTACCGTTCTTACCCCCTACACTTCCCTCAAAACCCAACTGCACAAGTCCTGGGTGTCTTAAGATGTGTCCTATCATTCTGTCTCTTATTCTCGCCCAGTCTTCCTTCTGTGACCAATTCGATTCAGTATCTCTTCATTCGTGATTCGATGTATCCATCCTACCTTCAGCATCCTTCTGGAAGACCAGATTCCGAAAGCTTATATTGTCTCTTTGAGCGAGTTATTGCTCCAGTCTTCCTAATTCCTATATCACTGTTCGAAGTGAGCAAGTTTCGTTTCTTAAGAAAGGCCTTCACTAGCCAAGTAACAATATTCCTCTACCTCCTGTTTTATATAAATGCCTTGCTTTACTGCTGCTTGTCCGGTTCGTATCCCGACATCCGGAGGCCGTTGTTCTCGATCGTGCAGTTGGAACGAGCCCTCTTGAATCTCACGCTCAATGAGGCTCCACAGTTTGTTCTGCGTTGATTGAGTAATCCCTCATCACACCCCCGATCTTGTGATCGTGAAGACGTACTTCTTTCACTCGTCGGGATTGCCAGTTAGTGTTCCGGACAGATGAAACCACAGGGCTCTCAGATCTCATGTTTTCTACTGCGCAGCCTAACGTCAGCTGTGTTTCTTCTTTTAAGCGTAAAACGACGTATCACATTTTTATCGCATGTGCAAATTATTAGATGATTCTTTCAAATCCCAGAAAATTGTAATTACCTTAAGACATTGTTTCAATTTAACTGTGCTGTTAACTTATTTCTTAACTTTTGGCGTGCATTTGGAAGGGTTTACGGGTTAGATTGACGCCTGGAACGGGAATTTTAACTTTCATTGGTTAATTCCTCTGGGTGTTGTGCGGTCTTCAACATTAAAATTCATGTTGGGTAAGGCCCTGTTCTCATAGATACGCAAGTCACCTGCACGGAGTCAAATCAAAATACCTCCACGAACCCTCTCCAGTGACCGCGCAACATTATCATTATTATTATTATTATTATTATTATTATTATTATTATTATTATTATTATTATTATTATTATTAATATTATCATTATTATTATTATTATTATTATTATTATTATTATTATTATTATTATTATCATTATCATTATTATTGCTCTAAAGAAATGATGAGTTCTTAATCACTTTGAACGGGGCAGTAAATTAGGGCGTCACAACGTTGACCCACCTTAGACGCTTCCAATGAGCCGGTTAACACACGATTGTTGATTTTGAATTTTTTAGTCTGTTGGTAAAGGACTGTATCCAGTGAAATATCAGCGCAATCGTGGAAGAAAGGAAATGTTCTTGTGCACCTGTCTACACAGCACTGAGGCTCGTATTTCTTAACCTAATTTGACGATCGTTACAAACTACTGCATTCTTTGTCTTCAGGCAGTCTCTAGCAAGAAGTGATTATCGTGTTCTTCAAAGAAGGAAGAGGAAATAATTCTTCTATTTTCTGTTTATAGAGTACAATGAGGATGCAGATGTACCTGAGCAGTAGTGACACTCAACCAACAGTGCTTCCCATAGACACGTGCAGTGCTCTTGCATCCACCAACATCTACTTATGTTTTTCTTAAAATATGTTTGTTTTTATGCGTTATGCTTCTTTCCCGTCCTCTGGAAGAAACTTCACAATAACTTTCTACTCGTAGCCTTTCTTTCTCCTTAACCAGCACTTACAGCTGCGAGGGAGGAAAGAACGCTTCAATCAATCAATCAATCAATCAATCAATCAATCAATCAATCAATCAATCAATCAATCAATCAATCAATCAATCAATCAATCAATCAATCAATCAATCAATCAATCAATCAATCAATCAATCAATCAATCAATCAATCAATCAATCAATCAATCAATCAATCAATCAATCAATCAATCACTAATGAAATGAAAGGGCGTATGGCTTTTAGTGCCCGGAGTGTCCGAGGACATGTTCGGCTCGCCAGGTGCAGGTTTTTCGATTTGACACCCGTAGGCGACCTGCGCGTCGTGAACGGGATGAATGATGATGAAAACGACACATACACCCAGCCCCAGTGCCAGCGAAATTAACCAATGGTGGTTAAAATTCTCGACCTGCCGGAAATCGAACATGGGACCGAAAGGCTGTCGTGTTTAGCGAGACTGGACATTTGGGCGCTCTGCACTAGATGGCGACAGAAAAAATATTGTTAACTCCTTTTGTTGTTTCTTCTCTCCTTTGCTACAACATTTCTTAAACGAACAGGAGATTTCTCGTGACACGAACTCTATGAAACTAGATATACAAATAATGTGAGGAAAAATAGAAATGTTTGTGCAGCATTTGAACCGAACAAGTCTAGCAGTTTCTCAATTAGACGCTAGTAATTTGATATACTTTTTACCAAGAGATTCTTTTTACATGTAATATTCATCTAGGGATTTCGTGATAATTTCAACCTTTTCTAGCGCCATAAAAATATTACTTTTCATATTTATGATAAACGAATGTGACAGGTATTTGTTCCGTGCTTGTTGGTAATAATAATAATAATAATCGTATGGCCTCAGCTACCGTTTGCAGACATTTCGATTTGACGCCATCTGGCTGTCTGCTCGTCAATTTCGACGTTCCGGCTTACTCTGTCTGCCATCTAGCGGACCTAGAGTAAACATGATCTCTCTTGGGCGTCTATGGCTGAGATTTAATCAATTTTGTCGGGTAAATACCAAATGTATCACCAGAGATCTTTTACATGCCGACATCGTACGACATGGAGTGTCGATCGGACTTTTTTCCGCCCTTTAAAAATCCGACTACCTCTGCCGGGTTTGAACCCGCTATCTTGGGATCCGGAGGCCGACACTCTACCACGGATTCACAGAGGCAGCTTGTTGGTGATAAGCGAGAACTAAACACACACGTCTGATGTGCCAGTCAAGTGAATCAGCTGAGATAAAACTCTAAAGTACAGGAAACGATCATTGGCAAAAGTATTAGGTACACGGTGATCAAAAATTCGTATAACTCAGGTGTTCAAGGACAAAAATAAAGATGATATATAACCGAAAACGGTCGTGTGGTTGTCAGTAAACTAAGTGACTCGTGTATCGCGGTTGTCGTGAAGTAGGTACAATATCTCTTGTGGACCCCACGAACCACCGGTGTACTTAAAAAACCTCAATTAAGTGTAAAAAGTTGAAATTGTAATAAATCTTGCGGTTACTTCTCGTGTTAAAATGGCGCCACACCGAACACTCAGCGCAGCCCTTGTTCTACCACTCACCGGCCCAATAAATATTACTTTATTGTTTTAATTGCTGAGGACTACAAAGCAATGGACTTAGTTCCATCTTCTGCATTACAATGTAAATGCCCCAGGCTTCTTAAAATAAAAGGAAATGACAGGAAACTATAAAAGTTTTTCTCTTGGCTTCAACGGTGTGATCACACGCTGAACACCCCTACAGATTCTCGTTACTTCTTCCGGAAGTTAGTCCATTTCCCAATTCGTCTCCGAGATTCATCAAACAGAAATATTCCTGTCATTAACGCCTTTGTAATTATTGCGAAAGTACCCTCCAGGCGCAACAGATTATAATTGTTATGAATTGTTTGGAGCGAATCTGAAAGACAAAAGACAACTCGGAACGAGGAGTTGTGCCACTTCAGTCTCGCCATATAGTTACATAGGCTGCCTGGCCGAGGCGTATTCTGTTCGCAGTTCGCACGGAAGGACGTGGGTTCGAATCCCCGTCAGGAAGTCCTAAAATTTAAGAAACGAGATTTCCACTTCCGGAGGTACATATGGCCCTGAGGTTCACTCAGCCTACATCAAAAATGAGTACCAGGTTTAATTCTTGGGGGCAAAGGCGGCCGGGCGTAGAGCCAACCATTCTACCTCATCAAGTGCCGAGGTTAAGGATAGTGGAAGCCTTTACCTTCCACATCTCCAAGGGCCTTCATGGCCTATACGGAGATGACTTTGCTTTGCTTTCCTTATAATAATTAAATTATATCATATTCTAGCAAGAAATAATTATTGTCTAATTTTCTATACAACCATCCATAAGAATTGCTCGTTCTCGAAATGGATAAACTATTACGATATACTGTACATCATACAAGGCAACTTACTGCGAAGAATTTCGCGCTAGTTACTAGTGTGGTGTGTGTAACAACACCTAGTCCCTGAGTCAGAAACGAGACTAAAATCTCCGCATTGTTTCGATCGAAAATCTGCTTAGAAATTTAGTTATTTCTTTACATTTGAATTACTGCTTGTATTCGAGTCCGGCATGAACAAGTATGTTGACGAACGTTAAATCAAATAGTCTGACGCCTGACATCGTGGAGCTTATACTACAAAAGACCCCTCCGGCACCCGTCATAGACAGTGGCGTCTGTTTCATTTCTATTATTAATGAGAAAGTAATTCTGTTTCAATTGTTTTACTCTAGTCATTAATTAATACGATGACATTTGTTATCAGCGTGAAATACGACAGCGTTATTAAACTTATTTAGAACAGGAACAGCTCGCTCTACCCCGTTATGACATAAATGTTAGGGAAAGGGACAGCAAATTTCTGCCGATATCGTCACCTAGGACCACGTAAGGACTAAATTATAATTATATACGAACCGAAAAAGTGGAGACGTGATTTGGGCAACGTAACCCTGGCTTTGCCCAGAGTTTCGTTTCCATGGTTCCCCATTTTCACACTAGGCTTGCTCGCTCCCTTCCTTCCCATTCCTTCTGTTCTATCCCATCGTCGTCATAAAACCTGTCAAAGACGGTGTGACGCAAAACAAAGATCGATGCTTGAACGCACAAGAATCCTGTTTACTTCTTGCATTCTCTGAACATTTTAGGTCAATATCTGGAATGTAAAGCCTCCGTGGCTCAGACGGCAGCGCGTCGGCCTCTCACCGCTGGATACCGTGGTTCAAATCCCGGTCAATCCATGTGAGATTTGTGCTGGACAAAGCGGAGGCGGGACAGGTTTTTCTCAGGGTACTCCGGTTTTCCCTGTCATCTTTCATTCCAACAACACTCTCCATTCTCATTTCATAGCATCTCTCAGTCATTAATTATTCACTTTGGGAGTGGCGACCCCATCGTACTTATAGCATATATCTGCCTCATTCATTACATCCCTGACCCGGTCAAAGACTGGAAAACATGTTGTAGGGTTTCATTTTCATCTGGAATGTAGAGAGCTCTGATAAATAATATCATAGCATAATTTATGGTCAAGATAGAGAAAATTAGTTAATATTCAGGAAGGAAACACCAAAGTGACTCAAATAATGAGTGAGACTAAGGCATGTTAGTTTCTATCTGCATGGTCATTGTGAAGAGGATTGTCCTGTAATAGGTCTTCTTTTGTATCAAAAGGAAATATTTTCGAAAACGATCAAAAATTACATTTTTAAACAATAATCCTTGAGAAATAAAAACTTAACTAACTCTGTGTGCTGACTTCATACATTTTACATATTTTGAATAACGTCTTGCCAGGAATAATGAATTGCTCTTTTCTTCTAGGGAAGCATTTGTTTCGACGGGAAACTTTGAATCCCTTCATTGTAGTACAAACTCGATTAGTCTCGGATTACAAGTTTTCAAAATTCCAGACACCAAACATTTTTGAAACAGCTGAAAAAAATACAAACGTACAGAAGAAGACAAGACTTGTAGAGTTCTGCGCATTCTCACGTAGAAAGTCCTCCATGAATAACGTTACAAAACGTCCCGGCAGAGAAAAACTGAGCCAATTACACTTATTAAAGTAGTTTACACTTATCTAAACCAGCTCAGTGATAGGTGCACGTTATTAAACATAAAATATTTCGTGATGGGCGTCGCTCCACCACACTTTATTTGGCTAGTTTTCTTGACATTGTTAAAATGCACAAGTTTAATGTAACATGTTCGAAAAGCAAGTGAGACCTTTATTGAGCCACCTGTCGCGGTACTGCCTCCCGTGTAATACACAATATACCCAGCTTATTCCGAAAGAGAGGACTAAAACGAGACTAAGGTTTGAGAGCGTGGATTGGTGACCACGGAGTCCTCAGCTGAGTCCTGAAATTCCTTCCATTTACTTGTGTCAGGCTCCTCACTCTCCGACCTCCCTTGGTCAACTATTTCTCTTTCCCGACCCCGACGGTATTAAGTTTGCGAATTCTAGGGAGTCCTTCATTTTTACGCTATTCGTGGCCCTTGTCTTTCTTTGGTCGATACCTTCATTTTCGAAGTGTCGGACCCCTTCCATTTGTTTTCTGTTTAGTATTACGAGAAAGACAATGGTGTCAGCACGCTTAAGGACGTGGCTCCGTGCGTAGCCGTGAGACTACCTTTACGAGACAATGGGTTGAGCCCAAGTTGGCAGCTCACTTCGCTGATGATTCTGAAACGAAATTCCAGCAACTTTGCGTCTTCGAGAACCCTAAAGTTTGTTAGTGGGTTGTAAAATCATCATCACTCCTGACGGCGGTTTAGTGTGGCTCCACATTTTAACACCTTAATTAAGCTCGCAGTCACTATCTTTCCACTCCCAGCCATTTCCTGTACAAATAAAATCGTTCTGTGCTAGTTTTAGAATATCCCGAACGCTTGGCAGGAACCATTGAAATGATTGCGCAAACACCTGGAGCACGACGTGCGTGGCAGTGCTGACATACTGAATCGTATTTCTCTGTTTTTTCATCAGATTTCTCTTTTTGTAGTATGGCTCCAGGGGAATCAATGGAGCACGGTGTGGTAATGTGAGAAACCTCTGCAATTTTATCAACTCTCTTAATGATGACTTAATGTTCCTGAAGAGAGCTCGAATATCATTTGATAAAACGGCAAATCTATTGGAGAATTAGTCCGAGAAATATATAAACTACGCTGTAAAAATGGAAATTATAAAAAATTATCTCCCGGAACAATATCGTAGACGACAAATTCCACTTACAGCATGGAGGGAAATTCGTGGATAACAGCACGCACAAAGAGAGTTCGTTCCAAAAGTGAGTGAACAAGTATCAACTCTGACTTCGTACCTGAAAACAAGAGAGTTAGCACCTTTGTTCGTATTATGGATATCCTTGGTTCGTCAAACCTGTTTAGATGTGTCTGAAACCTCTCTTTGGGATGACCATAGGTGTCAGTGTTGGTCATTAAGGTAATTGTAAGGCCTCACTCACTGTCCCAGCGCTTCCAAACGTCACATCAAGTCTCATTAAAGTAGAATTCTTATCATACAATATAATAGGGACATATATCAACATGACACACGAAAAAATCGGAATATTTATACCTGTCAATCAGGTACGGTAACTTATGGGTCAAAAAGTCTCAAGAATTATACAACAAACTAAGTTACTTCATGAAAAAAATATTTCAACAATGAAATAATTTAAACTTAATTTTTGTGAATTATTGTTTCAGTATTACCTGGTCTAAACATTATGTGACAAATATATCAGTAAATTGCTAAGTTGTTATTAGTTTGGATATAATCCAGTGTCTTCCAATTTTATTCTAGTTTTTGTAGCAGTTTCAATTTTAAAGTCCATTCTAACTAAAATATATCACAGCTTCAAATTTTTACATTATGAATGTAATGTGTATGTCAAATGCATGCAGCCCTTAAAGTGAACTTTGCTCGTTGGGAATTTCATGAATGAATAAATAAAAAATCAATTTCCTGTTCCCTCACGAAAGGTTTTCTCGTGTATGAGGGACGGTTATATAAAACACAACGTAGACTGATAACTATTCTTGTGTAGATTTGCTTTAATGGAATTTCCTCCAAATAACTTACAATGTCTCAATTTCATCACCAAGTACAGTAGATAACATATAATGTTTAATCAAATTTAGTAATAAATGAAAAATTAGTTACTAACAATTTTTTAAGAAAAATATATAAAATTATCGTCCTTGAGGTAGGCGTACTTGTATTTCTAATAGTACCGGTAAGATGAAAGTTCTTCCCAGTCGTACCACAGCGTCTATGTATAGGCAACCCCCCTTACATCCATGTATTGCCAAACTAGTCTTCTGATTCCAGCCACCACTTCATCTTATGCTACTTTTAGGGAAAGAAACCTTCAAATTTTGCCGTAATGGCTCACAATTTCAAATTTGAGCGCCGAACGAAAACAGATACGGTCATTAAACTGGAAATGATTCGCTGTTTAGAGAAAACGATCTCTGAACGATCCAATGGACCGCATGGTTAGCATCCACAAAGATTTTGACAGAAAAACATCCATGAAGACTAAATGTAATGTGGCACATTTGTGAAGATTGTTTTAAGTTGATGAAATCTCTCTCACATATTGTGAAATTTCTCCTATGGGGTGGGGGTAGAATAACACTCACGGTATCCCCTGCCTGTCATAAGAGACGACTACGATATTAACTACAGAGTGTGGGTCGGCTACCACGGGCCCCCTGTCATATTTTACACTACTTGTGCCACGCTCTCCCTTGTTTTTTTCCGACCGCGACAGTATTAGAGCACTCGTGGCCGATGTCGTCATTTTTCCCTCTGATTAGTGTTATATAGACGAAGGTTGCCTAGTAATCACCACCACCACCTTCCTTCTCCATTAGCAAGGAGTTTTAACCAGTTTAATGTCATCCCTACTGACCTATCTTTATGAAAGTAACATTCACCATCCCTAATTATTTCTGAAGACGCTCAGCGGCTGTAGCATTAGTCACTGATTCCAGCCATGGTAACTTCTGTCTGGTCGAGGTAGTAAAGACGTGCTAGATTCAGACGAAAGGACGTGGGTTCGAATCCCCTTCAGAAGTCGAAAATTTTAAGAAACGAGAATTCCTCTTCCGGAGGTGCACATGGCCGGTCGTCGAGCTGACCACTCACATACCCAGGTTAACGGATGGTGGAAGCCTTTATCTTCCGTCCCACCCAGCACCTTCCTGGCCGGTACGGAGATGACTTAGCCTTTTTCTAATTTTTTCGAGGGAAATGTTGCTTAAGAATTAGCACTTGATAGACAAATTGAACAGATACACATATTAGGCCGAAAGGATTCCCTGCATACTCAAGTCGACATAAGAAATGATCCGAACAACTTTAGGGTTAGTAAGTATTTCACAAGAAAGTTAAACTAGAATAATCACGTATTGTTGTATAGTACACCTTAACATTTCATTCAGTTTAGGAGTAAATAGAACAAAACTGATGGTTGCTGACCAGTTTTCGTGTGATGCTATTCGTAATCCTAAAATTATGTACATTAGTACTCAGCTCGATGGCTGGTTGGATCATCAGTAAGTCCGCCATCGTCTGATTAAACTTCAATGAAGAGGAGTGCAACATTATAACATGACGAATATTGATCACAGCGCCTTGAGTAGGCAACAATTCCTACATTGGTGTACCTGATTTGGAGCGTAACGATTAGTGTAATTAGCGGCCGTCCTCGGAGGCTCGGGTTCGTATCCCAGTACTACCAGAAATGCTATAATGGCACAAGGGCTGTTATGTTGTTAAACTTGTACCGTACATGAAGCTCACCCCCACTGGGTGTCTGCCTGAAAGGAGCCGAGGCTCGCACAGCAGATTCCACCCACCCTCATCGGAGGGTCGGACTTACAAGGACTACGCCAGGCAATATTATTATCTGATTTCAATGATTACAAGGGTTCCTTTACATAAATGTCCTTGACTAAGATGACTAAGGCATTTGATAGGGAAACTAAGAGAAATACACGCACTGAGTTGAAATTGACTCTCTGTATAGTGAAGAGACATCTGAGGAACCTTCCTTGAGCTCAATGTTTTGTTTAAACATCGCCCAGTTTCATCAGTAATCTTAAAGTGGCATTCAATTCAGTGTTAAATGGAAGTAAGACACATTGTACAGATTTTTATGAAAATTCCTCAAATTATCGTTCACTATTCCCGAGTTAGCGTACAAATTTGTGTTTCTTTGAGAATTATTCTTCGTAGACATCGTAACCGCAACGCCTATGAGTAGGCAACACTTCTCCCAGCCTTGTATTTTCGTCAACAGTCCAGGCGAAAGAAAGAGTACAGTGCTTTGATTTACGCCATTGCTTTCTCATTTCCTATCATATCGGATTATATTTTGTATCAATCGGAGACAATCGATGTTAAAACAGATACATACATTCGACTCAAACTGACTCATTCAAGATACATATGATGAATGGTCAATCTTTGAAGTAGAAATTGTAAATATAATCAGATATTCTCGACAAAATTGCTTTAAATCGATTAAATCTCGATACAATGTAAAACTTTTGTACATTATCAGCAAGGAAATACACTGCAATATCTAATGCATACAAAATTGACCGTGCCTGACCAACTTCTATGGGAAATAGTTCATTCGTGTCTAATTAAGGTACACATTTAGGAAGGTCCCCTTACTGCTAAAATAATATTCAGAATTGACCGTTCTTGTCGTAAACTCAGCGCCTACAGCATTGAAGCGTATAAGTGGGCAACCTTTCCTACAACCAAGTGAAGAGGGAGTATTCTGGTTCCAGCCATAGTAACTTGTGTTGTCTAATACGTTTTATCGCTTTATGTTTCCCTGAATTGGAGACAATAACACAGTTTACAGCCTAATAAAAGAATATTCACATGCTGGGACTAAACGTTCACCTTGTACAGAATGATCCAAACAATCTTAGGGTAGAAAACATTTATTACTTGACCACACATTTGAGCTACGCGTGATAAATATTGTCAGATATTCGCGTAAGGATTGATATGAAACGATGAAATCTCCTTGAGATATTGTAAAATTTCTATGCTTTCTTAGGAAGATAATAAACTTTGAAATATCGCCCAATTAGTCTTAAGTAAAAGAAAAATTGTTATTTTCTGAGTTTTTTCATGAAAATAACAAAAAATGCTGCCTAATCCTTAGCTAGCAGACGTCTTCGTAAAGAAGCCCTCATTTCTAAAATTATGTTGAGAATATCGACTGCAGTTGCAGCCTATGGGTAGGCAATCCTTGTATTGTGTTGCTCTGCGACAGTCCAAGGACAAAGTGAGTACTTTAATTCCCTTCATAGCAACTTCTTCTGATATGGAGTTCTCCTAGATTCACATAGACAAATATTGCTTGACAGCAGAACTAAAACACAACGAATACCTCAGGCAGCTGAGGAATGATCCAAACAACCTTAGGATAAGCATCTATGTATAATTTAACAGAAACTTTTATAAATATAATAATAAATTTTTTTGAAGGTTGCTTAAAATCGATAAATCTCCTTCACATTGTAAAGCTGTTTGCCTCACCAGCTAGGAAATAAACCTCAACATTCTATCTAATTTAGTATTAATCAAATCTGATCGTTCATGAAAATTCCTACAATGTATTTCACTGTTCCCTAATTAAGGTCACATTTCTTAAGATCTTCCAATTTATGAAATTATATTGGGAATTGACGGTACTTGTAGTAATACCAACGGCTAGAAGTAGGAAAGCCTCCTTACTTTGTTGTATTGTGCCAATCGGTTACAGTAACTCTTTTAATAGTCTAACTAAATGGAATGCCTGCATTTTGCGAAACGACTGATGAATGATCCAATCAACCTTAGGGTCAGAAATACTTGGGTTAACGAATTACAGTATAACTGAAGGAAAGGAACAGCTTTTAATAGAACTATGGAGAAGGATGCTTTAAGTTACAGTATCTCTTCGTGTCTTCTATACACGTGACACTTTCGTGAGATTGTCGAGAGTAATCTTGCGAACAACTCAACCGATATCGGTATTTTAGAAAGCGTATTTTTTGCAGGTCGTTATAGGCTACAAAAAATTATGGTCGCTTGTAAGGGGAGCGGGTAGTTTTCCTCAAACGTAGAATAAGTCAGAAATATTGCGTGCAAGACCTTTACATGGAATTCAATTTTCACAAGAAAAGTTAATATTTGGCACTTTCTTCTTACGTCAATGTAATTATGAAAAAATTATGCTTGTTTAGGCGCCTGCTTTATCGGGTAGAAACCAAAATATGGATAAAATTAAGTGTCAGAAGCACGATATATAATTACTGTTCCTTAAAAAAAATCTATATTCATTTCCTTCTTAACTAGCAATTTTGAAAAAAAGAGTTCTTTAGAGTGTTTGATAAATACATATCCGATGGAACCAGAATATATTTGACCGTCAATAATTGCCAGCTCTGTAAACTGATATATAATTTCTGTCATTTAGCCCGTTTGTACGAGCCAACAATGTGAAGTGCGGTTGTCATGGGAACGTCACTTACGTGCTCTGCGAGTTGAGATGGGAGAGCGTGCTGCTGCTGAGGGACGCTGTCTGTACTGGCCGAGCGTCGCGGCGCGCTCGCTTTATAAGAGGAAGCCTCCCCCGCGTGATGCGCGCGATCTCGAGCTCGGGGTCAGTCGGAGAGGGAGCTGGCCCACCTGTTGGAGGGGCGCGCCACCCCCCGCTGTACGACCACACCTTAGCCACTCTTTCTGGTTCCCTCCTAAAACATCATCATTTCCGGTTTTATATTTAACAGTCTTCGGAAGTTTTTCTATTCCGTACCTTTCAGTATCCTTTGTTAATTACCAGGATGACATTTCTTCTGATAAGGAATCACCGATTACATCTGAATTATAATATACCAGTGAGTTAGTGATGAGGAAGTATCACTAGAAAACTGTTCACTATTAACGGAAAGGAGAACCGTTCGGCGGTTCTTTGATTTAACAATTCATGTTACTGCTGTGTCGATTTGCTGGACTACAAGTGAAAGAAACGCATCAGAATCAAATTCTCTGTGTATAACAATTCTTTTGTGGTGACGGGTTCCAGATTTTGGAATTCCCTGCCTGTCAATGTCAGAAATTACTTAAACTGAAGGCTGCTCGCCGAGACTACCTGCTGACTGAGTTAGAGAAGTGTGATGTCCTAACTTTGTCACCTACAAAGTAATTACATAAACAAAAGGGACTGAGAGTGTGCCACTGCCAAGGAAAAAGTAGCTGAGATTCTTAAAAACTAAATTAGTGGAGTCACTTTTTCTGGGTTCCATATGTAAACCGTAATGTTACAGAGGTCCACCTTGAAGTGGGCATAACAGAACACATTGCGGAAAATACGGGCCTACTCAGGTTGACTGGCTGCTTGTACAGAGTCCTTATGTGTGGAAAATTACGTCTGAAGTGGTTGAGTAAGTGTTAGCAATTATTGTTTGGGATTATTTGTTATATCCATTTTCAATGGTTTGTGTGGTAAGAACAAAATATCTTGAGTTACTTCCAGGGTTTGATGACCAATTATTATTATTATTATTATTATTATTATTATTATTATTATTATTATTATTATTATTATTATTATTATTATTATTACTTTATATTTAACAGTCTTCGGAAGTTTTTCTATTCCGCACCTTTCAGAATCCTTTGTTGATTACCAAGATGACATTTCCTCTGATAATGAATCACCGATTACATATACATGACTGAATGTACAGCGTAGCAATTGGCTATGTATAATAATTATTTGTGTGCAATATAAAGCACATTGTAATAATAATAATAATAATAATAATAATAATAATAATAATAATAATAATAATAATAATAATAATAATAATAATAATAATAATAATAAGCGAAAGACGAACAAATGCCAGAATGTAAAGTGAGGCTTATCGTGGTCCCTAGTTGGCCGATTAGCGAAGTTGAATGAATGAATGAATGAATAATAATAATAATAATAATAATAATAATAATAATAATAATAATAATAATAATAATAATAATAATAATAATAATAATAATAATAATAATATTTGTCCAACCCTTGTCCTGCTTCTCTACGGGGTCGGGTGTGAGCTGAGGGGAATCTGTCGTGCATGGTTTTTATGACCGGATGCCCTTCCTGACGTCAACCTCATCACAGCAGTTAGAGACATGAAATGAATGACGTGATATGTGGCACTAGGAAGGGAGAGGGTCAAACCTGGTTTCGGCACGTAGCCTACTCCCGTCGAATAGCAGCATGGGGTCTGCTCAAGGCTTAACGTCGCCATCCGACGGACGAAGCACCATCAACAGTGACTCCATACGAGCACTGCGGAGAGTCCAGGCTTTTGGTAGGAAATCAAGTGTTTTCGTCTCCTATCGTGCCGGCCAACGATGTGTCAGATGTTATCGGTCACGTTAAGATAAGGTGAGTGCTCCACCAAGCTGGCCATTGGATGACAGTGATATCACTATGAGCGACTCGTGGACGCCGCCAACAGACGTATTGTGTTTTAGGACGAAATACCGCCCGCTAACACAAACAACAATCTAATGAGAGATTAAATGCTGTTGACCAAGATTTCATACTGTGTAATAGTTTAGCTTCCGGAACAAATTACTGACCTGTTTTCCTTGGGCTACGTTGAAACAATCACTTCACTATTTCTGTCGAGGCTTTCAATGTTAATTTCTCTTGGAGCCTTATATTTTCGTCTTTAGCTACAGCTGTTCGATCAAACAGTGAATTTTCTGTACATTTTAATTCTACTAGGTCCTTTTCAGTTTCTTTGATCCATCTGGGTTTTACGGAAGAAGACCTTATCCTTGTTTCTCGCACAGTAGTTGCTGTACGTCGCGCTGACACAGGAAGCGGCCGTGGCCTTAATTAAGGTACAGCCTGCTGTGAAAATGGGAAACCACAGAAAACCATTTTCAGGGCTGCCGACAGTGGGGTTCGAACCTACTATCTCCCGAATACTGGATTCAGTTTTCTTATAGAATGTTCCATTCTTGATGCTTATTAACGCATTATCCCGAAATTTTGGTCTTCTGTTCCTTTCTTTTAGCTCGAGTTTCTCCATTTGGCCTTTGAAATTCATGATTAGAGTTTTAGTTTAATCACTGTTTTTTAATGTTTAATTTTGGGCCCACATGAAAGAGATTTCTTGTTGTTTGTGTCTTTTGTTCGTTGGAAGGCCAACTCAAGTTTATTTGCTCTGCATTCCACAATCCATTGTCGGATAATTATTGATTTCTTTTACTCTTTTGTTTGTTTGTTTATAAGAGTGAAGAACATTGCTCTAAACATGACAAGTCAAAACTGATGGCCAACTTACAGGGTGAGGTCACTGATCCAACATCGAGCTGCAAACCTGACCAAGCTGAAGAGAGTTGTGGTCCAGCTCCGTTCAGTTTCTTCTTTGAATTAGTTCGATTTTTGCGCCAAGATATGAATTAGCTTCACAACTCCCTTATTTTGCAACAGATGGCGGCAGCGCAGAGGGTTTATCTTTCAAACGGATTGTTGACTATACTCTCCGACTTGTCGTATTCTTGGTTTGTTTTGAAAGAAGCAGCACCGTGCATCTTAGCACAGCCCTTGTGCCTTATAAAAGCGTTTTTAAACGCTGACCTCTCCCTCTTTTGCAAGGTGCTGCATCAACTGTACATTACGGATTCAAGGTAAACGCCTAGTTTAGTTGTTACTGTTCTCCATCGTTTAGTATGGCTGTGAGACCTCAACTCAGCAAGTTAATGACAAAAATAGACTCATTCCTTCGAGATGGGGTGTTGGTGGAGTGCTGGACGGACGAATGCTTCAATAATGGACAAAACAAGCATCACTCCCGTGTGAGTGAGTACTTCCTTGGCAGTAGAACAGATGAAGAAGAGCAAGTAAGCCGACAAAGATCGCTGACCGACCTTTCAGATTACATTGAGAAAAGGCGAAGACCGTTCTGGATGGACGAGTCTCAATTAAGGTTGCAACATGGAAATGATAAATTAATGATGGGAACTGCTAATGACGGTTGAAGATGAAAAGCCACTCAGTAGGTACTATTTCCATGCATTCATATTCCGTGCGTGTTGAACTGAAGGCCTGTATAACAACAATAATAAACATGTAGAAATGCTACTGGCTTTACGTCGCACCGACACAGATAGGTCTTATGGCAACGATGGGATAGGAAAGGCCTAGGAGTTGGAAGGAAGCGATCGTGGTCTTAATTAAGATACTTGACTTACTTGACTTATTTCCTGTATCTCCTAAGTGGAGCATAGGGCATCAACGAACTTCCGCCACCGGACTCTGTTCTGCGCCATCGTCCTGATCTCTGTCCAGGTCTTTCCTCCTTTCTCCATCCCTTCTGCTATTACACTCCTCCTCCATGTGTTTCTTCGTCTGCCTCTTCTCCTGCTACCTTGTGGGTTCCATTCCAGGCCTTGTCTTGCTATGTTGTCTTTATCTCGCCGTAATGTATGCCCGATCCACTTCCATTTCCTACGACGCATCTCAATATCAATGGGTGTTTGACGGGTTTTTTTCCACAGTTCTTCATTGGAGATTACTTGTGGCCGCCATATCCTCAGGATATTCCTCAAACTTCTGTTCACAAATGTTTGAAGTCTGCTAATCAGGTGTTTGTTAGTCTTCCATGTTTTACACCCATAGAGCAGTACTGACTTGACATTCGTATTGAAGATGCGTAGTTTGGTGTAGGTGTTAAGTTCCTTAGATTTACAGATTGGTCTCAGCATTGCAAATGCTCCTTTAGCCTTATCCTCTATAGTTCCTCCTTCAGGGGTGACTATACTTCCCAGGTAGCAAAACTGGTTGACTTGTTCGATCTCTTGGTTTCCTAAAAATAATAGTGCCTTGTTTCGGTTATTATAATGCATCTCCTTGGTTTTCTTTCCATTTATCTTCAATCCCACCTCTGAAGCTTCGGTTTTCAAATCATTCAGCTTTGGTTCCATATCCTTAAAACTGTTGGCTAGCAAACACAAGTCCTCCAACCTGCCTGTCAGTCCCCATTGAATTCCTCTTCAGCGATTCGTTGCCTTCTTCATCATAAGATCCAGCACCATCAGAAATAGTATTGGTGACAGCAAACATTCTTGCTTAACCCCTGTGTTTACTGGGATGGGCTCAGACAACATCCCCTGATGTAAAACTTGGCATGTGTAGTTCTCATACATTTCTTGGGTTATCTTTATAATTTTCTTTGGAATCCCAAATTCTTTCATGGCTTTCCACATCTTCTTCCTCATTACATTATCAAATGCCTTTTCAAAGTCTACAAATAGCAGATACAGTGACGACTGCAGCTCCGTGGATTGTTCTATAATTATGCACAGTGTGTTGATCTAGTCTGTACAGGCGTAACCTTCTCTAAATCCTGCTTGTTCTTTTCTCAGCCTTGAGTTAACTCGCTTTTTGATCCTTTCTAAAATTATTCGTGAGAGTACCTTACTTGGTATCGAAAGGAGGGTAATCCCTCTCCAGTTATCACATTCCAATAAATCTCCTTTCTTCGGAAGCTTAATCAACAATCCTTTCTTCCAATCTGTGGGGATCTTCTCTTCTTTCCAAATCTTCTTGATAAGTGGGAACAGAATCTCGACTGAAGTACCCACGTCCACTTTCAAGGCCTCCGGTGAGATATTGTCCATACCTGCCGCTTTGCCATTCTTTAGTTGTTTAATGGCCCTTTAGATCTCTGTTCTTGATGGCGGTTCTGTACTGATAGCAACATCTTCCTGCTCTTCTACGGTCATCACCTCTGTCTCTTCTTCCTCGATTGTTTCACGATTCAAGATCTCCAGAAAGTGTTCTCTCCATCTTTCTAGCTGTTCTTTTTGTGCGGACAATAATCTCCCATCTTTGGCTTTCACTGGCTTGTCAGATCTAGAAAACTTTCCTGTTAGTCTCTTGGTAATGTGGTAGAGGGTCTTACTATCATTGTATTGTACTGCCGTCTCAGCTTGTGTTGCAAGATTATTGATAAATGCTCGTTTGTCACGTCAAAATCTCCTCTTCACTATTTTGTTAAGTTCATTAAAGTCAGTTCTAGCTTGTGCCTTCTCTTCTTGTGTTCTTGCGGTATTGAGTCTTTTCTTACATTCCTTCCTTTGATTCACGGCTTCCCATGTCTCAGAAGTAATCCATTCCTCTCTTCCTTTCTCCCTTTTGCCTAAGACCTTTTCACAGCTATTAATGTAGGTACTCTCTATGCTCTTCCAATTATGTTCAATATCCTGTCCTTCTTCCTCTCTTAGCTGTTGGAATCGGTTACCGGTACTCAATTCTAGTGAAAAATTTTGTTGCACCTTCAGTTTATCCCAGTTATACTTTATCCTCCTCTTTTGATGAATGTGCCTAGTACTTGCAATCTTCAGTCGGAGCGTAGCTACTACTAAGTGATGGTCACTTCCCACATCTGCCCCCCTCTTGTTCCTCACGTCCAAAAGGGAGGTTCGCCATGTCTTGCTGATAGTGAAATGGTCGATCTGATTCTCCGTTCTATGGTCGGGAAACCCACGTCACTTTATGGCAATTCTTATGAGGTAAGATAGTGCCTCCTATCACCAACCTGTGGTTACTACAAAATTCAATAAGTCTTTCACCATTCTCATTGCTATTACCTATACCATGTTTTCCCATTATATTTTCTACTCCTTGGTTACATTGCCAACTTTCGCATTCAGGGCTCCCATCACGACCATTATATCCCTTTTCTTTGCCTTTAACAGGGTTCGATGTAACTGACCATAAAATTGCTCTTTTTCTTCTTCTTCTTCTCCTGCCTCTGTTGGTGCATAACACTGCACCACTGTAATTGGTCTTACTCTTGATGCAAATCGAGCTACTAGAATCCTTTCTGAGACTGGGTACCATTCTATCAAACTCTTCCTTGTCTTTTGAGTGATCAGTAATCCAACACCCTCTCTATGTTCTTCTTCTCTTCCTGAGTACAGCAGTGTGTCCCCTTCCTGGGTTTTATCTCACCAAACCCAGTCCATCTCGTCTCACTCAAGCCTAATATGTCCAACCTGTATCGCTTCATCTCCCTAGATACTTCAGCCAATCTTCCTGCCTGCCACATTGTCTGTACATTCCACATTCCAATTCTCGTGTCCGATTTCATGCTAAAAGTCAAATCCTTTTATCCATCCGGCTTCTATTCGTTGATGTTTCTGTAATGGGTTAATCTCGGGCGAGTAGGTTATTGGCCTTCAGCACCCAAAGCCTGGTGAAGAACCTGCCTTCTAAGTAGCCAGGCCTACTGATTTTCTGTCGGGGTTTCTTCCCTTAGCCTTTGAAGTTCCCACTTCTGACTACAAGGCAGCAGTTCCTATTCTATTTTCCCCGCATAGGAGGGCTGCTTCGTCCGTCAGTACCACCGTTCCGAAGTCCATCTTCTCAGCCTTCACCGTAACCCTGGCAAGGGACCCTTACATGGGACTACCAGCCGGGCCAGCTGGACCATGTTACTCGCCCTTTGTCCTGACTTGTGACAGGCAGAAACATTGGGCCCAAGATACAGCCCCTGCATTTCCCTGGCGTGAAAATGGGAAACCACGGAAAACCATCTTCAGGGCTGACGACAGTAGGGTGTCGTGATACTGGCGATTACTACTTACTCAGTTGGCGGTTTGGGAGATGTGATACAATGGGCCTGGCTGAAGAAATCTGAAGTCCTCTGCTTCCTTAATTGCTGTTTAATGCCTTCGGCTGGATTGTTTATTACAATGTGTACAACAACTCTTGACTTGGTGACTTGGCGTACGCTATCCCTGACCCACGCTGGGTTGATCTGACCAGAAGACCACTTTCGGGGCGCACGACCTCACCCGACCTTCTCGAAGGGTGTAGAAACTTTCAACTACGTTGGAGCTTAAATCCACCCATCAGAGGGCTCTTCCAACGTGACTTGTATCTTCTAGAAGGGGAACTACGCCCTTGTTTTACAGGTATGTGGACGTGACTAACCATTGTTTGACCGAGCCACGTCACCCTCTGCTCGGGTCCTTCCTTCAGAAACAATGCTATTTCCCATATTCTGATTCTATTAAAAATTCTAGAAATTCTAATATTAATTCTACAGTGAATTCTCCTCTAGTAATATGTGAACGCTGATTGCGTGTCCGCTATCACACTATATGTATGTACACTCTCCTATAAGCAGCCTAGTTATGATTCAGCAACACCATTCCTCCGACATTCCTGGCCACAGGTTCGATCCTCGGAAGAAGTGGCTGTCCTGAGTTTGAATCCGGGACGGACACCACAGCGGTTCGAACCACTATCTCCCGAATGCAAGCTGATAGCAACTCGCTCGGTCCCGCAGAGATAATGACGAATAGGAAGATAACATCCATCGTGACTTTTGCGACTTTGCATGATGAGAAATGGAGAGCTCTCAGAAAACTTACCGCGGTGTCTATTAGCGACTTGTAATAATAATAATTTTTAAAATCCACGGCCTGTTTCCAGTCATTGTACTGCGTCAGGAATGGAATGAATGAAGCCCCATCTAGCGGCGTGGACAGGAATTGGCCGGCTGCCGACGCCTGTAGCACTCATCTGGGGCAGTGATTAATGAATGAGATGATATTGGAGAGTCTTTCTGGAATGAATTATGACAGGGAAAACCGGAGAAAAACCTGTCCCGCCTCCGCTTTGTCCAGCACAAATCTCACAGGCAGTGACCGGGATTTGAACCACGGAACCCGGCGGTCAGAGGCCGCCTTAGCCATGGAGGCACCTTTAATAATAATAATAATAAGAAGAAGAAGAAGAATTTCTATAGAAAAAGCAAATTTATGACAACTATAAAAGATGCTCCAGAATTTCTAATAACAGAAATTGGTCAAATAAGGAATATAAAGAAATTCAGAAACAATTCGAGAGAATGGTATGGGAAAATCCGCTGTAAAAGAATGGATACACAAGATGGAAAGAGGATATGGTGTTTGAGAGCGTGTGTATTCTGAAATTCTACTTGTTCCAAAACATTTCTCTTTTGTTCATTAGACAATTTCGTCTTCATAGAAGAGTTAGAATAATTGTATTTTCCGCTGTGGACATACTGAGGGTAAGCCAGCCACAATGCACCCCGTTAGATATGAACACGGACAGGAATATTGGCTGCTTGTTTGAATAGAAACAATGCGAATATTACGGAGAATTACAAGAGCTGCTTCCCCTCGACCAGACGTAAGTGATGTGGGAGCTTTGGCTAAATGTTTAGCGTGCTGCCCTTTGCTTAAGGTGGTCCCGGCCCCGTCACTATTTTAAGCTTCATTGGTTAATTCTCATGGCTAGGCAACCATCCTCTACATAACACTAATCACAGGGAAAAAATGGAAGGGATCCGACAGTTCGAAAAAATGAAGATATCGGCCAAAGGAAGACAAGGGCCGCGAAGGGCGTGAAAATGAAAGACTCCCTAGCCCTCGCAAATCTAATAGCGTCGGGGTCGGAAAAGAACAAGAGTTGACCAAGGGAGGTCGGATAGGATAGATGAAAGTGAGGAGCCTGGCACAAGTAAGTGGAAGCAATGCCAGGACTCAGCTGAGGGCCCCGTGGTCGCCAACCCACGCTCCAAAGTTCAGAGCCCCTGAGACCCCTTTTAGTCGCCCCTTACGACAGACGACGGGTGTTATTCCACCGCCCCTACCCACAGGGGGTTCATAGGGAGGGCCTCATCCTCATAGACGCGCAGGTTGCCCTCACAGGCCATCTGTGAGTTTACTAAACACATCTTTAGCAAATCCGTCCGTCCGGTCTATGGGCTTCATTTGTGTTTTATTCTCTGTGGAATTATCTGCCAGTGTTTCATGAGACAGTGATAGTTCAGCCAACATTGAGTAATCATAAAATCAAATCGTTAAATAATCACTCGAATAATTGCAGGCGTAGCTGTCACGGGACAGTAATATTCCCTGCTCACGTGCTGCTGACATTCCAGCGCTGAAGTTGTGGATTGCATGTTCGGCTTGAGAGCACATCAGCCTGACTCACCACTTCCTTCAAAGGCTCGTTGGATGAATGCTACTGGCGTTCGGTTCAGAGGGTCCCGGGTTCGATTCCCGGCCGGGTCGGGAATTTTAACTTTCATTGGTTA
The DNA here is from genome assembly GCF_040414725.1 of Anabrus simplex. Lineage (NCBI taxonomy): Eukaryota > Metazoa > Arthropoda > Insecta > Orthoptera > Tettigoniidae > Anabrus > Anabrus simplex. Next base: position 101,250,093 of record NC_090276.1, on the reverse strand, counting down.
ATTCCAACGGATCGGGGGGCGGGTGTTTGTGCTGTCTCCAACATCCCTGCAACTCACACAATACTATCCTGCACCACAATAACACGCAATTACGTACACATGGCAGATGCCGCCCCCCTCATCGGAGGGTCTGCCTTACAAGGGCTGCCACAGGAAAAGAAGACATTGTCAGTGGGAAGACCTAGCTACACTGGAGAGTGAAGTCCATGTGTCTTTAACAATTCTCTCGGCCGATGACCTTCGATGTTAGGTCCCATAAATCAAGAAGCAAAAGCTCCAAAAAACGCTCCTTCAAGACTAATGGCCTCAGCTACCGTGTGCCGCCATCTGGCTGTCTGCTCGTCAATTTCGACGTTCCGTTTTACTCTAGCCCCGCTAGATGGCAGGCAGAAACTCTCTTGGGCGTCTATGGCGGAGCTTTAATTAATTTTTTCAGGTGAACACCAAATGTGTGACCGGAGATCTTCTACATGCCGACATCGTACGACATGGAGTGCGAATGGACATTTTCCCCCCTTCAAAAATCCGACAACTTCCGCCGGGTTTGAATCCGCTGTCTTGGGATTCAGAGGCCCACACTCTACCACTGATCCACAGAGGTAGCTGAGTAACCTATGAGCTCATATGGCAACCGTTCTTGATACAATGCCCTTCTACAATACAACACCAGTCAAGATCTGGAGGATTAAAAAGCAGACAGATGGCATGATCACGTCAGAATACCTGCGATGCGCTTCTTGTTAAATGTTCATGAAAACATTGAGGGCAGACGAGTTATCTCACCTGTTTATAACAAATGTAACCGTCCTATACTTATTATTATTATTATTATTATTATTATTATTATTATTATTATTATTGTTACGGAGTATTGTGGATGCGCAGAGGTGAAAGAAGGTGCTGGGGTGAACAGGTCTCCAAATGCGAAATTAAAGTTAAGATAAAATTTAACAAGGTTATATTTTCTTTTCAAAATCAAGAAATGACAAGAATAACAGGAACACAATTGAAAATCAACAAGTTAAGAAGGTACAATTACAGTTTTTACAGAATTTGGGCTTCGAGCCCCGGACTCACAATTCTTGGACAATTAGCCCAACTTTACTCATACAAGATTTGACGAAGGGGCAGAAAACCCCAATAATGCCCAGGAGCACTTGCTCACAATTACACAGAAAAGCCTCCTCGAGGCACGCAGAAACAAATTTTTAGAAAGAGCAACTCGCTCTCAAAGTTCAAGCCTATCAAAGGCCACACCAAACTCCGCGTTCATGCTGTCCTCCAAGGACATATACACAGGGGTAAAAATACCCAACCTACTGAGGCCTATTCAGTGAAAAAAAAAAACAGAAATATTACATGGCCTCCGCAGTACCAACTTGAGAGGAGGCGAAACTGCACTCCAAATACACCTTATTTAAAACCTACTTGGCGCTAGGCCTCTAATGCAAGGGCTAATCCCATACTAAAGAGGTGACTTATAGAAGGAGACAATTTACATTACGTTAAGGAAGAAACGGTTGTGAAAATAAGTTCACCTCAACGCAATATGAGTGGGAGCTCGAGAGGGTTAAGCACTCTCTATCCCAATATGTAGTTTAAAAAGATAGAATTGATACCAAATGTCTTTACATTTTAGGGGAAAGTTACATGGTAAAAAGGCTTCGGACCTGCCCCGAGAGTTAAACTGCTGAGCTAGCAAGAAAATAAGTTATTAAACGGCCATTACCTGGTGGTTGAACTGCTGCCCGAAGAAAGAGGCGCTTCCCGCCCCCTGCTACGTACTTTACACACTGATAGATGTTACTGAAGTGGCGCGGAGACCCGAAAATCAGCAGTTTATATACCCTCGCGGAACATTCGAGGCCTTTCCTCAATGAGAACACCCGCCCACAAGAATTTTATTGGTCAACAACGAAAACCCCTACACTAGATGAAGAAGAAACACATTATTGGTGGAAAATTAATTACAGAAATTCCTTATTGGTCAAATTCAAAACTGGCGGAAAGAAAGGGTTAATATTGCCAACTTAAGCAATGACTGAAAGAAATTTAACAAAGAACAAACTTATGAATTCAAAATTTCTCCAAAAACACAGTTCTTTCACTTCGCACTAGGGTGCATAATTGTAGTCCTTCAGTAGTGCCATCTGGAAGTGAATGTCCACACTTCTTACTACTGGCAAAACAAAAATACATCGAAAACGACCCAGTTCAGAAACTTCAAAATTTACAAGTAGGAACATCTTCTGCGAAACTTGAGAATTAATATGGAAGATAAAGTTCAGGCTTCCTCCAGTAGAGGAGTTTTAACTGGCGCAAAGTTTGAATTAGCGGCGTGGAGGTGTACCACCCGGTACAGACCTCCCCCCCCCCCAAAAAGTTCCTCCAAGGGGTAGCACAGAGGAATATAAACTTTTGTTTCAAAATAAGGTCCAAGTTATGATGTTGGTATAGAAGTTAATTGCGGAAGTATTTACCAACAAGTTTTCTTAAAATGATTGGATCCAGTTTCAAAATTCTTTGGTTACTATTGATGCAATGTCTTTGTGCTTGTAGAAGTTGAATTCAGAAGGAAAAACCTTTAATTCTTGAAAGCCGAGAAAAATTTTCTAAGTCCACCAGATATTGTCGTTGAATTCAAAAATAGTAGTAATGCTGATATTAAATGTCCATGTAGCTGATTAAATATATATTCAAGGTTGATTAAGTTGGACGGCCAGGCCGGCCGCTGCTGCTTGTGTCCAGAGGAGGCCGCTCGGACCCCTCAAGTACCCTGAGATACCGCTCGCCCGCACTATGAGAGGAGTAGTGGAGTTGAAGCACGCCGCGCCCGTGGCGAACATACAGGTCGCGGGCGAGTTGCAGGTTGTGCGCCGCACATCAGCCTTGGCCGGGAGGAGGACTCCGGCTCGCCGTACACTGGTTGGCCTCACAGGAGAGGGGCGGGCCCTTACCCCGTCTCCGTGGCGGTACGGCGTCGCGCTGCTGCGGGGGAACTGAAACATTAAAGCTCGGCGGCAGAATTTTGTTGGACCAGATGATTTTAGGGTACATTCATTGTGGTGGAACTGAGGGGCCAGCGGCGTGGAGATATTTATTTCATTCAAAAGCCACTGTGTGTTGTTGAGCAGGAGACGGGAGCGTGGTAATGGCCATGGCAAGGACAGGATGGCAGTTTAACTGGTCGGGGAAGGTTTACAAAAATGTTTACATACAGGGAAACAGATTCCAAGGGCAGAAGGCCTTAAAAGTGAAACCCCTCGAACAAAAATATAACCTTCATATTTCTTTCAAAATTATATGAAGCAAGTTAGCACAGAAATTACACCGGTTTCACCTGTGACAGGTGAACCCTAAATATCCTCTCGGTGGCTGGATTGCTTAGCAATAAAGTAACGGGTGTAATGAAATCGAGAATAGTACACGGCCCATGAAATCTGGGGGCAAGCTTGCCCGCGGGAACAAAATTCTTGACCATCACCTGGTCACCTACCTTCAAATGGGTGGGTCTCCGTCCACGATCATATCTTTCCCTAACCTTTTCATGAGACACTTTAAGATTGGCTTTAGCCTTCTTCCAAAGATCTTTAATGTTATCTGGATTTATTGTCTCAGGTAGAATGTCACTCAGAGACCAGAGGTTAGAGAGCGGCGTGTTGGGAACAAACTTGAACATCAGCGAAGTTGGAGTAAATTTATGGGATTCATGAACAGCCGAGTTCAAAGCAAAAGCTAACCAATGCAGAGACGTGTCCCACCTAGAATGATCTTCATGATGATAGGCAATAAGGGCCGACCTAAGATTACGATTAACTCTTTCAGCAAGAGATGGTTGGGGATAATAAGCAGAAGTAGTCACATGAGATATGGACAGATCAAAACAGAATTTACGAAATAGATTAGATGTGAAAGCCTTGGCATTGTCAGACACAATATATTGACACGGACCAAAAGAAACAAAGATTGAATTTAAACAAGTAATAGCAGCCAGCTTAGTCGGAAATAACCAGGAAAATCTTGTAAAACCATCTACACATACAAAGATGAACTTGTTGGCATTTCCCTTTGACTGGGGGAAGGGTCCTACATAATCAATATACAGGCGTTCCATTGGGCGCGACGCTTGATGAGAAGACAAAAGGCCTACCTTGGTAGACATGGTGGGTTTACTAAGCAAGCAGGATTTACAAGCCTTTACTAGTTCACGAATTTCACCGTCCATACCTTTCCAGATGAACCTTTCACGAATCTTTTCCCGAGTTTTAAAGATGCCTAGATGCCCCCTAATGGGGTCTCATGATAGTACTTGAAGATCATAGGTACAAGAACAGCTGGAACGACAACTTTCATCATCTTATCATGCCTCGAAGGGCAACATAAAACTCCATTCGTCAGTACATAAGGGACGACATGTTCCCCAGAAGAAAGGGTTTCCATTATCGGAGCCAGCGTCGGATCTTCACGTTTGTATTTCTCAATGTCCCTAAAGAGCATGGGAGCATCTGTGAAGATGGCATTAACCTCAGATAGCATGGAATCGGGAGGTGATGAACTATCGACCGGTTCATGGGTCTCGACGTCGTTGGAAAACATACGGCTGAGTCCGTCTGCAACAACATTTTCAGTACCTCTGATATGCCTAACGTCAAATTGGAATGCCGAAATTCGGATAGCCCACCGGGCTATACGACCAGTACGACGCGGCCTACCTAAGACCCAGCTTAGGGCTTGATTATCCGTCTCCAAGTCGAATTTGACATGTTCCAGATAGAGACGGAACTTTTCTAAGGCAAATAAAACTGCCAAACCTTCGAGCTCATAGATGGAATACTTGGCTTCTTGAGCCGATAGAGCCCTAGATGCATAGGCGATGGGTCGCCTCCCTAGTTCAGTCTCTTGAAGAAGGACTGCAGCTACCGCCGACGACGGCGCGTCGGTTTGGACGATGTAAGATGTTTAGACTCTTCAGCTAGGGGAATTTGATTATAGGCCTGATTCAAATCCAAGATGGTGAAGAACTTAGCTTTACGAAACCATGAAAAACAAGAATGAAGGTCAGGAAGGGGCACAGATTGTAACACCACCTTCCGATTGAGAGCCCTATAGTCAATGACCGGCCTGAAGCCACCTTGGGGTTTCGGGACTAGAAAGATAGGTGAAGAATACGCTGACTTAGAGGGTCGAATAATACCATCCTTTAACATTTGATCAATGATTTCTTTCAGAGCCTTTATTTTAGGTGGAGAGAGCCTATATGGTGGAAAACGGACAGGAATCGAATCCGTGACCTCAATTTTGTATTCAATAAGGTCAGTAACACCAAGAGTATCAGAGAACACCTCTGGAAACGACTGACACAACTTACGAATACTATCAGCCTGCTCCTCAGGTAGATGTCTAAGGTCTAACAACATCTCATCCTAGGTAGGCGAAATAGATGAACATGATGCAGAATTACATTTCAATAAGGGGATTTTACAACTGGAAGCAAATTTGAAAGTGCACGACCTACTCTGAAGATCGAGCACAAGACCAGTGTGAGAAATAAAGTCAGCTCCCAATATAATTGGGCAAGACAAGCGCTTGGCCACAAACAATTTGACTTTCCAAGTAAATTTAAAAAATACGAATTTTAACATATAAGGAACCTAAAATTTCTAATGGAGAAGAATTAGCCGAAACATATTGAACAGAAGATGAGCAATAGTCAGGAAGTTTACAAACTATTTTCAATTTGGAATACCATTCAGCTGAAATAATAGAACACACACTGCCTGAATCTAGTAAGGCTGTTACAGGCTCATTATTTAATTCAATCTTAAGAAATGGAACAGGTACGGGGGTATCCGCCGCAATCCTAAGACATTTCTTAGGGCCTTCAAAAGATAGATTAGAAGACTGACATTTCCCCGAAATTTCGACATTTTTACTAGGGGCTGAGCCTCGGGAAGATGAAGTAGTCGACTCAGCCGAAGCCACTAGTCACTTATTATTATTGTTGTTGGAAGTTGCACCCGAAGTTGAGCAAGAGGGGGTGCTGTTAGTATTAGGGCAGTTCTTGGCAATATGGGAGAACGCGCCGCATTTAAAACAGCCTTGAGATGACCCTGCTCCATTCCTTGTCCCACTAGACTTGATTGATGGGCACTTGTTCCGAAGATGGTCAGGCGACCCGCAAGCATAACACTTACGGGGTATGACTGGTCGGGGAGGTGGAGGCCGAGGATTACTAAAAGAAGGAGGGGGTTCTTTCGCAACACGCAAGGAATCGGCGTATCTAACTCCTTCAGCCGATACAGCCATAGCTTCTAGCTCAGCGAAAGTTTGCGGACGCGACGCAAAACACAAGTATGATCGGTAAGGTGGTGAAATACCTTCTACAATAGCCTGTACAATCTGATCTTCAGTAAAATGAAGAGCAAACACCCTGGTATAGAACTTAATATCTTGGATGAAATCTGCCAAGTTTTCATCCAACTGCTGTACACGATAATAGTACTTCTGAATCAGGGATGACCTCGCACGAGCAGGAATGAAATTTGCAAGAAGGTGTGCATGAAAATCTTCAATGGATGACTGTTCCGCTATCGCTCTAACAATTTTGTCCGAGAGAACACCAATTGCATAGGGATAAATTATCTGTAAAATTTGACACGGAGAAAGAGAAAAAACAAGAGCATGGTCCTGAAACTCAACTAAGAACCGTAAAAATGCAATTACGTCACTGGTAGAGTTAACCGAAAACTTAGAGATACCTCTAAGCAACATTGCTAATGGATGCGGCAAACTGCTGAAACCCCGAGACGTAGTAGGAAGGGGCCTAAGTGGCGGAAAAGAAGATTCGGAAGGAGCATTATTTAACACAAAGGGTGAAATGGACTTGCGACGATCTGACATATTTTCTGATGGTGCAGATGTACGTTCGGTTGTCGCCTCAGTACTACTTCCTTCCTCTTTCGAGGAATCCTCCCCACTAACAATATTTACTACCATAGGTTGGTCGACTTTAGGGATGGCAGGTCCAGATAACAACTGACTAACCTTATTAGACATTTCGGACAAGTTTTCAGCAAGGGCACTAGCTTCCTTACCCTGAACGTCATTTAACTTCAGAGACAATAGATCACATACCCTATTATAAAAGTGGTACAACCTAGCCTGTACTCTTTTGAGTTGATTGGGAGATGGATCACCCACTTCAAAAAACTAACTACAGATGCTAGCTTAGTAGTATTATTATTGATCGTGCAGAGAGCGTCGTCAATCTCTTTTTCTCCCAAAATCGGGATGGTAATAGGTAAATCAAGGGAATCTTTTAGCTTATTGGAGTCGACTGCAACCGTGCCTCCAGATTGAACATTTCTGAGAGATAGTTCGTAAATTAATTTCTCTTTACGCAAATAGACAGGATGAAGAACCTCGCGAGGGCCGGACATGATGCCAGAACAATTTCGACAAATGAAAAATCAACAAATTCCAGCAACTGAGAAAATTGTTAGAGTTCGAAAACAAGGCAATGTTTAGCCGTCAAAAGGGGCTAAATTGAGACCCATTCAACCACGCTCTGCTACCACTTGTTACGGAGTATTGTGGATGCGCAGAGGTGAAAGAAGGTGCTGGGGTGAACAGGTCTCCAAATGCGAAATTAAAGTTAAGATAAAATTTAACAAGGTTATATTTTCTTTTCAAAATCAAGAAATGACAAGAATAACAGGAACACAATTGAAAATCAACAAGTTAAGAAGGTACAATTACAGTTTTTACAGAATTTGGGCTTCGAGCCCCGGACTCACAATTCTTGGACAATTAGCCCAACTTTACTCATACAAGATTTGACGAAGGGGCAGAAAACCCCAATAATGCCCAGGAGCACTTGCTCACAATTACACAGAAAAGCCTCCTCGAGGCACGCAGAAACAAATTTTTAGAAAGAGCAACTCGCTCTCAAAGTTCAAGCCTATCAAAGGCCACACCAAACTCCCCTTTCAAGCTGTCCTCCAAGGACATATACACAGGGGTAAAAATACCCAACCTACTGAGGCCTATTCAGTGAAAAAAAAACAGAAATATTACATGGCCTCCACGGTACCAACTTGAGCGGAGGCGAAACTGCACTCCAAATACACCTTATTTAAAACCTACTTGGCGCTAGGCCTTTAATGCAAGGGCTAATCCCATACTAAAGAGGTGACTTATAGAAGGAGACAATTTACATTACGTTAAGGAAGAAACGGTTGTGAAAATAAGTTCACCTCAACGCAATATGAGTGGGAGCTCGAGAGGGTTAAGCACTCTCTATCCCAATATGTAGTTTAAAAAGATAGAATTGATACCAAATGTCTTTACATTTTAGGGGAAAGTTACATGGTAAAAAGGCTTCGGACCTGCCCCGAGAGTTAAACTGCTGAGCTAGCAAGAAAATAAGTTATTAAACGGCCATTACCTGGTGGTTGAACTGCTGCCCGAAGAAAGAGGCGCTTCCCGCCCCCTGCTACGTACTTTACACACTGATAGATGTTACTGAAGTGGCGCGGAGACCCGAAAATCAGCAGTTTATATACCCTCGCGGAACATTCGAGGCCTTTCCTCAATGAGAACACCCGCCCACAAGAATTTTATTGGTCAACAACGAAAACCCCTACACTAGATGAAGAAGAAACACATTATTGGTGGAAAATTAATTACAGAAATTCCTTATTGGTCAAATTCAAAACTGGCGGAAAGAAAGGGTTAATATTGCCAACTTAAGCAATGACTGAAAGAAATTTAACAAAGAACAAACTTATGAATTCAAAATTTCTCCAAAAACACAGTTCTTTCACTTCGCACTAGGGTGCATAATTGTAGTCCTTCAGTAGTGCCATCTGGAAGAGAATGTCCACACTTCTTACTACAGGCAAAACAAAAATACATCGAAAAAGACCCAGTTCAGAAACTTCAAAATTTACAAGTAGGAACATCTTCTGAGAAACTTGAGAATTAATATGGAATATAAAGTTCAGGCTTCCTCCAGTAGAGGAGTTTTAACTGGCGCAAAGTTTGAATTAGCGGCGTGGAGGTGTACCACCCGGTACAATTATTAATTAAAATTAATTCAAAACTTGTACTGAAGGTTATATTTCTTTTAGAACTTCAAACTTAACAGTTTTTCATAACGATGAAACATCAGGTATAATGACAATTTCAGAAATTGGAAAATTCAAGATTCAGACCTTGACAGTTCTGAGCTACAAGCCCCTAGGTTACAATTCTAGAGATACCGGATCCAGTTTACATCTTTAATTCGAACAAGGAATCATTTACTCAAGGGCACTTGCTCCCAAAATACAATATCTAACCTTCCAGAGGCACTCGTTACTATTACAAAAACTTGAAAAGAGCTAACAGGCTCTCAGTTTCCTACAGCCCGCTCGAGGCACTACTACAATCTCTCGCCTCACAAGGCACAAATTACAAATGGAAATTGCTTAATACAGGGGTATCTAGTACCCAACCTATCGGGCCTTTGCGAAAAAAGAATAGGTTAAGTAAAACGGCCCGAACACAAACTGAATGGAGGCGAACACTGCGCTCCAGATAATTAAATATTAAAACATACAGGGCTCTCGGCCGATGAAAGAGGGGCCATTCCCAAACTACTGAGATCGCTCGCATGGAAATATCTTCAACATATTACAGCAAGGTTGCAAAACGTAGTCACCTCAAAGCAAGTTGAAGGGGAGCTCGAGGGGGTAACTCACTCTCTATCCCCGACTTATAGTTAAATATTTTATGAAGTTTTTACATTAGCCGGAAGAAAAGTTACATTTTAGAAAAGTATTGTTACATAATTAAATATTCGGACCTTCCCCTCGAATAAAGCTGCCATGTGGCCACTACCTTGTAGATGTTCTGCTGACCGAAGAAAGAGGCGCCCCGCCTCCTGCCTTAACACACACATAGAAAGACGGCGATCAATTGACAAGGAAACATGAAAAGCCGCAGTTTATATACCCTCAGGGAAGGTTCGAGAGAATTCAGGACACACCCTCTTAATATTTATTGGCAGATTCGAAGTGAACAAGAAATGCGGGATTGGTTGAAAATTAATTACATAAATTCGTGATTGGCTAGATTCAAAACTGGCGGAAAGAAAAGGATGTATTGGCAACCCAAAAATAAATGAACATAGATTCAGTTTTTAAAACCTAGAAATACGAAACTTCTTAAAGTTGTAAGTTCTTTCACCTTGCACCAGAGTTTTTTGTTAGTGACATCTGTGGAAAAATGTCCAAACTTCTTGAGGTATAGCAAACAAAACAAGGAGAAATTCAATCAGTTTAGAAAACTTCACAGTAACACAATTCCTTAATTTTTTCAGTGGTGACATCTTCCGAAAGTTCCAACTTGTTGTGTTATCAGTTTCGCTTTTTGACCGATAGAGGAGTTCATTAAGGCGCTTATTTTGAATGTGCGGTGTTGAGGTGTACCTCCCGGTACAATTATTATTATTAGATTTAGTATTTTCACTTGCCTTGTGTGACAACAATGGTGCACCACCGCATTCTCTATGCGGTCCGTCCTTAATGTCGTAAGATGTGGCTGCAATAGTACAGTAATTTGAAGGGGGTATGCCAAGTAGCTCCGCATGGCCGCATATGTCGCTGTTGATGTACAACTCCGAGCTACAACTGCAGTATAAAACCCGGAAAGTGTAAGTCCATTTACAGTTTGCAAATATTTTATAGATAGTAATGCTTGTGCACTAGTAGTCCTTACAATTAGTTTGAAAGTAATAACAATAACACATATAACTATCATTATTAGTATTATCATCCTCTATGGTGTAGTGGTTAGTGTGATTAGCTGCCACCCCCGGAGGCCCGAGTTCGAATCCCAGCTCTGCGACGAAGTTTGAAAAGTGGTATGAGGGCTGTAACGGGGCCACTCAGCTTTCGTAGGTCAAATGAGTATAGGGGTGTTCGATTCTCTCCTCAAAAATACTCCAAGTAGTTTTCTGTGGTATCTCACTTCTCCTCCAGGCAATTACCGGGATTAAGGCCGTGCCTCCCTCCTCCTTGCCTATCCCTTCCGATATCCCCTTCCCACAAGACCCCTGTTCATCCTTCCCACAGACCCTCCAGGCGGTAGGGGTGCTAAGTGCGAGCCCTGGAAAGTAAAGGGATTAAGAAACAAAGAAAGGCCGGCTGTTTTGAGAGCGTCTGACATCTGACGAAGGCTCTTGGCCTGTACATTTGCAGAGTTCTTTAAAAGCATAACAATTTCTTGCTGTATATTTTAAATTATTAAAGAAAATGTAGCATTCCGCTTGGCTAATGCACCCGCCAGTACTTCAAGGCCACCTGAACCGTGAGAGCGCTGAGCGGGAGGCATGGTAGAGGACGTGGCAAGGGGTGGGCGCGCATGAGCAGACGTATTCCTAGTTACTGTACTTGATGGACAGGAATAGGAGCTCTTTTGCTCCCCAGCGGTTGGAAAGTGTTCATTGCACTCAAAATTCCTCTACATTTAAGTGAGAATTCGGTGTCTGGATTAAAATTAAATTCCACAGCAGCTGATGATGTTCGATTAGCGCGGCTCAATATGGGATAAAGGCCCAAAATAGTCTTCTAAAATATACCATAGGTAAAGACATTCTATTCTTTTTGGTGAGAGGTTTCATATGGTTATAGCCAAACAGTCCTCCTTCGCCCTTCTTCAAAACACGCCGCTTGTGGCCCAAACCACAACAAAATGGAATTCGCTGGGGTTTTTTACAAGAAACCAGTAACGGGGAACTAGCAGCCACATATTAATACCGGAGCTGAAATCTAGGTATTTTAATTACCAACATAAATCTTGAATGGTTTGCCTCCACATATTCTAAGCCTTCGTTATGCTCCTTAGAAATCGAAACGTTTCCAAAAGGCTTCTAAACGGAACCATCTGAGAAGTCTGTAGTGGACAGAGAACTCTAATCCCTGGAGCATCCGATAAAACAGTTCCATTTCCCTCGGCGAGGAATCACTTGGCATTTTTCATCACGAGCAAGGGACGTGACCTCAGCCAGTTAAAGGTAAAGAGAGCCATACTTTAAAGTTGCAATAGTGCCGACCAAGCAACTGGCTACTAGCCTGCATTCTGGACATAGTGGGTTAGAACCCCACCATCGACAGCCCTGAAGATGTTTTCGCGTGGTTTCCCATTTTCAGCAAGCAAATTCTGAATCTGTGTCTTAATTAAGGCCACGGTTGCTTCCTTCCCACTTGTAAGCATTTCGTACTCCAACGTCGTCGTAAGACCTAAACCAAACCAAACTCCAAAGGGCCTTGCCCTATCAAGCGACCGCTGCTCAGCATGAAAACCTGCAGATTACGAGGTGTCGTGCGGTCATCAAAACGAATCCGTTATTCTTGGCTTTCTAGACCGGAGCCCCCATCTCACCGACAGATAGCTCCTCAATTGTAATCATGTAGGCTGAGTGGATCAGAGCTCAGATGCAAGTAAAAATCCCTGACCTGGCCGGCAATCAAGCCCGAGACCTCCGGGTAAGAGACAGACACACTACCCTTATACTGCCGAGCCGGCTGACGTAAAGAAAATTGTAGAAAAGTTAAAGTACAGAGAATGTCGCATGTAAGGAAATCCTTGACTGAATATTCATCTCATTGACCGTCATATCTTGAAGAGTTTCATGCAGTTATTATTATTATTATTATTATTATTATTATTATTATTATTATTATTATTATTATTATTATTATTATTATTATTATTATATTTACGAATTAACCAACATCAGCGCTCGGAAAGAGCTGTGTAGTGTAGAGACATGCAGGTTTTCCTCGTTGTTCACGTGTTCCTGACGTGAGCCCTTCATAAACAAGCACCAACTCCGCTCTGGATCGATAACGTGTTCAGGCTACAGAGATCAGGATGTGAATCAAATCAAATAATGTTGATATGGCAGTGTCTTACTCCGCATGAAAACTGCCTGATTACTCTCACACCATGGTTGTTGTTCGAAAAAACTGTCAACATCAGAATGTTGGCCAGCAGGTGTTTGTAGACTATTTCTAACCATTAAATTGCGCGTCAAAAGCCTGGATTCAATTCCAAACCTATGCGTAGTGTTCATATGGAGTCAAGGCATGTGACGCTGTTGAAGGCAATGTTAAGGCTGGAGCTGAACCCTTGGTGTATTTCGAGAGGAGTAGGCTATGTGCCGGCACCGATTGCCAGATGCCCAGGTTGTCTGTAGGCGTGCATCAGGCAAGTGGAACACTGGGAGACTAAGTTCTGGCTAGTCAATCCCCGCAGGGGCCTTTAGGAGTCGTAGCGAGTTAGATCACTGTGAGGCGCGCTCGCTTGGCTCAGTCCGGTAGTACTTGGAAGGGCTCAAGTGCGACAGCCTCATATCGGTAGATTTAATGGCACTTTAAATAACTCCTGAGGGACTAAATTCGGGCACCTCGGCGTCTCCGAAAACCGTACAAGTAGTTAATGGGATATAAAGCCAATATTATTATTTTAAGAAACAGTAATATAGCGAATATAAGTACAATCTGTGGATAAGTTACTGTGAACACTGAAAATGTGCATGAAACTTTGGAATAATCGACAATTTGTCCCTCGAGATATCTATTTTGACCCCTAACGCGGGATACAATTGAGGACCGAAGATGGCAAAAGGTGAAAATAGCGAAATATAAGGCGATGAATTAGCCACGCCGGATATGGTGGTAACATTTATCCGGCTGAGTTTGATGAACTAGTCGGCGGCTCGCGCTGTCATATCACTCATCTGAACCACTTAATTAAAGAAATGCAATTTATAGAAGATAAAATTAATATTGTTATGAGACGTACTCTGGTGCGGTTCCATTGTGCTCCTTCACCCTTAGGGACAATAGAAAATGTAGCTTTCTTAACCCATCTATCTTCTCTCTACACATTTCCTTACGGTTTTAACTCCACAGATATTGCAGATAAATCTTTGGCACCCCTATTCATGTTCTTTGAATAATAGCCTAATGTACTTGAATATTCTTCGACTTGGATATTTGTGAAGAAGGATGCCAGCGCTTCGGCGATCGAGAGTTAACCCTAGTTCTGACAAGGACCAAACCACTTGAACTGGTGCTGAGTTACAGTAAAAAGTAACACGTTCCATGTGTCTCGGTTATGGCCGTCCACAACGCCAGATGACTGCCAACATAAGAGACAGCCGGCACGGTTGTTAAGTAACATTGTGTGGCCATCTATCCGTACCTTACATCACAGCCTGCACGGTTGTTAAGTGTCGTTGTGTGGCCATCTATCCGTACCTTACATCACAGCCTGCAAGGTTGTTAAGTGTCGTTGTGTGGCCATCTATCCGTACCTTACATCACAGCCTGCACGGTTGTTAAGTAACATTGTGTGGCCATCTATCCGTACCTTACATCACAGCCTGCACGGTTGTTAAGTAACATTGTGTGGCCATCTATCCGTACCTTACATCACAGCCTGCACGGTTGTTAAGTAACATTGTGTGGCCATCTATCCGTACCTTACATCACAGCCTGCACGGTTGTTAAGTAACATTGTGTGGCCATCTATCCGTACCTTACATCACAGCCTGCACGGTTGTTAAGTGTCGTTGTGTGGCCATCTATCCGTACCTTACATCACAGCCTGCACGGTTGTTAAGTAACATTGTGTGGCCATCTATCCGTACCTTACATCACAGCCTGCACGGTTGTTAAGTAACGTTGTGTGGCCATCTATCCGTACCTTACATCACAGCCTGCACGGTTGTTAAGTAACGTTGTGTGGCCATCTATCCGTACCTTACATCACAGCCTGCACGGTTGTTAAGTGTCGTTGTGTGGCCATCTATCCGTACCTTACATCACAGCCTGCACGGTTGTTAAGTAACGTTGTGTGGCCATCTATCCGTACCTTACATCACAGCCTGCACGGTTGTTAAGTGTCGTTGTGTGGCCATCTATCCGTACGTTACATCACAGCCTGCACGGTTGTTAAGTGTCGTTGTGTGGCCATCTATCCGTACCTTACATCACAGCCTGCACGGTTGTTAAGTAACGTTGTGTGGCCATCTATCCGTACCTTACATCACAGCCTGCACGGTTGTTAAGTAACGTTGTGTGGCCATCTATCCGTACCTTACATCACAGCCTGCACGGTTGTTAAGTGTCGTTGTGTGGCCATCTATCCGTACGTTACATCACAGCCTGCACGGTTGTTAAGTGTCGTTGTGTGGCCATCTATCCGTACGTTACATCACAGCCTGCACGGTTGTTAAGTGTCGTTGTGTGGCCATCTATCCGTACCTTACATCACAGCCTGCACGGTTGTTAAGTGTCGTTGTGTGGCCATCTATCCGTACCTTACATCACAGCCTGCACGGTTGTTAAGTAACATTGTGTGGCCATCTATCCGTACCTTACATCACAGCCTGCACGGTTGTTAAGTAACATTGTGTGGCCATCTATCCGTACCTTACATCACAGCCTGCACGGTTGTTAAGTAACGTTCTGTGGCCATCTATCCGTACCTTACATCACAGCCTGCACGGTTGTTAAGTGTCGTTGTGTGGCCATCTATCCGTACCTTACATCACAGCCTGCACGGTTGTTAAGTAACATTGTGTGGCCATCTATCCGTACCTTACATCACAGCCTGCACGGTTGTTAAGTAACATTGTGTGGCCATCTATCCGTACCTTACATCACAGCCTGCACGGTTGTTAAGTAACATTGTGTGGCCATCTATCCGTACCTTACATCACAGCCTGCACGGTTGTTAAGTAACATTGTGTGGCCATCTATCCGTACCTTACATCACAGCCTGCACGGATGTTAAGTAACGTTGTGTGGCCATCTATCCGTACCTTACATCACAGCCTGCACGGTTGTTAAGTAACATTGTGTGGCCATCTATCCGTACCTTACATCACAGCCTGCACGGTTGTTAAATAACATTGTGTGGCCATCTATCCGTACCTTACATCACAGCCTGCACGGTTGTTAAGTAACGTTGTGTGGCCATCTATCCGTACCTTACATCACAGCCTGCACGGTTGTTAAGTAACGTTGTGTGGCCATCTATCCGTACCTTAGATCACAGCCTGCACGGTTGTTAAGTAACGTTCTGTGGCCATCTATCCGTACCTTAGATCACAGCCTGCACGGTTGTTAAGTAACATTGTGTGGCCATCTATCCGTACCTTACATCACAGCCTGCACGGTTGTTAAGTAACGTTCTGTGGCCATCTATCCGTACCTTACATCACAGCCTGCACGGTTGTTAAGTAACATTGTGTGGCCATCTATCCGTACCTTACATCACAGCCTGCACGGTTGTTAAGTGTCGTTGTGTGGCCATCTATCCGTACCTTACATCACAGCCTGCAAGGTTGTTAAGTGTCGTTGTGTGGCCATCTATCCGTACCTTACATCACAGCCTGCACGGTTGTTAAGTAACATTGTGTGGCCATCTATCCGTACCTTACATCACAGCCTGCACGGTTGTTAAGTAACGTTGTGTGGCCATCTATCCGTACGTTACATCACAGCCTGCACGGTTGTTAAGCAACGTTGTGTGGCCATCTATCCGTACGTTACATCACAGCCTGCACGGTTGTTAAGCAACGTTGTGTGGCCATCTATCCGTACGTTACATCACAGCCTGCAAGGTTGTTAAGTGTCGTTGTGTGGCCATCTATCCGTACCTTACATCACAGCCTGCACGGTTGTTAAGTAACATTGTGCGGCAATCTATCCGTACCCTACATCACAGCCTGCACGGTTGCTAGGTAACATTGTGCGGCAATCTATCCGTACCATACATCACAGCCTGCACGGTTGCTAGGTAACGTTCTGTGGCCATCTATCCGTACCTTACATCACAGCCTGCACGGTTGTTAAGTAACGTTGTGTGGCCATCTATCCGTACGTTACATCACAGCCTGCACGGTTGTTAAGCAACGTTGTGTGGCCATCTATCCGTACGTTACATCACAGCCTGCACGGTTGTTAAGCAACGTTGTGTGGCCATCTATCCGTACGTTACATCACAGCCTGCACGGTTGTTAAGTAACGTTGTGTGCCATCTATCCGTACCTTACATCACAGCCTGCACGGTTGTTAAGTAACGTTGTGTGGCCATCTATCCGTACGTTACATCACAGCCTGCACGGTTGTTAAGTAACGTTGTGTGGCCATCTATCCGTACCTTACATCACAGCCTGCACGGTTGTTAAGTAACATTGTGTGGAAATCTATCCGTACCTTACTTCACAGCCTGCACGGTTGTTAAGTAACATTGTGTGGCCATCTATCCGTACCTTACTTCACAGCCTGCACGGTTGTTAAGTGTCGTTGTGGTGCCATCTATCCGTACCTTACATCACAGCCTGCACGGTTGTTAAGTGTCGTTGTGTGGCCATCTATCCGTACCTTACATCACAGCCTGCACGGTTGTTAAGTAACATTGTGTGGCCATCTATCCGTACCTTACATCACAGCCTGCACGGTTGTTAAGTAACGTTCTGTGGCCATCTATCCGTACCTTACATCACAGCCTGCACGGTTGTTAAGTGTCGTTGTGTGGCCATCTATCCGTACCTTACATCACAGCCTGCACGGTTGTTAAGTGTCGTTGTGTGGCCATCTATCCGTACCTTACATCACAGCCTGCACGGTTGTTAAGTAACATTGTGTGGCCATCTATCCGTACCTTACATCACAGCCTGCACGGTTGTTAAGTAACATTGAGTGGCCATCTATCCGTACCTTACATCACAGCCTGCACGGTTGCTAGGTAACATTGTCCCTCCATCCATCAGTACCTTACATCACAGCCTGCACGGTTGTTAAGTAACGTTGTATGGCCATCTATCCGTACCTTACATCACAGCCTGCACGGTTGTTAAGTAACGTTGTGTGGCCATCTATCCGTACTTTACATCACAGCCTGCACGGTTGTTAAGTGTCGTTGTGTGGCCATTTATCCGTACCTTACATCACAGCCTGCACGGTTGTTAAGTAACGTTGTGTGGCCATCTATCCGTACCTTACATCACAGTCTGCACGGTTTTAAGTAACGTTGTGTGGCCATCTATCCGTACCTTACATCACAGCCTGCACGGTTGTTAAGTAACATTGTCCCTCCATCCATCAGTACCTTACATCACAGCCTGCACGGTTGTTAAGTGTCGTTGTGTGGCCATATATCCGTACCTTACATCACAGCCTGCACGGTTGTTAAGTAACATTGTGTGGCCATCTATCCGTACGTTACATCACAGCCTGCACGGTTGTTAAGTAACATTGTGTGGCCATCTATCCGTACCTTACATCACAGCCTCCACGGTTGTAAAGCAACGTTGTGTGGCCATTTATCCGTACCTTACATCACAGCCTGCACGGTTGTTAAGTAACGTTGTGTGGCCATCTATCCGTACCTTACATCACAGCCTGCACGGTTGTTAAGTGACGTTGTGTGGCCATCTATCCGTACATTACATCACAGCCTGCACGGTTGTTAAGTAATGTTGTGTGGCCATTTATACGTACCTTACATCACAGCCTGCACGGTTGTTAAGTAACATTGTGTGGCGATCTATCCGTACCTACATCACAGCCTGCACGGTTGTTAAGTAACATTGTGTGGCCATCTATCCGTACCTTACATCACAGCCTGCACGGTTGTTAAGTAACATTGTGTGGCCATCTATCCGTACCTTACATCACAGCCTGCACGGTTGTTAAGTAACATTGTGTGGCCATCTATCCGTACCTTACATCACAGCCTGCACGGTTGTTAAGTAACATTGTGTGGCCATCTATCCGTACCTTACATCACAGCCTGCACGGTTGTTAAGTAACATTGTGTGGCCATCTATCCGTACCTTACATCACAGCCTGCACGGTTGTTAAGTAACGTTGTGTGGCCATCTATCCGTACCTTACATCACAGCCTGCACGGTTGTTAAGTAACGTTGTATGGCCATCTATCCGTACCTTACATCACAGCCTGCACGGTTGTTAAGTAACGTTGTGTGGCCATCTATCCGTACCTTACATCACAGCCTGCACGGTTGTTAAGTAACGTTCTGTGGCCATCTATCCGTACCTTACATCACAGCCTGCACGGTTGTTAAGTAACATTGTCCCTCCATCCATCAGTACCTTACATCACAGCCTGCACGGTTGTTAAGTGTCGTTGTGTGGCCATATATCCGTACCTTACATCACAGCCTGCACGGTTGCTAGGTAACGTTGTGTGGCCATCTATCCGTACGTTACATCACAGCCTGCACGGTTGTTAGGTAACATTGTGTGGCCATCTATCCGTACGTTACATCACAGCCTGCACGGTTGTTAAGTGTCGTTCTGTGGCCATCTATCCGTACCTTACATCACAGCCTGCACGGTTGTTAAGTAACATTGTGTGGCCATCTATCCGTACCTTACATCACAGCCTGCACGGTTGTTAAGTAACGTTGTGTGGCCATCTATCTGTACCTTACATCACAGCCTGCACGGTTGTTAAGTGTCGTTGTGTGGCCATCTATCAGTACGTTACATCACAGCCTGCACGGTTGTTAAGTAACATTGTGTGGTCATCTATCCGTACCTTCATCACAGAATGCACGGTTGTTAAGTAACGTTGTGTGGCCATCTATCCGTACCTTACATCACAGCCTGCACGGTTGTTAAGTGTCGTTGTGTGGCCATTTATCCGTACCTTACATCACAGCCTGCACGGTTGTTAAGTAACATTGTGTGGCCATCTATCCGTACCTTACATCACAGCCTGCACGGTTGCTAGGTAACGTTGTGTGGCCATCTATCCGTACCTTACATCACAGCCTGCACGGTTGTTAAGTAACATTGTCCCTCCATCCATCAGTACCTTACATCACAGCCTGCACGGTTGTTAAGTGTCGTTGTGTGGCCATCTATCCGTACCTTACATCACAGCCTGCACGGTTGCTAGGTAACGTTGTGTGGCCATCTATCCGTACGTTACATCACAGCCTGCACGGTTGTTAAGTAACATTGTGTGGCCATCTATCCGTACGTTACATCACAGCCTGCACGGTTGTTAAGTGTCGTTCTGTGGCCATCTATCCGTACCTTACATCACAGCCTGCACGGTTGTTAAGTAACATTGTGTGGCCATCTATCCGTACCTTACATCACAGCCTGCACGGTTGTTAAGTAACGTTGTGTGGCCATCTATCTGTACCTTACATCACAGCCTGCACGGTTGTTAAGTGTCGTTGTGTGGCCATCTATCAGTACGTTACATCACAGCCTGCACGGTTGTTAAGTAACATTGTGTGGTCATCTATCCGTACCTTCATCACAGAATGCACGGTTGTTAAGTAACGTTGTGTGGCCATCTATCCGTACCTTACATCACAGCCTGCACGGTTGTTAAGTAACGTTGTATGGCCATCTATCCGTACCTTACATCACAGCCTGCACAGTTGTTAAGTAACATTGTGTGGCCATCTATCCGTACCTTACATCACAGCCTGCACGGTTGTTAAGTGTCGTTGTGGTGCCATCTATCCGTACCTTACATCACAGCCTGCACGGTTGTTAAGAACATTGTGTGGCCATCTATCCGTACCTTACATCACAGCCTGCACGGTTGTTAAGTGTCGTTGTGGTGCCATCTATCCGTACCTTACATCACAGCCTGCACGGTTGTTAAGAACATTGTGTGGCCATCTATCCGTACCTTACATCACAGCCTGCACGGTTGTTAAGTAACATTGTGTGGCCATCTATCAGTACCTTACATCACAGCCTGCACGGTTGTTAAGTAACATTGTGTGGCCATCTATCCGTACCTTACATCACAGCCTGCACGGTTGTTAAGTAACGTTCTGTGGCCATCTATCCGTACCTTACATCACAGCCTGCACGGTTGTTAAGTAACATTGTCTCTCCATCCATCAGTACCTTACATCACAGCCTGCACGGTTGTTAAGTAACATTGTGTGGCCATCTATCTGTACCTTACATCACAGCCTGCACGGTTGTTAAGTAACATTGTGTGGCCATCTATCCGTACCTTACATCACAGCCTGCACGGTTGTTAAGTAACGTTCTGTGGCCATCTCTCCGTACCTTACATCACAGCCTGCACGGTTGTTAAGTAACGTTCTGTGGCCATCTATCCGTACCTTACATCACAGCCTGCACGGTTGTTAAGTAACGTTGTGTGGCCATCTATCCGTACCTTACATCACAGCCTGCACGGTTGTTAAGTAACGTTCTGTGGCCATCTATCCGTACCTTACATCACAGCCTGCACGGTTGTTAAGTAACATTGTGTGGCCATCTATCCGTACCTTACATCACAGCCTGCACGGTTGTTAAGTAACGTTCTGTGGCCATCTATCCGTACCTTACATCACAGCCTGCACGGTTGTTAAGTAACATTGTGTGGCCATCTATCCGTACCTTACATCACAGCCTGCACGGTTGTTAAGTAACGTTCTGTGGCCATCTATCCGTACCTTACATCACAGCCTGCACGGTTGTTAAGTAACGTTCTGTGGCCATCTATCCGTACCTTACATCACAGCCTGCACGGTTGTTAAGTAACATTGTGTGGCCATCTATCCGTACCTTACATCACAGCCTGCACGGTTGTTAAGTAACGTTGTGTGGCCATCTATCCGTACCTTACATCACAGCCTGCACGGTTGTTAGGTAACGTTGTGTGGCCATCTATCCGTACCTTACATCACAGCCTGCACGGTTGTTAAGTAACATTGTGTGGCCATCTATCCGTACCTTACATCACAGCCTGCACGGTTGTTAAGTAACATTGTGTGGCCATCTATCCGTACCTTACATCACAGCCTGCACGGTTGTTAAGTAACGTTGTGTGGCCATCTATCCGTACCTTACATCACAGCCTGCACGGTTGTTAGGTAACGTTGTGTGGCCATCTATCCGTACCTTACATCACAGCCTGCACGGTTGTTAAGTAACATTGTGTGGCCATCTATCCGTACCTTACATCACAGCCTGCACGGTTGTTAAGTAACGTTCTGTGGCCATCTATCCGTACCTTACATCACAGCCTGCACGGTTGTTAAGTAACATTGTGTGGCCATCTATCCGTACCTTACATCACAGCCTGCACGGTTGTTAAGTAACGTTCTGTGGCCATCTATCCGTACCTTACATCACAGCCTGCACGGTTGTTAAGTAACATTGTGTGGCCATCTATCCGTACCTTACATCACAGCCTGCACGGTTGCTAGGTAACGTTGTGTGGCCATCTATCCGTACCTTACATCACAGCCTGCACGGTTGTTAAGTAACATTGTGTGGCCATCTATCCGTACCTTACATCACAGCCTGCACGGTTGCTAGGTAACGTTGTGTGGCCATCTATCCGTACCTTACATCACAGCCTGCACGGTTGTTAAGTAACGTTGTGTGGCCATCTATCCGTACCTTACATCACAGCCTGCACGGTTGTTAAGTAACGTTGTGTGGCCATCTATCCGTACCTTACATCACAGCCTGCACGGTTGTTAAGTGTCGTTGTGTGGCCATCTATCCGTACCTTACATCACAGCCTGCACGGTTGTTAAGTAACGTTCTGTGGCCATCTATCCGTACCTTACATCACAGCCTGCACGGTTGTTAAGTAACGTTGTGTGGCCATCTATCCGTACATTACATCACAGCCTGCACGGTTGTTAAGTAATATTGTGTGGCCATCTATCCGTACCTTACATCACAGCCTGCACGGTTGTTAAGTAACATTGTGTGGCCATCTATCCGTACCTTACATCACAGCCTGCACGGTTGTTAAGTAACGTTGTGTGGCCATATATCCGTACCTTACATCACAGCCTGCACGGTTGTTAAGTAACATCGCTGAGTAGAGAATCTTACGGTAGACGTGGCAGGGTGTAGTTGCCAGGCTACCTGACTCACAATTAAGAGGCTACTGAAACACAACTCGTTCGCTGACGTTTTATTCTTCCGTGAAGCGGAACATTTACTTGTGCAGTCACAATCGGTTATAACGACACTGAAGCGACCGCCAATCAAGCTCGTTACAGGCGACAGTCGCACAGACAGGTTCTCCTTTTCTTCCTAAATATCTGGAAGTTTTACGCTGCACACTTACATAGTTAATTAAAATAATTAAGGTACAACGTGCAAAACTTATTAGTGGAGTAGAACTGGGAGGAAATTCACTGGCTTCCGCTTGAAGAGTTGCGGCTTAAACCATCTAAGTAAATATTCTTCAATATCTTTGTGCTCACTTGATTCTTTCAGATTATTCTTCGAAAAGAGACTTATTGTCCCTCTGCCGTTCCATACACCTAGTTCGTTTGCGATGCTCGCATTTGTACCCCCGTTTTGGAATGTGTGACGTTTCTTGAATATTAAACACTTTGCTTTTCGTTTACGGGATCTTCACAGCGATGCTTGCCTTCACTCTTTAACGGACAGAGTGATTTGAAGCCTATAGAAATAAACGTTGCATTGTTGTCACCAATCTCCAAATACGTAATAAACAAACATAAACACTAGACGGACGTTATGGCCGATATTTTATTCCAAAATGCGGTCAGTTTATGTCGTAATAAGCTCCTCTTTAAACACAGTGTTAGTTCTATCCAATATACCATTAAGAACGATGTATCTTCCCTCGTACATAAACGTAATAATACTGCATTATACAACAAGCCTACAATGGCAATAATTAAGACACGAGTATGCTTATAAAACGAGTGAAGCGCCTTTTACATAGTGTAGTCATTAAGTTCTGAGACTTAACGCCTCGATGATAGGCACCCACACGACTCTGTATGTTGCACACGATGCCGCATTACTCGGCGCACACCTACACAGAACCACATCCACCCTCAAAATAGTCGCCGTTGGCCATTATACACGTTTGCCAACGTTGGTATAGCTGCTGGAAGCACCGCTGAAAGCAGTTGGCAGGAAGATCCCGTATGGCCATCATGACCTCTTCGGACGACTGAAATCTGCGCCCACGTAGGCGTGCTTTCAGACGAGGTGCGAGATCAGGTGAATACGGAGGGTGTGGCAAAACTGTCACCTGTTGCCTTGCGTTGGACAAGGACAGAGCAATGTACAGGGTCGTTGTCGTGCAGCAACAGCCAATGCTTTGTACACCAAAGCCCAGGTCGCTTACGGTGAATTGCGTCGCGTAAACGGTCAAGGATCTCCCTGTAGCGGGTTTTGTTTACCGTCACACCCTCTGGGAGGTATTCCGTGTGAACGATTCCTTTTCAGTCAAAAAGCAGTTCCAGTTTCTGTCGTGGCCTTTTCCAGGTGGTGGATTGTCGTTTCAGTTGCGAATCGTAAAGGAAACACCATGTTTCCTCTCCAGTTATTAGCCGGTTGAGAAACGTCGGATCATCGTCAGCGCTACTGATGAGGTCACCACAAATCGTCATGCGATCATCACGTTGGTCTTGCGACAGGATTCGTGGCACACTGTGCTGGGTGTTGAGGTCATCCGTCAGAATTTTGCGGCAAGTACCATGGCTGACCCCTATTGCTGCTGCGTGATCGTCCACCGATTCCAAGTGGTTAGCTCGCACCAACGTTGCAACTTCTTGGATCTTGCGTTCCGTTCGAACTGTTTGTGGCCGACCAGTACGCACATCATCTTCCAAACTGTCTCGTCCTGCATGTGCAGTGGTACTTTAATTGGAAGAAGGTATCGTGATTCGTAAGTAATTTGTAAAAGTTTATCGAATTACAATGGGTAACTCACGTAAACAAGTGAAGGCTAAAGCCCGTATCGCCCAGCCCGCGAGCAGGAGTGCCACCCCACTCTCTAACGGCAAGGAAATAAACAGTGACAGCCCACGCTCTCATGTGGCAACTGCTGAAACTACGCGGGAACAAGTGAAGAACACCAACCGTTCTGTAAATTCACAGAACAGCGCTGCCAACATCTTGACCTGCGATGATTAGTGCACCCGATCGGACACTTTGCAAACCAGTGTAAGCAGGGAGGTTATAGATACTACGGTGTCACTAACGTTGGATAACCTCATTAGGAACAGTTCACTCCTCGACGAACTTGTAGACAGAGTAGCCGAGAAGGTCATACAGAAACTTAAGGAAAGTATTGATTTTAATACTGATGTAATCAGAGAATTAAAATGTGAACTCAGCAGACGAGACGAGGCAATAACTGATCTTCAACGACAGTTAGACGATAGGACAGATGAGCTGGAAAGTTATCAACGTCGGAACAGTTTACGTATATTTGGAGTACCTGAAACTTCAGGAGAAGACACGGACAAGCGCATTCAGGAGATTGCCACTCGGATCAATGTTCCACTTGATCCCGCGATGATCGACCGTTCGCACAGAGTTGGTGCCAGAAGTCACAACAAAACCAGGCCCATCATTGTGAAATTTGTTTCATACGCCTACCGAAATGCAGTCTTCAAATCAAAGATGCTGTTAAAGAATAGTGGTATAACCATACGGGAGGACCTAACTAAGACCCGTACTGACATTCTCAAACGTGCTGTAAGCCATTTCGGACTAAATTCAGTGTGGACTATGGATGGTGTTATAATGGTGCGCGCTGGTGATGTGAAACATCGAGTGAAGACGGAACGGGACCTCGAGGAACTGAAGAAACGCTACCCAGCTCCACTGAAATGATGCGGCGCGATAATTCGTATTCCTGTGCATCACTTGATTACTGGAATTACCTTGGACGAGAAGTAAAGATAATTCTGGTGAGGCTAACAATTCAAAAGTTTCTCTTTCGCAACCATTCTATTTAGTGTAGTATATTAGTTATAATTTCTTTTACATTTAGAAATAATTGCTAACGCGATTGATTTTATACACATTTTCTACACTTTTTTATTTCACTTCACATAATTTCCAAATCCTTAAATTATTCTTATATTGATATAGGCTACTAACAACATCATACTTCTTGAACGATCTGTTATTTATCTATTGTGTTTAAATTTTTGTACTATATTGTACTCATGACAAGTAATGAGTGTGTCTTATCTGACTTACTACACGGTGTTAGTGTGAGAAACACAAGAAATCTTCAGGTCATTCATATCATTTCTCAGTCTCTTGTTGACTCCTCCCATATATCTGAGTTCCGGCACATTTTTGGCAAGAGTTCGTTTGATATTATTGCAGTAAGTGAAACATTTCTCAAACCTTCAGTACCATATTCTGCCGTCTGTATCGATGGGTATAATATTTTCCGTAATTACAGATTAAACACAGCCGCTGGTGGTGTTGCAGTTTATTTGAAGAATAGCATAAAATGTAGTGTACTTAGTAAATCTCCTGGAGAGTACAGTAAGAAACCTGAGTACATAATCCTTGATATAGCCCTTTCAGATACTAAAATTCTTTTCGCTTGTATATATCGTCCACCAAAAGTAGGGTCCATGGATACATTCCTGAATGATATGTATTCTCATGTATGAATTATAAATATATATTCGTTGTGGGAGATGTTAATGCTCGTTTCGGCACTGGGACGTTTGAAAGCAATAACATACGCGATGTGCTCAACGCTTGTAACCTCGACTGCCTTCCATTCAATCCAACCTTTCATACTGCCACTTCCGATAGCACTCTCGACATAATCTCATCGAACTGCAATGAGTTGGTAGTAGAATACGGACAGGAACCAGCTGCCGGTTTTTCTGGTCATGACTTGCTGTATGCTGTATTCACTTTATCCACGCCAAAACAAATTCCTAAAACTATTCTTGTTCGAGACTTCAGTAAATTTGACGTGAACAATTTTCGTGCTGACGCTGAATTACTACCCTGGTATATGTTTTTTCAGTCTAATGACGTAGATCAAAAAGTATCTCTCTTCAACAGCTTTGTACTTTTACTCTATGACAAGCATGCGCCACAAAAAAGAATTCTCGTAAAACACCGGTCATCACCATGGTTCAATAAGCGTATTAAGGAATTGATAAGCAAACGGGACAGAGCTAGGAAGAAATTTATTAAAACTAAACTTCCAGATGATTACGAGCAATTCAGGGTCCTGCGTAATGAGACAAAACAAGTAATTAGGAACACTAAAGTGAAGTATACGTACAACATCTTCCGTAATTGTAAGAGCACCTCAGCTTCTTGGCGTGCTGCAAAATCTCTTGGTATTGGAGTCAGTCACTCTCTAGATAGCCAGATGCCTGTTACTCCATCTGAATTAAGTGAATATTATATGACATCAGTCTCTAACTCCAACTCTCCGAAAGTATCAGAGACTGCCAAACATTATAGACATCTCACTCCAAGTAACAGAGATAAATTCTATTTCATGTACGTACACCCTTCACAGGTAGAAAAATCAGTCAGATCAATACGAACTAAAGCTAAAGGTCCAGATAATATTCCAATATCCATGATTTCTACCTGCATGGACATATTTCTTCCTGCCCTTGTGCACTTATTTAACTTCTCTCTACAGAATGGAGTTTATCCCTCAGAGTGGAAGCGTGCCAATGTACGTCCTGTGCCCAAAAAGAAAATACCAACAGTCTGTAGTGATTTTGGGCCTATCAACATCCTCTGTGCACTTAGTAAGGCACTAGAAAAAAAATGTTCATGAGCAGATATGTGAATATTTGTCTAAATACAACATTCTAAATCCCTACCAATCTGGCTTCAAGAAGGGCCATAGTACTACTACTGCTCTTCTGAAGGTTACAGATGATATACGTGCGGCCACCGATAAGAGGCAGCTTACTATCTTATGTCTCTTTGATTTCTCTAAGGCATTTGACTCTGTTAATCATGAGTTGTTTCTTGCTAAGCTGAAGTCAATTGGCTTCTCCCAGAGTGCTCTGTCGTGGTTTGAATCATATTTGTCAAATAGATCACAAAGAGTCACGTTCGTTGACGGTCGATTCTCTAGCTGGGAATCAGTAAACTGTGGCGTACCACAAGGATCAGTCCTCGGTCCTTTATGTTTTTCTATTTATATTAATGACATATCTGAAGTCTTTAAAAGCAGTAGCTTTCACATGTATGGGGATGACTTACAACCTTACTTCCACTTTTGTCCCACTAACGCATCTTCTTCTATAACGCATTTTAACCATGACATCTCTCGATTGATTGAATGGAGCGCAAATCATAACCTCCAATTAAACGTGGCTAAGACCCAGTTTATTTGCATAGGTTACACAAAACTCCTGAAAACTGTTGACCTCAAATCCCTCCCAGCAATAAAAATTCTAGAGACAGATATTCATTATAGTGACACCGTTAACAATCTAGGTCTAATTTTCGACAGAACCTTATCCTGGTCTGATCATACGTCAAATGTAATCCGAAAAGTTGTGTCATCCATGCATATTTTGAAACGTAACGTGTCATGTACACCACCTTTCATGCGAAAACTACTTGTTCAAAGTCTTATATTTCCAATAATTGACTATGGTTCAGTCGTATACAACGACTTATCTGAAACTTTGAACATAAAACTACAGAGGGTACAAAACGCATGTGTTCGTTACGTTACAAATGCCAGGCGTGATGAACACATAACACCCTATTACATACAGCTACAATGGTTGAAACTCCATGAACGTCGGGAAATCTCAGTAGCTGTTGCTACGCAGAAAATTCTCAAACTGAAGACACCATCCTACCTTTATAATGCATTTAAACCTATGGAGTCGGTACATAACAGAGATAATAGGTTTACAAAAACCACCCTTCAAATTCCCCTTCATCGTACCACTAAATTTAACAAATCCTTTGTTTGCACTGCATCACGTATCTTTAACGTCTTTAATCTTCACCGTTTCGCAAGTAACACTAACTGTACCCAACTAAAGCAGTTCTTAACATGTGTCTTTCTGGAGGAGTACGCAAGAGGCTGAGATCAGGCATTCTTGTGTCGAACAATCAGGAATATGTATATTTCGAATAAAATTGTTTCTCTGCTTTAGCTTTATATTCTTTAAACCCATGTAGTCCAAAATAACAGAAGGGCTTAATGATTTACTTTCTTACTTATTATATAATGTATGTCTTAACCTTACTGGATTTGGTATCTGTATTTTCATTTTTTTTAAGTTTCTTGTTTAGTTTAATACTTTAATATTATAAAATGTAGTTACTGTTTTCATAAATCTGCATTGTATTATAAGAAGACGCTGCATAAAGGGGCTTTTCAGTCTCAGTGGCATGTAAATCATGATCAATAAATTCAATAATTCAATTCAATACTAAAACGTCGGTGCCACCTAAACACAGCAGTGCGACTCAAACCTGCTGCATCATTTCAAACGTTTCGGCAGCGGTTTTGTCTAATTTCTGGCAGAACTTGATGTTCGCCCGTTGCTCAAACTGTGACATGACAAGGTCTGGCAGTCGCATTCAAACCACTGTCACAACAACGACCGTACGTCTGCTTCCAGTGCATGCACTCGACTGTCTCTTGCAGGGACGAAGGACTAACTAACATGGTAACACAGCACGGCGCCACCTATGCGCTATAGTGCACCGCAGCGCCATCATGCGATCAGTCCTAGAAGTCCATACGAGTGTCTTAATTACCATTATAGGCGAATTGCATACGACTGTATATGCTCGACTATAATTATAAATCTATTTTTAAATATCTGTCGAGATGTCGCTTGACAGTTGAGCGCGGAGTGCATGCGCTGGGTTATTGATTTTCCGTGAGGGGATCAGAGACCTTGAGATCAAACTGTTGTATCATGAGCCTCATTTCGGCATCGTCAAGCATAAATAATATTAAGTAATTCTGTCTGCTTAACAGCTTCGTTCAAGAGTGCTACCGCGTAGGGACCAATGCACAGGTTAATTTGAAATTAATTGCAATAGAAACAATATAACAATCACTAAAAGACTAGTCTACAAAAAGTGATTTATTTGCTTTCTATAAAACAAATTCACTTAACTAACGCTGAAGAGAATACTGTAACACCGAGCGAGCTGGCAGTGCGGCAGCCATGAAGAGTGTTTTCCGTGGTTTCCCATTTTCTCACCGGGTAAATGCTAATGAATCTTAACGGCTGCTTCCTTCCCACTCCTACGCCTTTCTATCCAATCGTCGCCGTAAGACCTAGAATACAACAAAATGTTACAAAGGTAATTAAAGTATTTTTTAAAGTGATACAAGCGATCTTCTTTCTCAAGGTAGTAAGAATTAATTCAATTCAATTATTTTTCAAGACAATAGTTTTTCCAACATGAAACTCTTTTTCGATGGTCTTTGATAAGTCTCCGTCTTCTAAACTGTGATTAACTTGCATCTTGGTGATACTTCATATGTGTTCGTGTTGCATGAAGCCGGCGCGCGCCATTTTGTCCGCTACATTTCTGTGAGTAGGATCGCCTATCGTCATTGGAGTGTACAGTACTCTTCTACCATGTGTATTTACCACTTCCGTTACTTCACTCGTGCAAGTGCACTCCTCTGAGGCTCAGTTGTGTGGTTTGGTTGTAAAAGGATCAACGATATTTATTTTATCAAAATATACAGACACGGCCAACAAAATATTCAACGAACACTTGCCAACAATGTTAGACAAAGAATAGAGACCTGGTGAATCCATCATTCACAGAACACGATAGAAAAATATTATTTATTCAGTTGATTTTCTTAAAAAATTCTTCAAAATTATCAGCAAACTGTTAAATTCTCATAGCTGAGAAACACGTTGTATGACACTGACCCGTTTAGAAAGAAACTCCCCTGTTGGTGGGTGGTGGGGGCAGCCTAGCGCGATCTGCCACTATGAGACCGCGGAATCCACTGCCTGTCGTACGAGGCCACTAAAATGGCCCGCAGCGGATCTCGGGTTGGGGGAGCACAGGGCCCTTAACTGAGTCATGACATTGCTTCCACTTACTTGTGCCAGGCTCCTCACAGTCCGACCTCCCTTGGTAAAAACCTTTGTTCTTTCCCGGAACCGACGATATTTCGTGTCGAGGTCTACGAAATCTTTCACTTCTACGTCGTTCACGGCCCTTGTATTTTTGGCCGATACCTTCAATTTTCGAAGTTTCAGACCCCTTCCATCTTTTACCTTTTGATTAATGTCAATAGAGAATGGTTCTACTTTATCTTAAAATAATAATCACCACCACCTTTCACGCAAAGTTCACAATAGATGTCCATTGATGGAGCCACAATTATGCTGTTAAATCCTAGAAGGACAGGTTATCACAAAAACATGTTTAGCTCAGTTTTGTTTCGCGTATTTAGACGCTCAAATAGCTTTGTGCAGATCTCTTGGAACAAGGAATTCACGTGCCGTATGTGGTGACTTAACAAAATATGACCTTTCTGGAAGGTTGTTAAACTGTAGACTCTGTGGACTCTGTCGTCCGCAGAACACCGAAGGCAATGGCTGTAGAATGTGCGGCACATTTCGCCGACACAGCAAATTTCAATAAATATTCCTTCTATGTATTTATTTACTTTTACTATTCCTTTATTTTCTACTGCTTTCATGCCGCCTAATATTGAAGTTGATAGATTTCCTTCGGGTTGGTGCGAGATCGACAATAATGGTGAAAGTGTCGCCTAACACGAGCGATTGACATCGTGAAGCACTCTGACGAAAGTTCTTGGCTTTTAAATTTTCAGAGTGTTTTTAAAAGCAAAACAATTTCTAACTGTATATTTTCGAATTATTAAAGAAAAAATTTCCACTCTATTGGCCAAATCGCTCGCCAGCCATACGCGTGAGCGGTCAGTCATTGACTCGTGCTTTGTCGACAGTATTTCACGTTGACTACACAAACATGTATCATCATTTTCTAGCTCCAGTTTTCGCGGTGTGGTGTACAAGCGCTCGCCATTTCCTTCTGCGAGAGTTTCTGTTCCTCAACATTTTCCCATTTCACATTTTTGCCTTCCTGCTGGTTTTCCCCCCTCACTTCTCTGTCACAATCTACTGTCCTTGGAAAGCGAATGGTCGTATCACTATAATTGTGTAATGTTGTACCATGAAGGAAATCTGCCCCGCACTAGTCAGTCGCTCCCAGGCCTCCTCAGTTCATGTAACTCCAACTACCACAGCTTGGATTTGATGGGGAACATATTTCTGAATGGACGAGACGAGGTCGAGGCATGACGTCAGTTTTGAGGAAAACATGTTTATTAAATATAATCAAGAAATACGAAAGGTACAGTAAAAATATCATCAAATGTGACAAGAAATGCATGACTCAGATCCTTCTCAATAGTTATAGAGTTCATCTTGAGGATCAAAATGTACTATTACAATAATACCGATACACATACTTAACATTTAGCAAGAAATTTCCTGAACCTTTGCACTTAAACACTGTGACCTGTGGCTGGCTTATTAATTCTTTCCACTTCAGATGAGTATTTGCCCTTTCCTGCACACTTTACATTGCAGTGGGAGTCCCTAACCTTAAAAGAAAAACGAATTTTAATGCGTTTCGGGGTTTCACCCCCCTTTTCACTCCCTCCACTGTAATATAATGGTGTCCAGTAGTTTGGGAGGGTACGTGCTACTGAATACGAAGGGCACAGCTGTACCTGAACAATATTATTGCTGCTAAAGTATAGTCCGTCTCTTGCCTTGTTACTTATTTTCGCTAGATGGCAGCACTCGCCTAGCAGCGGGCACAGAAGATAGTTCCTGAAAACAGGGACTAGGAATATTTTTCGTTGTTTTTATTCAGCAAATTTAATGCGAATTTCCGTGCTGTGTATCCGTCAGTAACTTGTAGAACTGTCTGTGTAAAGAAGTTCCTCGATGCCCACAATCTCATAATTCCGAGCTGTTATTGTAGCGAGAGCTGGCACTTCGCAATATCCTCTTGACCAAGACGTCAAGTGCCTTTCGCTCCTCTACATTCGATAAGAATTGATTTTCTGCAGCCGCGAACAGAGCTATTGAAACAGAGCCTGTTGTTCTTGCTGCTATTAAAGGAGGCGTGCAGACACGTTCAGACATAGTCTCTCCGGTTCTCAGAACACAGTGCTCTGATTATACTGTGTGCTCGGCAGTAGATAGCGAGATCAGAGGTTCAAAGCCGGCAGAGTCCATTCGACATTCCACGTAAAAAGTCTCTGGGGATATATTTAGTCTACGCCTCAGAAAACTCAAAGATATATTTCCAAACAGAGATCCATTTCCCTGCCATCTGATCTAGTAAATAGGAATTCCAAAAACTGACGCGAAGACAGCTTGAAGGCCCAGGATAAAGGTAAGAAGTGTAGAGGATCGATTGTCCAGACTAAACAGGACCAGATAAGAACTAGAGTGGTGGTGGTGATTATTGTTTTAAGAGGAAGTACAACTCGGCAACACCAATTAGAGGAAAGACATGGCGAGGATTCGACACTTCGAAAAATGAAGGTATCGGCCAAAAAAGGCAAAGGCCACGAAGGGCGTGAAAATGAAAGAATCCCTAGGCCTCGAGTGCTCTAATGCCCTCGGGGTCGAAAAGAAACAAGTGATGACCGAGGAAGGTGGGATAGGATCGATGAAAGTGAGGAGCCTGGCACAAATTATTGGAAGCAATGCCTGAGGGTCCCGAGGTCGCCAACCCTTCTAGTCGCTTCTTACACCGTCCCCACCCACAGGAGTACTGTGTTTTTCTTTCTTTCTTAATCCGTTCACCCTCCAAGATTGCTTTTTCCCTCGGACTCAGCGAGGGGTCCCACCTCTACCGCCTGGAACGTGAGACTTTCGGTCGGGTAATACAGGTGGGCAGGAGGACCAGTACCTCGCCCAGGCGGCACCACCTGCTATGCTGATCAGGGCCCTTGTTGGGGGGGGGGGGAAGATTTGAAGGGATAGACAATGCAGGGGGAAGGAAGCGGCCGTGGCCTTAAGTTAGGTGCCATCCCGGCATTTGCCTGGAGAAGTGAGAAACCACGGAAAACGACTTAGAGGATGGCTGAGATGGGAATCGAACTCCACTCCGGAGGGTGAGTGGACCCCGTTCCAGCCCTCGTAACCCGTTTCAAATTTCGTGTCAGAGCCAGGAATCATACCCGCACGTAATCACACTGACCACTACAGCACAGAGGTGGACATTAATCTGTGAATTAAAAGCAGCTCTGTCCGTTCCATCCGGCCCTTCTACTGGATATGTTAACTCGATATTTAAGAGGGACAAAACAAAAAACATCCATAAAATATTGAATTTGTCACATAACGCTCAGTACGACGAAGTCCTTAGGGACCATAAAATGAACCTTTTCCCAGATATTTCCCAAAACTCCTCCCTCTTGATGGGCGGTATTGCTCCACTAGCTTCGTAAGAGGCAATGCCGAGGCTAATTTCAGCATCTCCCTACTTTGTGGTGCCATCTCTTGACGTCCTCAAAAGAAGGTACAGTTCTTCGGCACTCCGATGACCACAAAGGTCCAGAAAAAACTGGCACAAAAGCAAATAGATGCAAATGCCTAAAAATTATACACCTTCCTTGGTCAACTCATGTTATTTTCCGATCCCGACGGTATTAGAGCACTCAAAACCTAGGAAGTTTTTCATTTTCACGCCCTTCGTGTCCCTTGTCTTTCTTTGTCCGATACCTTCATTTTTCGAAGTGTCGGATCCTTTTCATTTCCTCCCTCTGATTAGTGTTATGTAGAGGAGTACTTCCTCCTAAAACAATAATCACCATTACTACCTCACCCGTCCTCTCAAGTGGAAGGTACCTGAATCTTCTTCCCATCGTATCCTAGAACAGGCAGGGAAAACTGTCCGTGTATTCTACTGTACGTAGGGGATGTAAACTATTAGGGGAACGCACTTTTGAACCCAGAAGAGCTGAGCTCAGATTCTCTGTTAGCTTGTTTAATGTTTTCAGTACACGACCATTGTAAAGAAAAAGGCGACGACCGCAGAATGAATGTCTTTGTCTAATGTATCGCCGTAATTTGACTGCTCACGTGTTCACGTCGAGGAAAAGAAGTTAGAGCTGATAAATGATAGGAAAATAATGTGCTTACAAGACAAGAAGCTCCATTAGCGGGAGTGTCTTTAAAAGTTTGGTTAACGGGAGATTAGAGCTCGGCGGGTAATATCGTCAGCGCGCTAAGTGTGAAACTGTTCAAGTGTTCGCGCCCACAGCATTCAACGCCTCTTAATTTGGGGGCGTGGGTTTATGACCACGAGGTCCTTAGCTGGGTCCTGCCATTGCTTCGACTCCTCATTTTTATCGTACCTCCCTTGGCAAAGCGACCCCTATTAGGACATTCGAGGCCTACAGAGTCTTTCACTATCGCGTACTCCTTGGCCCTTGTCTTTCTTTGGCTTTTTTTGATGTAGCGGACCCCTTCCCTATTTTACCTCTGATTAGTGTTGAGAATGGTTGACCAACGGTACTTCCTCTTAAAACAATAATCATCACCACCATCCTCACCATCAAGAAACCGCCGCTCAATATTTGTTTTCCTGCTTTGTGGGTATCGAGTTCTAACCCTTACTCTTTCTAATAAATGCACTTACTTGATTAACTAGCACTCCGTTAATTGTACACACATTAAATAATGTTCTGCACAAAGCCGGAAGAGGAATTTAAGATTCCCAACGGCGGAGACTCCTCCAGGACACACAATGACGGTTGTGCTTTTGTGGTCTTCGGCCACTCCAGAAATAACTTACATCAGTGTGGACAATAATACATGAGCAGACATTCGGATGCTGGGGGCAAGTCGGAGTGTCTTGGAATCTCGTCCAAATTTCACATTGGAAAATAACCTAACGGATACATCAGGGTACCACAAAGGCATTCAACAAACAAGATACAGGTTTCAGGACATACCGAGAGTCCCACGCCTTGGAGCAGCCTTTATACCCTGAAGTCTTACATTCAAAAGCACAAACAAAAATCTAAACACTTATCAATGCACATGCCCCGGTAAATGAGAATGATAGGAAAAAACAGAGAAAAACTGGAATCCACTTGATAACCTTCCTCAGAAAATTCCACATAGAAATAACATCATCCTCCTTGGAGACTTAAATGCACAGACTGGTAAAGAAAAAAGAAAATTATTGGAAATTATCCTGCCCACAATAAAACAAATAGAAACGGCGTAAGGGTAATAGAACTTCGCAAGGCACACAATTTAATTCTTAAATCTGCAGCTTTAAGAAAATTACCACGAAAACAAAAGGCGTGGGTATTCCCAAATACCAATCTAGGGAAATTCCAACTCGATCACGTAGCAATCAAAGAAACCTTTCACGACGAACTCATGAATGTTGGACTCGGACCGGACCACTACCTCTCCAAAATTAAGTTCAAAGTCACCCCAAACAGGAAATACAAAGTAAAGCAAATTAAGGGTCGGAAGTGCAGCATGGATGACTTCACAAGAGCAACGGAAACAATTCAGTTTGGAGAATATCAAGGAAGACCTGATCAGATAGCACCTCAAGTGAAAATTAGAAAGCACGCCTGGTGGTCACCAGCATGTGATGCACACACAGAAACAAGAAAACAGAAGAAGGCAAACTAAATTTCATTACAATTAGTAAAATGGTACATAAAATATGAAAAGGGTTAAAAAGGCACACGAAAACAAAACTCTGCTCCAAATTCATGAATAATTTACCAAAAACAATACGAGAAGCTTCGACAGAACATTCAAGCAAAGTTATCAGCGTACAAACTAACACAGAAAATTGCAAGATACTAGAAGGATAGTTCGAGAAAGTCTTAAATTGTGAACTAATCCTCGAAAAATTTGAATCAGTCCAAATAACTTTGAAAAGCCAGATTCAGAAACGCCCGAAAACTGAAGAATTACAAAAGATCATTTCAGAACTAAGAAACAACAAAGCATCTGGAGAAAACCAAATAGTGGTCGAACTGTGGAAACAAGTTAAAAAACCGCAAGTACGTCCCTTCGGTGTGTTTTCGATAACATCTGAAAAAAAGAATGGATACCCATAGAGTGGGAAATAGCTTGCATCCACCCTATTCACAAGAAAGGCTTGAAAAAAGACCCAAACTATTGTAGAGAAATACCATTGCCGGGTGTAATATACAAGATTCTTTCTAAAGTCCTTTTAAACAAGGCAGAGCCACAATTGGACCCACAACCTGACTAATACCAGGCAGGAGTACGTCATGCTCTCAACTAATACTAAATCTAAGAAACATTATGGGATACCAAAAATCAAGGGTAAGGCCGTATGCAATCTTCCTCATTGATTTCAAAAAGGCATGTGATCCGATTGATAGAGAACCCCTGTTATCAGTCCTGGAGGAAATTGGTTTGGATAAGAAAACAACTGATATAATAAAGGCGACTATCACAAATACGTTTTCGAAAATTAAATTCATGGGTTAACTATCAGATTCCTTCTAAATAAGGACGGGAGTGCGACAGAAAGCTGGACTCTCACCGTTATTGTTCAAGTGTGCACTTGAGAAAGAGTGGAATTAGACTGGGTTGCAAACAAAAGAACCTTAAAAACAAGTGTAATCCTATTGCAGGTGATCTGGTCCTGTTCGAGGGAACAAGGGACCAGTAGATAAACGAGCAGAGTCTAGCGTAAGCAAGCGACAGGTGCAGACGTGTGAAGTGGCGAGTGCAGAGAGTCATCGTGTACCGGGTGGCGATCGGGAGCTGGCAGAGGAGGTGCAGGGTGCTATTGGTGGCTGGTGATCGGGGGGCTGGGCGTTGGAATTGAACCCCGGCACGAATGTCAGTGGAAACATCAGTTGGCAAGACATGGAGAAGATCTGGGAGGTGGTGAAAGAAGTGGTAAAGAAGTCTGCCCCTTTGAGAAGTTGCAAGCTCATATCACGGAATTCGAAGATCTGAAAGAATGGATTTAGAAAAAACGGTAGGAAGTAATGAGAAAGACATTCAGACGTTAAGAGTGAAAGTTAAAAATCTGGAGGAGGAGGTGTTTAAATTGAAAAGGGAGACAGAAGTCAAGAGCCTGTTTATACATATACGGGTTGCAGGAAGAAGGGATGGAGAAGAAAGTAGATATCATAATTATACAAAACGTGGGCATAGATGACACTGAAAGGGTAGGTAAAGTGAAAGAGCACAGGCCAATAAAAGTCAAGTTTTTATCTACCGTAATAGCGGACATAGTAATAAGAAATGCGAGTAACTCACAAGGGGAAAATTCTGGGTTAAGAGAGACATGGGAAGAGAAGGGAGTAAGAACTTGAGAATGTTGAAGAGACATCTAGGGAGAGCTAGATTTCAGGGGCTGGAGGCGTATATAAGGGGTCAACAGTTGATAGTATTCAACGGAAAATGGAGGCGAATCTGGACGGTGAGAGAATTAAAAGTTATGAGGAGAAGCTCAAGCAGGAAGAGGACCTGGGTTCAAGGCAAAATGGAAGGCAGGTTGCAGATCAAGAGGAGCGAGGTGAAGAGGTAAGAACTGAATCCAACGAAGATATAAGTGGTGAGTGCAGCGTGGGGCTAAATACAAGGATTCAGGAAGTGGTGGTGGTGAGTGACGCTCAAGAAAAATCAAATACACAGTTCAGGGGACATGAGCATAATAATGGAGGTGGCGGGTCGAGGGATGAAAAGAATGGGAAAGATACTATGATGAAAGGGAGAAGTAGGAGTCTAAAAAATCTGTGGGGTAAGAAAAATAAAGATACAGCGGAAAAGGATAGGAAGGAACGCCCTAAAATATCAAAGTATGAAGGAATGGAGTTAGAAGGAGAGAGAGCGATTTTAACGAGAAGTTAAAATAAAGAAGGAAATAGAGAAGGAAGAGAGGGTAAGTTATAGCTAGATTGGAAGATAGGCTTTGTAAATATTGAAAGTTTGTTAAGTAAAATAGGTAACATAGAGCTGATAAATGTGCTCGAAAGTTTTGACATTGTGGAACTCTTGGAGACTTCCATGGAAGTAGGAGGGTGTTTACAGTCAAGTATAAATGAAAAGCAGTGTAATGTGGAGCGAACGTGGTGTTAATTAAAGAAGAAATCGGTGAATTAGTAGATGATATTGAGAACGATTGGTTACGGTTTAACATGTACAGGGAGAAGGGCTTGTGCTTCCTGTCACCCCAAGGGATCTCCATATGTTAATGGTAATTTTTTGAGGATTCATTATTATAAACCAGTATTATTGGTGGGAACTTTGAAGAAGATGGAATATTATTACTAGGAGATTGGACTGCCAGAATAGGTGAGCAATGTCCAATGTTTAGTAAAGAATTTGAGATGGAAATAAAGGTAGGAAGAAGAAGAAATAAAGATAAAGAAAGGAAAAGAACAGCTACAGTGGAAACCTCCTAGAATTTTGTGAGGCAGGAAATTTCTATATTTTAAATGGTTTTCGGGAGGGGGACCAAGAAGTTAAACTGGCATATATTACGGCACATCACCATACGCCGGTTTGGGTGAGGATAGAAAGAAGTGGAGAGGAGAGGGAGGGAGATACAATGGGATTTTAGAGAAGGGTAAGAACTACAATAAATTTAAATGGTCAGAGAATACAAAACGAGAACTAGATGACCTTATGGAAAAAGAGCTACAATTAATTAGATATGGATGGGAAGTAGCATTGAAAGAAAATAATTAGGTAGAGCCTTCGACCTAATTGAATACCCAATAAAGAGGGTTGTACGGATAGATCAAGGTGAGAGAAGAAAGATGAGAGATGGGGGAGGATGGTTCAATAAGGAATATGAGGTATTAAGGAGTTCAGTGACGAAGGCATTAAAATATTATAGAATAAACAGAAGGAATGAAGAAAGAGAAGCTTTCTGTATACAGGAAAGAGTACAAACTTAAAATTGTCGGGAGGAAGAAGCTATGGACAAATGGAGAATGCAGGACGAACCAAGTGGAGAGAGTCTGGGAAAGAATACTAAAATTAATAAAGGTGGGAAAAATTATGACAAAGCAAGGATTGATTATGACCAGTGGGTGATATACTTCAGCGAATTATTCGAAGAGAAGGATAAATGGGAGCTTGGGGATGGAATGAAGGTCACGTGAGGAAATATGAAAGTTAGTATAAAGAAATCTCAGTAGAGAAAGTACAGGATGAGATAGGTAAACTTAGGGATAGATCGGCGGGGTGAAGAAATTGTATAAACAATTTATTTTGGAAAAAAATAAACAAATACAGACAGATGGGGAGGAAATAGTAAAATTATTTAACATGATCTTCAATGGCGGCAAAGTACCTACAGAGTGGGAATTCGGAATTTTTTGCCCAATGTACAGGAAGAAAAGGAACAAAAATCTAGCGAGCAATTGCCGAGGGATAACGCTAGTGGACTCACTGATTAAGATCTACACAGAAGTTTTGGCAAATAGATTACGTGTTTGGGCCGAAGAGAATTCGATATTATCAATGTTTCAGAGTGGATTTAGAAAGGCGGGGAGGACAACAGATAACAGTAAGACAGCAAAGATGATAATAGAAAAATACCTAAGCAGGGAAAGAGGCAGTGTATACGTAGCAGCCATAGATTTTGAAAAAGCGTATGACACGGTGAGCAGAAAAGCGTTGATAGAAAAATTAGGTAGGTTGGGAGTCTCAAGGAAATGACACGGGCGATTGAGGCGATATTACTGTATGAAACTACTTAGTAGGCCGATAGATTGCGTTGAAGTATCGCCGATGTTATTTTGTAAGGGCACGGAGGAGAAACAAACTAGAGATCCCAGGATTGAGATTCTAATGGCTTTAACAGGAGGGGGATTACAGAGAAGTTAGAACAAGTTGTCGGAGTACGCAATTAAATGGGCACCAAAGATTAATAGCTATAAATAACTACACGTAAGAATAGGAGGAGGAAAAATGAAGGGAAATGGATGACACAGCGAGAGGGCATAGAAGAAGTGGATACGTTACAATATCTAGGAGTGCTTTTAAACAGAAGAGGTGGGTGGGAAGATCATATTAAGGGAGTAAATGGAGAGGGGTTTGCAGAACTCTCAGTGGTTAAAATTTTAGAGGCAAAATTCCCGGGAATAAATTAAAAGATACTGAGATTCGTGTTAAAGACATTAGTACTAAGCAGAGTATTATACGGGGCAGAATTATGGGGACTTGAAGGAAAAAGGTGTATCTTAAATCAAATTATGTACAAATTTAGTAAGACGATTATGAGATTATCACAGTGTAAAGCGAATGTGGGGCGTTATTAATATGTGGAGAGTAT
Organism: Anabrus simplex; assembly: GCF_040414725.1. Taxonomy (NCBI): domain Eukaryota; kingdom Metazoa; phylum Arthropoda; class Insecta; order Orthoptera; family Tettigoniidae; genus Anabrus; species Anabrus simplex. The sequence continues at coordinate 101,208,910 of NC_090276.1, read as the reverse complement.
TTAGAAGAGGCATACGTTAAAAGAGTATTGGACTACTGGATGCGACTGAAACGAGGGTAGGGTGACTTAGTGCTGCTGCAAGAAGCTTACAAACATCAGTCTAAAGCTATGAATGCCGAGAGTTGGTTGTCAAAAATTAAAACCTATGTCAATAACGTCGAGATATGAAAGGTAAAAGGTAGTAGTAGTAGTCAGAGAGCTCTGATAACAAGAAATCAGTATATACAAATGCAAAGGAATAGAGCTTCGCTTAGTTTATTTTATAAGGTTTTCCAAGTCTCCAAGATAAATATAAGATATGGGGATAGAAGGTTGAAAGGGGGTTAAATATGGTGACTCATGGAGTTATGTAGAAACAAGGGATGGATAAGGACTAAATAAAACTCACAATGTATTTTGTGTGGGAAAAAGACAGACGAACTACATTTAGTAGGTTATTGAAAGGAAACAGAGAAGTTTTTAAGTGCAGTGAAACAATTATGTTCAAGAAAAGTGAGAGAATTTGTCTTATAGCCTAGTGGTTACAGATATAATAATGTGTATGTCAAAGTGTTTTGAAGGTGCAAGAAGTGATTATATAAGTGCTCAGGCGGTCCGGAAATTAAATAGAAAGTAGGGCAGTACATATCTCGCAGAATATTTGGTGCATGATGTCAACCATAAACCCCGGCCGTGGTAACACGCATTCTCCTCCTCCAAAAGGCTGGCGATGGAGTGATACTGTCCTGGCGTCAGGGAATCGCGCACTGAGACCTGGAGCCTCAGTCACGCTGAAGTAGTAGCTCGGACGGTAAAGGCCTGGCAAGTTAACAGGTGCTGAAATACGCCATTCTCGTGTCGGTAGGTTTACTGGCACCTAGAAGAACTCCTACGGGACCAAACAACGGCGCCTCAACTAGTGCAACACTTTCAACTAAAATACTGCCTTCTGCTGGAGCTTGGTGTTCTGCCACTTCTTTGCGAGCAGAAGGGCTGTGAATGAAGTACTGGCAACACTCGCAGGTCAGGCAGGGGAGCGGTCAGGGGGCACTGTAGTGTGCATCAGTTGAGAGTGTTCTTGAAGTGAAGAGTATCGATTTGACCGCTCTAAAACATGTTTTCAAAAGGTGACCATCGTTCGTGGATTAAAATCGAGCTTGGCTGTAGCAAAAATGCATGAGAATGTTATTGAAGATAACCTGAAACCTGTGGCGAGAATGCATTCCCGCAGAGCGCAGGTCTCGGAACACCCTCCGTGCTCACCAGACATGGGTCCTTGTGACCTCGACTTGTTTCCGATGTAGAAGGAACCCCTCCAAGGCTGCCGATTTCCTGATGTGGCATCTGTACCGGCGCAGTACGGCGCTCCGTGACTGTCATAAAGAAATAACAGCTTGCCAACGACTTCCCGACATTTCCTAATAGACTTTGCGGGTGACTGCATTGAAGGAATGTGTTGTTAGTTCATTAAATATTGTCACTAATTTAGTTTCATCCCTCGTATCTTTACAAACATCCTAATGGTCGTCTTTTCACCTCACACTTGTCTAAGTTTTTGTATTTCGACGGTGCCGAATTCAGCAATGACTTTAACTTTGTGAATTGAGTGCGGGTTTGGAAATGCAGCATTTCCAATTTATGATCTTCACCCCAAAACACAGTATTTATCAACCCATCTTTGTTTTGCCTGTTATCTATGCAACACTCCAAAATTCATTCTTCATCCACTCGATATGAAGTAGGACCTACGAAACAATTTATTAGAGTGCTGAACAAATATTTTTTTAGGAAAAAATTAAATATTTGCTAGCTCCCACATTCTGTAACTCGTCAAAGATTCAAATTTAAGAAATTGTATGACAGATACTAAAGATTCTGCCTCGCTCAGCTTTCTTGTCGTTGTCAATAACTTCCTCGGTAACGAGGAAGCACAAAATTACGAAGAACTCGTACAAGAGTTGCTCTCAGAAGTTGAAATAATTGAGTGTTAACATGATTTGATTTCCAGGAAAGAATAGTGATTGGAGTGATGAACAATGACATAATGGCAGCGCACAGGGTGATAGGACTGCCATGGAAGCATATAGCTTCAGCATTTCGTGGTGTGAAAACGGGAAAGCACTGATAGCAATTTTCAGGGCTGCCGATGGTGGGATTCGACCCAGCAGCTCACGGTTGCGCATGTAGAAGTTACTCGATCTGCAACTGTTACCCACAAATGACTAGAAACTAGATGTGACCATCGTCTCCGTCTCCCTGACACGTGACGTCAGGGCTGCACGAGGGTGGGAATCTTGGTGAATAAAATTTACCTTTCACCTGTACATTGTGAAAAAATATTTATTTATTTATTTATTTATTTGTCTTCAGCAGTGGCGAAGACACTTAAGTACGTAAATCACAAGATAATGTGTATATAACAGAAATATTCTATTGTAAAAATCAAAGATTTAGGGAACATGCAATGGAGAAAGAAAGCAAAGTTCAATAAATAAAATAAAATGTATGCGGAGCATAAAAGTATAACAAGGGAAAGAGGAAAAGTCTTAATGAAAAAGTAACATACAAAGTGAAAAATGTTAGCAATACATAATATGATGAAAACCTGCAACCTGTTTTCCAGTCAGTGACCGGGTCACGGATGGAATGGATGAAGTCCCCATTTTGCGGCGAGGATAGGAATTGTGCCGGCTGCCGAGGTCTGTCGCACTCCTCTGGGGCAACGATTAATGACTGACAGATGAAATGATACTGGAGAGTGCTGCTAGAATGAAAGATGACAGAGAAAACCAGAGTACCTGGAAAAAACCTGTCCCCCTCTGCTTTGTCCAGCACAAATGTCACATGGAATGACCGGGATTTGAACCACGGAACCTACCGGTGAGGGGCCGACGCACTGCCGCCTGAGCCACGGAGGCTTAGCAATACATAGTAAAGCAATGGAAATCTAAGTTTGGCCATAAACAGATATCGATGTACCTGAGTTAAAAGCGAAATACACTATAATAATAATCATAGGAAGAAGAAGGAAAAGAAGAGTGTTCTTCAGCTGTACAGTCAAATGTATTTGCTTTACGTCACACCGACACAGATAGCTCTTATGGCGACGATTGGATAGGAAAGGCCTACGAGTGGGAAAGAAGCGGCCGTGGGCGTAATTAAGGTACAGCCCCAGCATTTTCCTGGTGTGAAAATGGGAAATCACGGAAAACAATCTTGAGGGCTGCCGACAGTGCGGTTCGAAGCCCCTATATCACAGATGCAAGCTGCCTGCTGCGCGCCCCTAACCACACGGCCAACTCGCCCGGTAATGACAATCTTACTAGGCTACCTACCACAATGACACGAAACAGGTAATCTCTACATGTACTTTCATGTTTTATGAAGTCCTTAGAAACCTCTGATCCAATTAAAGGTCTCCGCAGAGCAACAAATAGAGGCCTCGCACGTCTCACATTTGTGTTGGTTCATCACCAGATCACATCTATAATTTGAAATATTTTCTTGGCATTTTTACTCTTCTTTCTTCCTTGTGCCCTTTCAAGGGGAGTGTTTGAACTTGTGATGATCTAACGTTTCTCCACGAGTTTGTCTTGGCTCTAGTCCACGATCTGCTATCATTTGCGTTGCTACTCACACGTTATTTTAAAAATCCTGAGTTATTATAATAAAATTAGGTGAACTCATTTGTACTCTAGCATACTCCTGAAGAATTACCGCAGTACGAGTACCAGACCTAGCTGTACAGCCACGGCTTTAACTTCGTCATCTAATATTTAAACTTTAAGCGAGTAATTAACTTTAGGACTTCGCACACCTTAATAATATCTTCATGCCACAATGAGTGACCTGCTCCCCCTGTGGGTGGGGGCGGTATAATAACACCCTCGGTATCCCCTGCCTGTCGTAACAAGTGACTAAAAGGAACTCCAGTGGCTCTGGTTCGCGACCACAGGGCCCTTAGGAAAATACCAGCATTTCTTCCACTTACTTGTGCCACGCTCCTCAGTTTCATCTATTTCATCTGACCTCTCTTGGTCAACTCTTGTTCTTTTCCGACCCGGACGCTAATGGGTTCCGGAAGGCTAGGGAGCCTTTCATTTTCCCGACCTTCGTAGCCCTTGTATTTCTTTGCCCGATACCTTCATTTTCGAAGTGTCGGATCCCTTCCTTTTCTACTCTCTGATTAGCGTTATATAGAGGATGGTTGCCTAGTTGTACTTCCTCTTAAAACAATAATCACCACCACCACGACCCCGACGACGACTGTTCTCAGACCTTGTTCATCACTGGTAGCTTCCCACTTTTAGAGAATAAATGTGCCCGAAGCGTCTGTCAAATGTCTCACAATCATCGGTTGTTCTTTCTGACGTCAAAAGCCCAAATGGAACAACTGGCAGTCGCTAACAGTTGTACCATCCCTATAGCCACAAATATTCTCCTCACTTACCACAAGTGCTGCCACATTTCTCTTAAATGAGAAATTTCACGTAATTGAAGACACCCATTCATTTTCTCAACCTTACGTCGCCGGAAGTGCGATCAGTGGTTTGTTATGACATTTGACGTGCAGGCACTGACATGACACCAGAAATATTTGCACTAAAATGTCACAGTTATTAGCTACTTTATGCATCACTAAGATGGTAAATATATCAGAGTAAATCATCAAATATTCCCTCTCGTATCTCGTTTTAATGAAAATCCACTCGTAAATAGAATATCAAGAGCGGCTTTAATATTGTATTTACGGAAACCACTGCAGGTGTATTTATATCAATTTATTACATTTAATTCATACGTTGTAGCCTCCCGGTGGCAACAGCGCTTGCTGAGGAGTATTCATCGTGATGGTACAGTAGTTTTTCGATTTGGTCAGTATTTTCTGAATGTTGGTTGCGGAGAATAAGCTTGATCTCTAGCGCCAAACTGAAGACTGGAACAAGACTAGCACAATATGGCCCGCGCCTCAATAAAATGAAGGCAGAATACATGACATTATATTATCGAGAAGTTGGTCAACATAAGGATACATGCAGCCTCACTGAAGTGGCGAATGACAAAGACCGCCGGATGAAGGACCGTCTGACTGTTATGCGCCTAGCGCCGACCAAGACCAACTAGACTGGATCACATGCGCATGTGCTGCGTGCAGAGGAAAGTCGCTGGAAAGAGGCACAAGGGACGACCAAGTCACGGAAGGACCGATGCAGTGCACAACGACCTGAAAGTTGTAAGACTACATGCGGATCCATGGCTAAATGGTTAGTGTGCTGGCCTTTGGCCACAGGGGTCACGCGTTCGATTCTCGGCAGGGTCGGGAATTTTAAGCATAATTGGTTAATTTCGCTGGCACGGGGACTGGGTGTATGTGTCGTCTTCATCATGACGCGTAGGTCTCCCATGGGAGTCAAATAAAAAACCTGCATCTGGTTAGCCGAACTTGTCCTCGGTCACTCCCGGCACTAAAAGCCACACGCCATTTCATTTCATTACATTTCTTGTGGATGTGGCCGGAGACCGAATTATGTGGATACAACGAATCCACTCAGCGGGCCCTATCACCAGGCGGAGCAAACGCAAAAGAAGCAGAAGAAGATATAAACTAATTTCCTACACTCGACTACTTGTGACATTCGCACGCCATTTCTCTTTTTTCAGCTCACACTGAACCTGAACATTCCTGTCAAAAATCTTGTTCTCGGAAGAATCGCGAGTTCACATCAACTGCTGCAGCAAGCAGCTGACTCCGACAAGTAGAATCTTTGGTCGTCTCCTTACTGGAGCGTATTTCTTTGAGGGCTACCTGCCACTTGGAGAACTAAATGCTGTAGTTTCAACAGGATGGAACTCAACCATCTGAGTGAGACACAACCAGGATAATGGCCCGCCAGATCACTGGACTTAACGGCATTAGAATTCTTCCCGTGAGGGGGGCTTTAAAAAATAAGGTAGGGGAGTCAAATTCCATCCCGGCGTCTAATTTCGTCCCCCTATGGATATCCAGTTTCTACGGCTGGTCTTGCTGTGAGAGTTGGTTGTTTAGTTTCCGTGTACAAGGAAGTCATGCTGAGCCGAGCTCGTGCAGCATTCGTAGACTCAGCACTGATATGTGTATGGACGACGCTGTGTAGTGGCAGCCATCGTAATAAATGTGCGTCTCTCTCAAATTTATTTCTTATTTATGAACTTTCATATAATTTTCACGTGGAAAAACGGAAACAGTGGGATAAGGAGGATATGAAAAATGCAATTAAGGCAGTGATAAACAAGGTAATGCAAGAAAAACGTTTCACATCCACGAGCAATGCTGAAAGACTATACTAAAAAGAATTCCAAGAAAATATTTTTCATAAATGGCCTTCAAGTAATTAATTATTGAGAAAGTGTTTTGGTAAGATTAGAAACGAAAAATATATTTAAATTAATTGTACATTTTGATAAATTTGGTGGGGGCGAAATTACGAACATATTTTGGTAGTTTAGTTTTTGTACGTAATGTTTATGTTTATGTCAAATACTGACCACCTTACGTTATACCGGTATATGCATGTTCAGTCCGTCAGCGATGCCGCTGGTGGGATCCTCAACAGCTCTGCCATCAGCTGTCATGGATGGCCTAGGCATCACTGAAGAGGCGTACGAGGAAAATGAGGAGTGAGGTAGTTTCCCGTTGCTTTCCTCACCGAGCCCGAAGTTGCTATTACATATCAGTCTGCCAAGCCCACTGAAACGCATAGACCAACCGACCCTATGAGCAACATTTTCACACCATTCATAGCAGGGACTGGCTGCATAAGGATTGGCATTACTACCTCAGTCACTTTCATTTTGTCACAGCCAAGGATGAGACTGACACAGATAACAACAATGCTCTAGCCCATGCCAGAGCACTGTAAACACTAGGTCTTGCCAGCAAACGGTGTCATTGTAAATTACCGCAAGTGGAGAATATATATTGAGTAATGTATATACAAATTTCTAGCCTTGTACATAATATTCCTGAATATCTACAAGCCCAAATCTACTAAGGGGACGAAATATGGTCCCAGTTCACACCCAGGAGCAACAAAATCCTGAGCGCTCATCGCTGAAGCCTGCAGATCAATAACAGTGGCAAAGCAGCGCACTAGAGTAGCGAGCCATGATGTCATCACTTCGATCACTTGCTAACGTAAGTGTTAGTTCAGTTCCTATCCCTTAGGGCCACACACACGTTCATTCACGGAATATGTGCATTTCGCGTACCTGAAGAAATGGCAACAAGTAAATTATCCGTGCCTTGTGCTCGAAGCTGGAGACCTGGCGTCGGGCTTGCTCCTGCCACCCCGGCACACCACAAGCTCAGGTGGTAGTCTAAGACCAGCGCATTAAAGGTTTCTATTATTTAATAATATTACGGCATAACAGCTTTCTACATTTGTGTAGGTCGTGCATGCAAATACACCCGCCTGTTGTGTTCACTGTGCGTACCGAAGGACAGATGGTTTCCGGACGTAAAAACACAATACTGGTCAGCTGACATATACTGCTACAGAACATCTTAGAAACATGCCCGAATGTTTACTTGATATGCCTGTTACAAAACGTATGGACTTTTCGTACGGGTAAGGGTGAATTCTGCCTGCAGAGGTGTGTCTGAGCTGGAGTTTACGTACGGTAGGGTGGCCAGTTCCTTTTCGCTCCTCCATTCTCTTACCCCCACGAACAGCACGTGGCAACCCATCCAAATCTTGACCACGCCCAATGTTGCTTAACTTCGGAGATCTCACGGGATCCGGTGTTTCAACACGGCTACAGCAGTTGGCATATTCCATGAAAGGTGGAAATATGATTTGATCCTTACTTTAAAACATCACTGAATTTGCGTCATTGGAAAGTGTTCGAGCTATTTATCCTTTTTCAATCGTGAAATTGGCAGCGGGCCGGTGGAGGGAGTTAGGCTACCAGCTGGCTGTGGAGGACTGTTACAGGTCTCGGCATTAGCATGTGCTATCGTCCTTGAATGTTAGCCAGGTCTCACAACCCGATATTGTTGGCCTTGGGATAATTCCCTCTTCAGTGATGACCGGACCAACTCCACGGAATATAATCCCTTTAGCCCTACGTTGAGAATAATAAACTGCATGATAAATGGCGTCCGCCTCTGTGGTATAGTGGTTAGTGTGATTATCTGCCGCACCCGGAAGCCGGGATTCGATTCCCGGCTCTGCCACGAAATTTGAAAAGTGGTACGAAGGCTGGAACGTGGTCCACTCAGCCTCGGGAAGTCAACTGAGTAGAGGTGGGTTCGATTCCCACCTCAGCCATCCTGAAAGTGGTTTTCCGTGGTTTCCCACTTCTCCTCCAGGCGAATGCCGGGTTGGTACCTAACTGAAGGCCATGGGCGCTTCCTTCCCTCTTCCTTGTCTATCCCTTCCAATCTTCCCATCCCCCACAACGCCGCTGTTCAGCATAGCAGGTGAGGCCGCCTGGGTCATCCTCCCCAGTTGTATGCCCCGACATAGAGTCTGAAGCTCCAGGACACTGTCCTTGAATCGTTAGAGGTGGGATCCCTTGCTGAGTCCGCGGGAAAACCGACCCTGGAGTGTAAACAGATTACGATACGATTAAAAATGGCTTGGTTTTTATAACAACTTAAATTCGTGTACTATTAACGAGGATATACATACTTTAGAATGTCGAATGGATTTTAATCTAGTACCTCTCTTCTCTACTATTGCTTGAAACAAAATTAAATGCTTTAGTCAACATCAATACTACTACTACAATTAATGTAACAACTATAAAATAAATCAAGCAATAACTGCATTGTTTTTCGTAAATTATATTTATTGCATGTGTACATTTTTCTTTCGTCAATTAAATCTATTTACTCCTTTCTCATATAGATTTTCTCAAATTTCTTGGACTTCCAATGCCTCCGCCCAGCAAAAGTTTCCCTTTGATTGAACCAGCAACGACAAGCGCTGCTATCTTCTGGAGAACTGTAGCATTAGGTGACGTCACACGGTGGATAGCTCTACAAAGCAGATTTTCATCAGCTACACGTCTCAGTTTAGGTTTTTTCACGTTTAATATCACGGTAAGTTATGTCATGCTCTTTGCAAGGAGCTTTCAACATAATAAACCAGGATCACCACGCGACTAGCGAACATAGAGTCCAGTTCCAGGGCCACAGTATTGGTAGACAGGAGTATGAAGCTCAAACAGAAGAAAATCAATCGCTTTATTGAGCCCATAACTCCTATGCTTCCTCGCTTTTCTCTCAACACGTCTATTCATCTCTTTCTCTGTCTGTCTGCTCTCTGTGCAGCCATGATTAGTGTTCATAAGCGAAGTTAACTCGTTAGTTTTATGTCCGTGATATAGTTTAATCAGTTAAGACGTATGACACTGTCTCACTGAAGGTCTGAAATGAAATGAAATGTCGTATGGCTTTTAGTGCCGCGATATGCCAGGACGGGTTCGGCTCGCCAGGTGCAGGTCTTTCTATTTTACTCCCGTAGGCGATCTGCGCGTCGTGATGAAGATGAAATGATGATGAAGACAACACATACACCCAGCCCCGTGCCATTGGAATTAACCAATTAAGGTTAAAATCCCCGACCCAGCCGGGAATCGAATCCGGGACCCTCTGAACCGAAGGCCAGTACGTTGACCAACGAGTCGGGCCACTGAAGGTCTCCTAGGTAAATTTACTTGTGGATGATATAGACTACACGTTTCAAGGTCCGAAGAACACGATCTTTTGTCCACTCACGAGGCAATTTTTCTCACATTTTCTTTACAGTATTCGCAGCTATATTCAATAGAAATGCTTTTGTAATGCCTTCAACTCGTTTCCAGTAAAAGTAATTAATTTCTTATTGCTAGCATAAAACTTCACGATCGCCTTTTCAGCAGCTTGGTGTCAAATAGCAATGGCTATACTCTCCAAATGTTTCATTTTCACTGATAAGATTCGAACACTGCACTCATCTCCAAGCATGCAGTGCGACACGACACATGGTTTCATCGCCTCCGCAAGATGCCCCTGGAGAAAAGATTGGAATGATAGACTTCATATTCATGCAAATCGATAACTTTGTGGGTGGTAGATACTCACCCAACCATTTTTCTTTTCATAAACACTAGATCTAACGTTCGGGACCCTCTTCCCACTGCAGCCCTAAATTATTTATAATCAATTGCGTTTGCTGTTTGCGAGCACTAAGGGAACTCACGACTGTTGGTGCAATCCAACATCACTACCTCTTTACACACAGATTTGTTTCCGTTCACTTGAAAATCTTGCACGTCAACTATCAATGTTCCTGTCATAATGAAATAAAACGCATTCAACTCTCCAGCACAGTATCTTATCAGCTAAGTAAACCATTTCTACTCATAGCAAACTTAAAGACTTGAGTTTATGAGAGAGAGAGTTTGCTATCGAACAAGTCTAAACATGTCCACGTGATCACTGCACGTCAAAGCAGGGTGACCTCAGTATGCTACATGATCAGCCCCGCGTTAGACATAGCTGTCGAGAGCGATCTCCACCTCCGGGCCCTTCAGCCTTTTAGTACCCTTTAGTTCTTTAGCCCTTTTATCATTTAGTGCCCCTTTTTGCTCTTCGGCCATTATCCCTTTAGTGCCCTTTAGTGCTTTAACACTTTAGCCCGTCTCCCTCCCTAGTCTCATATGAGTAATGCATAACCACCACCATTTTCAGAAATAGTAGCTCAGCTCCAAAGCACCGAGGTAGCTCTCTAGAGTTAGACCCATAAGAATAGTGTATAACCGCCATTTTGGCTACTAAGTTTAGGATAACACACATACGGTTATCCCGGGTGTGGAACGTTGAGTCTGTTAGGTTAATCTTGCACTCTTGGGTACCGAACTTGGGTCTGTAATGTTGGCAGGCGTGTGAAGTTAAACCTGGAGTCTAATCCAAGCCTGTACAAACTACGGGCCTGCACACGTAACCAGCCACGCTGACATTTTCAATCGCCCGCCAGGTAACGTCACACGCTCCAAGCTCATTTGGTCTGGAGTGGGCATAAGATAAGAACCGGGGGATTCCTTCAAACTCATACACTTATGAAAAGATTGCCTACAATGTTCGTTGTTATTGAAATTGCTAGGTCATCATCGTTGTAATGGAAAGTAGGCTATGTGTCATCCAGTTATCTACAACATAGTCATCTGCTCAAAAAGAATTACGCGATATACTTTCGGGTCCTAGGAGAAGGCAAGGGAAATGGGTGACGTTGCGCGCTGCCACCATCATCCACATCTGATACTGCACCAGCCTGTAATCTTTTACACTGCTGAGCTTGTTTCGGATGGCAGACATTGTTTTGATTTTTATATAGTGCGATAAGAGATTGAAAAACTGAAAATCCTCAACCTGACTCATTCATTTGACCGGGACTGGAATGGAGCCCCGATCTAGCGGCTAGGATAGGAACTGTGACGGCTGCCGAAGCCTGTCGCACTCCTCTGGGGCAATGATTAATGACTGAGAAATGAAGTGATATAGGAGAATGTTACTGGAATGAATGATGACAGGGAAACCGGAGTACCCGGAGAAAAACCTGTCCCCCTCCGCTTTGTTCAGCACAAATCTCACATGGAGTGACCGGGATTTGAAACACGGAACCGAGTGGTGAGAGGCCGGCGCACTGCCGCCTGAGCCACGGAGGTTCACAGATAAGAGGTTGTGTAGTGTATTATATTTTCTGTTATCTCAGTGTAACCTCTGAGCGGGTAACACAACAAAATTTAAAACACGGGAATTTATTAAATACAGAGCATCTAATATTAATCATAAATTAGGATCAAATAAAATTTAAAAATAAACAACCACTAAGAGGCGGGATATGAAAATCGGACTGGATCCTACGACGTTCTGGAACGTAACATTTTATGAAGTGACTCTCAAGACACAGTAATTCCTAAGAAAATAATTTATTTCTAAAACATGATCGAAATCAAATTAATGAAGACATAACAAAGTAAAGATACATCGATATTTGCCAAATATAACTTAAAGGAATTAATGAAATGAAACAAAAGAAAATAAGTCTTTCCACTCTGACGCATACTGTTAGTAGCAGTGACACAGTGGGCTAGTCCGGTATTGAAGTGTTAGTGGCAGTGACACAGTGCGCTAGTCCGGTATTGAACCTCGTGCAGTGCTCCACGTAACTTTTGGTAATGTATCAGTCCAGTGTACCGAGTTGTGAGCTCGAAGCGCTGTCCTGTGTAAACGTAACATTGTGGATCATAAGGTGTGGTCTCCACGCACCTTGGCAAGACTCGTTAACGAACTGCAAACCTTCGCCAGGTACAACACAAGACGGAATTCCAAATCTAGTAATCCAATGCTCGTAGAAGGCTGTGGATATTGTTTCTGCGGTTATGTTTGGTAAATTATTGAGGTAAGTCGATCAATGCAGGCTACACGTAGTTTGAAGGAAGTAGAGGTGGAATTACTGCCATCTGGTGGGTTTGTGTGTCACGAGTAAATTTATTTCTTTTCCAGTTTTGAACATCACGTCAATTATCCGGCCGTAAATCTTACTCCTAAATAGACTTAATTATGCATTTGCTGAAGAAGTCGATAGCAGTGCGATTTAGAGATGAAGGGCCTGATTTGTGTGGTACAAGTATCACATCAAATCGTTTTGCATGCGGCAAGAGTGGATACCTCGAATGCAAAGATTTGCTTTCTTTTTGGAGCTGTTTCAATTTTTCATCTTCAATTTAATCTTGAGGAATTGTTTCATAATTAATTCCTGCAATTTCTCGTTCAATTCTTGAAGTTGCATCAGCAACAACGTTATCCTTACCGCTGATATGATGAATGTACGCAGTAAATTGGAAAATATATTGAACCTGCCGTAATGTCTTGGTTCAGACTTTTGTTTGAAAGCAAGCGGTCAGTAAATATCACGGAGTTGAGATGCTTACATTTTTTGGTAGAAACAAACATTCCTAGAAGCTCAAGGAAATTCTTCTGTTTGGTTAAGCTTTTTGGAAAGAACGCTAGTAGTTTCATTGTTGGACTACTGAATGTACCAATGATAGTGGAAGTTGAGTTGCGTCGTTTACATTTTTGAAACATTCCCTTCGCTTCTTCTGTCCAACCAAGTGCTCGGTTGTCCAGTCCTCTTGCGCCTTTCAGATAGTCATCAAGAATATATTGAGTCTGAGCAGCATTTTTCAGGTATGGCCGGTAGAAGTTGACTGTGCCCAAGAAGGTACGAATCTCATGGATCATTTCGGGTAGTTTGTAATCCATCATGGCTTGAACTTTTCTGGCAAGGGTTTTGAACCTTGAGAAGTAATCCAATGTGCCATGAAACCTAATTCTTCAACTCCAAAATCAGATTTAGATATATGAATACGTCATCCATACGTCGTTAGTCTTATCAAGAGACTTTTCAGATGTTCCTCATGCTCTTTATTTGATTACGATGGAATTAAGATGTCGTCCAAATAAGAAAATACAAAATCTGGCCCAGAGCAGACTTCAGTAATAAATTTCTGCAAAGTAGAAGCTGCAACCCTGAGTCCAAAGCTCATTACATAAAATTCGTAGACACCAAGACGGTTTATAATAGCAGTCTTCGATTTATCCTCTTCTGCATTAGGAATCTGGAAATAGGCCTTAAATAAATCAATTTTGTTCTTCAGAATGTAGTGGAAAACATCTACTCGAGGCACTGGGTGTTTAATCTCCTATGATCACCGCAGGGACTGGCCCAGTGTGATTTAGAAGGTCTAACATGAAGTTGAATTATTGCTTGGCAATATTTAAACGGTTTGTATCTAGGGGGCGAGTTTTACTAAACACCGGTGCGCCATTAGTGTTTATGTAACGCTTTACATCGTGGTTTATGTTGCTCGGGGTTAGACTTGGTTTTGTAATTTCAGGATACTGAGTCAACAGCTGAGAAAACTTTGAGTGTTTACTGATAGTACTGATGTCCATTTCGGGCGAGATTGGGGTCACGTCCCCTTTAACATGAAGTTGGGGACCATCAATTAACTTCCGGTGGCTAATGTCAAGTAGCAGTTCGAACTGATTCAAAAATCAGCACGTACAACAGCTTTATTCGTTTTTGCAACGACAAAAGGTCAGTCGAACTGACGCCGAAGTCCTAAATCGAGGTTGCACATTTTAAAACCATACGTATGGATTTCAGAACCATTAGCAGCATATAACTTGTAAGTATCGTCCATTTTATCATTTGCCCGCGCGAGAAACATCGATACAGCGGCCCCATTATCGATTAAATAGCGCAAACTCTTTTTCTGTCCTTGACAAATAGTCGGCATTTGCAGCAATTTAGTTCGTTTTGAGGAACAGAGCTATCCACTATTTCTACTGCTTGTCGGAGATTTCCTGATTCTCCTAACTGCAGGGCAGGGTCAAATTTCTTTCCGAACCTGAAGTGAAAATAGCAATACTCCCTTTTTTGGATTGTATCTCCTTCTCGAATTATGACGACTTAAACTGCAATATTTGGGACTGTGGTTTCACGATCGGGAACGGTGTCCAGTGGACGGTGCTTCAGTTAGTCGTTCTAAGAGCGACTGCTCCTTGGCGTTACATGAACTGCAAGTTGTGGAATAAAGTTCGGAACGGGGATTCATCTGAACTATCTTGTCAGCCATCACTGTTTTTCCCAAGGCTTCCTCGCTAACATTCAGCAAGGCCTTTAATAGAATCTGGTAGTTTCTGAAGCCAGAAAATCCTCAGAACCTTATCTGATAGCCTATATCCGCTCGCGCTAGTGCTTTCATTTTACATAGTAACTGACTCGGTTTCAAGTCGCTCAGTTCGATAGGCCTGTCTGTTACTAGCCGCTTGATACGCGTATCATCACTTTTCTTGAATATAGCTAACATGCGTATTTTGGCATTGTTTGACCAGATTTAACATCGCCCAAATATTGTGTATATTGGGATACTAGGTAATTAAACTTGGTTTCCTCTGTCAAGATTTAATTAATTTTAAACTGTCCCTCTACTTGATAGAACCATATTTCCGCCTTCTCGCTTAAAAATGGTGGTATCCTAATACTTACTTTATTAGCCTCTAACCTCGTTTCCTTCGTGCATTTTCATCACGTTGGGGTCACTAGTTGTAGTTGCTGGATTTGAATAACTCCACTGTTTGAAGTATATATATATATATACACTCATCACAACCCACTAACACCTGACTGAACATAAACATACCACCATCCATCCATGCACATGACAAAACAACTGAATAACGTTAACTATCGATACTGAAATTCACAATCGAAATTTTACAAAAGCAGTATTTCCCTTTCTTGGTGTCCACTGCATGCTTCTTGCTCCAGTGTCAGAGAGCTTGCGTTCTTCATCACTGCTTCTTACTTTCGTACTCCCTGCATAAATGTGGCGGGTCCAGATCACATTTAACATTTGTATTTTCTTCCACAAACTTTCACTGCAGCGTGTGTTTCTTTCAAAAGGCGAATTTACGAGAGATGTAATGCTACATTTTTATGCACAGAAAACAAAATTTGAGAAACAAGAAAGTGAAACTATGAGTACAGTCAACATTTTATAGCCTGAGCAATATGTCAGCCGGTCGTGGCCATCAATCAACCGCTGTTAATTTCTGATGACAACCAGCCATAAGACCTATGTATGTGAATAACCGGCTCGCCCCGTTTATCTCCAAGTGTTGTACCGTACTGAGAAAGTGTTATTAACTCTTGTAAACATTTCTCCGCCTGAAAGTGAAATGTAATGAAAAATGGAAGAAATATTATTGTTTAGTTAGTGATTTGCAGTAAAAATATTGCCTTCGACACTTTATTTTAGCAAAGTTATAAAACAACACTTTGCAAATAAATGATTATTTTTCGTTGGAAATAAGGATTTTTAAAATTTGATGTCGAAAATCATTATTCAGGTTTGTCTAAATGCTTTAAATATGCCAAAACTGTAAATATGAACTTACACGGATTAAAAGCCTCTCTGTTTAAAAGCTATGTGACAAGTGATTCCGTCAATGTAGGTTCTCACCCTTTGACATCTGACGTTCAACAAAGATCAGCTATTTTCGTTATAATTATCGCCATGTCAGTCACAGGAGAAGATTGTAATCTGAGAGAATTAATTATTAGCTGTTAATGGGGAGTCGACCACGTCTTGTCACAAACACTTGTTAGCGGCAATGGCGCTGTTACGTCGCTCCTTCACCAATCATCCTTAATTTCTAGCTCTATCCACGAATTTTCCTTTTATATATATAACATTATTTTTATATATAACATTATGTCCTTGTAATGTGCCAAGAAGTATTTGTTTCTGTATTTTCATACTCAGTTACTAGTGTGGTTCAAGTTAATTCCAGAATAACATTTACTATAGTTTACCTTCGTTTCGATAGATGTCCCCACGTGTAAGACAAGTGACAGGGAAGTTTGTCTCCGCGCAGTATAAACAAATGGCAGTCACATCAACTGAATGTGAGGTTCTCTCGGAAAAGGCAAGATCTCAAAACAGAGCATTCTATGATCATATGCCAGCACTTACATTGGACATATGTCAATATTCGTGGAACACGAAAACAAAGAGATACGAGGAAAATAATAGAAAATTAACGAAAGAGAAGTAAAGACTGGCAGCGAATCCACTTCTTATGACGACATCGGGGCTGTCAATTATAAGATGCACATTAACTCTAAATAACAAGAAAAACTGACATGCTAACCTAGAGAAAACGAATCAATAACGAAGATCTTAAAACAACCAATAAAATGTTTAACAACACCTTATTGCAATTACCTCACTAAAATTCATATAAAATATATAACTGTAAAGGTCAAAAGATGTATCCCGAAAGGTAAAGCTTCACGAAACCCTCACCAGTATAATAATCACGGCTGGCGGTGGCGCGAATCAACTCTGCCATTGGTTGAAGATTAGCCCAATGAAACGTCGCTCCCATAATAAAAGACATAGGAGTACAACGAGGTAGCCATCCTCTAATAACAATGGGTCCAACACTTCGAAAAATGAAGGTATCAGTCAAAGAAATACAAGGGCCACGAAGGGCTTGAAAATGAAAGACTCTCTAATACCGTTGGGGTAGGAAAATAACTAGTGTTGACCAAGAGAGGTCGGATAGGATGTATGAAAGTGAGGAGCCTGGCACAAGTAAGTGGAAGCAACGCCAGGACTGAGCTAATGGTCACGTGATCACAACCCCCCCACACACACACACCATAGTTAAGACCCCCTGGGGCCCTTTTTGTCGCCTTTTACGACAGACACGTGATCCTCGCCCAGAGGGTGGTTGTCGAATTGTTCTTCCTCTTAAAACAACAATGACCACCAGAACCGTCTGACGGTGGGGGAAGTGTAAATCACTTAAAGAAGGTATAGAGAAAAATATTGAAACCAATTTGAGATGGCCAACAACACAAAGGATACAACGAACTCGGTACAATTAGAAAAAGACGAATTGTTTTATTCGGACGCCTTCAAGGAATGAACCGCACAAAGTTACAGGAAGAATTCTCAACTTACTTGTAAAACAGAAAATGACTATTCGTAGAATAAAGGAACTGATAATTTTGTTTCCCGTCGATGACGATAGGATAAGAAGGGAGTGAAGGGGCTGCCTGCTGTAGACATTGAGAGCGGACAGTACTGTAGAGGTACTTGTCGGCCTCAACATGCTACGTAAACCTCCAACAATACGATTTTTATTTTAACATAGAAATATATATTTTGTTTCATTTGAATGTTTATAGAAAGGAAAATGATTAATGACATTTCATGTGAGTTTTTAGTGTTTATTGTATGGTACAGTCGATACTAGCTGATGTACTGTAGGCTATACAGAATTCTAGGTCAGGTAGGGGAGCAAGATTGTATTAAGTTGCATAGCTCTTAACGTTGTCCTAGAAACACGACGGGGAAGTCACCAACGTCTTTTCTCATATGAAGAATGGGTTAGGGAATTTTCATTGTAATGGTAGGCCAGCTTGCCTACCATCAGTCACAATCTGGTTGGGGAGTTTTCATTATAATGGCAGACACTCACTCTCCGCCTGCCTTTGTAGGTTCTCAGAAAGACCCTCTTAGTGGTTTTCCCAACTGAAATGAACATGGGTCATTACAATGACGTCAGTAGGAATGGCGCGATTAAAAGCAATGCTTTCATAGGAAATACTCGATCAAATAAAAACCCACACATTTTCTCACTTTGAACGAATAGTACTACGCTGCAGAACTAACAGCCCAAAGCTACAGAGCTCGAATGACCAAGACGCAGACATCTGTGATCCGTGAACATTCGTCTTCTTTTCGGCGGGGGGATTCGAATAGTGGATAGTCCTAGGGCAAAAACTATGCCCGTTTACTTATCTGTTTCCTGCGAGTACCCGATGAGTCGGAAAATCTTAATTCACCACACTGGCGAGGGAAAGAACTGTCTGACGTGGAGGCAATTTTTCCTCCAAGCCAGAGAAGAAACCACATCTTCGCTGCTAATTTGAAATAAAATGAATGTAGATTTAATAAAAGTGAAGAGGAAGAAGCTTTTCTTAAGAAACGGCTCTTTTCAGGGTTGAATTTTGAGTTATTTAGTGAAGCGTGGTGCTATAATTTGGAATAGGCCTAAATTGTAATTGGAGACCAGTTCATACTACTACTAACTGAGCCTCTGACTTAAGTGAGCATACTGTTCATTCAAAACAGCGCGTCAGAGTAGGTATCGAATAGCTGGCATACTATGACGAACCAGTGTGTTACGTACCGGCAGTATCAGAAAATGTATGAACCAGAGGATTGGCATGCTAAAGAAGAAAGTTATCTAACTCCTCAGCTATTTCCCGCCAATATTCAGTTAGGCTGTTATACTCGGTACGCAGCAGTAATCCCATCTATCGGAGTTGAATGTCAGCATAAGAGACAAAGAACATTACAACAAACAACGGTCAGTGTAATGTCATTGTTGATCAGTGTTACGCGCTTTCGATATTGTAGGCCTTCACATTATTAATTGTCTTCTGGTTCTGAAATACCACTCTTATCATAGTCGTACGGTAAAACTGAATAAAATATAAATGATCGGAAATTATATTCTCTGTAACTTTTGTTATGTAGTATTTTTCCATAGGACCAAGAACATAGGTATTTAAAAATTAAATTTTAGGTGCCTTCCCCTACGCTACTATTTTACTCAGGGTGAATACCATTGTTTATAGCTTAAACTGTAGCTTCTTATTCCCCGACTCAGTATACTGATTTTCATTAAATTTTGTTAACCCATTTTCTCGGAGCTCGGCGTTGATATGGACTTAGCAACAAAAATCCAAATTCATGAATGTCTGTGTCATCATAGCCGGTACGGTAAAAAGGAATAAGACGTAAGTGATCAGAAATTAAATTCTATATAACTTTAGTTATGTAGTATTTATCGATATGACGACTAATAATATAAATATTTGAGAAATAGTTTTAGGCCTTCCCCTAAACTACCATTTCACTTAGCATGAATAAAATGATTTATAGCCTAGATTGTAGCGGCTCATCCCCCGTCTTTACATACCGATTTTTATTAAATTCTCTTCAGCCGTTTTCTCGTGATGCGTGTACATACATACATACATACATACATACAGACAGACAGACAGACAGACAGACAGACAGACAGACAGGCAGGCAGGCAGGCATTACGGAAAAGTAAAAAAATGCATTTTCTTGTTACTGTGGACACGATCGATACAGAAATACCATTCTTTTCAAATTCTAGCAATGTACAGACAAAACTCTTATTTTATATATGTAGATTATTGGTGATCGAACATGTTGTTCCTCTTGTTTGAGCCATCAGTGATGCAGTGTCCATGTCCCCCTACAACTACTGTAATCTGGTTGGTCCGCCCCTGCAGTGCGCCAGTGAACAAGTGTCTTAAGACGAGCCTTACCATTGTTACTGGCTCAGACTGTTCTGACCCCAACTTGGCAGGTTTGATCCCGGCTCAGTCCCGTGGTATACTTCAGCCTCGTGTCAGTAGATTTACTGGCGCGTAAAAGGACTCCTGCGGGACTAAATTCCTCCACATCGGCATCCCCAAAAACCGTAAAAGTAGTTAGTGGAGCTTAAATCGTTCAGTCGTGATTCAGCCTATACATATCACCTTCAGTTCTTCTGTAATACCACATTTCAAAAGCTCGTACTATGTTATAGTGCATGTTTCACTTCCATACAACGCTACGCTCCATAAGTCTTCTTTCTAACTCCTGCATCACTGTTCCAAGTGAACAGATTTATTTTCTTAAGAAAGGCTTTCCTTGCTTGTGCTAGTCTGCATTGTATGTCCTCTTGACTTCTACCATCGTTATCTTTTCGTCTACTTCATTTAAGACTTCATATCCCAATCTAATATTTCCTGCATCACCTGACTTTATTTGACTACACTCCAT
This sequence comes from Anabrus simplex, assembly GCF_040414725.1. Lineage (NCBI taxonomy): Eukaryota > Metazoa > Arthropoda > Insecta > Orthoptera > Tettigoniidae > Anabrus > Anabrus simplex. The sequence goes on along the minus strand of NC_090276.1, from coordinate 101,188,456 downwards.
TACTTTTCTGTTGGACTTATTTATTTTCATCGTGTACTCCTCTGTCCTTACCATTCAGCAGCTTCTCCAACTCTTCTGCAATCTCACATAAAGTAACAATATCATCGGCAAATCTCAGGGCTTTGATTTCCTCTCGTTGGATTGTGACTGGTTTCGCTAATTCCTCTTTTATTTCCTTTACCGTCTGTTCTATATAAACAGTGAAATGGAGGCCGGGGGGGGGGGGGGGGACAAACTGCAGCCTTGCTTCACCCCTTTCTGTATTGCTGCTTATTTATCAAAGCCCTCCATTCTTAACAGTGCAGACTGATTTTTATACAGATTACTAGCTGATGTACCCGTGCTTCGCTACGGAATTCTACATTGTATACATAATTCTAGGCTAGGTAGTGTACACCTTGTGAGCAAGATTGTATTAAGTTGCATAGCTCTTAACGTTACTCTAGAAACGCGACGGGGAAGTTACCAAACGTCTTTTCTCATATGAAGACTGTGTTAGGGAATATTCATTGTAATGATAGGCCCGCTTGCCTACCATCAGTCACCACCAGGTTGGGGAGTTTTCATTATAATGGCAGACACTCACTCTCCACCAGCCATTTTACATCCTCGGAAAGACTGTCTTAGTGGTTTTTCCAACTAAAATGAACATAGGTCATTGCAATGACGTCAGTAGGAATGGCGCGATTAAAAGCAATACTTTCATATGAAATACTCCATCAAATGAAAGACCACACACTTTCTCACTTTTAACGAACAGTACTATGCTGGAATTCCAGAGCTAGAATGACCAAGTCGCAGACAGTTCTGATCCGTGAACACTCGACGTCTTTTTTCTGCAGTGCGGGGGGAGGGGGGGGGAAGGAGAATAGTGGAGAGTCCCAGGGCAAAAACTATGCCTTTTTAATAATCTGTTTCCGAGGAGTACCCGATGAGTCGGAAAATCTCAATTCACTACAATGGCAACGGAAAAACCTATCTGATTTGGAGGCAATTTTTTCCTCCAAGCCAGAGGAGAAGCCCCGTCTTCACTGCTAATTTAGAATTAAATTAATGTAGAATTTAATAAAAGTGAAGAGGAAGAAGCTTTTCTTAAGAAACGGCTCTTTTCAGGTTTGACTTTTGAGGTATTTAGTGAATTGTGGTGCTATAATTTGAAATAGGCTTAAATAGTAATTCTAGACCAGGTCATACTACTACTACTACTACTAAGTGAGCCTCTGCCGTAAGTGTGCATACAGCTCATTCAAAACAGCGCCTCAAAGTAGGGATCGAATAACTGGAATACTATGATGAACCAGTGTGTTAGGTACCTGTAGTATTAGAAAATGTATGAACCAGAGGAAAATGAAAATGAAAACCTACAACCTGTTTTCCAGTCATTGACTGGGTCAGGGATGTAATAAATGAAGCATATATATATAGGCTGTTAGTACGATGGGGTCGCCACTCCCAGTGATATATTAATGACTGATAGATTTTATGAAATGAGAATGGAGAGTGTTGCTGGAATGAAAGATGACAGGGAAAACCGAAGTACCCGGAGAAAAACCTGTCCCGCCTCCGCTTTGTCCAGCACAAATCTCACATGGAGTGACCGGGATTTGAACCACGGTTACCAGCGGTGAGAGGCCGACGCACTGCCGTCTGAGCCACGGATGCTGCATGAACCAGAGGAATGACATGCTAAAGAAGAAAGTTTTCCAACTCCCCAGCTATTTCCCGCCTATGTTCAGTCGGGCTGTTATACTCGGTACGCAGTAGTAATCCCATCTATCGGAGTTGAGCGGGACCATAAGAAACGAAGAACATCACAACAAACAATGGTCAATGTAAAGTTATTGTTGATCAGTAACAAACAATGGTCAATGTAAAGTTATTGTTGATCAGTAACAAACAATGGTCAATGTAAAGTTATTGCTGATCAGTAACAAACAATGGTCAATGTAAAGTTATTGTTGATCAGTAACAAACAATGGTCAATGTAAAGTTATTGTTGATCAGTGTTATGCGCTTTTGATTGTAGGCCTTCTGAAATGCCACTCTTATCATAGTCGGTACAGTAAAACTGAATGAAACATAAATGATCGGAAATTGTATTGTCTATAACTTTTGTTATGTAGTACTTTTCGATAGCACCAATAATATAGGTACCGGTATTTAAAAATTAAATTTTAGACGCCTTGCCCTAAACTACCATTTCATCTCGGGCGAATAAAATTATTTACAGCCTAGACTGTAGTTTCTTATTCCCCGAGTCTATATAGCGGTTTTTATTAAATTCTGTTAACCCAGTTTCTCGTGGCTCGGCGTTGATATGGACTTAACAACAAAAATACAAATTCATGAATATCTGTGTTATCATAGCCGGTACGGTAAAAATGTATAACACATAATTGATTGGAAATTTAATTCTATATAACTTCAGTTATATAGTACTTATCGATAGGACCGCTAATAATATAAATATTCGAGAATTGAATTTAAGGTCTTCCCCTAAACTACCATTTCACTCGGTGTGAATAAAATTATTTATAGCTTAGATTGTAGCGGCTCATCCCCCGACTATACATACCGATTTTCATTAAATTCTCTTCAGCCGTTTTCTCGTGATGCATGTACAGACAGACAGACAGACAGACAGACAGACAGACAGACAGACAGACAGACAGACAGACAGACAGACAGACAGACAAACAGACAGACAGACAGAAATTACGGAAAAGTAAAAAGTGCATTTCCTTGTTACTATGGACATGATCGATACAGAAATACCATTCTTTTCACATTCTGAGCAATGTACAGACAAAACTCTTATTTTATATATATAGATTATACATAATTCTTCTTTCTCTGTATCTCATTTCGATCACCTTTAGTTTGGTGCACTACGAACGATCAGACGTAAAGTCACGTTTGCTTCACGTGTTGCCACATTTCTTCTGAAAGATATATCGAATACCACAAAGACATTTTCCAAGGCGAGGCCATGATATGTCCAATGTTCTGATCCTTCCTCACTTCGTTGAGGCTGCTCAAAAGCAAAGACCCTCACATGGCCCCACCACCGAAGCCGGTTTATCGGTACAGCTTCATTCATCGAGTTCATTCCTAATTTAGCTCATCTCATCATTGCGAGTACCCTCCTGCCATTGTTTCCACCGCTTTTCCCCACTTTCATGTCTGTTATTTCTAACTTATGAATAAGACTAGATGACGTACGCGTGGTTTTCCTAACTGAAGTCAATATAGGTCATTACAAAAACGTCTCTAGGAATGTAGCGATTAAAATCAATGTTATCATATAAAATACTCGATCGAATGAAAACTGCGCTTTTGTCACTTTTAACGAGCGGTGCCGACCAAACAGTTCAAAGTTCCTAAATAATAATAATGTGATTTGATTTACGTCCCACTAACTACTTTTACGGTCTTCGGAGACGCCGAGGTGCCGGAATTTAGTCCCGCAGGAGTTCTTTTACGTGCCAGTAAATCTACCGTCACGAGGCTGTCGTATTTGAGCACCTTCAAATACCACCGGACTGAGCCAGGATCGAACCTGCCAAGTTGGGGTTAGAAGGCCAGCGCCTTAACCGTCTGAGCCACTCAGCCCGGCGTTCAAAGTTCCAGAGCTGGAATGACAGCCGTGAACATTCCTCTGCCATTATTCCGTTAAATACGCCCACTGCTCACGCCTCAGAGTAGGGATTGAATAGCTCGAATACTATGATGAACCACTGTGTTACCCACCAGTAGTATCAGAAAATTTATGAACCAGAGGAATGGCAAGCTAAAGTAGAAAGTTATCTAACTCCCCGGCCACTTTCCACCAATATTTAGGCACGCAGGCTGTTATACTCGATACGACCGGGCGAGTTGGCCGTGTGGTTAGGAGCGCGCAGCTGTGAGCTTGCATCCGGGAGATGGTCGATTCGAATCCCACTGTCGGCAGCCCTGAAGATGGTATTCTGTGGTTTCCAATCTTGACACCAGACAAATGCTGGGGCTGTACCTTAATTAAGGCCAAGGCCACTTCCTTCATGCTCTTAGCCCTTTCCTATCCCATCGTCCCCATAAGACCTATCTGTTTCGGTGCGACGTAAAGCAAATTATAAAAAAATACTCGGTACGCAGCAGTAATCCCATCTATCGGAGATGAGTGGTAACAGAAGACAAAGCACATCACAACAAACAATGGTCAATGTAATGTTATTCTTGATCAATGTTATGAGCTTTCAATATTGTAGCCCTTCACATTTAGTTTTCTTTCCACTCTGTGATATTAGGGCGTCTTGTAAAGTTATTTATAGCGTCGGCTGTAGTTCCTTATTCCCCGACTTTACATACCGATTTTCATTAAATTCTCTTCAGCCGTTTTCTTGTCATGCGCCTACAGACAACAGACAGATAGACAGACAGGCAGACAGACAGACAGACATTACGGAAAATTAAAAAGTGCATTTCCTTCTTACTGTGGACACGACTGATGCAGAAATATCATCCGTTTTAAATTCTGAGCAATGTACAGACAAATCTCTACCGGACTGTACGGAGATGGTTTTGCTTCTGTTTGTTTGTTTGTTTGTTTGTTTGTTTGTTTTCGAGAGGACTTCGTGGTCGATTATTCCATTTTTCTAGTTCGTTCGCATCTCTACATGCCACGTAGAGAATGTCATACAGCACACACCCTGAAATGTGAGTATGCAGAACATGTTCAATATGCTCACTGAGCGCTCGGAAAATGTCAGGATGGCCGCTTGCAATTGCAGTTCGTTGTCTTGTTTCTGACGGTAGGTAATCTCCTAGAAATGTCCCCACAGTGAGAAGTTGCAAGGATTAAGATCGGGTTTATATGGTGGCCAGATGGAGCCGCACGAGACATGCAGGGAGTCCATGGCCATGTGTTGACTGTGTCATTGAAAAAGATTGGCTGGCTGGAAATTGCAGCCGACACACAATGTCAGGCCGGACATGGGATGTGTCCTACTCGCTCACGCTGCAGAACTGACCGACGTGAGATGCCCAGCTGAGGACGGGCGGCCACAGCGGATCTCTCAGCAGCATGGAACCGTCTGCCAGCAGGGAGCTCACCGGGTACCTTTCCTCAGTGAGAGCTACACTCTTTGGTTTTGCATTAAACATGACTATTTTCATCTTCTGCTCGCGCGTCAACCTCCCTTTGTCCACCATGTTATATATTGGAAGCCGGTAGGCATGTGCTGCCATCTCCTGAGTCCAGATTTGCAGATTTTATAAACCATTGTCGATGTATGCGCCTGTAGTACTGCTTTTCTTCCTTACCAGTAGCAGCTACCTTAGCTTCCTCACACGGGCATCATCCACTTCCTTCATCTTACCTATCCTATCCCGTCATGAAAAGGTTTAGGAAAGAAATGCAAAGAAGTTTGAAGGTTTACAAGGCAGAGCCAAGCTGACGGGCGATATTGAGTTAGAGTCTCCTGTATAATGAACAGTGCGGCCAACATTACGTATTGGGCCATAAAGGCAGTTTAATTAAGTTGCGGCCGACCGTAAGGAAAGGTGTCGTCTTCTTGAGTCTTAACGTTACATCCTCAGACACTTCCTTCATTGCTACACTGGGCTTCGTAAGTGATGTTACCCCGTGCATGTCTTGGTAGCGGTGTACTTGTTCCACGCTTCACATGCTCATCTATCCTATCCCACCTCCCTTGGTCAACAGTCCGACCACGATGTTATTGGGTAGTCGAAGGAGTCTTTCACTTTCACATCCTTCGTCCCTCTTCCATTAATTTTTTCCGGTACCTTCATTTTTTGAAGTGACAGCCATCTTCCATTTTTTTTCTCATTAGAGGATGCTTGTCCAGTTCATCTTAAAAATAATCATCACCACCAACTCCACCAAAAATGTCAGAGTAATTAATGGGATGCGGCCGGGTGTCGAACGCATGGCCCTCTGAACCGAAGGCAAGTTCACTGACCATTGAACCAACGTGCTGGGCTCTGATTTACTCTGGTACACGCAACTCAACCTTAAATAAGTATTTTGATTTTCTTCTCAATCGTTTTCTTGTTCAACATCCCGTGGAAACTCACTCCTAGTATCATCCACGGTATACTCACTTGGGTCAATTCTTTAACCTTTATCATTGTTATCTGACCTCCTTTAGCGACCTTTTGCTCTCTCCCGACCCCAAGGTGTGATAGTACTTATTATTTCATCTCCTCTCTATTGAATTATTCATTTCGTACGTTAAATGAAGAACCTTGAAAGTTGTCCATAGCAGATTATACACTGGCAAACAGCATGGAATAAGGAATATAGAATACGGAAATTTTGGCAATATATTTGTCGAGGTAACATATTTAATTGATTAAATGTACAAAACTACACGTTAATATCCGCGCGAGAAAAGCTATCTCATCGCGCATGTGCCATGCTGGTTCATTGCCTAACTGTTGAATGCAGGCAGCAAACGTGCATGTATTGTGTCGTACAGGTGGCGGATGTCAGCTTGTGGGGTGGAGTTCCATGCCTGTTGCACTTGGCCGGTCAATAGAGGGACGGTTAATGCAGGTTGTGGATGACGCTGGAGTTGTCGTCCAATGATGTCCCATACGTGCTCGACTGGGGACAGATCGAGGGATTGAACAAGCAAAAGCAACCTGTCGACACTATGTAGAGCACGTTGGATTACAACAGAGGTATGGGGGCGTGCATTATGTTGTTGTAAAACACCCGGGGGAATGCTGTTCATGAATCATTAAGATTTGCTTTCCTGAAATTGTACACGTACAATCTAAGGGAGAAAGGGCAAGCCCCACATACACGGAAGTGACTCCATTCCCAAATGTATGTGTATATAAACTCTACTGAATACTTACTGTATACATGTAGACATTTACACTACAAACATTGTACTCTTAGAATAATAATAATTATCTTGATTTATTCTTCACATATTAGACCCACTCTCACCCATACCCCTGTATACACACATATTCACTCACATTCAACTGTATTTGCACCCATCTTTCTTACAATATTCTAATTTATACATGTTATATATATCACATATGGGTTTCTACTTACATATACATTTTCTTTACTGCGCGGAGGAAGTCAGGAAGAGGAATCAGTTTTACCTCAGATGGTAGAAGATTTTAGATACGAACAGACCTTGAGTAGACCTTGACAGGAGAACAGGTTGAATCACCAGAGGACGTATACATCTACCACGGCTGACTTGATGCGTCGCTGTAGAAGGAGCGCAGCGAGGGATCGAGTCGGCCGTGCGTGGGACAACCACGAGAGTGCTCCTGCACTCCCGGTGTAGGTCCAGACAGGTGGAATGCAGGCGCTCACCAAGGCAGAACCGGCTTTCATCCTCCAATGAGCTCTCGCTTGACACCACTGAAGTAGCAGGACGCCTGGCTCGCAGCTGTCCCCTGCGCCACAGCCGTGCCATGGGGACGCCCGGAGCGAGATTACCTTCTCGTGCCGAGTCGTTCTGCAATAGCGCGAAAGGACAATCCACCTTCAAGTAGCCCTATTATGCGGCCTCGTTCAACCGCACTGAGCTGTTGATAGTGGCCTCTTCGTCGTCGTAAAGGCATTCTTAACCCACTAACAGTCACTCCGTCCAACCTCACAGGTAATTAACGCTCTCGCACAGTATAATCATAATTTCGTGTATCTGTTTCTAGCCGAGTGCAGCCCTTGTAAGGCAGACCCTCCGATGAGGGTGGGCGGCATCTGCCATATGTAGGTAACTGCGTGTTATTGTGGTGGAGGATACTGTTATGTGTGGTCTGTGAGTTGCAGGGATATTGGGGACAGCACAAACACCCAGCACCCGGGCCATTGGAATTAACCAATGAAGGATAAAACCTCCAACCCGGCCGGAAATGAACCCGGGACCCTCTGAACCGAAGGCCAGTACGCTGACCATTCCGCCAACAAGTCGGACCCTCGCACAGTAGAGCGTTGTGGAATGTGTTGGGGCCGCTGCTAGCGCCACGCTGATGCGATTTGCGGGAAATTTGAATCAACGTCATCTTTCAAATGTACAAGCACGTTTACCAATTTTCGATAATCCCCTTCTTGGTGTTTGATTTCCGTCAGTGTATAACCCAAAACGTTGTACGAGTCATCGGAGAGAACACAACCCTCGTGGCATCACAAGCTCGAGGTCTTATGTTTGACGTGGCTGTATAATGTTCGGTCGTATGTGTTGTCTACATTCCACCGCCCGGTTTCAAGGCGTAGATGAGTCTTGTGGAAGTGATACGTGTTGTTGGTTCTTTTCTCAAGTGGGAAGTATGATTATACTAGTATTAAAACGACTGAGTGGCTGAAAAAGTCAACTAGATAAAGATTATGTAAACGACGTGTCGGTGGAACAATTTCTGATACTTGTGTACGTTACACGAAGTACGTTCCTCTTGTAGCAGAGCGTAGCGCGTATTTATTACAGCTTTATGTGTCATGAAGTCTTTCGTCTCTTTATTTTGGAGATGGATGTTGTAGTCTGATGAGGCGCATCTATTACGTCACGTTATAATATAGCCACTCATTGCGGAGCTTTTATTTGAGGTAGATAACCTAGGTGTAGTTCCCACCCAGCAATCAGCTTTCTGAGGGTTACGTAAGGCCCGTAGAAGATGACCACTTTATGAACACGCCGTTGGGAAAGAAGATAAAATGTATCATACTCGTTCTAAATTCCAGGAATCAACTTTGGTGAATTATGGCGCTCAATTAACGAACATTTCAGATATCTATAATTATTCAAGTAATTTCATGTCTAGTAGAATCAGTACAATAAATGGTGACCAAAGTGGTTGCAGTCATATTTGAGGAGATCAAAAGGCCATCTGAAAAGCAGTAGAAACATCCAGGGCAAAACAGGAAGATCTAAGATCAAGAAAACCATCGTGATGCGCATCAGACCACGATCCTTAGCGTCAATGGAGTATGGAAAGTTCAGCGAATGTTCAACGGACCCTTCACTGAAAACCAACAATTTGCAATACGTCGAGATTTTCTTTTCAAGCGCGCAGCAAAATTCTCTGCGAAACGTCAAAAGTTTCACCCTGTTTTCCTGACAGGGGCCCACAACTTGCTTTGCGTCGCACCGACACAGATATGGGACACGAAAGGCCTACGAGTGGAAATGAAATGGCCGTGGCTTTAATTAAGGTACAGCTCCACAATTTGTCTGGTGTGAAATCACTATCTACCGGATGCAAACTTAGAGCTGCGCGGCTCTAACCGCAGAACCGACACGCCTGGTCATTGAAAACACTTCGACACTGTTGGGTGTAGAGCTTCCCGTCTACCCAACACGAGCTCGATAACTTCCCCTGAGCTGATGGAAAATAAACTTTAAGTTTGTAAGACCATGATCAGCAAACATTTATTTCAGCGTTAGATTTATGTTGATATGTTTATGTGTTAGGTGGAGACAAAATGGCCAGGCGGACAGCACAATGCGCTCGTATTGCTCCGCCTCGGATTAATTCCAACTGAACAACATGACGGGACCTCTAGTGTCTGGCTGGCCATTGTTGTTCTGTACAGTATACTGTATACTGACCGCCAAATAAGCCGAAGTTTACTGCTCTCGTGAAAGTTAAATGTTATTTAAATTTAATACTTTCTCACGTTGTATTCTCTAGGTTACTGCTTTAATAACTGTTACAACATATACTGTAGTTCACCCCAGTTCTGGGGTGTATGATCGAAAGACCGTTTAACCGAGATTCCACTCAAGCAATAAATCATTTATGTCAGTTCTGTTTAAACAAATTACGGGTGATCAAATGCTCTTGACAATCAAACGTGTTTCCATGGCCGCGTCCTGCTAATGCGATCCGTGCGACCCTCATTTGTTATTGACTATCTCAAGGAGATGAGCCACGCCGACGTCATAATTGTGAGAGACAAGATTTTCATTGTCATGAACAACGGAACAGTTATTTAAAGCGGTTAATGAGGATTGCGAAAATAGGTTTATACCTTTAAAAGTGTTAAGGAATGGTAAATACCCACAACATTTGCAGATAAATAAAGATATTTGCGAAACAGGTTGGAAATAAGGAGAGACTGAATAACACTTTCTAGGAGATAACATGATGGCAGGCATAGAAATTTTATTTAAAAATAAGAAGGTATGTATAGGAGAAGCAGTTTCCCGAAAGGACATTCTAGGAATCATTAAGTTAACAATGAATGAACTTGTAAACTCCTGTAGATCTTAAAAGCAGATGCTTAAAATGATGTCCATCGTTCTGGGTACAAATGTCGCTTTCCGAAACACTTATGTGACCTCACATATTTAGTACAAATTTTGCCTTAGTTTGAAGCGTTATTCCATGAAAACCTACGTTTCAGATTTTCAAATTTATTTATTTATTTATTTATTTATTTATTTATTTATTTATTTATTTATTTATTTATTTATTTATTTATTTTTCACCAGGTAGTCTCCTCCTATCTGAGACATTAAACATAATGGTAAGTTACATACTCTCGGTGATATACGCCTTCTGCCAAACACTAAAAGCGTCTCAACATTTTTCTTCATATTGAATATAGTCGGAAGAAAAACAAGCTCCTCAAATAAATACCAAAACTAAGTAATTACGCAAACTAATCTTGTGAAAATAACTTTCCAACATCCTTAACATCTAGACACGGTTGTGCTGTGCTCGCTTTGCTTTCTAGAGCTCGCTATCACCTCGTGCCCGTGTTTACAGATCTGTGTGACTGTATTGAATAACAGTATTATATAGACACGTGCACATAAGGGATTAGTGTTACATGTTAGTGGGGACGAGGGTCCCCGGGACTTAGTGAGGATGGAGGAATCATCAGACGGTGGCCTAGGTACTCTATCTAACCATAATTCACTTAGCTCAGCTATAGGTACCGCTTTAAACTTGTGCTATTCAGACGGACCGTTAAGTGATGTAGACCAAATACCTTCTCAAATATCTACACTACGTAAACGTGGTCTCCCGGACGAGCGTCCTGATTACTGGAATGAAGAGGGCCTAAGTGTGAAGAAGCTATCAGTGTCAATAAGTGCCAGTGAAAATTCTCATGAACATCGAACTAGCTGCCCAATTCCGCCAGCCCCATCTGTGCAGCCTGTGCAGTTGAATACGTCCCAGCATCCAGCTAGCCAGCTTGCTCCAAGTCAACAGGTACGAAGCAGCGCTCAGCATGAGTCATACCTCTATAAGTTAGATTATGAAGGTCCGTTCATAGTGTATGCTGAACATAAACACGATGAGGCAGGTGCGGTAACTAAACATATCGGCCGGTTACATCCAATGTCCGTGGGAAAGTGTATTAGGGCCTTAATTCCAGACATGCGTACTTCTATAATGAACATTACTACAAAGGGACGTAATAGGGTTCAAATAGAACTTTCTTCCGCTACCTGTGCAAACAGGCTTGCTCAGTTACAATCCCCCTCACTCAGTCTTTACATACCAAGGCATCTAAAGGTGAAGACAGGTCTTATTCGTGCAGTAGATACGTCCTTCTCGGAGGAAGAATTACTTTCAGAAATTCAGTCAGATAAGAAAATATTAGAAGTACATCGCTTTCACCGTAAACTTGTACGAGACGGACAGACTGTACTAGTGCCTCGGCAACTGTTGCGTGTTGTATTTGAAGGTCGCACTTTACCTCCTTACGTGTATATATTTAACACTCGGTGTGGTGTAGAACCTTACGCCCAGAATGTAACCCTTTGCTACCAATGTCTTAAATACGGCCACGTAAATAAACAGTGTCGTAGCAAAGCACGCTGTGCATGCTGCGGCGACAGTCACATCACTGCAGATTGCCTTACTCCAGATCCGCCTAAATGTATTTACTGCTCAGGCCCTCATCGTGCAGATGATCGATCCTGTCCAGAATACGAACGACAGCGTAGGATTAAATATAATATGGCCCATTTAAATATCACCATTGAGCAAGCACTCGAAATGGAATCTACAAGCACATATGCTAACACTGTGATGCAAAATAACACTTCTCCAGCAAGTACATCTTATCACAAGGAATTTCCATCCCTTCCTTTCCCTGCACGTGGGCCACTTCCCACCAATAACCTTTCCAACTCTTCTTTCCGTAGTACCTCTAAGGTGTCCTCTCGTTTTACACCCAAACGTTCTTCCACCCCAAAGTCTAGAGTTCCAGTTCACAACCAGTGGAAAACATACTACAATGGACAGCGTTCTCCTGCCAACTCCACTGGACCTATATACCCTACACAACAAGTTCAACCAAGTCAACTGCCTCAAACAACACCACAGGCTCTACCTACAACTCCGCTGCTTGAAAACATCGTCCAGTTTATTTTGACGCTTAAAAACACGGCCTCCTCGGAAACTGATCCCTCTCATATACGTGACGTTATTTCATCACTTTTAAATCAGAATAACCATGGATACCGCACATCAAGTGAATAAAATAATACAGTGGAACTGTCACTCAATACGAGCGCATAAACTTAGCCTTCAGACTCTACTGCGAGATTACTCCGTTTCAATGTGTGTACTTAGTGAGACCTGGCTGAAGGACACTACCCCCTTTCAGCTTCCAGGCTACAATTTTATAAGAAGTGATCGTGGTGATGGTTATGGAGGGGTTGGAATTCTCCTCCAGAAGAACATCATTTATGATCAAGTAACTCTTAATCTTCGAGGGTCTAAACTGGAAACATGTGCCATCAAGGTCAACTACAGGGGTTCACCGTTAACTATTGTTTCCGTATACCGATCACCTAACCAACTGGTATCTGTACACGAACTGCGTCGACTGTTTTCCCAACTTTCACAGCCTGTACTTACCTTCGGAGACTTCAACTCACACCACTTGAATTGGGGAAGTTCTTCTACTGACTCACATGGAATACAACTCATGGGTGTAGCTGAAGAAGAAAACTTAGTGCTGCTGAATGATGTGTCCCCTACCCGAATTTCCCGACTGATCAAGCTCCTTCGGCAGTAGATGTTACTTTTGCATCTCCTTCAATTGCACTCGACTTCTCCTGGCAGGTTCTACAGGACACTCTGGGATCTGACCACTTTCCAATACTATTAACATAGACTAATACATCAACCATTCCTCATACCATCTACCCAACATATCGTTGGAAAATTCGACAAGCTGACTGGGCAAGTTACAAGGAAGCAATAGATCTCATCCTGGAAGAATACCACGAAACGAATGACATTGTCAGAGACTACGAAACATTCTGTGATTCCATTAATCGAGCAGCCTGCCTTACAATTCCACAAAACAGACCATATGCATACAGCAAACGACCTCCAACTCCCTGGTGGGATAACGAATGTCAAGCTGCGCTGCATGACAGTCGTGTGGCACTCCATCATTATAAACAGGATGCTTCTGAAGCTAACTTCCTCACCGTACAACAAACTCAAGCGAAAGCAAAGCGCTTATTCAAGCTTAAAAAGCGTCAGGGTTGGCGCCAATATTGTACTTCTCTCAACTCATCTATCTCTCCTGCTACGATGTGGAGGAATATTCGTCGTTTCCGAAACTCACAGAACTGCCCTCAGTTTACATTTACATGTACGATACCAATAAAAGAGGACATCCTGAGAAAAATGACCCCTCCTTCAGCTCATATAGGTTATTTACCACGCAATGGCCATGAAGATAATTTCCATCCACTACTTCGTCCATTTGAATTTCAAGAACTTATCAAAGCCTTGAAAACGAGTAATAATACTTCCCCAGGCCCAGATAACATCCATTACCCAATGTTACTCAACATGTCTAGTGATGGACATTAGAAACTACTTAAGCTGATGAACAGCATGTGGTTTCAAAGAGTGCATCCTCCGTCATTTAAACTTATTCGTCTGGTACCATTATTGAAGAATGGGAAAAATCCACGACTAGCTTCATCCTATCGCTCACTGTCCTTGATATCCTGCTTGTACAAGACTATGGAAAGGATGATTAAGCATCGATTAGAATGGTGGGTAGAACATCACAAGCTGCTACCACCTCAACAAATGGGTTTTCGACGTGGGAAAGGTACAATAGATACACTTGTACATCTAATTACAGACATCCAACTTGGTCTGAGCAATAACAATTACGTTGTGGCATTGTACACTGATCTGTCTTCTGCGTATGACAGCGTGCTTATTCCCGTCTTAGAAGACAAATTACGCTTCCTACATCTCCCAGAGGACTTTATTGGGAACCTCAGTTGCCTTCTACAAGATAGACATCTCATCATGTTTCACAATGGCACGACAATTGGTCCTCGAATGACATCCCAAGGTCTTCCACAAGGCTCTATCTTGTCTCCGTTGCTTTTTAACATATACACAGCAGACCTCACATCTATATTTTCTCCTGAGATTCAAGTTCTTCAGTATGCTGATGATATTTGCATTTATACAGAAGCTGAATCCTTGGACAAGTGTCAAGAACAGATGACGGTTGCCATGAGGACTTTCACCCCTTGGCTTCATAACCATGAATTAACTATATCTGCAGGAAAATCAGCAGTCTCTATCTACACTCGACATTCGAGACCCCCACTGGACACGATTCATCTGGGTTCCTACTTATTTCCCTACAAGGTGGTGGTGCCTTATCTAGGACTTCTCATCGATCACAAATTGACATGGTCTCCACATATTCATCACGTGCTCCGTAAGTGTGATATTTCAGTCAATATCTTACGAGCCATTAGCGGCTCTTGGTGGGGCTGTGGCCCGAAAATTGCGCTGCAACTGTACAGAAGTTTGATTCGACCTCTCCTGGATTATGGAAGTGGATGCTTTGCTACGGCTTCCAAAACATTGTTAACTAAACTAGACAAATGTCAGTATAAGGCCCTTAGACTCTGCATAGGAGCAATGCAGACTACACCTACAAATGCTCTGCTACTTGAAACACTCGAACCTCCTCTCCATCTACGAAGGCAATATCTAGCGGGGAAATATATTTTCAAACTTTTTCAATACAGGGAGTCTCCAATACTTCACAAGATAACCAAGCTGACTACCCTAGTACTGACTTCACGCTACTGGAGAAAGAAACGTCAACCGATCCTAGTGGATGAATGTACCAATCTCAGTGGTTGCAGGCGTATTATAAGCACTACAGATACCCATCCCAGTTTTAACTGTTCTTTTGAAACTACTATTAAGAAACTGGATATTCGACTAGAAACATCATTTGAGATCACTGTGAACTGTAACGATGTCAGCTTGAAACGTTATCTGGCAGAATGGCCACACGCCCGACACGTCTACACAGATGGATCAAAGGACTGTAATACAGTGGGTAGCGCCTATATCGATGTTCAATCCGGCAGTTGTGGTAAGTTCAAGCTACCTCCGACAGCATCTATATTTACGGCTGAGCTTACAGCCATTTTGGGGGCCCTCGAATACGCTGCAAATCTTCCTGAGCGGTTGATTGTGGTGTTGTCTGATTCTAGATCAGCACTGCAGAGTCTACGAACCATTAACTCACGGACATCATCCTTGATTCTCGTACACGAGATTATTGCACAGGTACATCGACTTGAGACACAGGCAATGAACTAGCAGACAAAGCAGCACGATCTGCTGCCACTGAAGGCCAACAGACTTACACGACAGTTCCAGCAACGGATTACACCTCCTTGCTTCGTCGACGGCAATTGACGGCGTGGAACAACGAGTGGCATGATACCTCCCAACAACGCGGAAAACACTATGCCACTATCCATCCAGATATTCCAAACCATCTTTGGCACCATCAGCTTCCCTATTCGCGTCAATTCATCACAGCAATCGCAAGAATTAAGTTTCATCATGGTTGTTTCCCTCAGCATCTGCACAAAATCCAAGTACTACGATCTCCCTTCTGTTCATGTTCAGCTGATACAGTTGCGGATCTTAATCATACATTCTTTGGATGTCCACACCACTTTGTACGCACTACTTGCCTACTTCAAAATTTATTGGCATTAGGATACCAATTACCCCCTATTCTTTCGTCAATTCTCCACAAAAGTGATCAATCTGCTTACTTTGAGTTATATGCATTTCTTTCTGACATTGGACTGCGAATCTAAGTCCTTCGCCTAGCATCGAACTTACCCTATAGTACTACAACACTCCTACCTTCTTCTGATCCACGGCCTAGTCACGCGTACCACTGGATGTCCTCATAGGCATTATGATGAGAAGACGAATCCATCTCTCCTGTCTCCGAGCAACAAATAAATTAAAACATAAGTTCCTATAAAACTCCCTTCCATTCATAATTCACTGGCTGAGTGGGCTTCGACCCGAATGCCAAAAAAAAAAAAAAAAAAATTCTTTCTGTTGTTGAGGAACGTAAACAAACGTGTGACGCGATGTGAAGTGATGGCCATGACTTACAACTCTCAAGGTACTGTTGCTAGGTAACACCCGCCGCGAGACGACTTCCAGATCTACGACATAGTCATGTCACAATGGCTGCAGCAGGTTTATCACATACCATTCCAGAAATTTCAGAAGAAATATTCAAAGGAAAGCAGCTCGATTTGCTCTGGGTGATTTCCGACAAAGCAGTAGTGTTACTAAAATGTTGCAAACTTTGGGCAGGGAGGACTTGGGAGTAAGGACGCGAGATGCTCGAGTATCCGATATGTTTCGACCTGTCAGTGGTGAGTTGGCGTGGAATGACATGAGCAGAAGAATACGCTTGAGTGGAGTTTTTAAAAGTAGGAGGATAAAGTTGGAATAATTCCAAGTGACTGAGGAATCATTTTCCAATGCATTAGAATATGACCCATATGACTGATGATTGTCCCATGAGGGAAAGTTATGTCATATTTCAAAATAAGTCTGAAGCATCTTTATGTCTAAAGAACCCACGGCACTTATGCCCTTGGAAGGACTTTGGCCTGCCCAGCGACCGATACTCAGCCCGAAGGCCTGCAGATTACGAGGGGTCGTGTGGTTAACACGACACATCCTCTCGCCATTTATTCTGGGTTTTCGAGACCGGGCCCGCCATCTCACCGTCAGATAGTTCCTCAATTCTAATCACGTAGGCTGAGTGGACCTCAAATCAGCCCTCAGGTCGAGAGAAAAATCCCTGACGTGGCCGGAAATCGAACCCGGGGCCTTCGGGCGGGGGCAGGCACACGCTACCCCTACACCACGGAAGCTCGCATCTTTATGTCTAGTTTACTGTATAAAACACCTTTTTTATATTGTATGATCATAAAAATAAAGTTTGGTTGCGAACTATAGCTACGTCAACGCAGAAGTCGATTTTCTTCCATTTTTTTATATTCCTATTTTTCCAAGCACTTTTCATTTTTAATACAGTTCCAATGTATGGTACTGATAATTTAAAGCTACTACATCAAGATAAAATAATGAAACAAATATTATTTTTATGGTATAATTTTTGTTTTTTGACATTTGCAAAAGTTGATTTATCTTTGTTCTGACAAAATGATGGTTAGGCCGTTTTTGCGAGCACCCATTCAATTCAAGAGGACATTGGGGCAAACGAGGAGTGAGGAATTGTCTAGGAAAATGTTCGATACATTCCCAAGTTCGTTGAAAATATTTAAGAAAAAGCTCGGTAAACAATTAGAATAAATGTAAATATGAGGTTAACAATCGGTAGCGAATCTGCCCTGAATGCAGACCAGTAATGATTGATTGATGATTAATTGTATCATAAAAGTAAACAGGGCCAATTATTCTGCGCGCAGTAATGTCTCACCAAACACCAACTTTCTGATCGTGAACGGGAATTTGGTGCATTTCACGAGGATTGTCAGTGTTCCAATGCAGTGAATTCTGGGAATTCATATACTCATTTTCTCGTTCGTAATTAAAAAAGACAGATCCACAATACTAGCACGGACAGATTGCAGCAGCTAGCGGCACCCCGTGGTGTTTACTGACACATTGTAAAGATAAACGCCTAGCATTTTCTCACCCCGTATTGTCGAACACCACACTCGTACGCTAATCGGCATGGAGATTTCCTCCGGATGATATCCATTGTTACTTGAACATGTGCAACTCCTTCCGCGGTACTCTCTTTTTGTTTCATACAGGTCCCGTTTTTCGCCATTTCTTTAGATTATATGGCATTGAAGCGGCAAGGAAAAGGGGCAGAAATAGCAAACGGTTGCGTCATGCGATAACTTCTTTAGAAAGAATGTCTCAACTGCTGTACAAGGATCCATTCCCCAATGCTATAAACATTCATCCCGTACGCGCTCTGTCCCGTCGCTCGTGAACTCCCCAGTCCACGTACTGTGTAGAGATGAGAAGAATGCAGGAATGAGGAATGTGTCCTGCAAGCACGAAATTCCTGATCTGCCCAGACAGATCGGCTCTTATCTGCTACAAGAAAACATTGACTCACACTTTGCACTTTTGCTGGATTACAACTAACAAGAGCGAAGAGCTGCCAGTAGAAGATAATATAAAGTCGCCTGGGTAGTAGGGGAGTTGCTATGGTAACCATTGCGTCACTAACTCTGCTGGTGAAAACCCCTTCGCCCCGTGCCTCACCAGCCATGTGTATTCTTCTGACCTCCCAACAACCCGACAGCACCGGTTAAAATGGCGGTAATTTTTTGCTGCATCTTCCTGTAGAATTTGAAAGTATTTAGACACTAAAGGCAAGTTTTTTTCTGTTTGGAGATGTGTTAGTCGAAATATTTCTGACATGAGAGGGTCCGACTCATTGGCTGAATGGTCAGAGTTGAGGCCTTCGTTTCAGAGGGTCCCGGGTTCGATTCCCGGCCGGGTCGGGGATTTGAATCGCCTCTAATTAATTCTTCTGTTCCGAGGATAGGGTGTTTGTCTCAACACTTTGCTATTCATACTCAGACAACACACTACACCACAGAAACACGCAATAGTGATTACATCTCTCCATATAGGGTTGGCGTCGGGAAGGGCATCCGGCCGTAAAACACTGTCAAATCCACACGTGCGACAGAGTTCGCACCCGCTACCCCCACAGGTGCGGGAAAAGCGGTAGAAAAGGAAGAAGAAGAATTTTTGACAAGAGAAGGACACGTAGCGGAGAATCACGGATCTTACGTAAATTTTGCACACGCGTTAAATGACCCAAGAAAAACACATCGGTCAAAATATTTCTTTCGGAAATTAACTTGTGCGACCTACAGAGAGCGTTTCGAATTGGCGAGCTTGGCTACGCCGGACAGCGGCGCGTGCCACTGACCGTTAGTAATTGCGTAGCACGTCGTAGTAGTGGTATTACAAGAAATAGTATAATTCCTTCACTGATTACGGCAATAGAATAAGTTTGTTGCAGTGAAAATAAAGGTTCATGTGTTCGGCCGGGATGTTTATATAGCACTAGGTTACAATGAAGCGAGTAATAAGCACGAGGGTAATGGTATGAGCTTTGCATAAACATTAGGGGTTCGAGTCATTAGAACCCCTAGAATTTATGTTACTCCCACTACATTACGTTAGAGCGGGCTAGTCGACATTTCCTACTAACAAAATTATTTAGTAACAAAATTACTGGGTAGGAAATGTCGACTAGCCCGCTCTAACGTAATGTAGTGGGATTAACATACATTCTAGGAGTCGAACCCCTAATGTTTATGCAAACCTCATAGCATTACCGTCGTGCGGGTAGACTCTACTTCTTACCCGCTTCAGTAAGATTGCATTCTAACCAATTACTGCATAAACATCCGGGTCCTATTCATGAGTCTAACAAGAGACGTTGCACACACGAAAGCACAAGCACGTCTACCGATGTCACATGTCTCATATAACGCAAAAATTACTTTGCCTATGTCGATTACTATTATCAAACAAACACCATGACTATAAGCGTATGCCAGCTGTTGGATAGAAAAAATGAAATGCGTATGGATTTTAGTGCTGGGAGTGTTCGAGGAGAAGTTCGCAAGCTCCTCGCAAATAAATTGTTTATAACTCCCCCAGAACAATGTAATTTACCGGGCGAGTTGGCCGTGCGGTTATGAGCGCGCAGCTGTGAGCTCGCATCCGGGAGATAGTGGGTTCGAACCCCACTGTCGGCAGCCCTGAAGATGGTTTTCCGTGGTTTCCCATTTTCACGCCAAGCAAATGATAGGGCTGTACCTTAATTAAGACCACGGCCGCTTCCTTTCCATTCTCAGGCCTTTCCTGTCCCATCGTCGCCATAATACCTATCTGTGTCGGTGCGACGTAAAACAAATAGCAAAAATAGGAATCAATTTACTGAAATTCTGTTTAAAAGTTTTATAACAGTCTCTGATAATCTTCCTGGAAAAGCTGCAGCTTGCGCAAGGACAAAGTGTACCTGAATAACAATAACAGATACAGGAGAAGTAACATGAGGCACGTCAAACAGTCGTCTGAGGTTCTTGAAGATTATTAATGGCGATGTTATTGACGAAATTAACAAAAAAATTAGTTATGGTTCCTTGAGCGCCTAACACCAAGCCGGTTACAGAGATGGATGTGAGCTCCTTTCCTCCGCGTCGACCTCTTCGTTGCTCGATCGATGAAACCTTCAGAGCAGGAGGCATGTATCGGTTGTTTCCTTTATTGGAGACAACGCGTACTTCTTCTTGTGCTCTCAAAGCATTACTGGTGGTGATTATGGTTTTAAAAGGAAGTGCAAGTAGGCAACTATCCTCTATATAACACTAATCAAAAAGAAAAAATGGAAGGGATCGGACAGTTCGAAAAATGAAGGTATCGGGCGAAGAAATACAAAGGCCACGAAAGCGAGAATATGAGAGACTCCTAACGATTCGTTAACCTAAAACCGTCGGGGTCGGAAAAGAACAAAAGTTGACCAAGGGAGGACGGATAGGACAGATGAAAGTGAGGAGCCTGGTACAAGTAAGTGGAAGAAATACGAGGAATCAACTGAACACTCCATGGTCGCCAACCCACGCTCCCAAGTTGAGAACCCCTGGGGGCCCTTTTAGTGGCCTTGTACGACAGCCAGAGGATACCGTGGATGCTATTGTACCACCCCACCCACAGGGGGATCTCAATTCGTTAGGTATCATTGATGTTATGGCGTGAGGTGCGTTCTAAACGTGAATGAGTTTTGAATTCTCTGTTGCCCTGGGATCTACTAATGATCAATCTGTAATCGGGTTTCACGGGGGTTAGCTTAAAAGTATAATCATCTTCCTTCACACTCCGGCTATCACATTGCATGCGTTTGCATAAAAATAATTTAACATTCCACAGAAGGCTAAATAGTTGACATCGCAGGAAACTCGGTGGCGATATGAAGTCAGCTTTCAATGCGCCAAAAAACTGTAGCATGACGACGAAATGTTGCAGCACTAAATCATTAACAGGTGCACAGACATGTATAATTCACAACACACAGCTTTGTTGTTGGGTTGGTTTTATATTTTGTTTTTATACGTGAAGGATTGTGTTCACATATTGAACAGTACGGAGAAATGCAGCAAGGATCAGCTTGAACTAGAACTAGGTCCGGATTTTTTTCGACCTTGTTACTTGACTTTATTTCGCAGTGGAACATAGGGCATTCCGAAGCTGCGCTATCTCCAACTTTTTTTTGTTTTTGACCTTCACCCTCGACTGTTTAGACCTTTCTCTACTCCATTCGCCCTGTGCAATTCCTTTGGCCCTGTCTGCTTTCCTGGGCGTATGTGTCACGACCAGGGCTCGAAAGTTGAGGAACACTCCATTTTTCCTCGAATGTCAGAAAACCAGGCCCAGCATAATTCATTTGCATTCTGGGCCAGAACATGGCGGGTTTTATTTGTTCATTCTTGGCTTCTATTGGCTTGATGGTCCTTTTAGCAACTTCACCTTCTTTCGACTACATTCTAACTTCATCCATCTCCCCTTAAACGTTGTAAGAGAGGAAATTAAACGAATTTGAAGTGAAATAAAATTTTAAAAACGGAAGTAGTGCTCCAAGAAACCGGGAGGATCAAGACAAGTGATGTGAGTGTTTTTGAAGAGGAAAATCTAACCTGCTTCAAGTATGAACCCTTAACATCCATTAACTTGGAGAGAAGTTCCTCGATGTTTGACAACGGTCTACCTTACACCTGGCGATAGCTATTGTGATGATCTCAATCTAAGAATGTAAGAAGAAATGTATTTTTGCACTGTTTGTTATATTACAACTACAATTGCGCACTGGGAACACATTTGTACGTTCTTTTTCTCAGTTCAAGGCCTTTTTCGGATACTTTAAGGTCAATTTATATATCTTTCTTTAGGCAATGTATAGGTCTTCAATTTTCGAGGCCCACTTATAACCATTAGAATTATTTATTTTAATTTGATTTTGATGTGTTCTTCCGATGCTGTTGTCCGTAGTTCTTGCTGTGGCTATTATACGTCTTGAGACACCTACTTGTAAATTCCTGTAGTCAGTTTGTGATTTCATCCAGGATTCTGATCTGACTCGGCGTTGTTTCTGAAAATGTTCAGCTTAGTTCTTATTATTTGACTCTTCCAGATAGGGTACAGCTGCTCCTTGTTTTACATTGGAGATCCAAGTGCTCCCGTCAGCAGCGATGTTGCGTGGTGCAAAAGCGATATTTTGTTTTTATACTTGAAGGACGTATTGAACAGTACAGAGAAATGCAGCATACGCTGCAATGAATGCGGCAAGATTTTTGATAAGTGGGTCGTTTCTACAAACTTATAGCCCTCACATTCGCCTGACCTAAACTTTTGTGTAGTACACAAATCGGAATCCGAAAAATGAGGTCGTACGGGTGAAAAACTGTCCTGCAGCGGAAATTTAAAATATTCTGACTGGTTCACTACAAATAAAGTGTCACCCCCGCCCTGTTCATGAAGTAATGAAGAGCGAGGACTTCCCAGACGATGTGATAATTTGGGGAGGAACAGGACAAGAATTTCAACAGAAATTGAACACTTAGAACCAGCAGTTTAAACAGTTTGTGGCCGTCGGTGAGCAGAAATCAGTGAAGCAACAGAAGTCCTTATTATGTGTGTAATGTTACGTAAATTTTACCTTGTCATCATTTTACGTAAACAAAAACAATTAAAGAACTGAAGTGTTTATGTAAAGTAAATTGTTGTATGAAGTTTTCTTATTTAAAAGTTATTACATATTTAGGCATATTACACCCTACCGGGCTTCGAATGGATGACCCACGCATAAGAATGCCTCCACGTAACGGGGTAAACCCCACGGATGAGATTTGATTGAAGAGCGGGTCGAATTGCTTAACGAGCTTCGAACCGCTCCCCTTCCTACTTTCTGTGCCGGCCCGGCAGCCTGAGCACTTGGGGAAGTGGTACGTTCAAAGAAAAACAAAAACAACAAATACTTAAGATGGAGCCTTATGTCTATAATATGAGAGTAGGATCTCTGGGTTCAAGTGCCTATTGGATACTGCTTAACACTGCTACAAATGACAAGAATCATAAAATAGGGGTTACGAATACAAATTTATTCAAATATGACAATTTAAAGGAGTCGACACAGCTCTATACAATGACTCTCCACATATGGGAGGAAAAGAAAATAATAATCACTTTAAAAAATACGAATCGCCCATGGGCGTCGCCTGCATAACGGCATGATTGAGGTTTTGCGACTTGCGATCGTTCATTTTTCCCCATTAATTCATACCGTTCATGAAATTTGTACATTATTCTGTCGATCACACCGTGAGATGATCTGATGTCCCTATACACAAATATTACTAGCTGTTCTAAGCACGAACATAACCGGGGCCTACACTACATAATATCATATTAAAAGACACATTTGCATAATGCACAAACAAACACAAATACCATTTTTGCTAAACCCCGGACTCCTCACCTATCACCAAGACCACACAACGTGCACATAGGTTCTGTTTGAACTCAAAAATATGTGCACATAATTACGAAACATACACAGATATATGGATATATACACTTCATGCACAAAGGAGAACCATTCCTAGAAAAGAAACAGCATGGTTATCACTGTCTCCGGCCCACAGCGCAAGCTTGGAGCAGCTCGCTCAAGGGCGCCACCATAATCCGGAGTCGAACTGGCAGACTCCCGACCGAGAGGTACTGTGGGTTTCTGTAGATCCCTAGAATAGTTACTCTCATATCGCCGGATATCTGGGGGAGATCCCTACTCATTTATTAAATACCTTTAAAAGAAGTTACCGTGATATTATCATTATACAAGTATTCTTAGCTAAGCCATTTAACCCAAACAAAAGCACGCAGGCAGACCCGGGCTCCAAGCCCTAACACAATGGGATACGGGACCCTTTTGTCACGAGGGCGAGAGCTAGACATTCACAAAACAAGGAAGGCCGGCCATTCACTTCGCACGGCCATTCAGATTCTTCTCTCCCTCATACGTTCACCCTCTCGTCTCGGGGACACATCCTTGGCCCATTTCATTTGCTTATTTATATTATCGTGGAATTCCCATAAAATACTCTTTTTATTCACTCCCTTCTCATTATTATCACTGAGACTGGGGCACGATCACTTCTCAATCATCTCATCGTAAATTCCTATTCGGCCTTCTCACTACGTCTCATATCGCGTATCTTCTTCCCTTGGGCCTATGGCTCTCATGGCTCCTCGTTCATACCATATAAATACACTTATATTTAAACCTTCTGACCAAAGATTAAGGGCTCCTGCCCTGGGTCTCGCCCCGGCTATAGATAAAAAAAACACTCCAAACCATTATGGCCAATTAATCAAAAATCACGGGAGACTTGCACATGGTTCCTCACACTTATCTAAATCACACAATATGTACCTCTCCCGGTCGGGATCTTCTTCTTTCTTGCAGTCCATGCACTGATTATATCTGTAAGCTAGGCATGCATTGTCTGACTGACCCATGAGTTTCCCTGGCATATTTGACAACCTCGTGGGACAGTGACTACCAATATTTCGACATGTTTCCCTGCTTGCCAGCACTATTTTTCCAACCGCCCCTACGGGAAACTCAAATATTCTCCTAACCTTGTTCCCATATTTGCTAGGACATTCTACATTTTACTAAAAATATAACCCTCACGATAAGCTAATCATTAAGAAAGAAATATGAGTCGTCCGGGAATTTAGCTCCCTTGAATTTTACTTCAACATTATAAAAATCAATAAAAATTCCATATAGGACATGCATTAACTTACAACATTTGATATTTACAAAAGAACGCCAATCCTATCCCCGGGTTATGTCATGCTTAGAAATTAACTTTGGACATCACTCATCTGTTTGGTGGCCGTTGTCTCTCCTCCCACGGGAGACCCATGGTGAAGTTCTTAGTACTCCATGACCACTCGGTAGGTGGCGGGCGTGCAGTCCTTCATCCCTGGTCCATACAAGTCCGACATCCTGGGGGAACTCGTCACAGCTGAAATCTTACAGTAATCCAAGTGGGTAACACTTTTACACTCTTCACACGTCCTCTATTTCAGAGTTTACACCCGCGTTTCCCAGTAAGAATCGGGTAGCTCACGAGACTCGAGCCCCTGATTCGAAGTAACACTTTGGGTGATACCGAAGTATGAATTTCACTGACTCATTAAACCGGCAGTTTCTCAGCCGAATTCTAATACTTGTTCGTAAAATATGCTCGCGGTTTTTACCAGTTTGACACGCAGCACAGAAACAATACACCTAGGCTCGTTTGGCCTCCCGTTCACTACACAAAAGCTTTTGTACACAATAACACTTCTTTGTACGCGGTCAGGGGTTTCTGACTGTAACTAGAGCACCGCGGGACACGGTGTCCGTCTCACGACCCGTGAAAGAACAACTGTCTCTGCACTGGCCTGCCCGGCCTATATTATCTTGCCCGCCGGAAGCTTGGGGGTGTAAACCTTCACGGTTCATTAAGAACCAGAGCTCCTTTCACACCAAGAATTGAAGACATTTAAATATTGCATCTTGTAGCCCTCTGTCTCCTCTTTCATTTGAGCCAGGCGTGCTGGACCTACGATCAGCAGTTTTTATGTAATTTGCTTCCCGCCTTTGATTAATTCATTAGCGTCCCTCGGGAGGCGGAGTCAATTTTGAGCGCGACTCTTGGCTTGGGTGACGCCGCTGTATCAACATGTGTTAGCGATATGTTACATCTTGACAGCTGGTGACCTCATTTCTTCCCCTGCATAAGTTATTACATATTTTTAGTCTGGGGAACGCAGAAAATTCCGCTCTATTCAATGGTGTGTCTCGCATAATTTTCCTATGTCTGGATTAAAATATCATTCCATTGTTTACGCGCCAAAGTCCGATGTTGGCACCCGTGACACGTGCATAAAAAACCGGAAGTTCCTTATGTTCGTTTGGAACTCTGGGAAGCTAAGCCCCACCTCGGGGCGTATCTGACTACTCCAGCATCGCGTCCCCTTCTATCTCTCTCTGCAAGTTGAGAGCGTATTTCCGCGGGGGCTTGGCTTTTGCCCTGTCCTCCCTTTGTTCGCAGGCGCTCTTTTCGCGGGTTCCGTTCTGGCATGACGCCGCTCGATCCCCTTCGCCCAGACTGCTACCACTGACGCGACCTTTAGGAGTAATGTTAATGGAGTATAAAGGCCCATATCATTCCAATGAACTGTACAGGACACTGTACGGTTTCAATATGAAGAAATGGACTATGAAGAAGATTTATGGTATTTACATTTCCTGATTTAAATTTTATTTTTCTGTAAATTATAGAAAGGGATGTGGAAATTTTATACATGACTTGTGAGGCAGGGTGTGCCACGTGTAAGTGGTCCTTCCTGTCGTTTTGTAATATCCGCTAATACGCAAGATGCGATTCCTGAAGAATATTGTCATTGGTCAAAAGTACAAGTGTTTTTATTGGTCAGTGTATTAGGATTTTTAATAGGTGAATGTGGCAAACTGGAGTGTTGCTATTGGCTATTTCCTGTTCGTGGCTGCTCGTGTGTGCGAGTCACTTTGTCCGCGTCTTTGCGCCCGTCCCGCCATGGGTCGTCAGCCGCCAAAGGTAAGCGCTTCGTTTTTCCTTATGCTATTTAAATGCGTTCTTATTCCCACTTAATGTAAATTCAGGAATTATGTAGAAGTAGTATAATGGGAGAGTTCGGCCGCCACCTCCACCTCAGGCTCCCAGTGGCCACCTCCACCTCCACCTCAGCCAGAGGCCTCCCAGTGGCCACCTCCACCTCCACCTTAGCCAGAGGCCTCCCAGATACCTCCTCCACCTCCCGCGGGAAATTTGAATTTGTAAACAAAGCCACGTGCTTTTTGACAGACAACAACGCATCGCAAACCTCAGTACTGCCATCTTGACGGGCCTAAACCTCACTAGTGCCAACTTAACCTAACTAGCGCGAGGTAAACAAAGCCACGTGCTTTTTGACAGCCACGTGCTTTTTGTCAGATTTGTAAACAAAGCCACGTGCTTCTTGACAGACAACAACGCATCGCAAACCTCAGTACTACCATCTTGACGGGCCTAAACCTTAGTGGTACCAACTTAACCTAACTAGCATGAGGTAAACAAAGCCACGTGTTTTTTTGACAGCCACGTGCTTTTTGACAGATTTGTAAACAAAGCCACGTGCTTTTTGACAGACAACAACGCATCGCTAACCTCAGTACTGCCATCTTGACGGGAATAAACCTCGGTGGTACCAACTTAACCTAACTAGCTCGAGATAAACAAAGCCACGTGCTTTTTGACAGCCACGTGCTTTTTGACAGCTGTCATCCGCCATCTTTAAACTACAGAGCGCTGTGCTGCCCTCTTTCGTCACCTGTCATCGGCAGTGCTGCCATCTTGGCGGGCCTAAACCTTAGTGCTACCAACTTAACCTCACTAGCTCGAGATAAACAAATCCACGTGCTTTTTGACAGCTACGTGCTTTTTTTTATAGCTGTCATCCGCCATCTTTAATCTATAGAGTACAGTGCTGCCCTCTTTAGCTACTTACCTTTGAAATGTGGTGGCGGATAATTTAAAAAATGCTTTTCGACAAGCAGCCATCTTTAATCCAGAGAGAACAGTGCTGCCCTCTATGTGGTGGCGGCAAATTGAAAAATTCCACGTGCTCTTGTTTGAAAACAAACTCACGGGCTTTTTTGACAGCTGTCATCTGCCATCTTTAATCTATAGAGCACAGTGCTGCCCTCTTTAGTTTGAAATGTGGTGGTGGTAAATTCCACGTGCTCTTGTTTGGAAACAAAGCCATGTGCAGCTGTCATCCGCCATCTTTAATCAACAGAGCACTGTGCTACTATCATGCGGGCAATTTCATCACCTGTCATCCGCCATCTTTAATCCACAGAACACCATGCTGCCCTCTTTGTGGCTACTACCTTAAGCACGTAGTAGCGGGCAATTTGAAAAGTTCTGTTAGCTATCATCCGCCATCTTTAATCAAGAGAGCACTGTGCTGCCATCTTTAGCTAGATACCTTTGAAATGTGGTGGCGGCAAATTGAAAAATTCCACGTGCTCTTGTTTGGAAACAAACTCACGTGCTTTTTCGACAGCTACCATCCGCCATCTTTAATCAACAGAGCATAGTGCTACCCTCTTTAGTTTGAAATGTGATGGCGGCAAATTCCACGTGCTCTTGTTTGGTAAACATAGCCATGTGCTTTTTTGACAGCTGTCATCCGCCATCTTTAATACAGAGAGCACCGTGCTGCCCTCTTTATCGTAGTAGATGTAAATTCGTCACCTGTCATCCGCAGTGCTGCCATCTTTAGCTAGATACCTTTGAAAAGTGGTGGCGGATAATTTAAAAAGAAAAATTCTACAGCAGCCCTCTCTCGACGCTAATTGCATAAGATGGCGGCTATACATGACTCCTTAAGGGTGCTTACGCAAGATGGCTGCTATACACAGGTTCTTATGAGACGCCCTTGGGATGCTTGCGCCAGATGGCAGTTATACATGGCTCCTTATGAGATGCCCTAGGGATGCTTGCGCAAGATAGCGACTGCTCTTATGGGACGGCTTAAGGGTCCTTGCACAAGATGGCTTGAGACGCCCTAAGGATGCTTGCGCAAGATGGCGGACACAAGATGGCAACTATACATAACTCCTTATGAGACGCTTTAAGGGTGCTTGCGCAAGATGGTTGCTACTCTTAGCTTAGAGGCTAACGTGTCGTGATAGTTCGATTCATTAAATTTAGGGCTTAAATGCAAAATGTTAAATATATCGAAAACGGTGCACCGTAGAGCAAAACGGACAAAATTTTTCTGCCTAATACCTAGGTTCGCAGTATGAGGAACAAGAAAATCATAGTCTAATGATGGGATCAACGGTTCGGTTCCTACTTAGGCCCTTTGGCATTTGCTCTGTTTTAGCTTGTATTGAAGCGAGTCTTCGTAACATGATCAGGTCTAGCTATGGTAGAGAGTATAACGTACCGTGCAGGTTCGATTCATTAAATTTGGAGGCTTAAATGCAAAATGTTAAATATCTCGAAAACGATGCATCGTAGAGCAAAACGGACAAAATTTTTCCGCCTAATACGTAGGTTCGTAGTATCAGGAACAAGAAAAAACATAGTCTAATGATGAGATCAACGGTTCGATTCCTACTTAAGCCCTTTGGCATTCGCAGCTATCTATTTCTACAAGATGGTGGCTGCTCTTATGAGAAACAAGATGCCTTGAGACGTCCTAGGGATGCTTACGCAAGATGGCAGACACAAAATGGTGACTATACATAGCTCCTTATGAGACGGCCTAGGGGTGCTCGCACAAGATGGCGGCTACTCTTACGAAGAAAGCTAGCTTAGAGGCTACTGCGCAAGATAACAGCTGCTGTTATGCATGTGGTGGAGGGCAATTTGAAATTCTATGTGCTTAATCAACAGAGCACCCTGCTGCCCTCTTTAGCTGAAATGTGGTGGTGGATAATTTGAAAAATTCTTTTGACAGCTATCATCTTTAAAAACAATGGCGACTATACATAGGCTGTTAAGGCCTTATCATTCCCCTCCTCCTCCTCCTCCTCCTCCTCCCCCCTCCTCCTCCTCCTTCTCTACCTCCTCCTCCGCCTCTTATGTCAAGGCATAGCTTTATATCGAACAAGTTTAAACCTGCATCGCGAAGGCAAGCGTGTGCAGCGATAACATTATTGTGCATGTTTAGACTTTCGAAACATAAGAAGAGTAGAATCAAACGCTGTACTCGATACGACATGTGATCAGAACATTGATTGATGCGTTCAGAAAAACAAAATAAGTGATCAAGACTAGAATCGAACAATGTACTCAATACATCATGTGTTTAGAATATGTCAGGGGATACGCTTGTTCTAAGAAGATCAGATTGAAACATAACAAGACTAGACCAGAACACTGTAATCAATGTTGTTAACTTCAACATGTAATCAGAACATTGATTGATGTGTTCAGAACACAAAATAAGTGATCATGACTAGAATCGAACACTGTACTCGATACAACATGTGATCAGAACATTGATCGATGTGTTCAGAACACGAAATAAGTGATCAAGACTAGAATCGAACACTGTACTCAATACAACATGTATTTAGAATATGTTAGGGGGTACCCTTGTTCTAAGAAGATCAGAATGAAACATAACAAGACTAGAATCGAACACTGTAATCGATGTTGTTAACCTCAAGATATGATCAGAACATTGTTTGATGTGTTCAGAGCAAAAGTACAATTTTGATGATTTGCGCAGCTAACTCGCTCGGTAAACGATGTGGCCAAAGTATAACTTCAAATTATTTACCTTCCATCATTCGTCTTGTGTGTAAAAATCAGTCGAACAAGTTATCGCATAAACATGGCTGAAAAAAAAAAGTGATAGGGTATGGAACCCAGGGGTTACATCTTATCAGAAGGGCAAAAAGGATGAAAGGACTCTTCCTCCTCCTTACCGCACATTCCTTGAAGGGCTGATTGGCTGAAGGGCTAAAGGGCTAATGGGCTAAAGGGCTAAAGGAGCAACAAACTCGTCGATCGCTATCAGCAAGAACGCTTGTACTTTGTTAAGTGTAGAAAATTAATCTTTATTTGTAAATGGTTTCATGTTCAGAACAAGGAATGGAAAATCCCCGAGGTGCGATGAGTTACGTTTTTCGAACTAGTGTTTGGAACACTGAACTTTTCAAGATGATAGCAGAGAGTTTAGCAATGTTCTGTTGTTGGATTTTAAATTCCGCGCTACAACATGCATAAGGTGGTAGCCTTGAGGTTTACCGCCGTAAAGATGGCAAGAGTGAGGTTAACAATGTTCTGTTGTTGGATTTTAAATTCCGCGCTACAACATGCATAAGGTGGCAGCCTTGAGGTTTACCGCCGTAAAGATGGCAAGAGTGAGGTTAACAATGTTCTGTTGTTGGATTTTAAATTCCGCGCTATAACATGCATAAGGTGGCAGCCTTGAGGTTTACCGCCGTAAAGATGGCAGCAGTGAGGTTAGCGACGCTCTATTGTCCTTCAAAGTGAGGTTAGGGTTCGTCAAGAAGACAGCTGTCAAAAAAGCACGTGGCTATGTTTACCAAACAAGAGCACGTGGCCGTGACGTCACGGTCACGTAGTATGCCGCCTCAGCATGCAAAGTTTAATGTCTACAACTACGTAGTAAACATTCTGCTATGTTCACAAGATTTTTTACACATAACTATTCTTTATGCTTTAAGTTCATTCACATAGGCTATGCTAAGATAGCAATACAAACACATGCGAACTTTGTACATTCTAATGGAATAAGTTTAGTACTATGTGCATCATGGATACATGATGTGTGCACGCATTTAAACTTGACTATACGTAATGCTGCTGCTTTGTTTACAAGATTTTTATACATTGCTATTCTTTATGCTTTAAGTTCGTGCACACACAAGCGATAGTCGTACGCTCTGGCAGGAGAAGTTTAGTACGACAGTCGATGCATACATTATCGATAGGTGATGTGTACACGCTTTAGAACATAGCTCTTCTTTATGTTTTAAGTTCGTGCACATGGGTTTGGGATACACAAAAGCGATTGCTACATGCTCTAGCGGAAGAAGTCTAGTACGATAGTCGATGCATGTAAAATCGATAGGTTATGCTAAGATAGCAGCACACTTACATGATTTTAGCACAATCTAGTGGAAAAAGTTTAGTATGATAGTCCTTTCGTGCAAAATCATTAGGTAATGTGTAAACGCTTTGAAACAAGGCTATTCCTTGTACTTTAAGTTCATGCGTACAGGTTATGCTAAGATAGCAGCACAATCTAGCGCAAGAAGTTTAGTACGAGACATGCAAAATCGATAGGTGACGTGTACACGCTTTGAAGCATAGCTATTCTTCGTACTTTCAGTTCATGGGTATAAGTTATGCTAAGATACCAGCACAATCTAGCGGAAGAAGTTTAGTACGAGATTCGATGCATGCAAAATCGATAGGTGATGTGTACACACTTTGAACATAGCTATTCTTTGTACTTTAAGTTCATGTGTATGAGTTATGCTAAGATAGCAGCACAACCTAGCGGAAGAAGTTTTGTACGAGAGTCGATACATGCAAAGTCGATAGGTAATGTGTACACGCTTTGAAACATGGCTATTCTTTGTACCTTAAAGTCATACGTATAGGTTATGCTAAGATAGCAGCACAATCTGGCGGAAGAAGTTCAGGGTGATCTGTACACGGTTTGAAACAAGGCTATTCTTTGTACTTTAAGTTCATGCGTCTTAGTTATGCTTGCGATAGTCGATGCATGTAAAATCGATAGGTTATGCTAAGATAGCAGCACACTTACACGATTTTAGCACAATCTAGTGGAAGAAGTTTAGTACGAGAGTCGATGCTTGCAAAATCATTAGGTAATAATGTACACGCTTTGAAACAAGGCTATTCTTTGTACTTTAAGTTCATGCGTCTTAGTTATGCTAAGATAGCAGCACAATCAACCTGAAGAAGTTTTGCACGAGAGTCGATACATGCAAAATCGATAGTTGATGCGTACACGCTTTGAAACATGACTATTCATTGTACTTTAAGTTCATGGGTATAGGTTATGCTAAGATAGCAGCACAATCTAGTGGAAAAAGTTTAGTATGATAGTCGTTTCGTGCAAAATCATTAGGTAATGTGTAAACGCTTTGAAACAAGGCTATTCTTTGTACTTTAAGTTCATGCGTACAGGTTATGCTAAGATAGCAGCACAATCTAGCGCAAGAAGTTTAGTACGAGACATGCAAAATCGATAGGTGACGTGTACACGCTTTGAAACATAGCTATTCTTCGTACTTTAAGTTCATGGGTATAAGTTATGCTAAGATACCAGCAGAATCTAGCGGAAGAAGTTTAGTACGAGATTCGATGCATGCAAAATCGATAGGTGATGTGTACACACTTTGAAACATAGCTCTTCTTTGTTCTTTAAGTTCATGCGTCTTAGTTATGCTGAGATAGCAGCACAATCTACCTGCAGAAGTTTAGTACGAGAGTCGATACATGCAAAGTCGATAGGTAATGTGTACACGCTTTGAAACATGACTATTCATTATACTTTAAGTTCATGGGTATAGGTTATGCTAAGATAGCAGCACAATCTAGCGGAATAAATTTAGTACGATATTTGATGCATGCAAAATCAATAAGTAATGTGTACACGCTTTGAAACATGGCTATTCTTTGTACTTTAAGTTCATGTGTATAGGTTATGCTAAGATAGCAGCACAACCTAGCGGAAGAAGTTTAGTACGATATTTGTTGCATGCAAAGTCGATAGGTAATGTGTACACGCTTTGAAACATGGCTATTCTTTGTACCTTAAGGTCACGCGTATAGGTTATGCTAAGATAGCAGCACAATCGAGCGGAAGAAGTTTAGTACGAGAGTCGATGTGTGCAAAATCGATAGGTGATGTGTACACGCTTTGAAACATGGCTATTCATTGTACTTTAATTTTATGGGTATAGGTTTTGCTAAGATAGCAGCACGATCTAGCGGATGAAGTTTAGTTCGATGGTCGATGCATGTAAAATCGATAGGTCATGTGTACACGCTTTGAAACATAGCAATTCATACTGCTGCTCTGTTCCCAAGACATTTAAGCATAGCTAACCCTAATACTGCTCTTAACGACGTCGAGCTAAGGATTGATTACGTGACCGTGACGTCACGGCCACGTGCTCTTGTTTGGTAAACATAGCCACGTGCTTTTTTGACAGCTGTCTTCTTGACGAACCCTAACCTCACTTTGAAGGACAATAGAGCGTCGCTAACCTCACTGCTGCCATCTTTACGGCGGTAAACCTCAAGGCTGCCACCTTATGCATGTTATAGCGCGGAATTTAAAATCCAACAACAGAACATTGTTAACCTCACTCTTGCCATCTTTACGGCGGTAAACCTCAAGGCTGCCACCTTATGCATGTTGTAGCGCGGAATTTAAAATCCAACAACAGAACATTGTTAACCTCACTCTTGCCATCTTTACGGCGGTAAACCTCAAGGCTACCACCTTATGCATGTTGTAGCGCGGAATTTAAAATCCAACAACAGAACATTGCTAAACTCTCTGCTATCATCTTGAAAAGTTCAGTGTTCCAAACACTAGTTCGAAAAACGTAACTCATCGCACCTCGGGGTTTTTCCATTCCTTGTTCTGAACATGAAACCATTTACAAATAAAGATTAATTTTCTACACTTAACAAAGTACAAGCGTTCTTGCTGATAGCGATCGACGAGGTTGTTGCTCCTTTAGCCCTTTAGCCCATTAGCCCTTTAGCCCATTAGCCCTTTAGCCCTTTAGCCCATTAGCCCTTCAGCCAATTAGCCCTTCAAGGAATGTGCGGTACGGAGGAGGAAGAGTCCTTTCATCCTTTTTGCCCTTCTGATAAGATGTAACCCCTGGGTTCCATACCCTATCACTTTTTTTTTTCAGCCATGTTTATGCGATAACTTGTTCGACTGATTTTTACACACAAGACGAATGATGGAAGGTAAATAATTTGAAGTTATACTTTGGCCACATCGTTTACCGAGCGAGTTAGCTGCGCAAATCATCAAAATTGTACTTTTGCTCTGAACACATCAAACAATGTTCTGATCATATCTTGAGGTTAACAACATCGATTACAGTGTTCGATTCTAGTCTTGTTATGTTTCATTCTGATCTTCTTAGAACAAGGGTACCCCCTAACATGTTCTAAATACATGTTGTATTGAGTACAGTGTTCGATTCTAGTCTTGATCACTTATTTCGTGTTCTGAACACATCGATCAATGTTCTGATCACATGTTGTATCGAGTACAGTGTTCGATTCTAGTCATGATCACTTATTTTGTGTTCTGAACACATCAATCAATGTTCTGATCACATGTTGAAGTTAACAACATCGATTACAGTGTTCTGTTCTAGTCTTGTTATGTTTCAATCTGATCTTCTTAGAACAAGCGTATCCCCTGACATATTCTAAACACATGATGTATTGAGTACATTGTTCGATTCTAGTCTTGATCACTTATTTTGTTTTTCTGAACGCATCAATCAATGTTCTGATCACATGTCGTATCGAGTACAGCGTTTGATTCTACTCTTCTTATGTTTCGAAAGTCTAAACATGCACAATAATGTTATCGCTGCACACGCTTGCCTTCGCGATGCAGGTTTAAACTTGTTCGATATAAAGCTATGCCTTGACATAAGAGGCGGAGGAGGAGGTAGAGAAGGAGGAGGAGGAGGGGGGGGGAGGAGGAGGAGGAGGAGGAGGAGGGGAATGATAAGGCCTTAACAGCCTATGTATAGTCGCCATTGTTTTTAAAGATGATAGCTGTCAAAAGAATTTTTCAAATTATCCACCACCACATTTCAGCTAAAGAGGGCAGCAGGGTGCTCTGTTGATTAAGCACATAGAATTTCAAATTGCCCTCCACCACATGCATAACAGCAGCTGTTATCTTGCGCAGTAGCCTCTAAGCTAGCTTTCTTCGTAAGAGTAGCCGCCATCTTGTGCGAGCACCCCTAGGCCGTCTCATAAGGAGCTATGTATAGTCACCATTTTGTGTCTGCCATCTTGCGTAAGCATCCCTAGGACGTCTCAAGGCATCTTGTTTCTCATAAGAGCAGCCACCATCTTGTAGAAATAGATAGCTGCGAATGCCAAAGGGCTTAAGTAGGAATCGAACCGTTGATCTCATCATTAGACTATGTTTTTTCTTGTTCCTGATACTACGAACCTACGTATTAGGCGGAAAAGTTTTGTCCGTTTTGCTCTACGATGCATCGTTTTCGAGATATTTAACATTTTGCATTTAAGCCTCCAAATTTAATGAATCGAACCTGCACGGTACGTTATACTCTCTACCATAGCTAGACCTGATCATGTTACGAAGACTCGCTTCAATACAAGCTAAAACAGAGCAAATGCCAAAGGGCCTAAGTAGGAACCGAACCGTTGATCCCATCATTAGACTATGATTTTCTTGTTCCTCATACTGCGAACCTAGGTATTAGGCAGAAAAATTTTGTCCGTTTTGCTCTACGGTGCACCGTTTTCGATATATTTAACATTTTGCATTTAAGCCCTAAATTTAATGAATCGAACTATCACGACACGTTAGCCTCTAAGCTAAGAGTAGCAACCATCTTGCGCAAGCACCCTTAAAGCGTCTCATAAGGAGTTATGTATAGTTGCCATCTTGTGTCCGCCATCTTGCGCAAGCATCCTTAGGGCGTCTCAAGCCATCTTGTGCAAGGACCCTTAAGCCGTCCCATAAGAGCAGTCGCTATCTTGCGCAAGCATCCCTAGGGCATCTCATAAGGAGCCATGCATAACTGCCATCTTGCGCAAGCATCCCAAGGGCGTCTCATAAGAACCTGTGTATAGCAGCCATCTTGCGTAAGCACCCTTAAGGAGTCATGTATAGCCGCCATCTTATGCAATTAGCGTCGAGAGAGGGCTGCTGTAGAATTTTTCTTTTTAAATTATCCGCCACCACTTTTCAAAGGTATCTAGCTAAAGATGGCAGCACTGCGGATGACAGGTGACGAATTTACATCTACTACGATAAAGAGGGCAGCACGGTGCTCTCTGTATTAAAAATGGCGGATGACAGCTGTCAAAAAAGCACATGGCTATGTTTACCAAACAAGAGCACGTGGAATTTGCCGCCATCACATTTCAAACTAAAGAGGGTAGCACTATGCTCTGTTGATTAAAGATGGCGGATGGTAGCTGTCGAAAAAGCACGTGAGTTTGTTTCCAAACAAGAGCACGTGGAATTTTTCAATTTGCCGCCACCACATTTCAAAGGTATCTAGCTAAAGATGGCAGCACAGTGCTCTCTTGATTAAAGATGGCGGATGATAGCTAACAGAACTTTTCAAATTGCCCGCTACTACGTGCTTAAGGTAGTAGCCACAAAGAGGGCAGCATGGTGTTCTGTGGATTAAAGATGGCGGATGACAGGTGATGAAATTGCCCGCATGATAGTAGCACAGTGCTCTGTTGATTAAAGATGGCGGATGACAGCTGCACATGGCTTTGTTTCCAAACAAGAGCACGTGGAATTTACCACCACCACATTTCAAACTAAAGAGGGCAGCACTGTGCTCTATAGATTAAAGATGGCAGATGACAGCTGTCAAAAAAGCCCGTGAGTTTGTTTTCAAACAAGAGCACGTGGAATTTTTCAATTTGCCGCCACCACATAGAGGGCAGCACTGTTCTCTCTGGATTAAAGATGGCTGCTTGTCGAAAAGCATTTTTCAAATTATCCGCCACCACATTTCAAAGGTATGTAGCTAAAGAGGGCAGCACTGTACTCTATAGATTAAAGATGGCGGATGACAGCTATCAAAAAAAAGCACGTAGCTGTCAAAAAGCACGTGGATTTGTTTATCTCGAGCTAGTGAGGTTAAGTTGGTAGCACTAAGGTTTAGGCCCGCCAAGATGGCAGCACTGCCGATGACAGGTGACGAAAGAGGGCAGCACAGCGCTCTGTAGTTTAAAGATGGCGGATGACAGCTGTCAAAAAGCACGTGGCTGTCAAAAAGCACGTGGCTTTGTTTATCTCGAGCTAGTTAGGTTAAGTTGGTACCACCGAGGTTTATTCCCGTCAAGATGGCAGTACTGAGGTTAGCGATGCGTTGTTGTCTGTCAAAAAGCACGTGGCTTTGTTTACAAATCTGTCAAAAAGCACGTGGCTGTCAAAAAACACGTGGCTTTGTTTACCTCATGCTAGTTAGGTTAAGTTGGTACCACTAAGGTTTAGGCCCGTCAAGATGGTAGTACTGAGGTTTGCGATGCGTTGTTGTCTGTCAAAAAGCACGTGGCTTTGTTTACAAATCTGTCAAAAAGCACGTGGCTGTCAAAAAGCACGTGGCTTTGTTTACCTCGCGCTAGTTAGGTTAAGTTGGCACTACTGAGGTTTAGGCCCGTCAAGATGGCAGTACTGAGGTTTGCGATGCGTTGTTGTCTGTCAAAAAGCACGTGGCTTTGTTTACAAATTCAAATTTCCCGCGGGAGGTGGAGGAGGCATCTGGGAGGCCTCTGGCTGAGGTGGAGGTGGAGGTGGCCACTGGGAGGCCTCTGGCTGAGGTGGAGGTGGCCACTGGGAGGCCTCTGGCTGAGGTGGAGGTGGCCACTGGGAGCCTGAGGTGGAGGTGGCCGCCGAACTCTCCCATTATACTACTTGTAGAAGTTCATCTCGTGTGCCGGAGTTTCCTCTAGTTTTCCACATATTCCAAAATAGAGCATTTATATGACTTAGCGATTATGCTAGTCCGCAACGTGTTGTTTTCAGAGGCAGACCTTCTTTTCTAACTTTAGTTGTAATTGTAAGTAACTGTAACACCTTCTTGAATTATGTAATTCATTTTGTTTCGTTTAAGGTTGCCTCCTTTCATTCTGTAAGTTCTGAATCGTCATGTCAAAGTTTGTTCGTTACCGAAAAGTTTGTTTCCCTTACACATCTTTTGTTTGTATCTCAAGTATCAGTTAATCCGCAGTTCATTTATAATTGTATGTTCATTTCCTTAATTTGTCTGTTGGGTGTATTATTGTAAGTCTTTTCCCCCCATAACGTCATACGTTCCCATGGGCCTCGTTAGGGCTTCCCGCACGTTCCACTATCCTGTCTTAGTTGTCATTTTAGGCCTGTAAGTGTTTCCTATATTTGATTTAACATTGCGTATTTAAAAGATACTCGTCACGCTTCTATGTTCTGATGGCAATACACCGCCACTGCGTCATATTTCTATCTCCTTATTCATATTATTAAGTATTATATTATTTACTACTGGTATTATTTTATTACCTTATTATTATTATCTTATTTACTATTACTTCATTATTATTATTATTATTTATGTACGCGCCAGAACCAGCGGTTACACAGTTGAACCTAAAAATCAGCCACATAAAAACAGTAGTAATGCCAGGCAAGCATCCAACCGCACAGCGAGAAACTACACAATATCTTCGTAGTATTGTAACTAGTGACTCAAAGCCCTCTGCCGAAATCACAAACAGAGTCCAGAAAAGGAGCACAATTTTATCACCAAGTTAAGTCTCTTCTGTGGGATAATAATAATAATAATAATTTCGTGTGGCTATTTCTAGCCGAGTGCAGCCCTTGGAAGGCGGTATGTGCCATGTGTAGGTAACTGCGTGTAAATGTCGTGGAGGACAGTGTTATGTGTGTTGTGTGAGTTACAGGGATGTTGGAGACAGCACAAAGACCCAACCCCCGGGCCATTGAAGGTTAAAATCCCCGACCCGGCTGGGAATCGAACCCGGGACCCTCTGAACCGAAGGCCAGTACGCTGACCATTCAGACAACGAGTCGGACTCTTCTATGGGATAACCTTTAAGCACAAAGGGAACACTTTGTCAGGTATATTTCGTGCCAAAAACTACATAGGCCTTTGAAACCTGTTCGATCAACAGTAGAGATAGTAGCAGAAATGGAGTTCCTGAGGCCAATGCTACAGAAAACAAGAAGACAGAAGATCCGTCATAATACTCAAGTAAAGCACTCACATGTAAGAAGATCCAGACTCAAATGGCATCGTCATGTAAAAAGGACGGATCAAATGAGAACAACAAGAAAAAGGAACTGGAAGGCAAAAGACCTGGAGGCAGACCAAAGAACCGGTGGAAAGGAAGAGGTGCGGAATGGCACCAAGTTGAGGAGGAAGAAATTTACCTGGATAGACAAAGATGCGGAGAGCCAGGAAGACTGGAGAAGTTTACAAAGAGTACAACAAGTGGACGAATTACACAAACTAACAATGGCGGCTGGCGGATAAGGTCAAAGGTTCACGTGCCCTCGCAATAAACATTAATATTTTACCTCTCAGTACAGGGAAGGATACAGGTTTTAAGCTCATAAGGAACGTGAATATTACTTCTTAACTCCAAAATCTGGCTTCAGGATATAATGTAAAATAGTATATCTCAGCTCCAGGTCACAAAGCCCATGTGACCGTAGATGAGACGTTTCCAAACATTGCCGCACCGGGCGAGTTGGTCGTGCAGTTAGGGGCGCGTAGCTGTGAACGTACATACGGGAGATAGTGGGTTCGAGCCCCACTGTCGACAGCCCTGTACCTTAATTAAGGCCAGTTAAGAATAACACCCAGGATAACAGGTGACTGAAAGGGGCCTCAGGAGCTCTGAACTTGGGAGCATGGGTTGACGCCCACGGGGCCCTTAGGTGAGTCCTGGCATTGCTTCTACTTACTTGTGCCAGGCTCGTCACTTTCACCTATCCTATCCGACCTCCCTTTTCCGACCTCGACGCTATTAGAGCAGTCGAGGGCTGGGCAGTCTTTCACTTTCCCTCGCACTTTCGTCTCCCATTAGTGTTTGTTGGCTGTACTTCCTCTTAAAACAATAATCACTGCCACCACTAATACCGGTGCGATGTAAAATAAACTGTAAACAAACCTCGCCGCTGGCTGTGTTTCTTGGGGAAGAGAGAACCTTGGTCACGAGCAAACTGTGACCTAGAAGAGTCGCAGATAGCTCTCTGAAAGAAAAGAAAAACATACTTCAATGACTTGTATTTGCTAGAAAGTGGGTGGATCCTAAGCTACGTATTGTCTTGCACGTCTGCGACCGACCTACACGAGGCCTCACGAGCCGCCAATGGGAACTGAGGTGAAGGTGGTTATTTTTAAGTTGAAAGTACAGAGTGCGCACGAAGTCCGTATACCCCTGCTCCTTATTTATTTCTATTGTCAGATAACCATTGTTATGGACTTCGATTGTTGACAACACTTGTTGCCGAAATATTCAAGGAATGGATGCTACAAGTGACTGAGGAACGTTTGCTGGCCCCTGTCTGGATTCATGAGCATAAAATTAGCGGCAAGTCTATTCAAAATGTGAGGGAGGATTTCGTTGCGCGGTTTGCGAAAGCAGCACCGACAAAGAAGACGTTGTTAGTGCGGTTACTGTAACGAGGAGTGTTCGCCACTCGCCGAGAACTGGAAGACCGTTCACCAACTTGAACTCTGTGGTGACATGCAAAAATCTATCGAACAATCTGTGGACAAATCCATACGGAAACGTGCGTCAGAGTTGCGGATACCGGAATCAACCAGGAGCGAACACATCAAAGTGGATGCCGTCATTGAGTGTCAGATGATGCTCGGATGTTGCAGACAGTCCGATGGAAGTGGCGAATGTGCAATTTATCGCTACTCACGTACTTCCTAACTTTAATTTGGGCGGATCCACATTTTCCAAGAAATCGAGCGAAACCCACGTCACGTCATGATCTGGGCCGAATGACAGCATGACTGGTTCGTCCCGCACCTACAAAATGCGGGAATCTTAGATGCTGTTTGGTTTCAACACGAGGGGGCGCCGGCTGTCTTTGGATCCAGCTCCTCTCCCACAGCCACCAAGGAGCCCTGCTCTAGTCACATCAAGGAACACGTCAGGAAGCAGCGATTATAACGCGGTGCGCGAAGCTTTCCAGACAGTGACCTCAAGGATGTTGCGTATTCAACTGTGCAGAGATCATGCACGACACATCGGGTGTTTTAGATTACTAAGATGTAAGTAGAAATAAATAAATAAATAAATAAATCAATAAGTAAATAATAAGTATATGTACTTTTATATCATGTCAGTCTGAGTTTAATTTAATATATGGGTATACGTAATTCATGCGCATTGTTTACGAGTAGGTAACCATTCTCTGTGGACACTGACGAGACAAGAAAGTGGAGGAATGTATCGGTAAAGGAAAGGCAAACTCTCTAGGCCTCGCAAACCTCACATCGTGAGAACAAGACTTCGCTCACCTCTGCTTCAACAAACTAAGAGACGAATGCATTCACTTTTGGAGACTACTGACTACACTTATTAATTTATTTATTGAGAAACGGGACAAGTGTCGGACAAACAAACTATTTATTTATTTATTTATTTATTTATTTATTTATTTATTTATTTATTTATTTATTTATTTATTTATTTATTTATTTATTTATTTATTTAGAAAGACGACAAGGGTAGGTTAAACAAAGAAATACAAATATTTATTTATATATTTTATTTCACACGTTTCCATCAAACAAACACAGACTAAGACTAAGGAGTCACGGAGACGGTCGCTGCCTTAGCATATGTTTACTGAAAAAAACAGCAACACAAACACAAGAAAGGTTATTGTGTGTATCCGCTCTTAAGCTTTTCTTTATTATCTATACTGTTGTAGCATCCAGGCAATTCAACGATTTCATACCATTATATTTCTATCACTATATTCTTCCGAGGACATATCCCTTATTGCAGATCGTTTTTCAATTTCTTGCGCTCGCCACTCAACTGACTGGACTGCACTGACCTAACAAGTCGGATTCTTCTTCTGTCCAAAGAGCCGCGCTCCTCGCTCATGTCAACGACCAACGCCGCGGCGGCTGTGACCGCTGTCATGGTCGCCTAGTGCGCGAGAGGCTTTAAGCCTCCTGAAGCTGTCGTCCAGTGCGCGGATGTCTTTACATTTTGCTAGCCGCGGCGGCTGTGACCGCTGTCATGGTCGGCTCCTGACAGTTCGCTACATTATGTCATGTGGTCTGATCGACGTGACTCAGA
The DNA here is from genome assembly GCF_040414725.1 of Anabrus simplex. Lineage (NCBI taxonomy): Eukaryota > Metazoa > Arthropoda > Insecta > Orthoptera > Tettigoniidae > Anabrus > Anabrus simplex. The sequence goes on along the minus strand of NC_090276.1, from coordinate 101,145,371 downwards.
TCAAGACACGTCTTTCAGGCAAGGTCAAATCTCCGGAGCTTCTGGCGATCAGCTCGCTTTTCCTGCGGCGGTTGTCCTGTCTGCGTCCCTGCGGACATTTCGTGAGTGTCGTGGCTTTGGAGGTCACTGTGCACGAATACGCCCGTGTTATCCAGAACCTTCCGTTATTGGTGCACAGTCGCTCGTCAGCCAAACAGGACGGGTGAGTGGCTTAGTCCCTTTGTCATAGCTATCCCGATCATAAGTTTCCGCAACCCACTGTCACAAGGTTGACTCCGGTTTTCCGTGTCTTTACCTTTCTATACTGATTGTTACCATACGATAGGGTGCGATTTGTACTGGGAAGCAATCTTCCTACCTGCCAGTTAGTTGGACACATGCCAGTCCGACTAACTCTCTCAGGATTTCCATATCCGCTGTTAGATTATGCTTGTTCTTTACAGAGGCCTAACATATAGGTCATCGGTCCAATTCTGTTAGATGCCTGAATTGGGTGGTGATAGCTAGATCATCGGGGTAGGCGAACTTGTGGAAAGATGTATTGTGCATCGGAGATAGACGAGTCCCATGCGGGACTCCGTTGTTAAAAGCTACTTTGTTTTACGCTGCGGTCACCTCAGTCAGTTTGCTACATGGTGACAAGTACACAGACGCTACTGGGACGTCAGCGTCAGCACTCGTTCATAGCAGGGCAGACGTGTACAAGTGTTGATAGTTCTTACTCTCGAGGAGCTCAGGAGGAAAATCCTCTCCTTTCTGGATGACGACTACTTTCGGTTTTATGAATAATTTTGGAAGTTTTGTCGTTGTCATAATCTCATGGAACAGGTCAAGCACCTGTGTCTTCGTGCCTGGTCCAGCATGTGAGAAGAGGTTATTACTATTATTTATTTCCACCAATTGTAGACACAATCCAAGAATGGTAAATGAAGGGGTGGCAACTCTTTACCGACTAGCCTGCCAGTTAATCTCTTGTTTATTACATTTTTCTGTCTGATGTGCCATCGGTTATTTTCCTTTAAGAAACCTCTCATTTAGATTGCATTACACATAAATCAATTTGATTGAATGTTTCGCGATTTTAATATGCAAAGGTAGTTTTTCCTTTGACCTAATACAACTTGTAATAAATATGGCCAGATGATTAATTGAGGCACGTTTTCATTAAAGCCTAATGTAGAAATATGCCCTGGTGCTAGATTTTAGACCTACTTGTTACATGTTAAAAGTTGTCTTAAGTGCCAAAGAAGTCGTCTTCGCTAGCGCATCTCCACACCTATTACCATGTCATTGGCAGTTTTCACCAATTTTGTACAACCTGCTTTACATGGCACCGACACGGTTAGGTTTGGGCAGGCAAGGGCTGGCAGTGGGCCTTAGTTAAGGTACAGACGCAGAATGTACCTGGTGTGAAAGTGAGAAACACGGATAATCATGTTCAGGGCTGCGCGCCCCTCCAGCAGACCATCCTCCCCTTATCGTTGATCTGCTTGCTTCCTTCAGTGATTATTTCAAACGTTAATGTTAACTGCTCTTGAAGATCGGCACCAGTTTACTTCCTCTGTACATCTTTCTTTCAACAATTTGTTTCCTAGCAATTCATAAATACAAAAAGACTTAGGCTTGTATCAGGAGTTCGTGCTCCTTAGAAATGATCATTTGAGAAGCTTGTATTAGACGTACTTTTCAGTGAAGCTCAAATGTTTACATGTATGAAAGATGTTCTCCACGATAGTCCAGTTAATGATGGGTTTTCACTCATTCACGCCAAGTCCTTCTCGCGCCTCTTTCGTACTGTACTAAATGCTGTTCCTTTCAGCCCTGAAATAAATCCTGTTTGAGGAATTCTATTTCCTGTATTGCATTCCTGTCAGTAAGAGGCAAACATTGGAAATAAATAAAACTGAGGGACATTTATTTTATTTATAACCATGTACTTATAAATATTCCATTCCTTGCCGCTAGAGTGCGCCCCTTCAAGGGAATCATGCTGAGTGCAGCCGCTTAGAGAAACAAAAAGAAAGCCGTCGGCGCTCCACAGGCTTTCAAGCATTTCAAATATTATAGTGTACATCATTATCGGGTGAAATATGTATCCGTCAGGCAGTAAATAGCGGACCTAATCAATGAGTCTTTTTCGCAATAAGAACAGCGGGCTGTAATGGAAGAGAGTGATGCTAGCAGAGGGGGGCCAGCCGCGACCTACATCGTTCATGGCGGCCATTGAGCACGGCCTCAGACTAGCCCATGTCCAGGTGGCGGTAGCTTCATGTGTTCGAGTAGGTGTTTAAGTGTTCATTTTGACATGACTGAGCAGTTAGGCAGTGCGTGACGAAAGTGAACCTAGCAACCGTACAGGCTGTCTTATGCCTGGTGGTCGTGGTCATATGGTTATCGTGCTGGCCTTTGATCACAGGGGTCCAGGGTTCGATTCACGGTAGGGTCGGGAATTTTAACCATCATTGGTTAATTTCGCTCGGACCTGGGCTGGGTGTATGTGTCGTTTTCATCATTATTTTATCCTCATCACGACGAGCAGATCGCGTAGGGGCGTCAAATGAAAATACCTGCGAGCCGAACATGTCCTCGGACACTCCCGGCACTAAGAACCATTTCATTTCATCTGAACCGGTACACATCATATCAGGAAGAAGTGGTTTATTTTTTATTTGGAAGTAGTCCATGTTACATAAAACATTCTCCAGATTATCCGAGTAATTTCTGGGGCTGCTGCAGTCAGGCAGACCGTCCACATTATTATGACAGTTATCGCGGTGGAGGTGATCACTTACAGTAATGTGATAACTACTCAACAACAACAAGAATACAAGAAGCAATTGCATGGAAAGACCATATTACAAGAAATACTACTAGTTTTATGTTTCTTATGTGTTTTCACCGGATGCCTTTCCTGACGCCACATGATTCCTGAGTTGAAAATCTCCTCCATGGAATGACCGCAGTTCGAATCTCAGTCTTCCAGGCGCTAATCACGCCCACCATATAGTGTTCCAAACTAAACATGTAAAACTTGCAACGTTTCTAATGTTCTAAACATTCAAATGACCAGCTAACAAAATAATTTTATTAGTTTGTTTATGTTTTTCGTAAGATTCTGAAGTGCTACGTTGTGAGATGTTCAAGATGAAATGGATGGTCAGCGACAGAAAATGCCTTCAACTTAGAGTACATTGCTATAGAATCTCCTCACGTTCACACTTCGCTGGTAATGTTTAATTTGCTAAAGATCTCCACTGTGTTAGCCTAGTCATCATCTTTCCTTCTCGCGTTGCTTTTAGTCCATCAGAAAAGGGAAAGAACTTAGTAAACGTTTGAGATGATTGGTACTACGCCCTAATGAGTGTAGGTGAAAAGAAACAAGCCATTTCACTTTGAATTATGAAGCCTGTTCTGCCACAACAAACGTTCCAAATGACCTGCCCCGCGTCCGCCTGTCACCCGGAGGGCCCGGGTTCGATTCCCGGCTGGGTCAGGGTTTTTAAATGTAAATGATTATTAATATCCCTGGCCTGGGAACTGGGTGTTTGTGTCGCGTCCTTAACACTTTACACTTCCGCCATTTACAAAATACACGCAGGTTCCTCACGTATGGTGCAAGTAGGGGCGAAAGATCTTTCTAGGTCGACGCCCCGAACAAAAAAAAAAGAGAGAGAGAAGGGAAAACGTTTCTAATAGCGCATGGTTTTAAGTTTTTTGCTCGAGGTCATTAACTCAATTTTAGTATAAAAACGGTAAAAATTAACACCTTGCTAATATACTGCGATGTTTATTGAAAACAAAACGATGCAAATTTAAATACCATTCAATAAATTCCATAAGAGTTCAATTTTCTCACGTGTTTTCGGAGACCAGCGGAAATAAAACAATGTAAGCCCACCGCTGGTGATAGTCCAGTCTCTGCGGGGTGTACGATAAATGGTGATGGCGACCCGCGAGCATCAGACTCAGCTCGGAGTCTTTGCGGTCATTCTCATTCGTCTGTTGCATTTTTATTTTTTAACGAAGAGAATAGGCCAATTGTATTCCTAAATAAACTTGACATTCGATTGTTGGCGTTTGAGACGGAAAAGGTGGTTTAACACGTCAGGAGAGGAACGCAGCTCTTCCCTACGCAAGGGAAACAAACACACAGAATATGTGGCTATATAAATCATGAAAGCCCCCAGTAGACATTACAAACACAGAAATGTAAGTGAACACCCTTCCTTGTCGCTTCGCTCTTTTGCTTTTCAGTTTCCAAGTTGTCCAGCGTCGTGCTCTAAACTCTCCGGCAGCGCATGAGGATCGTGGTGGCAGTGTCTCTTCTTGAAGATGGAAGTTAGCACGCTAGCTCGAAGAAACTAAGTTGCTCAAAATACACAGCGTTATTCAGCCGCCCCTTCCAATGTAGTTTTATGCAACCCACAAACATCTGCCCTGCCGGTATGCTCAGACAACACAACCGGATATCCTGGTATTCACCGCCTCACCATGATAGGACACTGTAATGTTATACTCGTATTAAACACTGAAATCCTTCTAGATCGTCTGAAGCTGACACGCCGGCGAAACACTAAATTGATATTGTCTAATAAGCTGCCCACTGTGCCGTACGAAACCGTAGTGTAGTTGGTAAAGGCGTGGCGGAGTGGGTTTGCATGTCCTCGAGTCCGGGGCGAACATTACAAATTGTTGAGGTAAGGTAAAGGTTATTCTGCCCGAAGGCAAGGTCCGAACCTCCACAGAGGTGTTCCTGAGCCGGAGTTTACGTGCGGTAGGGTGGCCAGTTCCTTTCCGCTTCTCCATTCCCTTACTCCCGCCCACCAACAGCCCGTGGCAACCCATCCAACTCCTGACCACGCCCAATGTTCCTTAACTTCGGAGATCTCACGGGATCCGGTATTTCAACACGGCTACGGCCGTTGGCCAAAATGTTGAAATATTTGTTTAATACGTACCGCACGCAATGCAAGTTCAATACCCGCATCCATGTAAACTGAGTGTGAATGAATGAGTTTGTGCCCTAAGAAAGACCGACTAGTTAGCAGACGGGACACAACTGCCCTGACAATGTTTTATCGCAACAAATGCTCGATGTGATGACGTTTTTGTTTCATACACATTCGGGCCCGGTGTCCAATAGATCGTCTTGCGAGTTGAACCATTCGCTCGGCAGGCATGCGTGATGAGTTGTCGGAGTTGGTCGGGGTTTTGTGGTCCTTGGGTGTAAACGTCGTTCTCCAAATGTCCCCACAAGAAGAAGTCTAACGGTGTTAAATCCGGTGATCTGGCGGGCCAAGGAACAGGGCCTCCTCGTCCTGTCCATTTCCCTGGCAGTTCCTCGCTCAGATGGTTACGAACGGGCAAAGTCTAATGTGGCGGAGCTCCACCCTGTTGCAAACACATCGTACAAGGGCACATCCTCCAGCAGCAGTGGGAGTTCGCGATGCAGAAATTGCAGGCAGCGTGCGCCCGTCCAATGACCCTCAAAGAAATAAGGTGGAATGAGGCGATTCCCCAAGATTCCACACCAAACATTCACTCCCCATCGTACTTGATGGACCGCCTGTCTTACCCAGTGAGGATTTTCCGGACTCAAATAGCCCATGCTGTGGCGATTGACGTTCCCATGATTGTGGAAGCGCAATTCGTCCGAGAACAAGATATGCTATGCGAATTCTGCACCATTGTCTAGCCTGCCTAATGGTCACCGACAGAACTTCATTCGAGCTTCGAAATCCCGCCCATGGAGCTCTTGGTGTAGCTCCAGATGGCATGAGTGAAATTTATGCTCATGCAGTTTTCGCCAGATGGACGACTGGCTGTTGTCACTTGTCGTGCAATCGCCCTTGTACTGACTGATTTGTGGATCATTACGAGCTGCCTCAGAACGTCCACTTCTGTTTCAACCGCTGTAACGGGCCTATTGCAGACTGGTGGCTGGTGTCTTTCAACACGGCGGAATGTCGTAGCAGCCGGCTGTCACCTCTTGGGATACCGCGCAGTGCCTCGCACGCGTATTGTCTTGCTTCCTCATAAATGAGGAGCATGTCAACGTATTCCTCTGCGGAAAACATGCCGAATGACAGCACACATTCCGCCCTAACTAGTGGAGTATGCGCAATGCAAACGATGCAGGATGGTTGCTAGACGAACGCTGCGCTACAGGTACGATGAGAGTACCCGGTCACATTGGTAAAAGGACGTTGCTAGCGGCGTGCGATGAAGTTATCCCAGCTGCAAGCAAACGTACACTCTCTAAAGAAACATCTTCTACATGAGAAAGGTTTTTCAACCACAAACTTGCACATAGGGGGATAAAAAGGGAATTCTGGGCCAGGGGCTAATGCGCAAGATGGCCGCAGCGCGCAATCTACCTCTAGGGCTACCGCGCAAGATGGCCGCCACGCGCAATCTACCTCTAGCTACGCGCTACGTCCTCGGACACCTTCAGAAAATAGGATGTCGTTATCTTATGGAATACTGTCGAAAGAGGCTACTAAAAGGGATACCTGACTTGAAAGAGCAAGTGTTAGCGAACTAGGGGTCATTAGCTGAGCCTAGGTATGATGTATGCTAAGCTGTTGTGTATAACCTCCCTTGGCCAACTCCTGTAGGTCACTTTATTCCGAGGGGGGGGGGTTGATCAGAGTAAAGCTCCTCCAGGGGCACCGAGCAACCTGTGCTGTTGTTGTGTCTGCAATGGCGAACTTAGGTTTTTTACCTGAGTCTAGCTATGATGTGTGCTAAGCTGTCGTCTGTTTAACCTCCTTGGCCAACTCTTGTAGGACACTTCATTCTGATCTGGTAAGGTTCTAGCAGAGTAAAGCTCCTCCAGGGGCACCCTTGCCTTAGGTAGGAGCCGAGCAACCTGTGATGCTGTGCCTGCATTAGCGAACTCGGGTTTTTAGCTGGGTCTAGGCATGTTGTGTGCTAAGCTATCGTCTATCCAACCTGCTTGGCCAACTCTTGTAGGGAGTACTTCAGCCCTAGAGGAGCAGAGTAAATGCTACTCCTAAGGATTCGAACGTGGAGTTGACATAAACTCAAAACTAAAGAGCTTAAGTACAATTCAAATATCCTCACCCTGATTGAAATATGTGTACGATGTGTACTGACTACAGTAAATGTGGAGACATGTTCATCTCAGCAGAAAAAGAATGGCTTTGCGAGCTAAGCTGTATTTTCCCCTACCTGGTGTAGTACTAAAAAATGTTGACAATATGTTATGATGCGAGACACTTGACTTGAGAGAGAACGCGGAGTCTTCAGCTACAGGTCAAAGCTTGTTCGCGATGACGGCACTACAGCTCTTGCTACCAAGATAACGTTACTCTACTTAGATCTGAATTGTTTTATGAGGTAGGGTGGAGGGGTAGATTTTGATTAATGGTATACTGCTACTTGTAAGGGTAACTAAAAGGGATAGGCTAACTCAGGAGGGAGCTGTGCTAGGACACAGGGGTAATTAGACATATACAGAGCCTTATAGACGCATTCCCTAATTTTCTTCTTTCTTTCTTAACCTGCTTACCATCCAGGGTTGATTTTTCCCTTGGACTCAGCGAGGAATCCCACCTCTACCGACTTAATGACAGCATTCAAGAGCTACAGACTCTGCGTCGGGGGATACAACTTAGGAGGATGACCAGTACCTCGCCTTACATGGCCTATCGTTAACTTCTTAAGACTTAGCTGCTTACCTGATTATGGTTAAGAGTGCTAGGTTAACCCATGCATATGACGCCAGGCTTAACTTTACAAGGGCGTTACAGTCTCAAATTTGAGATTCGATCTTACGCTCAACCCAACTAGACGAGATAAGACATGATCCAGGGACTTTGATGCTGAGATTGGTGGAAGGACTAGGGATATGGTGTGAGGTGTAATACAAATGCTTTATTTACAGACGGCGTAATATTGGGGAGCATCTTCGAAGTTCTAAAAACGGAGAGCCTAGCATAACATAGAAGAAATAACTGCACGTGCAAGTTGACTAGCTTTCGATGTATTTGCTAACACACAGAATACAAAGTATTTTTTCCCTACAAGTTTGCATCTTAGGTACAATCACGCAGGAAGACCTTACCTATCCTTGTACTGAATACCCAATGTAATACGTAAAATTAATGTGGTGCCGGAGTATAGCTCTGCAGCATTTCGCGTATTATCAGAATTCCCGAATACAGAATAAAATCCTTACTTACACTTTACGTTCGATACCCCTGCAGGCCGGACGTTGCGCTGACCACGCGTTCACCTCCTAGGCGATGGTGTAAGCCTTAATACATAACATGCTTCATTCATTGAGACGTAAGGCTGAAAAGCAACCTTAGGTCCAGGGGAGATGAGCGACCGCGCAAGGTATCAGACAAAGAAAGACAAAGGCTACGAAAGGCGTGAAAATTAAAGATTCCTTAGCCTTCGTAAACCTAATAGCGTAAGGGTCGGAAAAGAACAAGAGTTAACCGAGGAAGGTCGGATAGGATAGATAAAAGTGAGTGACCTAACACAAGTAAGTAGAAGCATGCGTATACATGGGCTCTTATGGCACTAACCCGGTGGAGGCTGTGCTAGGGCTTTTTGCCTTGTATCTAATAAAATCCATGACCCAGCCTGGAATTACCCTACTTCGAGGTTCTATCCTCCTAACCGGATGCCCTCCTAACTTGCTACTCTCGGTGGAGTGACGTAGGAGGGTGATGGAATACTGCTGTAAGAAACGACTGAAAAAGGGGTGCTCGAGGGCTTTTAAATTCTGAGCGTGGTATTAGCGACAAGAGAACCTCAAGCTGAGTCTGGCATTAATTATAGTTGTTTAACATTTATGAATAGGGAATCGAAGGTTTAGTGACTCGAGAACAATCTTCTACTCACAACCACGAGGCTTTAGGAATCTGCTGACAGTGTAGCCGGTTACGCTATGTAAGCAACTCAGCTGTAGCAGAGATGCATGCCGTTACAATTGACATGAATGAAATATCTGACCCGCACACACTTCGACTCTTTGAATACAACTCTGCATCTGTTGGCACAAAGGGGTCTATAGCTGAGTCTGGCATAAGTCTAACTCTGCAGAGCTACTACAGGGTTTACAACTTGTAACTCATAAGCTATTAGTTTTTATTAGCTTAACATTCGGAACAAGGCTACTATGCAAGATAGCTGCTATACTTTATTCGTTTAGACTTAACTAGAGGGCTGTCTCATAGGCTGACAACTTGTAACTTAAGACCTCATGCATTACAATTGTGTCAAACACGGTATGTAGCGTACAGGACCTGTTATTTCTCTTTCTTCTTCTCCTCCTTAACCTTTTTCTCAATATATTTGGATTAACACGACGAAAACACATAGTTCGCAAGCCAGAAAACGTAATCATACGCAGTTAAAATTACGACCCGCCGGGGATCGAACCCAACGCCTTGTAAACTTAAGGTTAGTATGCTAATGATACAACCGAGGAGCCTTGTATCTAATAAAATCCATGACCCAGCCTGAAATTACATCAGCCCTCGACAATACAAACTATTAAGTGAACTACGAGGGGTTATTAACTGTGTGTCTCTTATTACTCTTAGAAAATGTACATTTAAGCTCTACTGATAAAATGTTAGTCTCTTCTATCTTTAAAGTCGCAACAAGTTAACACTTGGTTTCTTTCGAGCTTAACATTTAAACTATATAGGCTATACTCGTATATATAACCTGTAGTGTGCCTGCCTCTTACCCGGAGGCCACGGGTTCGATTCCTGGCTAGGTTAAGGATTTTTACCTGGACTTGTGGGTTGGTTCGAGGTCTACTTAGCGTACGTGATTAGAATTGACGGGCTATCTGACGATGAGATAGCGGCCCCGGTCTAGAAAGCTAAGAATAACGGCCGAGAGGATTCGTCGTGCTGACTATACGACACCTCGTAATCCGCAATTCTTCGGGCTGAGCGACGGCCGCTTGGTAGGCCAAGGCCCTTCAAGGGCTGTAGTGTTATGGGGTTTGTTTATGTGTATATAACATTTTACTCTTACGTCTAACTCTATTGATCTCTTCTGACTTCAAACTGGTTACCTATCTGACCTTTATTAATCCAAATTTCGTTTCTTCTAATGTTTAACTGCCTGCTGTCATTTCTTGATGGATACAGTACTTTGCATCCATCTCTTGGCACAGGCCAGAGTAAAGTGTAGCTTCCACCGAAGTCCCAGTCAACATTCATGACTGTGACAATATTGAAGTTGCTGGGGTATGGGTAGTGCTGAGTAATGACATTCAGAGCATGACTAGTGCATCTGAGTGTTATGCAAGGTGCTGCTCATAGGGTCAGTCGTGCTGCAATAGTACTTTCTGACCCAGTGAGGAAAGCAATGACAAACTACCTCACTCATCATCTTGCCTAGTACGCCTCATTACGGTGCTGCCATTGGTTTTTGGGTTTTCCTTACAGCCGCATAACCTTTGGTGGTGCAATTTGCGGATCCAACCAGCCTCTGGGCTGATGACCTAACAGACAGACTAATTTTTAAACTTGCGACTCGACGGAAGAACATTTAACGATTCAGCTGAAGTTGGTACATTTTTGATAGCAGCAACACCCTTATCGATTGTTATCTGCAAGAACGCTTCTACTTTGTTAGGAATAGCAAATTAATCTCTATTGGTAAATGGTTTATCTCTTCTAACTTTAAAACTCGTGACGATGTGTAACCTCTGTTGTTCATGATCAATGACTGTTCACAATGTTCCTTACAGTAATGTGATCTATTCGTGTTGTGTATATCTGTGGTTATTCTTCAATAAACAACTGCACTGGATGGTCTATTAGACTTATGGTTTTTGTTATAGTCCTTTACTATAAGCAGTTACAACCTAAGCTTCTCAACATTGTGTATTATTCCTGCTAAGGTACACGGGAAACTGATAAATGTCTGATTTTAAGAAAACGAAAAGTTTACCGTGCTAATGACAATGAGTTAAAACTGTGTGTTCAAAACCAAAAAGAAATTCGTGCTACACACATGATAGTGAACGGAACCCAGGGCTTACGTCTTATTATAAGGCAAAAGGGCTTCCACCTCCCTAGCAAAAGAGCAAAAGGGCTTCCTCCTCCTATCAAAAGGGATCCTGCTCCTAGCAAAGGGGCTAAAGGGATCCTCCCCCTAGCAAAAGGGCAAAAGGGCTTTCTCCTCTTATCAAAATGGATCCTGCTCCTAGCAAAAGGGCTAGAATTGAACTTGAAACGGAACAGTAACACGGGACTAGGAAAAATTGTAAACGATTTAATGCTTATGCTTTTTACATAGGGACATAGCGGATACACATAGTATTGATAGGGCTAGAAAGAATAGTGTAAAGCATAATGCATGTACTTTATTGATAGGGACAGCCCTTTTGCCCTTTTGCTAGGAGGAGGATCCCTTTAGCCCCTTTGCTAGGAGCAGGATACCTTTTGATAGGAGGAGGATACCTTTAGCCCCTTTGCTAGGAGCAGGATCCCTTTTTATAGGATGAGAAAGCCCTTTTGCCCTTTTGCTAGGAGGAGGATCCCTTTAGCCCCTTTGCTAGGAGCAGGATCCCTTTTGATAGGAGGAGGAAGCCCTTTTGCTCTTTTGCTAGGAGGTGGAAGCCCTTTTGCCTTATAATAAGACGTAAGCCCTGGGTTCCGTTCACTATCATGTGTGTAGCACGAATTTCTTTTTGCTTTTGAACACACAGTTTTAACTCATTGTCATTAGCACGGTAAACTTTTCGTTTTCTTAGAATCAGACATTTATCAGTTTCCCGTGTACCTTAGCAGGAATAATACACAATGTTGAGAAGCTTAGGTTGTAACTGCTTATAGTAAAGGACTATAACAAAAACCATAAGTCTAATAGACCATCCAGTGCAGTTGTTTATTGAAGAATAACCACAGATATACACAACACGAATAGATCACATTACTGTAAGGAACATTGTGAACAGTCATTGATCATGAACAACAGAGGTTACACATCGTCACGAGTTTTAAAGTTAGAAGAGATAAACCATTTACCAATAGAGATTAATTTGCTATTCCTAACAAAGTAGAAGCGTTCTTGCAGATAACAATCGATAAGGGTGTTGCTGCTATCAAAAATGTACCAACTTCAGCTGAATCGTTAAATGTTCTTCCGTCGAGTTGCAAGTTTAAAAATTAGTCTGTCTGTTAGGTCATCAGCCCAGAGGCTGGTTGGATCCGCAAATTGCACCACCAAAGGTTATGCGGCTGTAAGGAAAACCCAAAAACCAATGGCAGCACCGTAATGAGGCGTACTAGGCAAGATGATGAGTGAGGTAGTTTGTCATTGCTTTCCTCACTGGGTCAGAAAGTACTATTGCAGCACGACTGACCCTATGAGCAGCACCTTTCATAACACTCAGATGCACTAGTCATGCTCTGAATGTCATTACTCAGCACTACCCATACCCCAGCAACTTCAATATTGTCACAGTCATGAATGTTGACTGGGACTTCGGTGGAAGCTACACTTTACTCTGGCCTGTGCCAAGAGATGGATGCAAAGTACTGTATCCATCAAGAAATGACAGCAGGCAGTTAAACATTAGAAGAAACGAAATTTGGATTAATAAAGGTCAGATAGGTAACCAGTTTGAAGTCAGAAGAGATCAATAGAGTTAGACGTAAGAGTAAAATGTTATATACACATAAACAAACCCCATAACACTACAGCCCTTGAAGGGCCTTGGCCTACCAAGCGGCCGTCGCTCAGCCCGAAGGATTGCGGATTACGAGGTGTCGTATAGTCAGCACGACGAATCCTCTCGGCCGTTATTCTTAGCTTTCTAGACCGGGGCCGCTATCTCATCGTCAGATAGCCCGTCAATTCTAATCACGTACGCTAAGTAGACCTCGAACCAACCCACAAGTCCAGGTAAAAATCCTTAACCTAGCCAGGAATCGAACCCGTGGCCTCCGGGTAAGAGGCAGGCACACTACAGGTTATATATACGAGTATAGCCTATATAGTTTAAATGTTAAGCTCGAAAGAAACCAAGTGTTAACTTGTTGCGACTTTAAAGATAGAAGAGACTAACATTTTATCAGTAGAGCTTAAATGTACATTTTCTAAGAGTAATAAGAGACACACAGTTAATAACCCCTCGTAGTTCACTTAATAGTTTGTATTGTCGAGGGCTGATGTAATTTCAGGCCGGGTCATGGATTTTATTAGATACAAGGCTCCTCGGTTGTATCATTAGCATACTAACCTTAAGTTTACAAGGCGTTGGGTTCGATCCCCGGCGGGTCGTGATTTTAACTGCGTATGATTACGTTTTCTGGCTTGCGAACTATGTGTTTTCGTCGTGTTATTCCAAATATATTGAGAAAAAGGTTAAGGAGGAGAAGAAGAAAGAGAAATAGCAGGTCCTGTACGCTACATACCGTGTTTGACACAATTGTAATGCATGAGGTCTTAAGTTACAAGTTGTCAGCCTATGAGACAGCCCTCTAGTTAAGTCTAAACGAATAAAGTATAGCAGCTATCTTGCATAGTAGCCTTGTTCCGAATGTTAAGCTAATAAAAACTAATAGCTTATGAGTTACAAGTTGTAAACCCTGTAGTAGCTCTGCAGAGTTAGACTTATGCCAGACTCAGCTATAGACCCCTTTGTGCCAACAGATGCAGAGTTGTATTCAAAGAGTCGAAGTGTGTGCGGGTCAGATATTTCATTCATGTCAATTGTAACGGCATGCATCTCTGCTACAGCTGAGTTGCTTACATAGCGTAACCGGCTACACTGTCAGCAGATTCCTAAAGCCTCGTCGTTGTGAGTAGAAGATTGTTCTCGAGTCACTAAACCTTCGATTCCCTATTCATAAATGTTAAACAACTATAATTAATGCCAGACTCAGCTTGAGGTTCTCTTGTCGCTAATACCATGCTCAGAATTTAAAAGCCCTCGAGCACCCCTTTTTCAGTCGTTTCTTACAGCAGTATTCCATCACCCTCCTACGTCACTCCACCGAGAGTAGCAAGTTAGGAGGGCATCCGGTTAGGAGGATAGAACCTCGAAGTAGGGTAATTCCAGGCTGGGTCATGGATTTTATTAGATACAAGGCAAAAAGCCCTAGCACAGCCTCCACCGGGTTAGTGCCATAAGAGCCCATGTATACGCATGCTTCTACTTACTTGTGTTAGGTCACTCACTTTTATCTATCCTATCCGACCTTCCTCGGTTAACTCTTGTTCTTTTCCGACCCTTACGCTATTAGGTTTACGAAGGCTAAGGAATCTTTAATTTTCACGCCTTTCGTAGCCTTTGTCTTTCTTTGTCTGATACCTTGCGCGGTCGCTCATCTCCCCTGGACCTAAGGTTGCTTTTCAGCCTTACGTCTCAATGAATGAAGCATGTTATGTATTAAGGCTTACACCATCGCCTAGGAGGTGAACGCGTGGTCAGCGCAACGTCCGGCCTGCAGGGGTATCGAACGTAAAGTGTAAGTAAGGATTTTATTCTGTATTCGGGAATTCTGATAATACGCGAAATGCTGCAGAGCTATACTCCGGCACCACATTAATTTTACGTATTACATTGGGTATTCAGTACAAGGATAGGTAAGGTCTTCCTGCGTGATTGTACCTAAGATGCAAACTTGTAGGGAAAAAATACTTTGTATTCTGTGTGTTAGCAAATACATCGAAAGCTAGTCAACTTGCACGTGCAGTTATTTCTTCTATGTTATGCTAGGCTCTCCGTTTTTAGAACTTCGAAGATGCTCCCCAATATTACGCCGTCTGTAAATAAAGCATTTGTATTACACCTCACACCATATCCCTAGTCCTTCCACCAATCTCAGCATCAAAGTCCCTGGATCATGTCTTATCTCGTCTAGTTGGGTTGAGCGTAAGATCGAATCTCAAATTTGAGACTGTAACGCCCTTGTAAAGTTAAGCCTGGCGTCATATGCATGGGTTAACCTAGCACTCTTAACCATAATCAGGTAAGCAGCTAAGTCTTAAGAAGTTAACGATAGGCCATGTAAGGCGAGGTACTGGTCATCCTCCTAAGTTGTATCCCCCGACGCAGAGTCTGTAGCTCTTGAATGCTGTCATTAAGTCGGTAGAGGTGGGATTCCTCGCTGAGTCCAAGGGAAAAATCAACCCTGGATGGTAAGCAGGTTAAGAAAGAAAGAAGAAAATTAGGGAATGCGTCTATAAGGCTCTGTATATGTCTAATTACCCCTGTGTCCTAGCACAGCTCCCTCCTGAGTTAGCCTATCCCTTTTAGTTACCCTTACAAGTAGCAGTATACCATTAATCAAAATCTACCCCTCCACCCTACCTCATAAAACAATTCAGATCTAAGTAGAGTAACGTTATCTTGGTAGCAAGAGCTGTAGTGCCGTCATCGCGAACAAGCTTTGACCTGTAGCTGAAGACTCCGCGTTCTCTCTCAAGTCAAGTGTCTCGCATCATAACATATTGTCAACATTTTTTAGTACTACACCAGGTAGGGGAAAATACAGCTTAGCTCGCAAAGCCATTCTTTTTCTGCTGAGATGAACATGTCTCCACATTTACTGTAGTCAGTACACATCGTACACATATTTCAATCAGGGTGAGGATATTTGAATTGTACTTAAGCTCTTTAGTTTTGAGTTTATGTCAACTCCACGTTCGAATCCTTAGGAGTAGCATTTACTCTGCTCCTCTAGGGCTGAAGTACTCCCTACAAGAGTTGGCCAAGCAGGTTGGATAGACGATAGCTTAGCACACAACATGCCTAGACCCAGCTAAAAACCCGAGTTCGCTAATGCAGGCACAGCATCACAGGTTGCTCGGCTCCTACCTAAGGCAAGGGTGCCCCTGGAGGAGCTTTACTCTGCTAGAACCTTACCAGATCAGAATGAAGTGTCCTACAAGAGTTGGCCAAGGAGGTTAAACAGACGACAGCTTAGCACACATCATAGCTAGACTCAGGTAAAAAACCTAAGTTCGCCATTGCAGACACAACAACAGCACAGGTTGCTCGGTGCCCCTGGAGGAGCTTTACTCTGATCAACCCCCCCCCCCCCTCGGAATAAAGTGACCTACAGGAGTTGGCCAAGGGAGGTTATACACAACAGCTTAGCATACATCATACCTAGGCTCAGCTAATGACCCCTAGTTCGCTAACACTTGCTCTTTCAAGTCAGGTATCCCTTTTAGTAGCCTCTTTCGACAGTATTCCATAAGATAACGACAACCTATTTTCTGAAGGTGTCCGAGGACGTAGCGCGTAGCTAGAGGTAGATTGCGCGTGGCGGCCATCTTGCGCGGTAGCCCTAGAGGTAGATTGCGCGCGGCGGCCATCTTGCGCATTAGCCCCTGGCCCAGAATTCCCTTTTTATCCCTACTGACTCCCATAGGCGACCTGCGCGTCGTGATGAGGATGAAGACAACACATACACCCAGCCCCCGTGCCATTGGAATTAACCAATTAAGGTTAAAATTCCCTACCCGGCCGGGAATCGAACCCGGGACCCTCTGAACCGAAGGCCGGTACGCTGACCGTTCAGCCAACGAGTCGGAGTGCCTCTGTGGTGTAGTGATTAGCTGCCACCCCCGGAGGCCCGGGTTCGATTCCCATCTCATCCATCCTCCAAGTGGTTTTCCGCGGTTTCCCACTCCTCCTCCAGGCAAATGCCGGGATGGTACCTAACTTAAGGCCACGGCCGCTTCCTTCCCTCTTCCTTGTCTATCCCCTTTAATGTTCCCGTCCCCCACAAGGCCCCTGTTAATCATACCCGTTGCAGGGACTGAAGCTCCACAACTCTGCCCTTGAGGCGGTGGAGGTGGGATACCTGGAGAGTAAACAGATGAAGGTCGCCGAAGTTTTATAGTTTCACTCACTTGCTGAGTGTACGTGCATCAACGACAAACGAAGGAAAATATTCGTCACGTCGTATAAAACACGTTATATTCATGAAGATTGGCACAGAACTCACGAAAACTTCACCTGTAATCCAAGAGGAACTCTAAATAATTCATTTTATACCACCATCCCAGACAAGCAAATACAAAATTATTTTAACTCGCGCTTAGCTCTGTGCCACTCTACACGTGCCGAAATGCCACAATATTCTTCTGTAGTACAAACTGGCGGTAACAAGACGATACTGTAGTCTCTAGTCTGTGTCAAGTATTAAAACTAACATACCTTTCCCAAGCTAGCTGGCCTGTTGAAGGAGGGCCCCACTCCCAAGAGAAGGGCCAAGTGACATAAATTTCGCTGGTGTAGCTCTTTCGCGCCGACAAGGAGAACCTGAACTGCGGTAGGGCGGGCGGACTGTCGAGACAGCTGTACTTGGCTTGGCTTACACTGCGTTTTAATAACGTTATAAAAATGTCCGTCCGCCTCTGTGGTGTAGTGGTTAGCGTGATTAGCTGCCACCTCCGGAGGCCCGGGTTCGATTCCCGGTTCTGCGACGAGATTTGTAAAGTAGTGCGAGGGCTGGAACGGGGTCCACTCACTCTCGAGAGATCAACTGAGTAGAGGTGGGTTCGATTCCCACCTCATCCATCGTTGAAGTGGTTTTCCGTGGTTTCCCACTTTTCCTCCAGGCAAATGCCGGGATGGTACCTAACTTAAAGCCACGGCCTCTTCCTTCCCTCTTCCTTGTCTATCATTTTCATTCTTCTCATCCCCCACAAGGCCCCTGTTCAGAATAGCAGTTGAGGGCGCCTGGGCGGGGTACTGGTCATCCTCCCCAGTTGTATACCCAACCCAGAATCTGAATCCCAGGACACTGCCCTTGAGGCGGTAGAGGTCCGAGGGAAAACCGCCCCTGGAGGGTAAACAGAAGAAAAAGATGAGGATAAAAACGTTCTAAGAAATAATAAAAAATGTAAATACAAAGTTATTTACCCTGGCAGAGGAACAGCACCGCTATAACGTAAGCACACGATACAGGAACTGGCTGTTCAATCACACTCTATGTTTGGATTTTTTCCAGTAGCTGCAGATCCAGTTTTTTTAAATCCTTTGCTTTTAAGGTAACATTCATGTAGGCTTAGCATTTTGGCTGGCGCACAATAGCGTGGACAGTGTTCCTCACCTGCCGTGTTTTGAACAACGCTCTTTGACTGGCGTTTCGTCTAGGTCACATGATAACATCACGGAAGACAGCAGAATTGTTGTCATAATACGTTCCTTGCGAAATGTATGACCATGAAACTGTGTGCTAAATCCGTAGTCTTGAAATAGAGCCCGTGAGACGCACTGCCGGGCTGTTGGGATCGCTTTCTTGCCCCCTGTCTACCAGACTCGCGCATTTAAACGTGGTTATTCCTTTGATGTTAAGCCCTCGCATTGTTTATTCCTCTGTTCTTTATTGTGAGTCACGGGAAGTTAAGGGTAGAGGATTTTCATTTCAGAAGTGTTACGGTGGCTGCTTGCTATTTCTCGCGAATGAGACAAACCGCGACACAAAAGTCTAGGGTATGTGGTAAACATTTCAAGGAAGAAGACTTTAGTATAAGTACAAGACACTTCTGCCTAATGAAGTCTCCTCCGTACAGGCCATGAAGGCCCTTGGAGGAGTGGAAGGTAAAGGCTTCCACCACTGTTAACCTCGGCACGTGATGGGGTAGAGTGGTTAGCTCTACGTCCGGCCGTCTTTGTCCCCAGGAATTAATCTGGTACTCATTTTTGGTGTAGACTGAGTGAACCTCAGGGCCATATGCACCTCCGGAAGTGGAAATCTCGTTTCTTAAATTTTACGACTTCCTGGCGACGATTCGAACCCACGTCCTTCCGGGTGAACCGAGCGCGCCTTTACCGCCTCGGCCAGGCAGCCCCTAATGAAGTTCCTTCAGTTTTACAAATGTTCCTAAACACAAACAAGTCATTTCAAAATGTAGTAATGTTCCCAAGAAAACACAGTTTAAAATATCGGAGAGTGAGACATGAGTCTACAACATGTGAGCAATAATCGACATCTGTTGTGCTTGATAATGCTGGAGAATCGGATCTGATAAACGTAGGCACACCCTCTTGTCCCGCCCTGAAACCAATAGTACCAAAATACATCAGCAGAAAATTGAGGAAGGAGATCAGAAGAGATAGAAAACACGTGGCCATTATTAAGAAATTGGGTAAAAATCGTGACTTGGAAGCAGAACTTAGGAAGGTAAAGAAGGATCACGGAAATTGTGCAAGTCAAGTTTGTAAACCTAACGATGAAGCTGAGGGAGGTAAGATGAAAGCACTTTTTTTGCTAGAGCAACTTCAGAGCTTTGGAAAATAATAAATGTAAATACCAGGAGACTGGAGTTATCTTCAAGGTCGGCAACGGCTTCTCAGAACACTCCATATTTTGCATCTTCCTCAACCACGAACCTTGAAATCGTACGTTGGGGTTAACAAGCTTGATTACTGGCAGAAAAAGTGTCGTTAGTCAACGACAAGAGATCAAGCCGAGAGTAATGTATCAAATATGTTTATTGGACTGAATGATACTAAAATTGACGCTCTTGGAATCGAAGATAGGTTGGCCAATAAACTACTCTGCATTTTGTTCAAGGGTCTTTCTACATATTACAAATTACTGATGTATTTCTATTTCCGTTCCTCCGTTCCGGGCTCACAACTTGCAAAATTAACCTTGGATGCGTTAAATGCCGTTGAGTGTGGTTTCAGAGCGATTGGAGTTGTGACCGACAACTCCCAGGTAAATGTTTCGATATTTAAAACATTATGCGAAGGAAGCATTACGACATCCAGCTGTTCCTAAGTTCCCATCCCAGTCGTGTCTTAAAAAAAGTACGATCACAAAATTTGTCACGGGACACTTTTGTTTAGAACATACATCTTCTCCAGGTAGTGAGAGTCCAAGATTGTGTCTTATTCGTATTCAAGACATCGTTTGTGCCACTTCTACGATGCACGATGGAATTTGTCACCTCTGCTGTGCAGTACAACAGTTCCTGAAAATGTGTACGATTTTCTGAAAAGTAGAACTGTAAAGATGACTAGATACCTATTTTTGTGAGCCTCTGTTAGACAGCGTTGCTTCGAGCCACTCAAGAAGAAGAGAAAGTTTTGAAACTTGTCAAGAAGCCACTGAGCAGGAAAGTTTCAAGCCAATGATGTACCGCTCTGTAAATGAGGTGCTGTAACAAACATTCAGCTCTTGGTGTAATTTACTGACTGACTTATACGGCCATGAGAACACAAGGGGGCTAGAACGCGATCCTAGTGGCTGAATGGTGAACTGATGCCATCCATTTTCATTAGTGCATTTCAAGGCCTTCTATTACAGCGTAGCCAATGGCTAAATAAGTGACCGTAGATCTTGATGAAGGCCAACTACAGTTACATCAGACATGGCGGACATCAGTGGGCGACATGAGAGGTTGAGGAGAAGATTATGGATGTTTACCGCGAGTCACCTGAATACAAGTCGAACGTCTATGAAATACAACTCACTGCCTCAAAATAAGAATAAGAATAATTATGCATCAGAAGTAGCATTATCGCGTAAGTCTAATTGCATTTTCAGTGCGAAAATAACGAAAGGATAATTATTTTATCAACGTCAGGTTGAAACACACTCACACAGTATAAAAATATTTCACATATGAAACCCCGGCCAGCAAATAAGGTAAATAGATTGCGATAAAAACATTAGGTCTATGAACCACAGCCTATTATGTAAAACACGAAAACGAATAACATTTGAACTCTCCAAAACCCAGCTGGATTGTTGAGTCGGTACAGTGATATTTGTATGATACTCTTGAACATGTAAAGCAGTAGTCACGGAATTGATGGCACAGCTGTATTTTATAGAAAACGTAATCCTCACTTTCACTCACGAGGTTTACTTTACGCACCTCCGTTATAAATTATTAACTACATCATACTTGTACCACCGTTTACAATTATTTTAGTCTATGGTTCATGTTTGTGGGTTACTGTAGTCACGTCCTAGTTCCTGGACCATGGGCAACGGCTGAGTGGCCTAGTAAGTGGTCCTGAGAGTCAGGATACCAGTCGCTATGGAATGGGAGTGGGCATCTCAGACATATTCTGAGTCATACCCCTCCTTGTGCTCAGGCGGCTAGGACTATACAATTCACCGGTGGTTCATAACCCGTTAGAGGAGAGATCCTCACTTGGACTATGTGCAAGTAGGGCAGCATCCTGCTTCATCAATTTACCGAGCTCAGAACATTTTAAGCAAGACTCGGACCTATGGGAGTAATGGAGTCCCACTCCCATTTGACAGGCGAGGGACTCCTTGGAAACAACTTGGCGAACGAAATGGAATTCGATGGGGAGCTATTAATATTAATGGGGCTTATGGAAGAAAGAAGGTAGAACTGGCTGAGTCAGCAAAGAGGATGCATCTGGATGTGCTAGGAGTAAGTGATATTCGGGTAAGGGGAGATAACGAGGAAGGTGTACTTGATGGGTGTTAGAAAGGGAAGGGTAGAGTCTGGGGTAGAGCTCTTTATCAGGAATACCATTGCACGCAACATAGTTTCTGTTAGGCACGTAAATGAGCGAATGATGTGGGTAGATTTGTCAGTTGGAGGAACTAGGACTAGAATTGTGTCCGTGTATTCACCATGTGAGGGTGCAGATGAGGATGAAGTTGACAAGTTTTATGAAGCACTGAGTGACATCGTGGTCAGGGTCAACAGCAAGGATACAATAGTGCTAATGGGCGATTTCAATGCGAGAGTTGGGCATAGAACTGAAGGATAAGAAAGGGTGATTGGTAAATGTGGGGAAGATATGGAAGCTAATGGGAATGGGAAGCGTATGCTGGATTTCTGTGCTAGTATGGGTTTAGCTGTTACGAATACATTCTTCAAGCATAAGGCTATTCACTGCTACACATGGGAGGCTAGGGCTACCAGATCCATAATAGACTATATCTTAACCGACTTCGAATACAGGAAATCTGTTAGGAATGTACGAGTTTTTTATGATACAGACCACTATCTGATCTGTAGTGTACTAAGTATCTCTAGGCTAGGGTAGAGAAAGTGAAATCTGTCTGCAAATGAATAAGGGTAGAAAATCTCCAGGATGAGGAAATTAGACAGAAGTACATGGATATGGTTAGTGAGATGTTTCGAATAGTCGATAGTAAGCAGGTTCGGGATATAGAAAGAGAATGGGTGGAATACAGGGATGCTGTAGTAGAAACGGCAAGGGAATGCCTGGGAACAACTCAGTGTAAAGATGCGAAAAGGCGAACATCTTGGTGGAATGATGAAGTGAGAGCAGCTTGTAAACGTAAAAGAAGGCTTATCAGAAATGGCTCCAAACAAGGGCCGAAGCAGACAGGGATTTGTACGTAGATGAAAGAAACAGAGCGAAACAAATAGTTGTTGAATCCAAAAAGATGTCGTGGGAAGATTTTGGTAAC
Source organism: Anabrus simplex (assembly GCF_040414725.1). Lineage (NCBI taxonomy): Eukaryota > Metazoa > Arthropoda > Insecta > Orthoptera > Tettigoniidae > Anabrus > Anabrus simplex. The sequence continues at coordinate 101,122,968 of NC_090276.1, read as the reverse complement.
AACCTGGAAAGGCTAGGTCAAGCAGCAGGGAAATCTTTCTGGACAGTAATGAAGAATCTTAGGAAGGGAGGGAAAAAGGAAATGAACAGTGTTTTGAGTAATTCAGGTGAACTCATAATAGATCCCAGGGAATCACTGGAGAGGTGGAGGGAATATTTTGAACATCTTCTCATTGTAAAAGGAAATATTCCTGGTAGTAGTATAATTGGATGGTTCTGCCGCACCTCCGCCGCCGCACGCCTCCTCCTCCGCCGCCGCCGCCTCCGCCCGCGGGAAATTTGAATTTTGGCGGGAAATTTGAATTTTGGTGGGAGATTTGAATCTGTAAACAAAGCCACGTGCTTTTTGACAGCTGTCATCGACAACAACGCATCGCTAACCTCACTGCTGCCATCTTGACGGGCCTAAACCTCACTAGTGCCAACTTAACCTAACTAGCATGAGGTAAACAAAGCCACGTGTTTTTTGACAGCCACGTGCTTTTTGACAGACAACAACGCATCGCTAACCTCAGTACTGCCATCTTGACGGACCTAAACCTCAGTAGTGCCAACTTAACCTCACTAGCATGAGGTAAACAAAGCCACGTGCTTTTTGACAGCCACGTGCTTTTTGACAGATTTGTAAACAAAGCCACGTGCTTTTTGACAGACAACAACGCATCGCTAACCTCAGTACTGCCATCTTGACGGGCCTAAACCTTAGTGGTACCAACTTAACCTAACTAGCATGAGGTAAACAAAGCCACGTGCTTTTTGACAGCCACGTGCTTTTCAACAGATTTGTAAACAAAGCCACGTGCTTTTTGACAGCTGTCGTCGACAACAACGCATCGCTAACCTCAGTACTGCCATCTTGACGGACCTAAACCTTAGTGGTACCAACTTAACCTAACTAGCGCCAGGTAAACAAAGCCACGTGCTTTTTGACAGCTGTCATCCGCCATCTTTGAGTACAGTGCTGCCCTCTTTAGCTACTTACCTTTGACAGCTGTCATCCGCCATCTTTAAGCAGTGCTGCCCTCTATGTGGTGGCGGCAAATTCTAAATGCATTACAAACCTATGCCCCTTTTTGACAGCTGTCATCCGCCATCTTTGAGCACTGTGCTGCCCTCTTTCATCACCTGACATCGGCAGTGCTGTCATCTTGACGGGTCTAAACCTTAGTGCTACCAACTTAACCTGGCACGTGGTAAACAAAGCCACGTGCTGTTTTGACAGCCACGTGCTTTTTTGACAGCTGTCATCCGCCATCTTTAAACCACAGTGCACTGTGCTGCCCTCTTTATCGTAGTAGATGTAAAATTCGTCACCTGTCATCGGCAGTGCTGCTATCTTGACGGGCCTAAACCTTAGTGCTACCAACTTAACCTCACTAGCTCGAGATAACAAATCCACGTGCTTTTTGACAGCCACATGCTTTTTTGATAGCTGTCATCCGCCATCTTTAATCTATAGAGCACAGTGCTGCCCTCTTTAGCTACTTACCTTTGAAATGTGGTGGCGGATAATTTGAAAAATGCTTTTCGACAAGCAGCCATCTTTAATCATGAGAGCACCGTGCTGCCCTCTATGTGGTGGCGGTAATTTGAAAAATTCTACATGCTCTTGTTTGGAAACAAACTCACGTGCTTTTTTGACAGCTGTCATCCGCCATCTTTAATCTATGGAGCACCGTGCTGCCCTCTTTAGCTACTTACCTTTGAAATGTGGTGGCGGCAAATTCCACGTGCTCTTGTTTGGAAACAAAGCCATGTGCTTTCTTGACAGCTGTCATCCGCCATCTTTAATCTATAGAGCACAGTGCTGCCCTCTTTATCGTAGTAGATGTAAATTCGTCACAGCTGTCATCCGCAGTGCTGCCATCTTAACGAGCCTAAACCTTAGTGCTACCAACTTAACCTCACTAGCGTGAGATAAACAAATCCACGTGCTTTTTTGACAGCTGTCATCCACTATCTTTAATCTATAGAGCACAGTGGTGCCCTCTTTAGCTACTTACCTTTGAAATGTGGTGGCGGATAATTTGAAAAATGCTTTTTGATAGCAGCCATCTTTGAGCACCGTGCTGCCCTCTTTGTGGTGGCAGGCAATTCCACGTGACAGCAGCCATCTTTAATCATGAGAGGACCGTGCTGCCCTCTATGTGGTGGCGGCAATTTGAAAAATTCTACATGCTCTTGTTCGGAAACAAACTCACGTGCTTTTTTCTGACAGCTGTCATCCGCCATCTTGCATCACAAACCTCAGTGCTGCGCTCTTTAGCTAGATACCTTTGAAATGTGGTGGCGGCAATTTGAAAAAATCTATGTGCTCTTGTTTAGTAAACAAAGCCACGTGCTTTTTATGACAGCTGTCATCCACCATCTTTAATCAATAGAGCACTGTGCTGCTATCATGAGGGCAATTTCATCACCTGTCATCCACCATCTTTAATCTACAGAGCACCGTGCTGTCCTCTATGTAGTAGCGGGCAATTTGAAAAGTTCTGTTAGCCGTCATCGGCCATCTTTAATCAAGAGAGCACCGTGCTGCCATCTATGTGGTGGCGGCAAATTCCATGTGCTCTTGTTTAGTAAACAAACTCACGCGCTTTTTTGTCATCTGTCATCCGCCATCTTACATCGCAAACCTCAGTGCTACACTCTTTAGTTGAAATATGGTGGCGGATAATTTAAAAAGAAAAATTCTACAGCAGCCATCTCTCGGCGCTAATTGCACAAGATGGTGGCTATACATGACTCCTTAAAGGTGCTTATGCAAGATGGCCGCTATACATAGACTCCCTTGGGATGCTTGCGCAAGATGGCGGTTATACATGGCTCCTTATGAGATGCCCTAGGGATGCTTGCGCAAGATGGCGGTTGCTCTTATGAGGCGGCTTAAGGGTCCTTGCACAAGATGACTAGAGACGCCCTAAGGATGCTTGCGCAAAATGGCGGACGCAAGATGGCGGCTATACACTACTCCTTATGAGACGCCTTAAGGGTGCTTGCGCAAGATGGCTGCTGCTCTTAGCTTAGAGGCTAACGTGTCGTGCTAGTTCGATTCATTAAATTTGGGGCTTAAATGCAAAATGTTAAATATCTCGAAAACGGTGCATCGTAGAGCAAAACGGACAAATTTTTTCCGCCCAATACCTCGGTTCGCAGTACGAGGAACATGATAGCATAAGTCTAATGATGAGATCGACGGTTCGGTTCCTACTTAGGCCCTATGGCATTCACTCTGTTTTAGCTTGTATTGAAGCAAGTCTTCGTAACATGATCAGGTCTAGCTATGGTAGAGAGTATAACGTGCCGTGCAGGTTCGATTCATTAAATTTAGGGCTTAAATGCAAAATGTTAAATATCTCGAAAACGGATAAAATTTTTCTACCTGATACCTAGGTTTGCAGTATCAGGAGCATAAGAAAAACATAGTCTAATGATGAGATCGACGGTTCGATCCCTACTTAGGCCCTTTGGCATTGGCAGCTATCTAATTCTACAAGATGGCGGCTATACATAGCTTCTTATGAGACAGCTTAAGAGCGCTTGCACAAGATGGCTGCTGCTCTTATGAGACGCCCTAGGGGTGCTTGCGCAAGGTAGCAGTGACAAGACGGTGACTATACACAGCTGCTTATGATACGGCCTAGAGGTGCTCACACAAGATGGTGGCTGCTCTGATGAAGAAAGTTAGCTTTGCATCGTGCAGGTATCTTTACAGCACTAAACCTCATACCTTTGAAATGTGGTGGCAGGTAATTTGAAAAATTCGACGTGCTTTTTCATAAGCTGTTAAGGCCTCCTCTTATGTCAAGGCATAGCTCTATCGAACGAGTTTAAACCTGCATCGGGATAGCTAGAGTAAGCGCGTGCTGCAGTGATGACGTCATTATGCATGTTTAGACTTGCAAATCACAGAAGAAACGTAACAAGGCTGGAATCGAAAACTGCACTCTATGCTGTTAACTTTATCATGTGATCGAAACATTGATTTAAGTATTTAGAACACGCAATAAGTAGAACCAAACACTGTACTCGATACAACATGTGTTTAGAACATGTCAGGGGATATCTTTGTTCTAAGAAGATTAGTTTACCGCACATTCCTTGGCTAAAGGGCTAATGGGCTAAAGGGCTAATGGGCTAAAGGACTAAAGGGCTAATGGGCTAAAGGGCTAAAGGGCTAAAGGTGCAACAACCTCATCGATCGCTATCAGCAAGAACGCTTGTACTTTGTTAAGTGTAGAAAATTAATCTTTATTGGTAAATGTTTTTATGTTCAGAACAAGGAATGGAACCTAGGGGTTACGTCTTACCTAATAAAATCCCCGAGGTGCGATGAGTTACGTTTTTCGAACTAGTGTTTGGAACACTGAACTTTTCAAGATGGCAAGAGTGAGGTTAGCAATGTTCTGTTGTTGGATTTTAAATTCCGCGCTACAACATGCATAAGGTGGCAGCCCTTGAGGTTTACCGCCGTAAAGATGGCAAGAGTGAGGTTAGCAATGTTCCGTTGTTGGATTTTAAATTCCGCGCTATAACATGCATAAGGTGGCAGCCTTGAGGTTTACCGCCGTAAAGATGGCAGCAGTGAGGTTAGCGACGCTCTATTGTCTTTCAAAGTGAGGTTAGGGTTCGTCAAGAAGACAGCTGTCAAAAAAGCACGTGGCTATGTTTACCAAACAAGAGCACGTGGCTGTGACGTCACGGTCACGTAATCAATCCTTAGCTCGACGTCGTTAAGAGCAGTATTAGGATTAGCTATTCTTAAAAGTCTTGGGAACAGAGCAGCAGTATGAATTACCATGTTTCAAAGCGTGTACATATCACCTATCGATTTTACATGCATCGACCATCGTACTAAACTTCATCCGCTAGATCGTGCTGCTATCTTATTATAACCTATACCCATAAAATTAAAGTACAATGAATAGCCATGTTTCAAAGCGTGTACACATCACCTATCGAATTTGCATGCATCGACTCTCGTACTAAACTTCTTCCGCTAGATTGTGCTGCTATCTTAGCATGACTTTAAAGTACAAAGAATAGCCATGTTTCAAAGCGTGTACACATTACCTATCGAATTTGCATGTATCGACTCTCGTACTAAACTTCTGCAGGTAGATTGTGCTGCTATCTTAGCATAACTAAGACGCATGAACTTAAAGTATAAAGAATAGCTATGTCTCAAAGCGTGTACACATTACCTATCGATTTTGCAAGCATTGACTCTCGTACTAAACTTCTTCCGCTAGATTGTGCTGCTATCTTAGCATAACCTATACGCATGACTTTAAGGTACAAAGAATAGCCATGTTTCAAAGCGTGTACACATTACCTATCGATTTTGCATGTAACAAATATCATACTAAACTTCTTCCGCTAGGTTGTACTGCTATCTTAGCATAACTCATACACATGAACTTAAAGTACAAAGAATAGCCATGTTTCAAAGCGTGTGCACATTACTTATTGATTTTGCATTCATCGAATCTCGTACTGAACTTCTTCCGCTAGATTGTGCTGGTATCTTAGCATAACTTATACCCATGAACTTAAAGTACAAAGAATAGCCATGCTTCAAAGCGTGTACACATCAACTATCGAATTTGCATGTATCGACTCTCGTACAAAACTTCTTCCGCTAGATTGTGCTGTTATCTTAGCATAACTAAGACGCATGAACTTAAAGTACAAAGAATAGCTATGTCTCAAAGTGTGTACACATTACCTATCGATTTTGCATGCAACAAATATCGTACTAAACTTCTTCCGCTAGGTTGTGCTGCTATCTTAGCATAACTTATACACATGAACTTAAAGTACGAAGAATAGCCATGTTTCAAAGTGTGTACACATTACTTATTGATTTTGCATGCATCAAATATCGTATTAAATTTCTCCCGCTAGATTGTGCTGCTATCTTAGCATAACCTATACCCATGAAATTAAAGTACAAAGAATAGCCATGTTTCAAAGCGTGTACACATTACCTATCGATTTTGCGTGCATTGACTCTCGTACTAAACTTCTTCCGCTAGATTGTGCTGGTATCTTAGCATAACTTATACACATGAACTTAAAAGTATAAAGATTAGCCATGTTTCAAAGCATGTACACATTACCAATGGATTTTGCATGCATTGACTCTCGTACTAATCTACTCGCGCTAGATTGTGCTGCTATCCTAGCATAACCTATACGCATGACCTTAAAGTAAAAAGAATAGCTATGTTTCAAAGTGTGTACACATCACCTATCGATTTGCATGCAACAAATATCGCACTAAACTTCTTCCGCTAGATTGTGCTGCTATCTTAGCATAACTAAGATGCATGAACTGAAAGTACAAAGAATAGCCATGTTTCAAAGTGTGTACACATCACCTATCGATTTTGCATGCATCGACTCTCGTACTAAACTTCTTACGCTAGACTGTGCTGCTATCTTAGCCTAACCTATACGCATGAACTTAAAGTACGAAGAATAACCATGTTTTAAAGCGTGTACGCATTACTTATCGATTTTACATGCATCGACTCTCGTACTAAACTTCTTGCGCTAGATTGTGCTGCTATCTTAGCATAACCTGTACGCATGAACTTAAAGTACAAAGAATAGCCTTGTTTCAAAGCGTTTACACATTACCTAATGATTTTGCATGAAACGACTATCATACTAAACTTTTTCCACTAGATTGTGCTAAAATCGTGTTAGTGTGCTGCTATCATAGCATAACCTATCGATTTTACATGCATCGACTATCGTACTAGACTTCTTCCGCTAGAGCATGTAGCAATCGCTTTTGTGTATCCCAAACCCATGTGCACGAACTTAATGCACAAAGATGAGCTATGTTCTAAAGCGTGTACACATCACCTATCGATAATGTATGTATCGAATATCGTACTAAACTTCTCCTGCTAGAGCGTACGAGTATCGCTTGTGCGTGCACGAACTTAAAGCATAAAGAATAGCAATGTATAAAAATCTTGTAAACAAAGCAGCAGCATTACGAAAATCAAGATTAAATGCATGCACACATCATGTATCCATGATGCACACAGTACTAAACTTATTCCATTAGAATGTACAAAGTTCGCATGTGTTTGTACTGCTATCTTAGCATAGGCTATGTGCATGAACGTAAAGCATAAAGAATAGTTATGTGTAAAAAAACTTATGAACATAGCAGAGTGTTAACTACGTAGGTGTAGACATTGAACTTTGCATGCTGAGGCAGCATACCACGTGACCGTGACGTCACAGCCACGTGCTCTTGTTTGGTAAACATAGCCACGTGCTTTTTTGACAGCTGTCTTCTTGACGAACCCTAACCTCACTTTGAAGGACAATAGAGCGTCGCTAACCTCACTGCTGCCATCTTGACGGCGGTAAACCTCAAGGCTGCCACCTTATGCATGTTATAGCGCGGAATTTAAAATCCAACAACGAAACATTGCTAACCTCACTCTTGCCATCTTTACGGCGGTAAACCTCAAGGGCTGCCACCTTATGCATGTTGTAGCGCGGAATTTAAAATCCAACAACAGAACATTGCTAACCTCACTCTTGCCATCTTGAAAAGTTCAGTGTTCCAAACACTAGTTCGAAAAACGTAACTCATCGCACCTCGGGGATTTTATTAGGTAAGGCGTAACCCCTAGGTTCCATTCCTTGTTCTGAACATAAAAACATTTACCAATAAAGATTAATTTTCTACACTTAACAAAGTACAAGCGTTCTTGCTGATAGCGATCGATGAGGTTGTTGCACCTTTAGCCCTTTAGCCCATTAGCCCTTTAGCCCATTAGTCCTTTAGCCCATTAGCCCTTTAGCCAAGGAATGTGCGGTAAACTAATCTTCTTAGAACAAAGATATCCCCTGACATGTTCTAAACACATGTTGTATCGAGTACAGTGTTTGGTTCTACTTATTGCGTGTTCTAAATACTTAAATCAATGTTTCGATCACATGATAAAGTTAACAGCATAGAGTGCAGTTTTCGATTCCAGCCTTGTTACGTTTCTTCTGTGATTTGCAAGTCTAAACATGCATAATGACGTCATCACTGCAGCACGCGCTTACTCTAGCTATCCCGATGCAGGTTTAAACGCGTTCGATAGAGCTATGCCTTGACATAAGAGGAGGCCTTAACAGCTTATGAAAAAGCACGTCGAATTTTTCAAATTACCTGCCACCACATTTCAAAGGTATGAGGTTTAGTGCTGTAAAGATACCTGCACGATGCAAAGCTAATTTTCTTCATCAGAGCAGCCACCATCTTGTGTGAGCACCTCTAGGCCGTATCATAAGCAGCTGTGTATAGTCACCGTCTTGTCACTGCTACCTTGCGCAAGCACCCCTAGGGCGCCTCATAAGAGCAGCAGCCATCTTGTGCAAGCGCTCTTAAGCTGTCTCATAAGAAGCTATGTATAGCCGCCATCTTGTAGAATTAGATAGCTGCCAATGCCAAAGGGCCTAAGTAGGGATCGAACCGTCGATCTCATCATTAGACTATGTTTTTCTTATGCTCCTGATACTGCAAACCTAGGTATCAGGTAGAAAAATTTTATCCGTTTTCGAGATATTTAACATTTTGCATTTAAGCCCTAAATTTAATGAATCGAACCTGCACGGCACGTTATACTCTCTACCATAGCTAGATCTGATCATGTTACGAAGACTTGCTTCAATACAAGCTAAAACAGAGTGAATGCCATAGGGCCTAAGTAGGAACCGAACCGTCGATCTCATCATTAGACTTATGCTATCATGTTCCTCGTACTGCGAACCGAGGTATTGGGCGGAAAAATTTTGTCCGTTTTGCTCTACGATGCACCGTTTTCGAGATATTTAACATTTTGCATTTAAGCCCCAAATTTAATGAATCGAACTAGCACGACACGTTAGCCTCTAAGCTAAGAGCAGCAGCCATCTTGCGCAAGCACCCTTAAGGCGTCTCATAAGGAGTAGTGTATAGCCGCCATCTTGCGTCCGCCATTTTGCGCAAGCATCCTTAGGGCGTCTCTAGTCATCTTGTGCAAGGACCCTTAAGCCGCCTCATAAGAGCAACCGCCATCTTGCGCAAGCATCCCTAGGGCATCTCATAAGGAGCCATGTATAACCGCCATCTTGCGCAAGCATCCCAAGGGAGTCTATGTATAGCGGCCATCTTGCATAAGCACCTTTAAGGAGTCATGTATAGCCACCATCTTGTGCAATTAGCGCCGAGAGATGGCTGCTGTAGAATTTTTCTTTTTAAATTATCCGCCACCATATTTCAACTAAAGAGTGTAGCACTGAGGTTTGCGATGTAAGATGGCGGATGACAGATGACAAAAAAGCGCGTGAGTTTGTTTACTAAACAAGAGCACATGGAATTTGCCGCCACCACATAAATGGCAGCACGGTGCTCTCTTGATTAAAGATGGCGGATGAGGGCTAACAGAACTTTTCAAATTGCCCGCTACTACATAGAGGACAGCACGGTGCTCTGTAGATTAAAGATGATGGATGACAGGTGATGAAATTGCCCGCATGATAGCAGCACAGTGCTCTATTGATTAAAGATGGTGGATGACAGCTGTCATAAAAAGCACGTGGCTTTGTTTACTAAACAAGAGCACATAGATTTTTTCAAATTGCCGCCACCACATTTCAAAGGTATCTAGCTAAAGAGCGCAGCACTGAGGTTTGTGATGCAAGATGGCGGATGACAGCTTTCAGAAAAAAGCACGTGAGTTTGTTTCCGAACAAGAGCATGTAGAATTTTTCAAATTGCCGCCACCACATAGAGGGCAGCACGGTGCTCTCATGATTAAAGATGGCTGCTGTCATGTGGAATTGCCTGCCACCACAAAGAGGGCAGCACGGTGCTCAAAGATGGCTGCTATCAAAAAGCATTTTTCAAATTATCCGCCACCACATTTCAAAGGTAAGTAGCTAAAGAGGGCACCACTGTGCTCTATAGATTAAAGATAGTGGATGACAGCTGTCAAAAAAGCACGTGGATTTGTTTATCTCACGCTAGTGAGGTTAAGTTGGTAGCACTAAGGTTTAGGCTCGTTAAGATGGCAGCACTGCGGATGACAGCTGTGACGGATTTACATCTACTGCGATAAAGAGGGCAGCACTGTGCTCTATAGATTAAAGATGGCGGATGACAGCTGTCAAGAAAGCACATGGCTTTGTTTCCAAACAAGAGCATGTGGAATTTGCCGCCACCACATTTCAAAGGTAAGTAGCTAAAGAGGGCAGCACGGTGCTCTATAGATTAAAGATGGCGGATGACAGCTGTCAAAAAAGCACGTGAGTTTGTTTCCAAACAAGAGCATGTAGAATTTTTCAAATTACCGCCACCACATAGAGGGCAGCACGGTGCTCTCATGATTAAAGATGGCTGCTTGTCGAAAAGCATTTTTCAAATTATCCGCCACCACATTTCAAAGGTAAGTAGCTAAAGAGGGCAGCACTGTGCTCTATAGATTAAAGATGGCGGATAGCTATCAAAAAAGCATGTGGCTGTCAAAAAGCACGTGGATTTGTTTATCTCGAGCTAGTGAGGTTAAGTTGGTAGCACTAAGGTTTAGGCCCGTCAAGATAGCAGCACTGCCGATGACAGGTGACGAATTTTACATCTACTACGATAAAGAGGGCAGCACAGTGCACTGTGGTTTAAAGATGGCGGATGACAGCTGTCAAAAAAGCACGTGGCTGTCAAAACAGCACGTGGCTTTGTTTACCACGCGCCAGGTTAAGTTGGTAGCACTAAGGTTTAGACCCGTCAAGATGACAGCACTGCCGATGACAGGTGATGAAAGAGGGCAGCACAGTGCTCAAAGATGGCGGATGACAGCTGTCAAAAAGGGGCATAGGTTTGTAATGCATTTAGAATTTGCCGCCACCACATAGAGGGCAGCACTGCTTAAAGATGGCGGATGACAGCTGTCAAAGGTAAGTAGCTAAAGAGGGCAGCACTGTACTCAAAGATGGCGGATGACAGCTGTCAAAAAGCACGTGGCTTTGTTTACCTGGCGCTAGTTAGGTTAAGTTGGTACCACTAAGGTTTAGGTCCGTCAAGATGGCAGTACTGAGGTTAGCGATGCGTTGTTGTCGATGACAGCTGTCAAAAAGCACGTGGCTTTGTTTACAAATGTGTTGAAAAGCACGTGGCTGTCAAAAAGCACGTGGCTTTGTTTACCTCATGCTAGTTAGGTTAAGTTGGTACCACTAAGGTTTAGGCCCGTCAAGATGGCAGTACTGAGGTTAGCGATGCGTTGTTGTCTGTCAAAAAGCACGTGGCTTTGTTTACAAATCTGTCAAAAAGCACGTGGCTGTCAAAAAGCACGTGGCTTTGTTTACCTCATGCTAGTGAGGTTAAGTTGGCACTACTGAGGTTTAGGTCCGTCAAGATGGCAGTACTGAGGTTAGCGATGCGTTGTTGTCTGTCAAAAAGCACGTGGCTGTCAAAAACACGTGGCTTTGTTGACCTCATGCTAGTTAGGTTAAGTTGGCACTAGTGAGGTTTAGGCCCGTCAAGATTGCAGCAGTGATGTTAGCGATGCGTTGTTGTCGATGACAGGTGTCAAAAAGCACGTGGGTTTGTTTACAAATTCAAATCTCCCACCAAAATTCTAATTTCCCGCCAAAATTCAAATTTCCCGCGGGCGGAGGCGGCGGCGGCGGAGGAGGAGGCGTGCGGCGGCGGAGGTGCGGCAGAACCATCCAATTATACTACTCCTGGTGGTGTTGCAAACAGCCAAGCTCATGGGGAGGAGGAAAATGATGTTGGTGAAATTATGCTTGAGGAAGTGGAAAGGATGGTAAATAAACTCCATTGTCATAAGGCAGCAGGAATAGACGAAATTCGACCTGAAATGGTGAAGTATTGTGGGAAGGCAGGGATGAAATGGCTTCATAGAGTAGTAAAATTAACGTGGAGTGTTGGTAAGGAACTTCAGATTGGACAAAAGTAGTAATTGCACCTATCTATAAGCAAGGGAACAGGAAGGATTGCAACAACTATCGAGGTATCTCATTGATTAGTATACCAGGCACCGAGCTCGATAGCTGCAGTCGCTTAATTGCGGCCAGTATCCAGTAATCGGGAGATAGTGGGTTCGAATCTCACTGTCGGCAGCCCTGAAGATGGTTTTCCGTGGTTTCCCATTTTCACACCAGGCAAATGCTGGGGCTGTACCTTAATTAAGGCCACGGCCGCTTCCATCCCATCCCTAGGCCTTTTCTATCCCATCGTCGCCATAAGACATATCTGTGTCGGTGCGACTTAAAGCAAATATAGCAGTATACCAGGCAAAGTATTCACTGGCATCTTGGAAGGGAGGGTGCGATCAGTCGTTGAGAGGAAGCTAGATGAAAACCAGTGGGGTTTCAGACCACAGAGAGGCAGTCAGGATCAGATTTTCAGTATGTGCCAGGTAATTGAAAAATGCTACGAGAGGAATAGACAGTTGTGTTTATGTTTCGTAGATCTAGAGAAAGCATATGACAGGGTACCGAGGGAAAATATGTTTACTATACTGGGGGGACTATGGAATTAAAGGTAGATTATTAAAATCAATCAAAGGCATTTATGTTGACAATTGGGCTTCAGTGAGAATTGATGGTAGAATGAGCTCGTGGTTCAGGGTACTTACAGGGGTTAGACAAGGCTGTAATCTTTCACCTTTGCTGTTCGTAGTTTACATGGATCATCTGTTGAAAGGTATAAAATGGCAGGGAGGGTGGAAATGTAGTAAGCTGTGTGGCCTATGCTGACGACTTGGTCTTAATGGCAGACTGTGCCGAAAGCCTGCAGTCGAATATCTTGGAACTTGAAAATAGGTGCAATGAGTATGGTATGAAAATTAGGCTCTCGAAGACTAAATTGATGTCAGTAGGTAAGAAATTCAACAGAATTGAATGTCAGATTGGTGATACAAAGCTGGAACAGGTCGATAATTTCAAGTCTTTAGGATGTGTGTTCTTCCAGGATGGTAATATGGTAATATAGTAAGTGAGATTGAATCAAGGTGCCGTAAAGCTAATGCAGTGAGCTCGCAGTTGCGATCAGCAGTATTCTGTAAGAAGGAAGTCAGCTCCCAGACGAAACTATCTTTACATCGATCTGTTTTCAGACCTACTTTGCTTTTCGGGAGCGAAAGCTGGGTGGACTCAGGATATCTTATTCATAAGTTAGAAGTAACAGACATGAAAGTAGCAAGAATGATTGCTGGTAAAAACAGGTGGGAACAATGGCAGGAGGGTATTCAGAATGAGGAGATAAAGGCTAATTTAGGAATGAACTCGAAGGATAAAGCTGTACGCATAAACCGGCTTCGGTGGTGGGGTCATGTGAGGCGAATGGAGGAGGATAGGTTACCTAGGAGAATAATGGACTCTGCTATGGAGGGTAAGAGAAGTAGAGGGAGACCAAGACGACGATGGTTAGACTCGGTTTCTAACGACTTAAAGATAAGAGGTATAGAACTAAATGAGGCCACAACACTAGTTGCAAATCGAGGATTACATGCTGGTAAGAGAAAACAGTCTACGTACATACAGACGGGAAGGTACCAAGTGGACTAGCCTTCTCTATGACCATTAATAAAGCGCAGGGTTGAAGCTCAGTGTCACTAAACTGAATCTTCTCCCCATCATCGATCTGTAAAGTAGTGTATTCTTGATTGTTGCTGACATTGACAAGAAGGTAGAGTCAACTGACACGTCTGAAGCACTTGTTTTATAGAGTAAGTATAGGTACTGAAGATGTGATAGGTAGTTCCAATCACGAATGATGAAGATGTTTTTTTGAGTCATTATGTCGTACGTACGACGCTGTAACTGGTGTAAAAACTTCAATTATTATGTTTAATATATTTTAATTATAGTTTATAGAAGGCTAAATTATCTTTTATTAAATTTTAAATATGATTAATATATGATTTCCCTGTAAATATGTAGTATAAAATGGTATAACCTCAAATACATATTGTTTATTGTTTAACCTCAAAATCTATAGAGTCGAAAGCGGTAGAAAATTCCATAATATTCGTGTGTTAGACTTACTGTACTATAATTTGGTGTAGGTGAAAGGTTCTGGAAACTTACTGTAAGGTTTTATTATCCAGATACATGTAGAGACATTACGAATGTTGTAGATATTTCCATGTACATTTTTAAATAGCGGAGGAATGTTCGAGTGCTGGTCCGATGTTTCGAGTGTTGTAAGAACTCTTCCAGAAGTCGATCATTATAGATGGTTGATCGAATGGTACAAATATCGAGCTGTCCAAGTCGTTGGCTGAATGGTTCAGAGGGTACCGGGTTCGATTCCCGGCTGGGTCGGGGATTTTAACATCCATTGGTTAATTCCAATGGCCCGGGTGCTGGGTGTTTGTGGTGTCCGCAACATCCCTGCAACTCACACACCACGCATAACACTATCCTCCACCACAATAACACGGAGTTACCTAGACATGGCCTCATCGGAGGGTCTGCCTTACAAGGGCTGCACTCGGCTAGAAATAGCCACACGAAATTATTACAATATCGAGCTGTCAGTCAGTGAAGGCAGTTCTTGGGACTCAGGCAAGTGATGGACTGGGAGTGACTGTTGGGCTCCGAGGTGGAGTGTGAGAGAGAGTATGTTATTGGGTGTGGTATCATTTCCTAGTGTGTTGTCAAGGAAGGGAACGTGTTCTCGTGTGATATTTATTTTCGTCGAATAAAACCGCAGCGTAGAACGATAATTAGTCCAAGTGGAAGTATGATACAGCTAGAAGAAACAAAAGTCGTGTACACTTGATGCAGTTCTCCATGCCACCCTATCCTGTGCTAATATTTTCATGTCTACGTTACGAGTACATCTAATCTTGTTTTCATCTTCATACGTTGGTGCGGCCCTGCACTTCCCAACTGAACAAGCCCTAGGTGGCTTAATTTGTCCTCCCACCAATTGATGTCCGATATCTGACGTGACGCCGTTAATTCAGGATGAAATTTTATCATCTGTGGTTTAAATTTTCGATTCTAAGCCCTGTTCTACTTTGTGAGTATGGCAGACAACGAGTATGGAGCATAGGCTGTGTACATGATGAAGTGAGAATGAGCGGGCAGGATGTCAACTAGAGACACCTGGAGTAAAACAGTGTGTGGAAAGGAACAGGTGCAACCAGCTCTAATTAAGTAATCTGGGTTAGGATAATTAAGAGGGAAGAGGGAGAGAGAGATTCTGTTACAACCATCCAAAGGGATCGCCGTCTGCAAAGAAAATGTATTTGATGACCGTAAGACGTGCCTGTGTCGGTGTGACGTAAAAAAAATTGTACAAGAAAGAGGAAGTACGTGCAAAACTGCGGAAAAAGAGAGCGGGAGGGTAATCCACAGCTGACTGTATCGATGTAAATAATAATAATAATAATAATAATAATAATAATAATAATAATAATAATAATAATAATAATAATAATATGGTGTCAGTACAGACACTTTACATCATGCCATTCAAGGTGCTTGCATGCCAATTTTGACCTTCCATTTTCTTCTGACAGGTGGCAGACACTCCTAATCTCTTAAGGCGATATGTGGCCGTATTTCAGTTCATTTTCCCCGGTAAGTCACCAGAGATCTTTTACATGTTGATATCGTAGCACATTGAGAACTGAGTGTACATTCTTCTGCCCTTCAATAATCGCGCTGCCTCCACGATCTTGGATTGGGAGGCCCGCTGACTCACAGAGAGACCTAATGTCGCTCTTCGCGTCTTGTCTTTGGAGACAGAGAAGATAAACACGAGCATGTGATAACTCAATAACGGTGTCCCTGAAGACTTGAAACTGTACAGCTGCTGGTTGTCTGCTCCCTTCTTCCTTCTCGAGTCTGAATTCAGTAAGCAAACGTGGCGAGTTTCATTGCGACGATCATCACACCCACGTAAGTATGTCTACCCCGCCCCGTCGGAAAAGAACAAGAGTTGACCAAGAGAGGTCGGATAGGATAGATGAAAGTGAGGAGCCTGGCACAAGTGAGTGGAAGCAATGCCAGGACTCAGCTTAGGGCTCCGTAGTCCCCAACCCACGCTCCAAAGTTAACAGACTCTGGGGCCCCTTTCAGTCGCCTCTTACCACAGGCAGGGGGTACCATGGGTGTTATTGTACAGCCCCACCCACAGGGGGAGTATAAACAACCCCCCTAGTCTGCATCAGCCTGTCCAGCATGGCCTGCGGCAATGCATTTCATTGACAAACGCCCTTTGGAAGTCAACAATGGCCCGTGGTGGCGGTGTTAGGGCTTCAATCCTTCGCCTTAGAGCTTCCCTCCATGTTCAGTCGGATGTAAATCCGGTGAGTGAGCTGGCCACTCTACACGTGTGATGTCCTCCTGCTGTGGGCACTCGTCCACCAGACCAACCCTGCGTGGGCGGGCATTATCGTCCATCAGATGGAACTCACGTCCATACGCACCACGAAAAAACCACACATAGTGTTGTAGGATGTCATTCCTGCAGACAATTACCCATGAGAAACACACGTACTCCTAAGAGGATGCTGCCCAGATGAGAAAACTGGCACCGCATATCGCTCCCTTTCCACAATACTGGCAGAGTTGTAACGTGTCCCAGGGGAGCGCCAGATGAACAGACAGGGAGAGTCACTCATGAACAGCACACTCTATACTACCCAGGCCTCCTTCACAGTGCATATATGCCCTACAGCAGACCTCCGCTCACTGCCGACGCCTGCCAGGAAGAAGAAGAAGAAGCAGAAGGGTGGTCCAAGCCCTCACGGTCCTCAGGTCGGAAGGAGGGGTGCCTCCTCTCCTACCCAGAAGAAACCACCACAAGGAAGAAGAAGCAGCACCTACAGCCCCTGCCCACCAGAAGAGGGTCACCCAGCCGCTATCCAGGGAGGCAGTGGGGAAGGAGGAACCAATCACAAGGGGACCTCAGCAGCGAGTGGCACTCAAGTGAAATCTACAAGTCCCGCTCAATCCGTTCTTGCTGTATGAGGTGAGGCCATCCTCAGGTTAGCTGTGGCCTCCAGGTGCGCTGACATCGCTGTTCTCGTGATCACCACCACACAGCTTGCACGGCACCTAGGGAGGCGCAGGCGTGTCGGCGTCTCGTCGCATTTCCCAAGTACACAGGGCCATGACTCGGGCAGAGAGGAGTGGCCTCATTCTCAGGGATCGGAGACTACAACCAGGGACCCCATGAGACCAGGCTGTGCAGCAGGTGGAAGGATTTCCCGCACCAAGTCTTGGGAGGCGGCAAAGATCACGCTAGCCCCAACAGTGCCTACAAGGACTGAATCCCCTAACAAACAAGGCCGGCCTGGAGCATGTTGACTGATTTTTGCGTGATACTTGTCCCTATCTAACATTACTTGGACTGATGCAGTGCGCTTCCTTCCAAGAGGTGTCTACAAAATTCAGTTTTTTAATATAGGCATATTTATATTTCTGACTATGTGTTTTTCCCCTGGACCTGATTCTACCACAGTTTATCTCATCACTTTATTCGCCTCGTAGTATGCTGAGCATGGGACAGGCTGATACTACTTCCTTCCAATTATTCTTGCTGTCTCTTTCTAGTCTTACAATTAACGGCATGTTCGACGCGATGTTCCTTGTGTTGATCGACACGCGGGTGTGAGGAGAGCCGGCTCGGGGACCCCTGAAAATAAAAATGAGAACACCTGCAGTTTGATGAACAGCCTACTGCTGGCTGTCGGCAGGGTTCTCTCAGAACCTGAGTTGAACGGCGTACTGCTGGGTAGGCTCACTGGGCTAGCGGTTGGCAAGGACCACACTGGTCCCAGGAGGAGAGGTTAATCTCCTCTCTTCCAAAACGGGTCAATGACCTGATCATTGGGTTCCTCCATCTAGTCTGTGAGGCTGTGATTGAAGTGATCATAGGCCCGAGGCCTTGATGACGTGAGAAGTCATTGACCGCGCATGTAACCTGATACCCGTGGTTCACCACCCGTCGTGTTTGAACCAACTTTGCAGTACCGTATCTTCCAAAAGCATCATCTACCGTTCTGTAATCACTATCTAAACAATAGGTTTTTTAATACCAGCAACAACGAAACATTGCCACTAATGTCGTTGCAGAAATTGGTGTAAATTGCAAGGAAATTGGAAAAGGACCTAACAATTTTGACCGCTAATAATCATAAACGATCAGAAATCAGCTGTACAGTCCTCAAGTACCCGCGGCTTCATCCGCCTTTATTAATCCAACCGCGTTAGATCTTCCTAAACCGTTCAATTAAATGCAAAAGGAAAACTATGTTTAAAACATACATCGTTCCACTTGTAACATGGTCGTTTTCTATTATTTTAATATTTCACCCCCTTTCGACCGCCGCCCGGAGGAGTGTCTTAGCCTACAGTTTCCTGTTCCAAAGAGTCTCATGCACACGTACATCCATTATCTCGGTCATTTTGGACATTCCTTTCACCCCCTTCTAACCCCATCCCGATTGGGAATGAACTTTGGCTCAAACGGCATCCAGAGTGTCATAGTTCATCTCAGCTACACCAAAGACTATGAACTTGGAACTAATATCGGTCATTTTTCTATTTTGACATTTCACCCCTTCCTTTAGGCGTGCTAGGGGTTTCTTGCCCCTACAGGAATGTTTCTAGATAGTAAGTTATATGTGTCTCTAGTTAGGTTGAGAGCTACACACACATTCTCTGTCACTCCTTCTCGCCTACTATGCCATGAGGATTGTTCATGTTTATAAACTGTTTATAGGATAAGAAGAAGAAGACAGGTTTTACGAAACATATCATAATACTTTTGGTTAGGCAACCCGCTGATTTGTCTTGTCATACGGTTTACTTTCCTTCCCCTATTCCTGTTCTTTCACATTTCTCAAACTCTATTGTCGAACTACCCATAATATTTCGTTCAAACCACTTCCTAAACCCTTCCAGGACTAATAACAACAAACTGTGAAATTTTCATTGAAGTAGGTCCAGTGGTTCAATCAATCAATCAATCAATCAATCAATCAATCACTACTGATCTGCCTTTAGGGCAGTCGTCCAGGTGGCAGATTACCTATCTGTTATTTTCCTAGTCTTTTCTTAAATGATTGCAAGGAAATTGGAAATTTATTGAACGTGTCCCTTGGTAAGTTATTCCAATCCCTAACTCCCCTTCCTATAAATGAATATTTGCCCCAATTTGTCCTCTCGAATTCCTACTTCATCTTCAGATTGCGATCCTTCCTACTTTTAAAGACACCACTCAAACTTATTCGTCTACTGATGTCATTACACGCCATCTCTCTACTGACAGCTCGGAACATACCACTTAGTCGAGCAGCTCGTCTCCTTTCTCCCAAATCTTCCCAGCCTACGCTTTGCAACATTTTTATAACGCTACTCTTTTGTCGGAAATCGCCCAGAACAAATCGTCCATTCGAGAAATACATACAAACAAACGTTCATATATGTGCCAGGCGGCTCGCGAGCGCCGTATTTTCTACTTATAAATGTCCCGCATACACAAATGATGAACGGGACGCTTGCCAACTGATTTTCACACGGGCACTACAGTCAGCAGGCAGATTACGTCAGAATACGAAGAGATAAAAACCGGACGGTCGCTCACAGCATAATACTCAGCGCTACCGGTCTAATGCACCCCTGGCATTAGTAAACCTCGTTTTCCCCCGCAGAGTTCTAGGCTGGTGTATGGTACAGCCGCAGTATATTTGCTGTCTGCATATAGGCAATGGCTAGTGTGATCAGCAGCGACGAATACATAGACATTATGTTAACCTGGGCAACCTGGTCGGAATGTAGCCGAAGCTCCAAACAGACGTCTTCCTTCCACACATGTATTTCGCCGAACAGTATTAGTTTTTTTTTTATACAAACAACTATTATATACAATGGAATGTCTACACGTGTAAAAATTAATGTTATTAATTTTTATATTCTGCATTTTTGGCGTGTTTACAAACAGTAGCGGCGATTAAGGGGTGTGGCGAAGAGGGACAGTCGCCCCCCGCCCCACTTTGTGGAGTAAACATTACATTTTTATTCCACTTTAGATAGCAATCTAGAAAGGAGTGAGGCAAGGCTGCAGTTTGTCTCCTCTCCTTTTCAATGTTTACATAGAACAGGCAGTAAAGGAAATCAGAGAGAAATTTGGAAAGGGAATCACAGTCCTAGAAGAGGAAATCAAAATCTTGAGATTTGCCGATGATATTGTTATTTTATCTGAGACTGCAGAAGATCACGAGAAGTTGCTGAATGGTATGGATGAAGTCTTGGGTAAGAAGTACAAGATGAAAATAAATAAGTCCAAAACAAAAGTAATGGAGTGTAGTCGAACAACGAAGGCAGGTGATGTAGGAAATATTAGATTAGGAAATGAAGTCTTAATGGAAGTAGATGAATATTGTTACTTGGGTAGTAAAATAACTAACGATGGCAGAAGTAAGGAGGACATAAAATGCACAGCGGCGAAGCGTGATCTAAGTAAGGGGGGAGACAGATTTTTAAAAAAAATTAAACTATTTTAATCACATTAGTGTATATATGGAATTTTGTTTTCGACGCATACAGAACTTCATTCAATATTATATTAATGACTGAAACTAAGACAAATCCTATAACAACCTATAATCCTACATGCACTCGTTTTATTTTTAAATATAGACTAAATAGGCAGTGGGAGTTGTCATATACTGCTATGTAGATTTAATAAGAGAAATAAGAAATAAATAGATTTTCGTACAGGTCACCTTAAACAATATTCTTGTAAATTAGTTCAATCCGCCTGTCCTTCATTTCAGCAAATATATCTATTACCCCTCGTCTTGAAGTCTCTGGTTGGTCACTGAATTCCTTAAATAGGTTTTAATTCGTTTCAAGGCATTAACAGCGCGTTCACTAGAAACTGACGTTAACGGAATATACGGCATCTAGTTAAGCAATTTTGTTGTTTCCGTATGCACACACTGCAGTTCATTATTCAGAATGTTGTGGGGGTTATAATACCTTAACTAATAATGGCGGGCAAGGAAGTGCATGTACTTGAAGGGTTTTCATGCTGTAATTCATTTATTACGTGTAAGTTTGCTATATTTCGTATTTGAATATGATTTATTTTTAGACTGTCTTATAATAAAATAAATTCCAATTAACTACATTAAAAGCATGTCTGAGATGATAGCCAATAAGAGCACCTTTATACCTGGAATCCAAATACTAGCCAATGAGAGCAAGAAGAGACGCTGGCAAGTCTGTCTACTGGGCGGAGAAATCTCGCTATAGGAAAGTCATAGTTCCACAGTCAGCACCTACAGATAGCGTTAGTGTTGCTCTATCTGAAATCAAAGGGATCATACACAGAATGGACAGCGTCTACTTTCGCCTACGTGCTTCGTGTAACTGACGCGAGCCCTAACATTGCCGAAGTGAGACGAAAATAAGTAAAGCGGAGATTATAATAATGTCATGAATGTGAAAATAAATAATGTCCTAAAAATAACTGAATTAACTAGACAGTATTTCGTTCACAAAATGTTAAGGGTACACGCTGTCTACCCTGTCTCCCCTGACGCTTCGCCCCTGAAAATACAGACTAGCACAAGCAAGGAAGAGCTTTCTTAAGAAAAGAAATTTGTTCACTTCAAACATTGATATCGGAATTAGAAAGATGTTTTTGAAGACTTTCGTGTGGAGCGTGGCATTGTATGGAAGTGAAACATGGACGATAACTAGCTCAGAAAGAAAGAGAATAGAAGCTTTTGAAATGTGGTGTTACAGAAGAATGCTGAAGGTGAGATGGATAGATCCAATCACGAATGAAGAGACACTGAATCGAATTGGTGAGAGGAGATCGATTTGGCTTAATTTGACGAGAAGAAGAGATAGAATGATAGGACACATCTTGAGACACCCAGGACTTGTTTAGTTGGTTTTTGAAGGAAGTGTAGGTGGTAAGAACGGTAGGGGTAGACCAAGGTATGAATATGACAAACAGATTAGAGCAGATATAGGATACAATAGTTACGTAGAAATGAAAAGGTTAGCAGAGGATAGGGTGGTACGGAGATCTGCATCAAACCAGTCTATGGACTGATGACTCAAACAACAACTTAGCTAGCTGGAACTAGGAATTACTTAAGAAAAGCTACTTGTACAGGCCTTTTTAGTAGAGGGGCTGGGCGGGTTCTAGAACACCTCCTCAGCATTTTTGTGCTGAGTCAGCACCCGAGGTCATTGACACTATGACTTCCGAACCACATGACCGTAACGTCACGGCCACGTGGTCTTGCTTGTAAACAAAAGCACAGATGGCAGCTGTCATCTTCACAGAACCTATTTTTGAGCACGTGGGCAGAGCTAACCTCACTGCTGCCATCTTGAAAGGTCCTAACCTCGTGCACGTGTTTTGTCCCGGAATTTTGAACGAGGACCTAACCAAGTGTTTGACGCAGAATTTGAAAAGGTGGGCGAGACTAACCTCACAGACGGGACTTAACCGCGTGCTGAGGCGCGAAAGAATGCACGGCTAACCTCAGAGAATTTTTTTGCTTTGTGAAATCAGGGGAGAGGGTAGATAGTTAGTCCTCTTTTCCCAGCTCCCCTTACCAGAAATAGGGGATGCGTGAGTGAGAAGTGTGCTCTCTCTCTCCCTCTGTCTCTCAGGAGGTCCACTCGCCTTGGCGATGAGTCCTCTACCAAAAAAGGTGACCGAGTGAAACTGCGAATAGCATTTGTATTTATACCATCGATAAGGGGGTGGGGGTGTGCAATGCGCGGGCATTGAGAGGCGATTGTTACGCACTCTGGTCAAATAAAATATAAACACATCTCGAAATTTTTCGATTGCCGATGCGCGCGCATCTTGGCGGGACTTAGCCACATATCATGTGCTTTTAACAGGTATGTGCCGCGGAATTTTGAATTTTGACGGGACTTAACCACGTGCTTTTATGTGCCGTAGAATTTTGAAAAAGTGAACAATCCCTAACCTCACTGCTGTCATCTTGACAAGACTTAGGCACCCTTCCCGTCACCACCTTAGAGAGGCCTAAGGACCCTAGTTTTAAGGATAGCTGCCCTTCTCGACATGCCCCTTCCCGACACCATCTTAGAGGAGGCTAAAGATCCAAGTTTTAAGGCAAGTTGCCCTTCTCTACACCATCTTAGAAGGGGCCTGAGTACCGTAGTTTTAAGACTAGCTGCCAACTTGCCGGATACTCTTTCACGAAATCTTGGAGGGGCGGAACCACAGAGGACCCTAGTTATAAGGCAAGGTGCCCTTCTCGACACCATCTTAGAAGGGGCCTGAGTACCGCAGTTTTAAGACTAGCTGCCAACTTGCCGGATACTCTTTCACGAAATCTTGGAGGGGCGGAACCACAGAGGACCCTAGTTATAAGGCAAGTTGCCCTTCTCGACACCATCTTAGAACGGGCCTGAGTACCGTAGTTTTAAGACTAGCTGCCAACTTGCCGGATACTCTTTCACGAAATCTTGGAGGGGCGGAACCACAGAGGACCCTAGTTATAAGGCAAGTTGCCCTTCTCGACACCATCTTAGAAGGGGCCTGAGTACCGTAGTTTTAAGACTAGCTGCCAACTTGCCGGATACTCTTTCACGAAATCTTGGAGGGGCGGAACCACAGAGGACCCTAGTTATAAGGCAAGGTGCCCTTCTCGACACCATCTTAGAAGGGGCCTGAGTACCGTAGTTTTAAGACTAGCTGCCAACTTGCCGGATACTCTTTCACGAAATCTTGGAGGGGCGGAACCACAGAGGACCCTAGTTATAAGGCAAGGTGCCCTTCTCGACACCATCTTAGAAGGGGCCTGAGTACCGTAGTTTTAAGACTAGCTGCCAACTTGCCGGATACTCTTTCACGAAATCTTGGAGGGGCGGAACCACAGAGGACCCTAGTTATAAGGCAAGGTGCCCTTCTCGACACCATCTTAGAAGGGGCCTGAGTACCGTAGTTTTAAGACTAGCTGCCAACTTGCCGGATACTCTTTCACGAAATCTTGGAGGGGCGGAACCACAGAGGACCCTAGTTATAAGGCAAGGTGCCCTTCTCGACACCATCTACGAGGGGCCTAAGGACTAGCTGCCCTTCTTGACATGTCCCGTCGATCGCTAACTCACTGATGTTATCTTGACGGGACTTAGGCACGTTCCTCCTCTTCTTCCTCGTCACAGTTTTACAGTTAGATGGCTATCCCTCTTTTCTCCCTACATGCCACTTCCCGACGCCATCCTAGAGGGGTCCAACCTTACAGGGTACAGTTTTATAACGAGATGCCCTTCCCGACACCATCTTGCGAGATGCCCCTTCCGAACGTCATCTTATTTGTCGTATATGAAAATAGAAAACTATGAAACGCTCTGTATCCGACAGCGTGACGTCATGGAGGTCAGCTCAATCCGTCCTCCTCCTCACAGTTTTACAGTTTTTGATGCAGTTGTACGGGCAGATGCCTTCCTGCACTAGTTGGCCCGCCCCCTCTGCTATTTTTGGAGGAAGCCTAACTACACCGTTGCTAATGCTTTACGTCTCCATCCGACGCGTGACCTCCCCTCCTAGACAATATAAAACATGTTGTTAATCTGTACAGGTTCAATCCTTGTTACAGAGGACCGGAAAAATGCATTGTGTGTTGACCTCTACCAAGAGCAACAACTTTTTCAGTGTGTGTTTAGAAAATATAGGCTGTTGTTATCTTACAGTAAAGATTTGAATAGTCAGCATACATTCCTATCGTGTTCTGAACATTAAAAACTTACCTTGATTATAAATATATGTTGGGACGAAGGCGCGGTATCTTGTTGATAAAAAAAAAACAGAGAAATTGACACGCAGGTAGATGTTGCTTGCATGGAATACAGCTACCTGTCTCTCTCTCTCCTTATTTCGCGAATATGGCATCAACTATATGACGCAAACACAACAGTCACTGTAACAGATTTAAAAAATCACGGATTCGAACACAGAATAAAGAAATCACGGATTCGAACGCTGTTCTCTCTGTTCATCGTCAGAATAAAAATCTCTAATACATGCAACACATGGAATCGAACCCTTATCTCTCTAATTAATGATAGAATAAAAATACCTCACTCCTTATTTCGTATGCTGTCTACACGTGATTCATGACACAAACACACAGTTACAGTAAAAAATTACATGCATGGAATCGAACACTGAAACTCTCTGATGTCTAAGATAACAGCAGACTATACATAATAACAAATGCACCACTTCTTATTTTCGATAGTACATTTCTTTGATGTTTTACGCACGCAGCATTCTCTATCGCAAAACTAACCACACACACGCAAGATACGGAATTGATTGATCCATACAAAAACATTCTGGGACAAGCAAATGATGTGAGCTAGCCATTATGTTTCATCACTACGCTCAAACACACACGAGTTTTAATTCTTTGCACACTTCATTCGCAGATATATCAATTTAAAATTTTTAGTATTTAAAGTTGATTACCTGAGATACTTACATGTGCAAAGGGGTGAAAAGATTAAATCATATTTTAAGATGTTTTTGTATGTGGCTGTGTGCTCTGCATGAAGCCATAGGAAGAAATGAACGAGACACACTGCAAGTCGCGCCGGCATGACTGGATGTATGACTCAGCATACACAGCACATTTACTCTTACCATACAGTTCTATGCAGTACTGTGAATTAAAATATTTATCACATATAATTTAAAATGATGCGTCATGATGTATGGGTTGAGAAAATCTGAAAACTAACGATTTAGCCATAGAGCTACACCCTTGAATCCTCGCCATGTTAGCAGCCGTAAAGATAGTTTTACGTGGTTTCGCATTTCCTCATCAGAAAAATATGTTGAGACTGTACCTTACCAGCCGCTTCCTTTCCACTCCTCGGTGTGCATGTAGCCTCCAGAGAGGGCTGGTGCAGGTGTTTTTTGACTCCCGTAGGCTTCCTGCGCGTCGTGATGAGAATGACCCGGAACCTCTGTGTCTAAAGCCCACGACATACTCCTCATTCTCAGCTGCTAATGAAAAAAATGCGAGAATGATGACCGTACGGTTTTGCACGTGTAGCTGTAAGCTTACATTAGAGAAGCCCCAACGCTGACCATTCAGCTACGAGCCTGGTTCTGTGGTTAGGGGCTCGCAGGTTTGAGCTTGTATCCGGGAGATAATGAATTCAAACCCTACTGTTGTCAGTCATTAAGATGGATTTCTATGGTTTCCTATTTTCACACCAGGCAAAATAATACAATTATTATTATTTTTTAAGTAACGCTATTTATTCATGGTTGCAATACCTTCAGCGGCTGGTGACAGTGGGATTCGAACCCATTACGTCTTAGATGCAAGCTTACAGCCACGCGCTTCCTAACTGAATAGCCAATACTATTATTATTATTATTATTATTATTATTATTATTATTATTATTATTATTATTATTATTATTTTCCAAGTAACGCTATCTATTCATGGTTGCGTTCTACCACTTATTCGGGGTCACGGGTTTGATATCCCGACTAGGTTATGGGCGATCACAGGTTGTTGTCTACAGAGCACATTGCTGGATTCCTTGGTTCAAATCCCCCTCTAGTTACTTTACGTGAGATTTGTACAGAAGCGTAGACAGATACACTCTATTATCCCGGGATTCGATTCCTAACAAGGTCAGGAATTTTTACCTTCAAGTATAGGGGTAGCTGATGCGACAAAGGTTATCCTAGACTACACAAATATAATACTGATATTACTATTTTGATTATCATTATGAATATTGTCTGAGAGCCTCCGTGGCTCAGGTGGCAGCGCGCCGACCTATCACCGCTGGGTTCCGTGGTTCAAATCCCGGTCACTCCATGTGAGATTTGTGCTGGACAAAGCGGAGGCGGGACAAGTTTTTCTCCGGGTACTCCGGTTTACCGTGTCATATTTCATTCCAGCAACACTCTCCAATATCATTTCATTTCACCTGTCAGTCCTTAATCATTGCCCCAGAGTAGTGCGACAGGCTTCGGCAGCCGGCACGTTTCTTATCCTCGCCGATAGATGGGGCTTCATTCATCCCATTCCTGACCCGGTCGAATGAGTGGAAACAGGCTGTGCATTTTCATTATGCATATTGTCTATCTCTTACCCGGAGGCCGAGGGTTTGATTCCTGGCGAGGTAAGGGATTTTTACCACGACCTGAGGGCTGTTTCATGGCGTACGTAATTGGAATTAAGGAACTATCTGAGTAAAAGATATCCCCCTCGAGCTAGGAACCACGACCGTAAAGATTCGTCGTGCAGAGCATTCGCTGACGTGCACATACCAGCTCTGTTAGGGGTATACAAGACTGCACTGGACTCGCGATTAAAATGACGCGTGTTGGTCTCGTAATAAGGAAAGGCTGGTTATCTATCCTTGTATCGGGGGCGTGTTGCCCATGCAGTTAGGCTTAGATCTTTTAAAATGACGTCCCGTGGGGACTTGCGTGTCATAATAACAAGGGCGGGTTGGCTGTGTGGTTAGGAGCACGCATCTATGATCTTGCATCCGGGAGATAGTGGGTTCGAACACTACTATCGGCGATCATGAAGATGGATTTCTATGGTTTCCCATTTTCACACTACGCAAAATGCAGAGGCTGTACCTTAATTAAGTCTACAGTCAGTTCCTTCCCGCTCCCACCCCTTCCGTATCCCATCGAGGGGGCGTAACCTCACAGGGTCGTAGTTTTAAGGCTAGATGCCCCTTCCCGACATCATCTTAGAGGGAGATTAATGACCCTAGTTTTATGGCTAGCTGCCTGATATCCCTTCCCCGACACCATATTGGAGGGGGCAGAGTAGTTAGATCCCTTCCGAACTCCATCTTGCTAGATACCCCTTTTTATGGTTTCTTATTTTTCAATAGCACAAGGCTGTCGTATTATACTACATTAAAATACTATCGAAATGAGCTTGTCCCTACATCCGGTGTGCACATTACTGTCTTAAAAGTAATGACGGTAGATGAACTTTGAACAATACGGAGATATATATTTCAGCATGCGATCGATTCTCCCCTCTCTTTAACAAGTAGAACAGCTTGCAACAAGTTCGGCTTTTCTGAAGGTAAGCAGATACACATGTGTGTAAAAGAATATATATATTCATATTAAAAGTAAATGAATTATAACAATATTATATTTTTGTGATTTTTCTTTTCAGAAAATCATCTACTACCGCCACAATGTTGAAGTCTCTCTTCCCACCATCAACAACGCAGACGCCAGGGAAGGAAGACGAGTCATCGCAGAAAACCCGACGAAGCAACGTCGCTTACAACACCACCGCGATAATGTCGTGACCTAGCTGTCCTGCGAGACGTTCTAGTAGGCTGTATGTACAACTTCACTGTCACGACTGACTGCTCGAGAGAAGCCCGGTCCTAAGTGTACGAATTACTGGTCGAGAGAGTGCCCCGCGCCATCTTGGCTTAGGGTTATATCTGCTCTCCTAGAAGCAAGGGTCGGTCCCTTCCCACTACCTTAGGGGTTGGTCGCCTTGTTAGGTGGCGCCCTCAATTACTATTATGAACTAATTGTCCCAGTAGGTGCTGCTCTCTGGGCACTGCTGTCTATGTCCTTCTCCTTGCACTTATGTTTCCTTGTCTTTACTAGAGTACAACTGTACTGGCTTTGATCTCTTTGTTGACGAGCCGCGTGCTCTAGTACCGACTATTAGACTCTGCTTGTCAATAACAAACAAGCAAACATCCTCTGTTGTAAACATGTTATTGTAGGCGCGTTTCGCAAGCTCTCTGCCTGACTAATGTTCTCCACTACTTGTAACTTCACTGAAAAGTTTCTTCTTCCTTCTAATTATTAAATCTTAATATAATTAACACACAAGGTGTCCCGTATTACTTGTTATTACTCTGATACTGATTTATTTCCTTTGATACTCTAAGATCGAATCTCAGTTGCGAATACCGCCTGCCGTTCATCTGACAGTCCGCCGGTTCGAACCCTTGGGGAGGTCGGTACACGACAATCACCGTTAGCTCAATAATTAAAACGCCCAGGACTTATTGGACTACTCATCGAACAGTGGAGTGTTCACTACAGAAGAACAGATTCAGTGCCTGGAAGATTCATCCGATACGATTCCTTCCAACCAAGAAGCTCTTCCGAACAAACAAATGAAGCGCAAACTAAATTTCAAGGGATGCTCGGAACCCTCGAAGAAACCGAAGGGGGAGCAACTCACGACCAGTGTTAATACCATTACCAACCTGTCTGACGGAGATGTTCGAAGTGATAGCACGGAAGTTCCAAAGGACGTACGGATGATACTTGTTCGACACATCCATGACTGATAATTCTACAGAGCTACACAGTTTCTCATTGCTCAGCACTTCCTATGCACTGCCTTGTTGCTTCCAGCAGTACTGCAAAGCGAAACCACACTTAGAATATTACAGCATGAAAGAAAATTAAAATTAAAATTAATATTTCTTCTGGCTCCGCAGCCAGAGGCTACCTCCATATGTTTCTATTTATAGGGTTCGATCCCCAGTTGAACTCTTTGTTTCAAACCCACAATATGCTGTAAATGTCAACGTTATGGTCACACTTGGAAGAATTGTCGAGCTCAAAGTCCTAGATATGCGAATTGCGCTCAAAATCACGAGACCCAAGAGTGTACCGATTCTCGAAGACAATATTTAAACTGTTCTGGGGAACATCAAGTGGGATCCATTCACTGCCCCAAGCATAAACGACAACAGGAATTAAAGAAAACGCTTGCTATGGAATTTAATACTTCAACTTCAGAGTCTTTTTTGCCCCAGTCGAAAATCGATTTGGCCTCCTCATGTCCCCACAACAATTCCCTATTCTTCCGCGAACTAATTCTCAAGTTCCACAATCTCCTCCGTCAAGGAAAAGAAAATTCGCGGCGGTTGTCCAGTTGTCACCGGCTAAACACAATATACGGGGATACCGTGAGATTCTACGCATGCCTTTCTCCTGCCGGAGTGAACTTACTCCCATGCCTTCCGTATATAGGAATCGCACACCGGTTTTTCCTAAGACGGTTGATATTTATGATAACACGTTAAGAGAACGCTTTCTGGAATATCCCCCTTTCACTGCCACAATTACCGCTATTGCATATACTCGGGCAGCGGAACATGATTCGAAATGGTCTAAGATCCTTCTAACTATGCAGGAGGAAGTCATGTCCTTTCTCCATTCTTTAGCACTGTCTGTTCTAAAATCATGATTATGTTACAGTGGAATGCACATAGTGTTTTAAGTAAGAGACAAGAACTTTTTCTCTTATTGATTCCTATCAACCACACATAAGTTTGCTCAGCGAAACTTGGCTGGCTCCAGCCGAACAATTTCATATTCCAAACTATACTTTTATTCGACATGATAACTATGGTTATGATGGGGACTGTGTTTTGGTATCCAACCAACTACAGTTCCATTCTACACCTTTGCCATATAGAATTCCTGGTACACAAGTGGTTGCAATTTCTGTTTCAGACATGCATGTTATTTCTCTGTACTGTCCACCGAAATTTCGAGGTTCATATTCTAATTGGACACAATTTTTCTCGCAACGTCCACACCCTTTTATCCTCGGGGATTGTCACCATCATAGCTGGGGATGCGAGGTCTCTTGTCCTAAAGGGGATAAGAAAGCTAAATTAGCAGCACTATATAATTTACGCATCTTAAATGACGGTTCGCCCACTCGAGTGACGTCACCTTTTCAAGTGAAAAGTACTGTTGATTTAACAATATGTACTAGTGAACTGGCACACAGAGTTAAATGGGAGGTAATAAAGGACACGCACTCGAGTGATCATTTCCCTATCCTTATTGTCCTTCCTGACAGTCATCCAGCCGATAAGCCCCCAGTCAAAGTGAGTAGGAGAATGCTTCACTTTAATAGAACCCAGATTCAACAGTTTCATGTGAACAAGTTATCTGGTACTGACGGCCAGCTGATGCCCTACAATACATTTACTTCCATAATCACTCAGTATTTCGATCTATACCATCCCAGACGGCCACTTTTTAAACACAAAACAATCCAATACGCACGCTGGTGGGATGATGAGTGTGCTACATTAATTTCACAAAGGCAAGCAGCACTTCACTCCTTTCAACGCTTTGGAACTTTTTAAGTATACTCACGTTATAAAGTACTAGTCATCAAAATCAGAAAGACATTTAACGACAAACGCCGCCTGGCTTGGAAATCTTTTACTTCCTCTCTTAATAGACAATCGCCGTCAAAACACATATGCAGAGCGATTGCACACCGTCCACTGTTCACTATAATATGGAGGCTATAATGCTTATCTTTCATCAACTAACCCCGGATTTTGTCTCCCCACATTATAGCTTCCATATCTCTCCTCTTTCCAATAAATTTTCTTCGCTTCTTTGTCCCATGGATATATACGAATTAAATCTGGCTATCCAAACGTCCCGCACCTCGGCCACTGGCCGGGATGATATATCGAATTCGGTATTAAAACAATTTCCTACATTGGCGAGACAGCCCCTACTGCAGATTTTCAATCGTTGCCTCGAATCCGCTCAGATTCCTCCAACATGGAACTAATTGTATTTGGGTCCCATCTTAAAACTTCCCGAGAGTTACAAGGGCATTTACCTTGGACAATGTCTACGTAAAATTCTCCGAAAAATTCTTCTAGAACGCCTCAAATGGTCCTTACGATTTTCTTCCCAAATACCAATTCGCATTCCTACCGGGTCGTTCTGCCACTGACGCTATTAACTTGTTGTTAACCGATATTACTCTCGCACGCTGTCGGAAAGAACCCTTGATGGCTATATTTTTTTACTTACGTGGGGCTTCTGACAACGTTGACCTCCACGTGTTACTTCAAAAATTGCTCCTTTACAACGTCCCGCCCCTATTTGTAGCTCTTCTCTTGAACATGTTTTCGAACAGAACTCTTCAGTTAAAACATTTTCCTCATATCATGGCACGAATGACGTCTACGGGACTGCCTCAAGGGGATATTCTCAGTCCTATTTTATTACCCTATATTCGCTGTCCCTTGAGAAAATTATAACACGCAGGGCTCGTATGTTACCATTTGCCGATGACCTCGTTATATATCTCAGTCTCCCGTCTATCGAAGCAATCTACACTTCCTTACACATTACTCTCCTGGATTTGGCTACTTGGCTTCAAGGTCATCACTTAGCAGTGGCCTACGAAAAATGTACAGCGGTAATTTTCTCTTGGTCCCAGGGTACTGATCACCCGCTTGCCCTCTTTCAAGGTTTTTCGATCCCAATTGTTCCGTCGACTAAATACTTAGGCATTTACCTCGACAGGAAATTATTATGGCACTCTCAAATTCAATACCTTGCAGGGAGAAGGATCGCTCTGGTGTGAAGCTTTGCACCTTGCGTCCTTGTGCTATTCCTGTGTGTTGTATATTCGAACTATAATTGTTATCCTCTATTATCCACTTTATCATTTGGGTTTTCGTCTCCTCCATACTTTGATGTTCATTATAGGGCCAGTGACTGGATAAACCGCTATTCAGTGAAGCCCATTAAATTATAAAGAAGAGACAAGAAGAAGAAGAAGAAGAAGAAGGGATACAGTCGGACGTACGTGAAGAACATAGCGCAGGCAGTGTACCAGGATGGAGACGGTGCAGTCTCGTGCGGTTGGAAGTGGGCGAGGTTTCGTCTATTGTGTCTCTGGCGTTTCTAGTACTTGCGCTTAGTGTCGAGTTACCTCTGCGTGTGAGTAGTGCTGTGGTGTCATGAGTACTGAAAGTGGAGGCGATGAGGAGTCTAATCCTGCATCAAATAGCAATGTTGGTCGTGGAGAAATCTGAACGATAGCTCTCTCAATACCTCTTCTTTGCCGAATACACCCCAACGTAATACTAACCTTGCATCACCTGCTCATACGAAACTGTCTGTTTACTACAACTGTGCCTTAAATGATGCCACCTCAGACTGCCTTTCCAATGTAAAACTATGTTTGCATTGTAATCGGGAGCATTCCACGGGCTCATCTGACTGTGTTGTCCACCAGAGACAAGTAGAAATTAAGAAGCTCATGTGCATTGATAATATCTCATTTTCTGAAGCCTCCTCCAGATTATTTCTATCTATTTTTTTCTGATTGTAGTAACCTTTAACAATTTCCTCCCCTTCCCACTCAATCTTCTCCTCCCATCGCAGACTTGCCGCGCAAACGTAAATTCACGCAAGTGATCGTAAAGGACTTGCCTTCCAGGCCGCCTCCCGGATATGATAGAGCCGGCTATCTTCAGATCGTGCAACCATTTATTTCCCCCGTTCCATGCAAACTCCGTCACACCAATACCCCATACCTCCCACCCAGCCAGCTCCATCAACATCGAAACAAGTAACCCCTTTGCAACCCGCACAAACCTATTACAGCACAGTGTGAACACGTTCAATAGTATGTTCTCAATCTTCTCATGCAACTACTTGGAGATCAACCCAATATATTACCAGTGCTTAGTCAACTACGAGAAAGTTTACAGTTTATCTTTCATAATGGTAGTGAGCATTCTACAATGGAATGCTAGAAGTTTACAAAACAAACAATATCAACTAAAAATTCTAATGATGGAAACGTCTCCCCAAATAGTAGCCCTTCAAGAAACTTGGTTTTCACCAACCACTAACTTCTATTTTCCCAGTTATTATATTGAACAGCATGACGGACCAGGGTTTGATGATGTAGCTTTTATGATCCATAACTCGTTATCATACACTCAGTTACAACTGCAACATATCATACCCCATACCTACACCCTTGGAATTCTCTATCACAAGACATACCTTATAAATTTATATAATCCACCAGATAATTATATCTCATTCGCACAATGGTTCAAATGTTTTAACCAATTTCCATCTGATAGCCAACTCCTTCGTCTAGGAGAACTAAATATTCATCATACTCAGTGGGGAGCTCATGTGGACACCTCAGAAGGAACCCAGTTCTTAAATTCTGCAAATCAACATAATCTCATGGTTCTTAATGATGGTTCCCCTACTAGACTAACTCCTACAGGTTCTTCGCCTAGCGCAGTAGATATATCACTTTGTCGCTACAATCTCGCCTCTATAACCACGTGGAGAGTCTTAGGAGACACTCATAACAGTGATTATCTTCCCATCATACTTATGGACTTGGGCATATCACTCATAACTTTCCTACCAACTATTCCCCTGGTCAAATTCGCTCCCTACAACATTTTGATTTTTCGTGCTTTAAGTCATTCATGGTACAACAACTGGAGACATGCCCAGTGACAGCACTATCCTATAATTCGATTTTACAAATGATATTCAAGTATCTTGACCTCTAACATCCCTTTAAAACGCCCTTCGCATATCACGACATCCCACCCTTCTCGATTAAAGTGGTGGGATTCTGAGAGCCACCAGTTAATACTCAAACGAAAGAGACTTTTCAGAATATATCGAAAAACTTTAACCCCCTCACACTACTTTCATCTTAAGCATCATATTGCACATGTAAGACGTGTCCTCAATCAAAAAAGAAGACAAGACGGGAAAACGTTTATATCCTCCTTTAATACACATATTTCTACATCTCAGTGATGGAACGCTGTCCGTGCTCTCACCAGAGCTTCGAATCATATCCCACGCCCTCATATAACGTCAAATGTTCTTAACGAATTTGTAACATCCCTAACTCCAGATTATGTGGTCCCACCTTTCATCCCATCTTTGTCTTCCTAGTCAGTCTTCAGAACTTACACGTCCAATAACTCTCCATGAGCTTACATCCACTCTTAACTCCTGTAAAGCATCCACACCAGGTCCAGACTACATCTCTTATACTATGATAAAAGAATTACCTATCAAAGCCCTACAAGGACTTGTACCGTATTTTAATTTTGTATTAGCCACTTCCACTCCTCCCCCGGAATGGAACACTTTCTTCTTAGTCCCTGTTCCAAAGCCTCGTCTTCCCATGACAACCGCTAAAAATATCATGGGCATAATCTTAGCATCTTGTATACGTAAAATATATCTTAAGATAATGATACAACGGTTTGTCTGGTTCTTAGAGTATTCTTCCGTCCTCCCAATATACCAATACGCACACTGTAAAGGCAGGAGCGCTCAGGATGCTTATCATCGATATATTATTAGCCAAATCTCGGAAACAGCACACTGCCGCTGTCTTCCTTGACATTCAAGGAGCCTTTGACTCAGTACCCCTTCATCTGTTATGGAACGTGTTATCGCGGAAAGGAATCCCTACTACCTTCATCACTCTTCTGCGTAATCTGCGTATATATCGCACTCTTATTCTCAAACCACCTCTCAGTGCACAATCCGCTCGTCAATCTACAGTCGGGCTCCCACAGAGAGATATCTTTAGTGGACTACTCTTTCCATTATATTTATCAGACCTTGAATGACTAGTCCTACAATCTGCGAGAATCCTCATGTATGCTGATGACATAGTCATTTATTTTTCCCATAAAAAAGTTGATACCGCTCGACATTGCATAACTCAACTGCTGATTAAAGTTCAATACTGGTTAAGCACACATGGATTAACACTATCTCCTAATAAATGTTCTGCGGTAATTTTTACTAACAAGCTTGTCTATAATTCAGAACCCTTATAATGTGATACATATGAAATTCCTGTCCGTGCTAATCATAAATATCTTGGCATTATAACTGATCGAACATTAAATTTCTCCCAACATTCGCATCGCCTACGAAACAGTACTGCCACATATATTAAATTACTAAAAGATATCACACGTCGTTCCTGGGGAGCTGATCCTCTCACAGCAAAATTAGTATACTATGCAACAACCCGTGCTCGTTTTGATTACTGTGCACACATAATTGATATCGCATCCCACTCCGCACTTCAATCCCTCAATACGATACAACATCAATCCCTACGAATTAGTTTTGGGGCATTACATACCACCCCCACTAATGCACTATTAGTAGAAACGGGTGAACCTCCTCTTCTGCTTCGCCGAATATTTCTTGCCTCTAAATATCTTCTCAAATGACTTATAGTTGTCTCAAATAATCTCGTAAACAAAGTACAACTCCTTGCTGACTCATTCCCATCACCTCTCACACAAAATTGCAGAGCCCCGGCATTAATTTTGGCTTATGAGTCCGTCTTCCCATTTAAATCAGATATCATTCGTAGCAATGTATTACCGTATTACTCTGTATCATATACTCTTTCAATTATTTTGTCTAAAGCTTCATCCTTCGCTATGCTCCCATATCGGCTTACGTATTTTCCCCTATTTTCTAAAAGAGTTCGTGTTTCGTATGTTCATGCTAGTAACAAGTTTTATACGGACGGTTCCAAAAATTCTTTTGGTGTCGGAGCTGCCTTTTATTACGAACAAACCCAGTATGTTGAATTGTATCATTGAGCGTCACATTTTTTCTGCAGAACTGCTTGCCATACGACAAACGTTACTCTACATCAGAAAGTCATCGATACACTCCGCCAACATATTTACTGATTCACTATCTATGTTACAATCATTAAAATACAACAAGTTTACCTTGAACTGGTACGTATATAATGTAAAACAAATCCTATATACTTTACACCAATTAGGTGTCCAAATTACACTAATTTGGATTCCTGTCCACAAAAGCATACCAAGTAATGTACAAGCTGTTCGATTAGCCAAAGAGGCTTCCATATTAACTACACCCCCGCACAAATTTACTGTTCCAGCATCTGATATCTTTTCTCTGTTAAAATGGCAACGGAAACGATCTGGCAAAACTTATGGACTGCATCTGCACGACTTTAGGGAACTTTCTATCATAGTCTACAACCACTATTACCTACTACGCACTGGTATCATAAACCAATCTACACCTGTCGACATATCATCAATATCTTACGACTTCGCCTTAATCACGCTCTCACACCCCTCTATAAATTTAGATTTCGTCGTAAATAAGGGAGCAAACTTTCTCCAGATCATTCAAATTATTTGCTTCTGCTTGCAGTCTTTCCTTTACTAGCGGCTAAATACCAGCTCCGCACTGCACCGTCCCTAGATACCTATCTAATGTACTACGTGAAGGTGACAGTATTAATTTTGATCTCCGCCCATACTCGCAACCTTTCGGGGAAGCAATCCGCCAACAAATACAATGCCGTATAGTTTCTTCAGACCATACTGGACGCAGTTTCTGAAAGTCATTCACTTGATCTTGAAGATAAATTGCCTTTTCAACACCCTCACCTGCAGCTTTCTTTATAATGTTCAGTGGTTGGAGTTGCGTGTTACAATCTTCTAGCTGTTTACTTGATCGGTGTAATTTTTCTTCCAGATCTACTATTTTCTTCTTCATTCTGAATAGCGCAGCACGAAGCCTTTTATTTCCTCTCTTTAGACTTTCCATACGGTACTGCTGTCATCCAACATATCAAATTGACAACCAACGTCACACGGTTCGTTGTTATAGTATTTAGGCTTACCTCTGTATCCGTAAGCCGATAGTCGACTGGAAAGAAAACGAGAGAGAACCTGACATTAATTTAGCTATAACTGTAAAACCGAAAACACTAAATAGGCCCTACTTGAGTAGTGAATAATAATAACAGTATACTGGCACGATTTTATATTACTAACAAACGTCTCGTAATGGAATCTATGACAGCATATTATTCTGTTTTGTACCTTCACATTAAAAGTGCAATTGTCCCCAGAAATTTCATTACTTAGTATGTAATACTTCAAACCTTATATAGCGCTTACCATTTTCTGCAATGTTGTTTGAAGAGCTCATGTTAGACGTCTCTCTGCTTGAATCCCTTTTCTTCCTCTTCGCTGAAATTAGCGGTTGTTTATAAGCTGGATAATCAGGGAAGAGGCTGGGTACAGATCGTGTTTTTAATTTTCGCGTTTTGCTGGTCACTTTGAAATCGTAATTTACGAAATGTAGACTGCAAAACACGGAATAGTCAGAAGGAATCCCTTTACTTCCTTTGCTGTTTCCTTCTCTGGATGTAGTACTTAACCACTTTCGACGCAATTCTGTACTTGAAGGTTTTTTCATGGAATGAAATACCACGGCATTCTGGTTTTCCTTTCTCTGATTTGCAGAAAGGCACGCAGCAGTACACCATTTTCACTGAAAAAAGTACAGTACTGCCCTATTTCCCGTTATTTCATTCCGACAGGTCTTTACAAGGTCTGTCTAGGGAGGTCAAGTCAACAATGCTACTTATGGGGCCGCCATATTGGGTCCTCAAGCGAGCGTAACCAAAGGCAAGTGTATTCGAATTTAGAGGATTTCGGTACCGTACATTGAAATAAAAACAAAATACCAACCAATCTTGATAAAGAATTTAATTGGGCATCTCCTGGCCATGTATATATAACTGTATAACATTTAAATGATATGAATAGATTCACACCGGGCGAGTTGGCCGTGCGCGTAGAGGCGCGCGGCTGTGAGCTTGCATCCGGGAGATAGTAGGTTCGAATCCCACTATCGGCAGCCCTGAATATGGTTTTCCGTGGTTTCCCATTTTCACACCAGGCAAATGCTGGGGCTGTACCTTAATTAAGGCCACGGCCGCTTCCTTCCAACTCCTAGGCCTTTCCTATCCCATCGTCGCCATAAGACCTATCTGTGTCGGTGCGATGTAAAGCCCCTAGCAAAAAAAATAGATTCACAGCTATTTGAATAGGAAGATAATTAACAGAGCCTGAATTTCTTTTTTCTTCTTTTTTTTGAGAAACAAGAAGCAACAGAAAAGCTCATGTTCTTCTCTTTTACTTCCTTACAACTTGGTCTTACAGTGTTTCTTATTAATATCATCTGTCAAATACGGAAACTTATTGACAGAAACATAGAAATCGGTACAGTACCTGTGTCCCTGTGTCATATTATGATTACCGGTACATGAAATACTGAACTTGAAGTACTGTATTTAAAGTACTAAACGACGGTTGTAATAAATTACCTTCAGCGTTTCCTTTATTAAGAGAGTAATTTCCGATACTGCGTTTCTAAAAGGTTACCCCAGTATGTTGACAAACTATGAATGCCTCTTGAGTTGAGTGCATTGAATTATGTATGGTAACTGTTGTTATCCATTCGTGTGGTATTTCTTTCGGTTCTAAGGCAAAAATAAACTGCACGTAAACAACAAGAGTGATGTTCTTAGCTACTCTTAACTAGTTTATTGATAACCCATGCAGCTATATAGTACAAAGTGGTGGTGGTGATTATTGTTTTAAGAGGAAGTACAACTGGACAACCATCCTCTATAAACACTAATCAGAAAAAAACAAATGGAAGGGGACCAAAACTTCGTAAATGAAGGTATCGGCAAAAGAAAGATAAAGGTCACAAAGTGCGTGGAAATGAAAAACTTCCTAGGCCTCCAATGCGCTAATGCCGTCGAGGTCGGAAAAGAACAAGTGTTGACCAGGGGAGGTCGGATGAGCTTGAATATTGAAAGCAATGTCAAGACTCAGCTAAGGGCGTCGTAGTCACAACCCAAAATAGATTCCCCCCGTGGGTGGGGACAATAGAACAACAACCACGGTATCCCCTGCCTGTCATGAGAGGCGACTGAAAGGGGCATCAGGCTCTCCTAACCAGGGAGCGTCAGTTGGCGACCACGGGGCTCTTAGCTGAGTCCTAATATTCATGCATATAATAATTGCAACCCGACAAAGATAAAAACAGGAATGATAATAAAACCCCATAAATATAACCAAATGTGCACAAGAAGCAAAATACTTACCATCGAGCAGGAGCAGTATTAACAAAACCAGCGTGGAGGGCACAGAACATAAGGGAAAGGACTGGATCGAGCTAACTACTTGAGGGGTTGCCAGGTCAAGATTGCTAAATGAAAGCAAGATTAATGTTTAAATAACTTGAACTTTACTTAAAATTAGGAAAAATTTAAACAGAATTTAGGAATGAAAACTGCAGAGCAAAAAATAAATCTGTAAATAATGTCTTTAAATTATAGATAAAAATCAATTTTTAAAGCAAAATATACTATGAGTGCGCACTCGGATAACAACGTAAAATAATTTTTATGTAGTAATAAATAAGTAATTAGATAAAAGATAAAAAAAATTGTAACAATTCAACTCATTAAATTAGGAGACAAATGTCTATTTTTAGGATAAATAAAATCGTGAAAACACACTCAGATTACAAGCTACAGTTTGCCTTAGAATCAATGAATGACAAATGTTAAAACGGATCCGTGCATTAAATATTAATTACATAACTGGCCAGCTTTTCTTTGTGAGTAAGTATACTACAATTAATCACAATAAACTGGAATTTGCTTCCAGAACCAGTACACAAGGATTTCAATCACCCCGAAACACGGAAACACACTCAATATTTAAGGCAACGATAGCAGACCCAAAAAAAATTCCACACGTAAATAATTGAAAGGACACAAGAGAAAATCGCACGAACCCGAATAAAAATATGTCTCAAATAAACTACAAATTACGAAGGGCAACACTTAAAATTTCACAGACAACAAAACAATGGTACACACGAAGCATACAGCTTCCCAAAACCGAAGCCAACATCCGACTTAAAGAGACAATAGGCAAAGCCCACACAAAATTAACGAACCGGAGATAAGATAAAAACATGGCACGCAATAATGAAAGAAGAAGGAAAGAAAAACGGACGCGAATAATCTGAGGAGGGCAAAAGTATCATCAAGAAATAGGGAACAAATTCCAGTTTATTATAACCAGAATTTTACAATAATTATGTATAGTCTTTTAAATTTAACATTTCTTCCAACCAAAATATTAATAAAGGATTTAAATGCCGGTTACACAATTTTAATTTTAGGAGGCCTTGGAAAACGGTAATGGCCGAATAAGACCGGAAATAAACCATCCCATTAAGTAATTAAACAATGAGCCATTACGAAAACAATACTAGTACATAACGTCTTTCAAAACGTTGTCAACAGTCCATCGGATGCCACAAATATGAACCAAGAAATGTAAAAAGTAATCCACCAACAAAATTAATAATAATAATAATAACTTTAAGAAACAGAAAAAGGCAGCACAACGATAATCTCAGTTAAATTAAAGTAATGGAATAATAGGTCTCTCACCCGCGCATATACCATGTTCCAGAATTACTCCATAAGAATAATTTGGATATAGAACATTACCAAAATCACGTTAAGTTACATTTTAATATTTAGCAGATACAATTTATATCATTAAAATGTCCGATGAAGAAGAAAGTCCAGCTTAATTTAATGAATAAACGGTGGTCGCCAGGTCCATAAACTATAGGCCTAATTTCAATTACAGTAGCAGAGTAGAGACGAAGTAATATTAACAGCGTTGCCAAAACATTTCTTCTAATATAATAGTTGTCGCAGATAGCTTGATACACACGTTCTTCTCCAAATAATCCGGCAGCAGAACAGTTTCGAAACAATTAAGTAGATACTTGTACTTACATTTTTGGGTGTCCAATTTAATATACTGTAATCCAATAGCTTACGTTCTAGCCCATTTTGTAATGAAGAACCCTCCTTCAGATAGTTCGGTCACACTAATATTAAAAAAACTGTAAATATGAAACACACAACATTATTGCGCTATAATTAAGGCAATGCCTTAATTAACGAGGCTATTAGCCTGGTTTATCAAACTCCACTCCAACAACTTTCAATCGCATTTTGTACACAACTTCTCCAAACGCGTCCATCTTGGCGATCTGCCGGGAACAGACTGGCGTTCAGTCCAGTCAAGCCGCGGGTCGCTCAGTTGAAGATCGACACTGCGCACGGTCAAGTAAAAAATTTGGTTATTGAGCCAATCAGAATTTCGAAGCAACCGACGTAACAATGGCAAGAAGATACATTTTAAATCGCCACAGTTTCAGGCACATAATTTAACGGCAATGCAAACAATGGCCGAGAATTGCAGATAAAAGTCCCCACACACAAATGTATATGTCCAACAAATGAGGGTATGGTAAATTATTGTCTCAATAATAATAATAAGAAGAATAAGAATAAGAATAAGAATAATGATTGAGAAAATCAAAGCCACTGGTAGACACGATTTCATAAGAAATAGAAAGTCAGTCACTATTAAGTTGAGTTAACCTAGCTTAGACTATTTTATGGATTACATTAGGATATTATGTTAGGCTACGGTACATTAAATTACAGTAGTTGGTTAGTGCGAGTGAAGCGAGTGTTGTGATCTATAAGTATTTGTCCAGCCATATAATGTACTCTATAGAGCATTTAAGTTGAATGAAATTTAGCTGTAAATAATAACTACAGTACAGTATAAGACTGTTATTATCAACACAATTGTTGTAATGATGGCCAGCTGGACATAAATTGTTGGTTTGAAGTGATAGGCTTATTGTTTGTTGTGATTATAATTGGTAAATGAACAGGAACAAGCATTTCAAATATCTGTGAAACATTTCTACGTTGCATGTAGGGTTAGAATGATACTGTCTGTAGTTTAAATGAAAAGAAATGGAGTGAAATGGCGTTTGGCTTTTAGTGCCAGGAGCGTCTGAGGACAAGTTCGGTTCGGCAGGTGCAGGTCTTTTGATCTGACTCCCGTAGGCGATCTCTGCGTCGTGATGAGGATGAAATGAGGATGAAGACGCCACGTACACCCAGCTCCCGTGCCAGCGAAATTGACCAATTATGGTTAAAATTCCTGAACCTGCCGAGAATCGAACCTGGAACCCCTGTGACAAAAGGCCAGCACACTGACCATTTTGCCATGGAGCCGGACACATGAAAAGGAAATTTTCATAAACATCAATACTAGTATGACACATTTCCTGTTACTTTTCTTGCTTGTTTTGAAAGAAAATTCTCTTTCTTTGGGAGGTTCCCTATTATATGTCAAAGACTCGGGTGGATTAGGGACTTTGAAAATTGTTGGGATGGAATTCCACTTGAGTAGTTTCCGTCCATCTGCCCTCTTTAGTTCAAATTTCGATTCTTCAAAATGATGCTAGAAGAAAATACACCGGGCGAGTTGGCCGTGCGGTTACAGGCGCGCGGCTGTGAGCTTGCATCCGGGAGATAGTGGGTTCGAATCCCACTGTCGGCAGCCCTGAAGATAGTTTTCCGTGGTTTCCCATTTTCACACCAGGCAAATGGTGGGGCTGTACTTTAATTAAGGCCACGGCCGCTTCCTTCCAACTCCTAGGCCTTTCTTCTCCCATCGTCGCCATAAGACCTATCTGTGTTGGTGCGACGTAAAGCCACTAGCAAAAAAAACACAATAAGACCTATAAATATAAAACATCGTTCATATAAACATACCGTTATTCAGGAATAATACGAATGTATAACTTCACTAACCTCGCACAAGGAGCAATTATCTGTAGGTTGCCATTTGTCACGCCTACAGTTTTGTATCCACTGAACTCTCCTTTGCTTTTCTCTCGGGAAGCGAAACACTCTAATTCCGTCAGTTGTCTTATTTTGACAATTTGGTGCGGCGCAGTATCCCGTTTTCCTTCAAAATACAAGTACAGTAGGGCCCACGAGAGTTGAAGTCTGACGTTTAGCGCCACCGGCGAGAAAAAGTTGACTAACGCTGTTCGAAAATGGCCTGTTGCTATGGCAACGATAACAGAGTTGCAACATTTTAGGACGCTATCACCACGTGGGTTGGCTTGCTCTCAGTCGCTTTTGTGATAGTATTCCGAATGGTACTGTGTTAGCTGTGCTAGTCGTTGCTGCTTAATGTGTATGTTTTCAGAATATTATGTTAGGTGTTAGTTTATTTCTTTAAGTTTATCGGTGGCTAGTTGTTCCTAGTTTTGTTCGTCTGTAGATGTTAGCGATCTTG
Source organism: Anabrus simplex (assembly GCF_040414725.1). Classification (NCBI taxonomy): domain Eukaryota; kingdom Metazoa; phylum Arthropoda; class Insecta; order Orthoptera; family Tettigoniidae; genus Anabrus; species Anabrus simplex. The sequence goes on along the minus strand of NC_090276.1, from coordinate 101,079,015 downwards.
TAGTGTGACTATAGTGTTAGTGTGAAGTACTCCATTATTCGTTAAGAATCCGTGTAGTTTTATTTGATCGGTTCTTTTGAGTGTTTAACAATGACTTCCAAGTCAAAAGAAACGCCAAAAAATACAACTGGCCGAGGTGTGACTGTTCGAAGCCAGGGAAGAGAAATGATTGTGTCAGTGACAGTGACAACGAGCAGGATAGTACAGGAGATGATATGGATGGGATAGAGCCCCTTCTAGATGACTGATTGCTGTCGGCAGAGCAGTGAGTACTTTTTATTTTTACAAATATCTCGGTTCAGTGCTTTGTGTACATTGCATGTCTGTACATTTTATTGCTATTTTCTGAGCAATTACGGGAGAAAGTCCGAATGTCTCCTTAATTCCATCATTGTTATTCATATTCTGACTGATTTCTTTTCTCGATGAAGTACCGTCTTCCTATTGTGTTTATTATACCGTAGTTTATTCCCGAATTGTACAGGTACCGTTAACAATCGGCGTTAAATAATAAAAACTATCAATGTGGGTAGTGTTGTTATATACTGTAATTAACATGTGCATTTGTTGAGGTTATTGTCAGAAACTGATGTTCTTGTTAGTGATTATGAAATTTCTTATATATATCGATAATGTCGTCTTCTGTCTTAAATGCTGGAATTATTAACACGAGCTTAGGAACCGGTCAAGGGTAAATGAATTGCATTAGGCCTAGGCCTACATGTTTTATTAAACACTCAACCTGTCTGAAAGGTGGTAGGCCGCGAATTGAGGTAACTATGACAACGCAGCGTACTTCGTAGTTACAGATTTCGCCGCTCACCTGTCAGACTTCAACTCTCGTGGGCCCTACTATAATAACTCACATCATTATATCGGGCACGCCCACGTAACAACGATATTTGAGACCCAATATGGCCGCCACCGCAAAGGATTGTGGTAGCGTGACCAGACCTCCCTAGACAAACCTTGGTCTTTAGCCGGTTGCTGCTGCTACCTGCTGTGGGTATTTGTAAACGGAATGTTTCATTATTATTATCTGGGAGGTGTTGCCATCGGATGCAAATCGAGCAGGCAGTGATGAAGGCACAGGAATACCTATAATATTTTCTACCGCAGCATGGCAGCACTTGGTATGTGACAAAACAAGAGAGTTTATTATGCTGTTTGTAAACTCTCGTTATTAACAGTGAAAATAAAAATCCAAAAAACTTTCGTGGTGTCGTCTGTCTAGTGGACATGAAAGTTCGGCTTAATGGCAGTGGCGAAATATTAGGTAATTGGTATTGTATCTGAATCCCTCTGTAATTGTACAGAAGTGTTTATCGGGAATACATTTCGTAAGTTGATAGTTTTTAGTTATATTATACTAGCTTTACTTGCAAAAGTGTGAAAATCATCATACAAAACCTATTGTTTATATATGTGCCAAATGTCATTTTTATAAGGTTCTGTATTAGAATGTTAGTTTTTGGTATAAAGTGCTTTCTTATTGCTATGAATTTATGGCACTTTCTGAGACAAAATATTATATAATATGTAGTTCGAAACAGAATCTATGGAGCACAAAACTAACAAAACTAACCTCCAGTTAACTGGTTCGGAATTCATAACAATTTATCGGGCATGTATTATTTAGTTGCAAGCCATTGTTTTAAAAACAGTCTAAAGCTAATTAGATATATTCATGAGTATTATATTAGACTGATAAATATGAGCAACAAATGTTGATGCTGAATAAGATCTATGAGAAGGTCTGTTGGAGCCCAGAAAATAAAGCTATCAAACCATATGCAGTTGAGTCAATAAACATTACCAAAAATTGCATAAATAACTGATTCATCATTGTTTTAACGTTGGAAATCTATTGTTCATTGGTTATAAGATTTTAATCGTGGAACTCATTCCCCTAACCTTTTACTATATTTTTTTTTGGGCTGTGTAAAAGTGCTAAATTTGTTCAGAAATGTGTGTGTTGTGTTTTGTCCATTGCTTGCTTATGGTGAAAGCAAAATGGATTGTCAAGGAAGAACAGGATAGAACGATCAAAATGAAAATAAATCTTCCTCTACTGACCAAGTCTTTACACCAGTTTTTGGGTTATGTATGTTATTCGTTTACAATGCCAATTTTTGGGTTATGCTCCTAAGACTGAATCCAGAAACAAGGATCAAAGGCAATTTAATATAGCTGGCGTATTAGGGATTAACTTAAGAATGTTACAGATTTGTAGAATATTTGCTATTCTAGACACACTACATTATATGCATTTCATTATTTATCCGTATTGACAGCTAACAGCATACCCAGCTAACTATTATTATTGTATTGCACTGGAGGAAATATAGAAATAGAAATATTTCAGAATAATTTTACACACACCTATTATTTTCTTCAAAGCCTATAAAGATATGTAACCACAATCTGCATGCAGAATATTTGTCTTAATTACACACATTCATGTGAAATACGAGTTCACATCAAGATCCATCTGCTTTTTTGACAACCTTTGCTAAAGAACGCCAGCCCCGTGGTGTACGGGTAGCGTGCCTGCCTCTTATCGGAAGGCCCCAGGTTTGATTCCCGGCCAGGTTAGGGATTTTTACCTGGACCTGAGGGCTGGATGGAGGTCCACTCAGCCTACATGATTAGAATTGAGGAGCTGTCTGACGGTGAGATAGCAGCCCAGGTCTAGAAAGCCAAGAATGGCGGTCGAGAGGATTCGTCGAATTGACAACTCGACACCTCATAATCTGCAGGCCTTCGGGCTGAGCAGCGGTCGCTTGGTAGGCCAAGGTCCTTCAAGGGTTGTAGAGCCATGGGGGGGGTTGCTAAGGAATTCCGAGGTAATGTTCATTTTCGGTTGGTAACAAGGATAATTTGAAATTCGTGAGAGCAGTGATGTATTTTAATCAGGACATTTAAAATAAGACTCTTCCTTTTGTTTGTGTACTTAGGCTATATTCTCCAATGTTGTGGCAGTTTGGACCATCACTGTGCATAGAAGGTATCTTATATTTTGTCTGTACGTTATGGAAATGATCATGTTATTTGACTAAAAGAAGCCCATCCCAGGTCGTAAAGAACTCGGAGACCAATGGTTAGATATCTGTAGCGTTTGCATAAGAAGGAACAGCAATAGACTGGGTTATTAGATCATGTGTGTGTAGTGTTTCGCCTTGGTCTTGCCGGTTGGACTGGCATGTTTGAACGAATAAGAGAGAGAGAGAGAGAGAGTGTGTGTGTGTGTGTGTGTGTGTGCGCGCGCGCGTGTGTGTGTGTGTGTGTGCGCGCGTGCGTGTGTGTTTTTTTTTCACTTAAAAATAGCAGGTCATACCTTCATGAAACTCAGTGGCGGCTCATGACAAAATCTTTAGGGGGTTCACAACAAAATGTGTTCACGTCTCAAATATACCAATGTAGAATGCAAATCAGTACAAAATAACTAACTTAAATCATTTCACTAAAATTTCCTTCTACGCTTGCTTCTCCACTCATAATTTGGTAGAACCCCTATAACCGAGGATGCATTTTTCTGTGACTAATCCGTGAGCGCACAACAAAACTAAAATTACGACTGCCGGGTGGAGTGGCTCAGACGGATTTCTGACCCCAAGTTGGCAGGTTCAATACTTAGCTTGATAAAAGTAAATTTCACAGCAACTTTGCTACAATGCTATATTGTAGCGAATATTAAAAGATGCGAACCCTATTCTTGGATTTACATAGCACGAAGTTCACCTAAGTATGACAACGAGCATAAAAATAGTCCGTGCAATTACAACATTTACCAGTACTCAGATTGAAACGATTCACCACCCACAATGTAAAGCAAACTTCTTCCCGTGTGTTCAGAATTACCTACTAGCAAAATCTTCTGGCATTGTAATGCAATAGTTACTTCTGGGAGCTGTGGCCAGCAGTAACGTGAGGTGGCGGACCCTTGTGGTCAACTGTAATACTATCACTTGTTTGAGGGTAGTTGTAGACTGAAAGGCACACACCTTACCATGCTCCTCGCTTATGGAGATATCTGTGCATAAACCATGACGTCATCTCCAAGGGCATGCGTATAGTCTTCAGGCTCGTAGCAAAATCTCCATTGTGTTCCCTGCATTGTCAGTCGAAACGAACAGCTGTCAGTGTAACAGAGCTTCAATATAAGTCGAATACTTTCGATCGATTGATTAAATCAGGCAGAAACAAAGGAAACAATTTTGAATTATCCATAAATGCGCCCACCGCTACTGATGAAACTCCACATTGTGTTAGCTTAGTTCCTGGGCTAATATGCATTGTGATATGATATTTGAATGAGGAAGAGGGCTGAAATAGTTTCTTGCTGATATTTTGAAGGTTTCAGACAAAACATTTTGAACGTTTTGTGTCAAAACAGAGATTTTCACGAATTCAAATATTTTTTATTGCCAATTTCATCAAAGGCAAGCTTTGCTGACATGGAAATATTGTGAAATTATCATGGGGATAATAGTGGTTGTAGTTGTGATTGTCTTTGTAAGGTCCATAACTGAATAATAATCTGCCTCTCTTCATGAAGATGATAAGTTCCAACTCAACATGATGCTGCAACATGAGGAGAGACAACACCAAATCAATTGCAAAAAGGGAAGGGATGAAGATTACTGTTGAAATAAGAAGAAACAGATATACAACCACTTTAAGATCTAGGGGAAAGGGAATCATGAAGGTGGGGGAAGGAGACCCTACACCTTGGATGTTCTACCAATGCTGAATTGGAAGAAAACAAATGTGACGGGCTACATTGTTCAAAAAGCTTATCAATAACATCACTCTGACTGCTGTTAGTTGAAATGTGCTCGCTCTCTCTTCTGCTGCAGCTATGTTATTACAAAAACTAACCTATCAAGGACGGGTCCATGAGGGTATTTCCATTCATCTCCTTTTCCACCCTTACAGTATAATAACCACTTCTGATTTGAATTTAGGGCAGTTGCCCAGGTGGCAGATTCCTTATCTGTTATTTTCCTGGCCTTTTCTTAAATTATTGCAAAGAAATTGGAAATTTATTGAACATCTCCCTTGGTAAGTTATTCCAATCCCTAACTCCGCTTCCAAAAATGAATATTTGCCCTAATTTGTTCTCTTGAATTCCAAATTTATCTTTATATTGTGATCTTTCCTACTTTTAAAGACCCAACTCCAACTTATTCATCTACCAATGCCGTTCTCTCCACTTACAGCTCAGAGCATACCACTTAGTCCAGAAGCTCGTCTCCTTTCTCCCTAGTCTTCCCAACCCAAACTTTGCAACATTTTTGTAATGCTACTCTTTTGTCGGAAATCAACCAGAGCAAATCGAGCTGCTTTTCTTTGGATTTTTTCCAGTTCTCGGATCAAGTAATGCTGGTGTGGGTCCCATACACTGGAAACATACTCTAATTAGGGTCTTACCAGAGACTTATATGCCCTCTCCTTTACATCCTTACTATATACTAATAGGCCTTGCATCATCGCCATAAGACCTATCTGTGTCGGTCCGACGTAAAGCAAGTAGCAAAAAAAAAAAAAATTGCCCTTGTATCTCTCGACAACAAGAGCTTTTGTTGTGTTGCCTTTGTCATCCCCTGACTGCTCAAATTTTAGCGTGAAAGGGAATCTCCACGTTCTTCTGCCCAATACATCGATGTATTCATCAGTAACAGAAGATTAGATTCTCTTCATAAGCCAGAATTCATGGTGAGCTGCATGGTTGATATATCAGTTGCTTGTCTGTTTGAAGGAGTAAAGCTATGGTTGATAAATCGACCGCAAGTCCTGGCTGACTACCTGATGTATTTGTTGATATAATGACTGCTAATCTAGTAGAGGTTAGTGTTGCTTGGAGGGCCTAGAAGGGATTCAAGTAAACAAGGTAGAAAGTGTGAGCAGCGCGGTGATCTGAGGGCTGTAACTGGTGCAAATATTAGTGATCATACAATTTGCAAGCCTGCCTGGTGGCCACGATTATTAAGGCATCAAGTCTATAATACTCTGACACCACGGTTAGCCAGTTTGAGCCCCGTTGGTCGAAAAAAATATCACCATCAGAATATTGGCCAGCTGGGTAGGAGAAGTGGTAGTATACAATTTGTAATCACTAGATTGCGTGCCAAAAGCCTGGATTATATTCCAAACCTCTCCGCAATGCACACATAGGGTGCGGGCATATGATTCATCCGGTGATGAGGACTTAAAGCTTTTAGCAGATCCCTTCGTGTTATTCAAAGGAGTAGGCTACCTGCCGACACTGGGTTTCACCCTCCCGTACCTCACCATCATCCCACATCCAGACATGCAGCTCGCCTGTGGGTGTCAAATTGAAAGACACCAGGCAAGCCGAACATGCCCTCGGACACTCGCGGCACTAAAAGCCATACAATAAATGAAATAACTGGAAAACGACCTAGGAGTAGAGATAGCTGGATGAAGACTTGGCCAGGCAGGGCCTGAAATGAGAGAAGATAAGATACTGTATGACAAGAGAAGTGGTAGCAGGACAGAAGTTTATGGAGGAGACTTGTTCATTTCCACACATAGTGGAGAATCGATGGTTATCATGATGATATTTGAACTGGCAGCTCTTTCAGTGGCGCAGTATGCTGTTGTAGACAGCAGGCCTTCACCTAATGAAGGGTCATTGTTACATTGAAAAATCAAACTCTATGTTTTTCATTGCAGAACTCTGAAATTTGGCTTCTCGCTGTTTTGGTTTCCCAAATAAATAAATAAATAAATAAACCGTATGGTGCAACAGCCGTACGAAGAGACTGTGCTCAGCTCGGAGGCCTGCAGATTAAAAGACAACAAATCCTCTTGGTTGTTATTCTTGGCACTGAGCGAGTTGACCGTGCGGTTAGGGGTGCGCGGCTGGGAGCTTGCATCCGGGAGATAGTGGGTTCAAACCCCACTGTTGGCTGCCCTGAAGATGGTTTTCCATGGTTTCCCATTTTCACAACAGGCAAATGCTGGGTCTCTACCTTAATTAAGGACACGGCCGCTTCATTCCCATTCCTAGCCCTTTCCTCTCCCATCGTCGCCATAAGACCTATCTGTGTTGGTACGACGTGAAGCAAATAGTGAAAAAAAAAAGTTATTCTTGGAATTCAAACCCATGGCCTCCAGGTAAGAGGCAGGCACACTACCCCTACACCGCAGGGCCGGCTCAGTGTATATTGGTGAACGACACAGTCCAGGAACTAGACATTTTGTATGCTGGATCTCTCATGGTGTAGGATGCATCCGGGAGATAGTGGGTTCGAACCCCACTGTTGGCTGCCCTGAAGATGGTTTTCCATGGTTTCCCATTTTCACAACAGGCAAATGCTGGGTCTGTACCTTAATTAAGGACACGGCCGCTTCATTCCCATTCCTAGCCCTTTCCTCTCCCATCGTCGCCATAAGACCTATCTGTGTTGGTGCAACGTGAAGCAAATTGTGAAAAAAAGTTATTCTTGGCTTTCTAGACCATCTCACCGTCAGTCACCTAAGCAGGGCAGACCTGGAACCAGCCCTTAGATTCACGTAAAAATCCCTGACCGGGCTGGGAATTCAAACCCATGGCCTCCAGGTAAGAGGCAGCCACACTACCCCTACACCGCAGGGCCGGCTCAGTTTATATTGGTGAACGACACAGTCCAGGAACTAGACATTTTGTATGCTGGATCTCTCATGGTGTAGGATGGCATCACTGAGCTGTCAAACCCTGTGATGAAGAAAACAATGAGAAATTCTTCTGAATCATATTTTGCCCATTGTGGTGACAATGGGATCCCAATTTCTTAGTACATCTCTGTAGAGAACAATTCTGAATAGAAATTCAGTAGTTATAGATTCCATTATAAACAATACAGAAGTATATTGATATATTTCTATAGCCTGCAACAGGGTGCAGACTGAGGGAGTTGCATAGTATGAATTTCATTCTGATTTGACAGAAAAGTGGAAGGACAGAAAGGAGTGGAGGAGGCTTGTTAACCACACCCGGGAGACTGGTGTTGGGCCATTGATGATGGTGATGACTCATGGTTTTTCAATTACATCAAATTCAAATGTAAACAATCTTTCTATTCAATACTTCGTAATGTATTACATGTTTCGACCCATTTTAGAGTCATCTTCAGTGAAAAATAATTTGTAAAAACATGAGTTACAATAAAGCACTATTTCTAAATAAACTATTTAAGAAGTGGCTTATTAAAATCTTGCAGTGGTGTCCTGGTAATATATTATTGACACCTAATTAAAATCACTCTCCTTGAGATGTAATCTCTTGTCTTCTAAATATATGTTTTTAAAACTTGATATGTAGATTAGAATTATTCCATTTGTGAGTTCACTTCCATCATAAACTTGATGTGACTGTGCTGTTGATACCAGTTGAGGTGTCATCGAAAGGGTATTTTGTGTTATGGTATATGTTCCCCTATTCGTCCGTAACTTGCTTTCTCAAAAGTCTTTTCACCATTAGCCGTGTTTTGACGGGTGTTATGTTACACTGAAGATGACTCTAAAATGGGTTGAAACAGGTTTGGATAATGTAGAAATATCATCTTTATAGATGTAACATATTACGAAGAAATGAATAGGACGATTGTTTACATTTGAATTTGGTGTAATTGAGGGAGTTGGCTATGCAGTTTTGGTCACATAGATGTTGGCTTGCATTTAGGAGATGTTGGGTTCGAACACCACCGTTGGCAGTCCTGAAGCTGGTTTTCCAGGGTTTTACACTAGGAAAATGCTGAGGCTGTACCTTAATTCTCTTCCTTCCTATTTGTAGCCCTGTCATATCCCATTGTCATCATAAGACCTGTCTGTGTTGGTACGATATGAAACAAATTCCAGTTTCCGTTGGCAACCAAAAATTTGAGACTTGTGACCAAATTATTCTATAAAATGCTGGCTCTTGGCGAAAGATGGCAGCAGATGACAGCGATTTGTGTTCCATTTTTGGACGTATTGTTTCGGTTATCGTATTTATATTTTTTAGAATTTTTTTCACTCAAGCTGACAATCATTGTTTTTCATGCTATTTTGTTTCATATGCAATAGCAATTAAGTAGCTGCCATAGGGAAAGAAAAAAATAAATCTTTTGCCCTTTTGTGAAGGAGTCATCATCCCATTGTTGAAAAAAGGTGATAGAAAGAAATGTACCAACTACAGAGGTATAACTCTGCTGTCACATGGCCTCAAAATCTACAAATCCATCCTTGAGAGCAGGATTAGAAAATATGTTGAACCTACACTTGAGGAGGAACAACATGAATTTAGACCTCATAGACCAACTATAGACCTCATTTTTGCCACCAGAATGCTCTATGAGAAGTATTGGGAGAAAGGTAAAACACTTATAACTGTTTTTCTGGACATCGAGAAAGCATATGAATATGTACCACGCAGGCATATATGGGAATGTTTGAGACATAAGAAAGTGCCCAATGACATAGTATGAGTACAATGATTATATGATGAAACCAAGTGTTGTGTCCAGGTCCAGGATGGAAGGTCAGGTTGGTTTGAAACGAAGAGTGGAGTCCAGCAAGGAAGTTGTCTTTCACCATTTCTCTTCATAATCATAATGGATGAAGTTTCAAAAGCGGTTAAGCGAAAGGATCCAACAACTAATGCCCTGGTTTTTGCTGATGTAATGGTATGGGGTGTGACAGAAGCGGAAGTACAAACTAGACTAGATCTCTGGCATGAAGCTTTTACAACCTTAGGTCTCAAAATCAGCAAAACGCAGTTGGCTTGGTGATGAGTAGAAACTCTCCAACTGTTCATCTATGAATTGGAGACGAAGAGATGGATATTGTAGACAATTTCCAGTATTTAGGTAGTGTTCTGTCATCAGACAATACCATACATCAAGAGATTAGTAACAGAATACAGAAAGCTTCCAAATTCTATCACGCTGTACGTCAAATACTTTGGGATGAAACATTTCTGTTAGTTTCCAAGATCAGCTTGTACAAAATATATCTAGTACCTATATTGACGTATGGCCTGGAAGCAGCAACACTTACTGGACCAACAAAGAGTCATCTTCAGGCAACAGAAATGAAGTTCCTCCGTTTTTCTCCACAAAAAACAAAAATGGATAAAGTAAGGAATGTAGGTATCCGACAACAGCTCGGATCGGAAAGAAGCTTGCTGGAGACTCTAGAAGTGAAGAGATTGGAATGGTATGGTCATATGAAAAGAATGAACCCTCACAGGACTCCTCAAACATACTTTGACCACAATGTTCCTGGGAAGAGCCCAAGACGAAGACCTCATGGTGTTTGGGAAAAACAGATAATGAAGGACCGTGAAATTAGAGGTGTGAACTGGTGTCGCATATATGAGCAACATCTGTGGTTGGATAGCACAAACTGGAGGAGACTTGTACACAACCGCACCCGGCTTGCTGGAGCGATGAAATGATGATGATGATGACTGAAGTGTATCCCATGTACAAATGCAGGAAACAAGAGTGATTCAGCCTCTAACAGTGTAGATGTTCTATGCAAAGAAAATGTGAAGCCGTCAAGATCTCTTTTCCTGTTAAACGGAAATTGCACAAAGATTGGTTTGACCATATTGGGTGGCCATAAGAGGGAAAAATGTATTACGGTATAATTTTGATTATGAACTTCGTGGCATAATTAGAATGGCTTCCAACTTCAAATTTCGTTCCCTCCTGTATGTGTTAGTAAAATAAGTTTGTAGAATGTGTAATTTCATACTTCTTCTTCACCTTCTTCGACAACGTTTCCAATGCTTGTGGGGTCACGGGTGTGAACTGTGTCATACATATGGACTTGGCTTGGTTTTTATGGCTTGATCCACTTCCTAATACCAACCCTACGTAGAGGGTTGTAATCACTATTAATGTGCAATCTGAACAGGAGAGTGTTGGGATAAACACAAACACCCAGGTCTGGTGTGAAAATGGGAAACCACTGAATAGCATCTTCAGGGCTGCCAACAGTGAGGTTCGAATCCACTATCTTCTGAATGCAAGCTAACAGCACGACCAACTCGCTCGGTGGACCCTCTGAACCAAAGGCCTCAATGCTGATCATTCAGCCAAGGAGTCGAATGGTGTGTAATTTTGTGCAAGTTGTTAAATTTAATTTTCATTATTACTTTAAAATACTATAGAATTATCGGTATATTTGTACAATGCATACATCATCATCAGATAACTGCTCTAAGCTGCCCAGCAGTTAATTATAACACTGCCATTGATTTTTTCTATAAGACTTATTTTCGTAATGAAAGTTTTATCGATCACCTGATCAATACACTATTTTTTTACTAGGACTAGTTTCTGCCGATATGAACAGCCATCTTCAGCAAGTCAGTTTAAGGAAAGACATAGTGTCATAAAAATTATACCTGACAAATTATATTTGTCTTAATACAAACGTCAAGTAGGACTGAATCTTAAAAACCTATGACCACAAATATGGGCGCAAAAACACATGTACACAATTAAAATATTCAGTATTTACAAGGATTTTTTATCTGGATGAACACTTGTTAATTAAAAAATGACATCTATCATTGTTTGTTGATGTTCGTAAAAAGAGTAAGTTCTGAACATACATATGAGAAGCTGAGGATGTTATGATACATTCCTCGTAAACATCAAAAGTGCTGTGTTAAAATTATCACAGTGTTGAGCATGAATATTGAGTTTCCACGATATAGTCCACTGAAAACACACAAAAATATGCTGTATGCTGTACATGTGATTGAAGTATTTGGATCAGTATTTTTTTTTAAACATTTCATGTTGCCGTATTAGACCGAGGGATATCCTGATTAAACTTACGGAACTTCATATTTCTTATCCGTATTGAACTGAGATCACAAAATCTAGCAGGTTCCACCTTTAATTAAAAGGTGGAACCTGCTAGATTTTAGTTCAATTCTGATATTGTGATACAAAATAGTTAAAGACATAATATGGAACAAGAAAATACCAACAAAATGTAAGAGAGTCATATATGAAACTTATTACGTACCAGTCCTGACCTATGGTTGCGAAACATGGACCATGAGAAACAAAGATGTTAGTAGAATCCAGGCAGCAGAAATGAAATTTGTCCGTAGCATGATCGGCAAAACATGGAGGGACAGAGTCCGTAATGAGGAAATCCGCAAGCAGGCTCAAGTTGTAAGACTGCAGGACAAAATAACAGTGCAGCGACTGAGATGGTATGGACATATGCGACGCATGGGTGATAACAGATTACCAAAAAAAATGTACGGTCTAAAACTTGAAGACAAAAGACCAAGAGGGCGACCAAGACTCAGGTACAAGGACATGGTGAAGATTGACATTCAACAGAGAGGACATACTTTGGAAAGCATTGAAGAAGGAGAGAAGTTCAGGGACCGCAACTGGTGGAGAAGCCTCGTTTGCCAACCCATCGCTTAAGATGGAACGACATGGGATGTGTATGTATGTGATATCCTGATGTTAAGAATGTTAATAAATTAAGTCCTTCTGTAAGGGTCACCCTGCCTTGCTATCCACTTTCCGTGTAGCTCCCCGACACTCACACAGAGCTAAAAAAAGACCCTGTCCATTTCTTGTGGCCATTTCCTTTATGAACTGGTAACAGTTTTAATTACTCATACGGAACTAATTCACAGACATCGACAAGGTCTACAAAGAAACTTGGTATTTTTTTAAAATGTATCCCTAACTTTAACAAAGTTTTGTTTATTATGTGTCTGATTATTCAGTCTCTTGTTCAGAAAAGCAGTTAATTGTTTTTCTAGAATTTTCAACATCAGGGGATCTCCAACTGCTAACCCTTAGAGATCTTCGCACAGGACACATTCTAATTAGTGCTTTTATTATCTGTTACCGTGTTTTTTGTGGTGGTCAGAGGTGAAAGAAGGTGCGGGCATGAATGGGTCTATCTGCGGCAATCGAAAGATTAATTAAAAGCCTTAAAATCAAGGTTATATTTCTTTTGGCTTTTTTTTTTTTCTTCCGAATGATAAATTTTAACAAAACATGTGGTTGAGCGACAACAAGATTTCAGGTACAGAACTAGCTCATTAGCTTCGATACAAAGTACGAGAAATTAGAAAATCAACAAAATTTGTCAATCACCTGAGCGTAAAGCTCCCAAATTTTACGAATGTTACTTGAGCACTATGGCTCCATCCACTCCATAGTCAAGGAGAGAGGTCTCCCAATTTCATTTATAGAGTATACTAACATCTCTACAAAAATAGAAAGAGCATCTATGCTCTATGAATTTATCTAGGAGACTGCGCTGCCTTACTCAGGGCAACCTTCAACTTTTACAACCAGAGCATCTTTTCTCACTTAAATTTACACTTTCCAGGCCTCTCGAGGCACAACCTACATTTTATAATTCAAACAGAATTCACTGTCTTAAACACTCAACAGTCTAACCACTTAACATAAATGATTGAATTTTACAGGAGTATCGAATACTCATTCTATCGGGCCTTTGTGGGAAGAAAAAAAAACACAGGTTAAAGTTGCTGGCCCAAAAATCAAAATGATGTGGAGGCGGACACTTGCACTCCTTGAAACTGACACTTAGAATATTAAAACCCTAGTTGGACTCATTGCCCAATGTTACAGAGGCTAATCATATACTACTGAGCTGACTAGATGGAGAAATTTTAAGTTACAGGCAGAAAACGGTTACAAAATCATAGTTACCTCGAAGTCAAGTTGATAGGGAACTCGAGAGGGTGACACGCTCTCTATTCCCGAATTTAAGCTAAGTGCTTTTCGGCTTGTTTGAAATTTACATTTTAGAAAATTGGAAATTTAGGGTTACATTATTACAGATAGGAAACCTTCCCCTCGAGCTAGCTTTCAGAGGCTATCACATAGATATTAAATAGCTGGCATTACCTTAATCTGCTGTAAAGCTAAATGAAGGGTGAGACGCCGCCGCTTCCTCTATTAGCATACACTCAGTAAATTGGACGATCAATAAGACAAGGTGGCTCGAAAAGGTACCAGCTTTTATATCCAAGAGGAAGGTTCTAGAGAGCTCTGGGCTAAGGCCCGGCACACCCCCAATTTTTATTGGGTAATCAAATAGTTAGAAGATGAAAATTATTGGTGGAAAAATACACCTACAACATTTCCTGTTGGTTAATTTTGAAGTTGGCGGTAAGAGATCAGACACACAAAAAAACAAAGAACAATCAACTCAGTGTAGTAAACCTCAAAATAAAAAAAATTACTTTAGGATTTTAATAGTTCCTCTTCATACTAGAGGGCATAACATAAGTGGTTTTTTTTTTTTTTTTTTTGCTAGTTGCTTTACATCGCACCGACGCAGATAGGTCTTATGGCGAAGGTGGGACAGAGTGGGAAGGAAGCGGTCGTGGCCTTAATTAAGGTAGCCCCCAACATTTGCCTGGTATGAAAATGGGATACCATGGAAAACCATCTTCAGGGCTGCCGACAGTGGGGTTCGAATCCACGATCTCCCGAATACTGAATACTGGCCGCACTTAAGCGACTGCAGCTATCGAGCTCGGTAACATGAGTACCTCGCGGTACATTATCGAATGAGACTATTCCATGGGCATTCTGTTATGTATGTCTGCACAGATTACCTTTTCAAGAGAGAGTTTTCTGAACTGTCTTTTAAAAAAATGTTGGGGTAAATTAGGAAAAATATAGAGGACTGCTTACAGCTTTAGTTCCCATTTAGTTTAGAATCTCTACTCCTTCACCATTCATCTTCTTTTACTAAAATATTATTGGGAAAATGAATAACACGCACAGAATAATTAGGAGTCACTTTTCTCTCTTTGCTAGGAATAGATTGCTTCCATTAAAAGAAAAGAGAAGAAGAAGAATTGCTGTCTTCAGATCTACATCCAGATACGAAACACATGAGGTTGTTGCTACTCCTAGTTTTCCAATGTTGCTCTTATGTATTTTACACATAATGCTCACTAATTAATTGAAAAATAAGGTGATAACTACATTGCCAAGACGTTTTCGCATTGACAATGAATAGCAACCAAATATCAGTGATTATTGTGAACATTTAAGATAAGTACGACTGTTGCTGCAACTCTCTTCACTCAGCTTATGGGTGCTTGCATTTCTTCTTCTATACGTTACGTGCTGAATGCTAGACTAGCACGTTCCAGGCGATATTGAATTTCAGCATCTACAGTACATAATTCTGTAAGTCAAAAAGAATACACAAAGGCTAAATCTGCAAACCATATCAAAGTCATAGGTTAAGTTGATAACGAAATTTCCTCCCATTTGAACTGAACTGATCTCTATAGAGGAGGTATAATGTTGCTTTCCTTTTCGGATGAGTTCTTGCAGATTTTTCTTGCTTCTTAGACATCCTAATTGAATTCTATACTTGATGAAATAAGACCGTCATTAATAAAGTACTGCATTTTTCATTTCACACCAACTACGTTAATAAATGCATTATTCGAACATGCCACAATTCTACTTGCCTGGTATTGCCCAAACAGACAGAGCAAGAAAACATGCTTAAATTCTACCCGCAAATGTAACACTAGTGTTTTTAACAATACGGCAGTGGCAATACATAATTCTCGCAAATCACGAAGTAAACCATCACTGTACCATATCAACAGCAACTGTAAGACGTCGTATCAGCAGGTAAACTGTATACAATACCGACACTGAGTTGAACCCAATACTTAGAAAATAACTATAAATCACCACCTTCAGGGGAGAAAAAGTAAGGTTTGTGCCCTTAGTATATAGGCTTGCGTTGCAGGGAGTATATATAGCATTTGCAGAGGAAGTGACCACCAAGGAAATCAAAGTGTAGTAGTTGTAGAGGTGTCTTTATTAGTGGCAAAATTAGGAGAGTAATTTCCTCTCTTACGTGTTGAAATCTTATGTTCTCTTTTCTGCTTCAGGTATTTGCGAGTTTTCATCATTGGGTTCTTCCTGCTCTCCACTTCTGTAGCTGACGATCTCTCTTCATGAACTGTGAGTCCTATGCTGTGATCTAATTGGTTCTTAGTGTCAGTGGAAAGAATCAAGCACAACTGTCTCCATTTAAAAACTATTATCCAAATGAAAAATCACTTTTTTTTTAATAAATAAAGAAGAAACAACACGACCAGTTACCCATTTCAACACATTGGCGGCTGACGACCAGCTTACATGCAGAAAGAGGTGTCAGTGACCTGTAACAGTGGCGGGGAAGGGGTTGAACAGTATTTCACAATATTATGCTACAAGCTATTGTTTTCCCCTCAGCACTCCGATAATGTGACTGCAACATTGTTGTTCAACATTGTGTGTCTTAGCATGAGAATCTGTCGGCAAATCTGCCATAGAGATTGAACTTTGTGCTTACGAAATATTTCAGGAATTGTTTGCCAACAGTTTATCTTATCATCCAAGAAATAGTACTACTATCACTCATCAGTGATCTGCATTTAAGTCTATTGCCCAGGTGGCAGAGTCCAAGGAATGCAAAGTGTAGTAGTAGTAGGAGGAGGTGTCTTTATTAGTGGCAAAATCAGGAGACTAATCTCCTCTCATACATGTTGAAATCTTATTTTCTGTCTTCTGCTTTAGGTATTTGAGAGTTTTCATCATTGGGAGTTTTCTTGAATGTTTTCAAAGAACTTGGAAATTTATTGAACATTTCCCGTGATAATTTATTCCAATCCCTTACTTTTTATCCTATAAATGAATATTTGCTCCAGTTTGTCCTCTTGAATGCCAACTCTATCTTCATATTATGATCTTTCCCTAGTTTTAAAATTTCCGCTGAAGCTTATTCGCCTACTAGTGCCATTCCACACTATCTTTCCTCTAACAGCTGAAAACATACCACCTAGTCCAGCATCTTGTCTCCTTACTCACAAGTTTTCCCAGCCCAAAGTTTGTAACATTTTCGTAATGAATATGTTTGAGTGATGTCTTTAAAAGTAGGAAAGATCACAATATGAAGATAAAGCTGGAATACAAGAGGACGAATTGGGGGAAATATTCATTTATAGGTAGAGGAGTTAGGGATTGGAATAACTTATCAAGGGAGATGTTCAATAAATTTCCAATTTAGTTGCTATCATTTACGAAAAGGCTAGGAAAATAACAGATAGGCAATCTTGCCACCTGGGCGACTGCTCTACATGCAGATCAGTAGTGATTGATTGAACGCTATTCCTTTGAGAAAATATATATATATAGATCAACGACCTAGTCAGTACACAATATTATAATCTGAAAAGATTATTTATCAAACAAAAGTGGACATGTTGTGGCTGTGTGTTTGTGTGCTGATGATGGCTCCACATATGTTTGATAAATAATTTAGATTATAATATTCTATATTGATTAGGTGGTTGATATATATATTTTTCCTCAAGTTAATTAGTCAATACGGCCCAGTATGAACATGATTTCTCGTAATAACACTACTCCTTTGTCGGAAATCTCCCAAAGCAAATCGTGCTGCTTTCCTTTGGATCTTTTCCAGTTCTCGTATGAGGTAGTCCTGGTGAGGGTCCTCCATGCTCTACACCCTCTCCTTTATATCCTTACTACTACTCCTAAATACTCTCATAACCATGTGAAACGATCTTGAACCTTTCTTTAAAACTTGGTAATATGATTATCCCATTGGAGATCATTCTTTTTAATAACACCTAGCTACTTACAGTGATCCGCATGAGGACTTTTTATCCCATTTATCATCATACTATTGTCTGCTGTCCATCGCTCACAATCCTGCAAACTGGGCGAGTTGGCCGTGCAGTTAGGGGCGCGCAGCTGTGAGCTTGCACCCGGGAGATAGTGGGTTTGAATCCCACTGTCGGCAGCCCTGAAGATGGTTTTCCGTGGTTTCCCATTTTGACACCAGGCACCTTCATTAAAGCCACGGCCGCTTCCTTCCAATTCCTAGCCCTTTCCTATCTCATCGTCGCCATAAGACCTATCTGTGTTGGTGCGACGTAAAGCCACTAGCAAAAAAAGAAAAAACAATCCTGCAACTCATTTACTACTCTATACAGTATAATATCATCTGCAAATGGCCTTAGCGGCGATTTCATTTCTTTACTCATATCATTTCAAGATACAGTTGTAGTGGAGATACTAAAACTCTGATAGATTATTTTATATCAGACAATGAAGCAGGAAAGACCATATGTGATGTCAGAGTTATACTAAGTGAAAGCCTGGACAGTGACCACAGACTTCTCCTCACAGCAATAAAGCACATTGAAATTTATAGACCTCAGAAATACAGGAAACCAAAAATCAAGACATGGGAGCTAAAGAAGGCAGAGAAACAAGTTGAATACACAAAAAAAGTGACCAAGAAATTACCATCATATGCATTACAAGAAGGCAACATCGAGTGGACTAGATTCAAAGAAAGCATTGTCGGAGCTGCAGTAGAAGTTTGTCGTAAAACTAATAGCAAAATGAAGGCAAAAGAAACTCCTTGGTGGAACGATCGGGTGAAGATTGCTGTGAAAGCAAAAAATGAAACCAGGAAAGCCAGAGACAAAGAAATGCAAAAAGGAAGTCAAAGGAATGAATCTAGAGTAAATGAACTGCAGCAGAAATACAGAGATCAGAAGCTACGAGTAAAGAAAATTATGGCCGAAGAAAAACAGAAAGCTTGGACTGATTTCACAGATAAACTAGAGCAAGACAGCAAAGTTAATTCCAAACTACTTTACCGAACAATACGAAATATAAGAAGAGACAATGAATACATAACAGCAATAGAGGAACCAGATGGTAACGTAGTTAGGGAAGAGACAGAAATAAGGAAGATCATGAAATCCTGTTTTGATAATTTATACAACAGTACTGGGAAAGACTCCAATGATGTAACCACGCAGGTCAGTTTAAGCTGCAATGATGAGCCTGACCAAGAGAGCCCGCCAACATGGAAGGAAGTAGAGACGGCTCTTAATAGTATGCCCATAGAAAGATCAACAGGATTTGATGAAGTCAATGCAGATATGATCAAAGCAACTGGTGCAATAGGAATACAGTGGCTTCATAGAGTAATTAATGCAATATGGAAGGATAGGAAAGTCCCAGATGATTGGAAAAAAGGGAATAATAATACCTCTCTTCAAAAAAGGAAGCCGGAAGAAATGTAGCAATTATAGAGGGATCACTTTATTGTCTCATAGTTTGAAAATATTTGAGAAAATGCTTGAAAAAAGGCTAAGGAAAATAATAGAACCACAACTACAGGAAGAACAATATGGATTCAGAGAACACCGATCAACTGCCGATCTCATATTTGCACTTGGAATACTGTTAGAAAAGCATTGGGAGAAGGGCAAAGACTTAACACTAGTGTTTTTGGATCTCGAAAAAGCATTTGATAGTGTTCCAAGGAAGACTATATGGGAATGCTTAAGAAAGAAAAATATTCCCAAAGGGCTTATCCAGAAAGTTAAGATGCTTTACGAAGACTGCTGCAGTTGCGTACAGATAGGAAACGGTAATTCTGATTGGTTCCAAACCACTAAAAGAGTGCATCAAGGCAGAAGCCTTTCACCCTTACTTTTTATCACTGCCATGGATGAAGTCATGAAAGAAATTAAGCAAAAGAACAATATGGACATCAATGCGTTTGCAGATGATGTAGTAATTTGGAGAAATACAGAGAAGGAAGTCCAAGAGAGGCTGAACACCTGGAATGAACATTTGAAAGCACAGGGATTAACAATAAATAAATCAAAAACTGTTACTATGTTAACAGGCAGAAGAAGAAAGGAAAAATAATGCTGGAAGGTACACAGCTGGAAACAGTAGAGCAATATAAATATCTTGGGTGCATCATTTCAAGTGATAACAGAACACAGCATGAGATTAACAACCGCATTCAAAAATCAACTCAGTTTTACCATCAAGTTTGGAACCTCCTCTGGAACGAAGAAGTTCCCTTAAGATCAAAGCAGATTCTATTCCAATCATACTTCACCCCCATAATAACATATGGCCTAGAAACCTGCACAACAACCCAACAAGTGGACAGCAGACTACAAGCTGCAGAAATGAAGTTCCTACGAACTATGGTACAGAAGACAAAAACGGACAGGGTAAGGAATGAAAGAATAAGGGAGGAAGCTGGTGTGTACCCATCCCTGAATGAAAAAGTGACAAGGGCCCGTTTGAAATGGTTTGGCCATGTCAAACGAATGGACGATGGAAGGACAGCAAAACAATGGCTACACACAATCGTGGCCGGAAAACGACCGGGAGGAAGACCTAGGAAGAGATGGCTGGACCAAGTGAAAGAGGACATAGGAACAAGAGGAATCAGCTGGGATGTCATCTTGAAAGAAGAGTGGTACATGGACAGACAGATGTGGAGAGTGCTCGTAAACCACACCCGGGCAACTGGAGTGGAAAACTGATGATGATGACTCATATCATTTATATATGGAAGAAAATGTAAGGGACCAATATTACTGCCCTGTGGGAACCCTCACAATCATTAGAGGATCAGATAACACTTCACAGACTCTAATTCTCTGAGTTCTATTTCGCAACCCATTCAACCACTCTTTTATCTAGTCCAGTAACCCACATTTTCATTAGTAGTCTCCCATGATCTACTCAATCAAAAGTCAATAGCGATACAGTCCATTTGACCTCGTGAGTCTAAAATATCTGCTATATTTTGGTGGAATCCTACAAGTTGGACATTGCAGTGAATGAGAGCCAGCAATGACCCATCTAGTTGTCAGTGTGTTAAGGAAGTGAATGTATCTCACATTGAAAAGAGTAAGGAAGAAAATCTACTTCATTACTCTGAATTTATAGATAATATTGAGCCCACACTCCAAAGTTTGTTGTTGGCCTGTGTTATACAGCACACCATCACTGTCCAGGATGTTCCACCATTCACCAAATTGTAAGATATATTAAATTATAAGAAGACCGGTTTTGACTCCCTTGGAGTCATCATCAGTTCCTGTTGAAAATTAATTTGGGGGGAATCTGATAACAATCATAATAAAAAATTTAAAGGTGATTGGCTGGAAAAACATCAATGGGTTGTAAGACATTATTTTGAAATGCAACGCATACATGGCAAGCAGCACTTGGAACTTAATATGTTCCTAGTTCTGGCCTAAACTACGAAACCTACGAAAGTAACATACTCTGCAGAATCATTGTCATCTACAAACACTGCATCAGAGTTTGCCAATGCCATTCTTACGAACATATGAGAAGAACATCGCAGAATTGCAGCACAAAAACATACCAGAATACAAGTCATCAGCTGACTTATTTAGAAATTATGTACTGCTTTTGTCATAAAGCAAGAGATTAGTACTGCCATCTCTCGTACAATACTACAAGTTGTTAAATAAGGGAATGCGTTGCAAGCACTCCTCTTCTCCCTTGCTTTTTTCCGTCATGTGGTCGGCTCTTTTAGTCTTGAGGTGCCATTCATTTCTTTGTAGCAGATCTTTTTAGGTGAGATTCAGCCTTTCGTGTCCCTACAGTCAGTCATCAGCCACGTGGTTACAGGCCTGCCTCGTTCTCTTTTCCCCATAGCGATGGATAAGCATTTCTTCATGATGCAGTCATCAGGTCTGTGTATCACTCCCCCTCTTAGGGACACCATGACCTTGACGACTGTGCGGGGGCTTGTTTGCTTGTTGATCCCGAGGGCTGTGCCAGCTCAGGGTTACCCATGTTGGATTGGCCTCGGTCTAGGGCCATACTAACAAGGGGTCCAACGAGTTGCCTGAGAGGTGTCTGTGCTCTTTATTCTTAATAACTATTTCTATCCTTCTATTCTCACCTTCTTAAACTTCATTCTTCTTCCTGTCTAACCACCCTCTCTGCCTCTGGTACAATAGGTTAATACGGAGGTTTTATCCTCCCCCAATCACAAGTTTCGGGTCGTGGAGAGGTGATTCATGGCTATTGGGAGAGTAGTTTCTAGTGACCCCCTCCAGACACCGGGCGCCCTCTGTAGTGTCTAGCCTTGCCTTTGGTACTACTCATGGGGTCAGCCGAAGGTCGACTTCATATTTCCTGAGTACTCATGGGATCAAAAATGGAACCTCTCTTCTTCTCCTCGAATTTCAAAGAGTGGCAGAGTGGCACCCTTCAAAAAACAGCATCCAAGATTGCTAAGAAACGTAAGCGGTATTCACCAGTTCCAGTAGATTATATAAGTGACGAACATCTTCCACGATTCCTGGTTGCTGCCAGGGTCGATGGTAAAAGTTTTCTTGATGAATGTCCTTTTCGATCAGTAATTCTATAGAAGAAATTGTTGCTGGTGAAGTCGACGAGATGCGCAAGCTCCGTGATGGATCTGTACTCATAAAGACATCTACAGCTGAACAGTCCAGTTGGCCACTTAAAGCAAAGTTTTTCAGAAAGGTAGAGGTCAAAATCGAGAAGCACCAGTCCCTGAACTCCTGCAAGGGAGCTATATTCCACAGGGATTCTGATAATACTATGATCACCGAGCTCGATAGCTGCAGTCGCTTAATTACGGCCAGTATTTGGGAGATAGTGGGTTCGAATCCCACTGTCGGCAGCCCTATAGATGTTTTTTTTCGTGGTTTCCCATTTTCACACCAGGCAAATGCTGGGGCTGTACCTTAATTAAGGCCACGGCTGCTTCCTTCCCACTCCTAGCCCTTTCCTGTCCATCGTCACCATAAGACCTATCTGTGTTGGTGCGACGTGCAAAAAAAAAAAGATACTATGATTCGGTACCTAGCACGTCAAGGTGTAACTGACTTGAAGAGGCGTGTGGGGGATAAGCAGCCTGATACAGGCGCTTTCATCCTTACCTTTGACGCCGAGACCGTGCCTGAACGAATAAAAATGGCAATGTATCGTCTGTCTGTTTGTCCATATATTCAATCACCAATGACGTGCTATAACTGTCAAAAGTTTGGCCACACCTCATTGCGATGTACAGGTTCAATGACCTGTAAAATGTGTGGGAAGTGTGAGCATGCTGGGGATGACTGCACGCCACCACCTGTGTGCGCCAACTGCCCGGGTGTGCATGCTCCAATCTCAAAGGAGTGCCCCATATTCAAGCAGGAGAGAAGATCCAGGAGATAAAAACGCTGGACAAATTTTCTTATCCATACGCCAGGAGGAAGTTCAAGTCTATGGCTGCTCCTGAGTTTTCCATCTCCTTCACTGAAAAGGTCATGAAAGTGCGAATCACTCCACAGAGTTTAGTACAGAACACCAGTACTGAAAATGCATTTGTATCGGCAAGTAAATATTGATAGTCGGGACTGCAGCCTTCAGAGAATCGTATGGCGCTGATCGCCGGAAGAACCTATAAAACATTATCAGCTGAAAACGGTCACATACGGAACAGCTTCAGCACTCTTCCTCGTTACTAGGTGCCTTCAGCAGCTCGCTATTGAAGAGTCTAGCAGTCTACCCAGGCAGCAGAAATTCTCCAGAGAGATTCCTGTGTGAACGACTGCATGTCTGACGGAAACCCTCCAGGAAGCTCTACAAATGCAAGAACAACTCATCGATCTCCTTCAAAGGGGAGGTTTCCAACTTCGAAAGTGGTGTTCCAATCATCCACAACTACTCGAAGCTGTTTCTCCAGAATACAGAGAAGCCCAGTTGCCCCTTCAACTCGATAACGGCAATTATGTCAAAACTTTAGGACTCTTGTGGCATCCTGCCACTGATCAGCTACAGATTGTGAATGGTACTGGGTGTACTGACGTCAATAGCCATGTTACGAAAAGAAAGGTACTTCCAGTCATAGCGTCAATACACGATCCGTTGGGACTGATGGGTCCATTCATCATCTCCTGCAAATGTTTCCTGCAGCAACTCTGGCAACTGCGCTTAGGTGGGGATGAGAAGCTACCGACAGAACTACTCCAATTCTGGGAGCAATTGCGAAATCAGTTTCCTCTTGTTACTCGAATTCGAATCGACAGACTAGTGTTGGCGAAGGGTATTATCACCAACATTCAATTGCATGGGTTTTCGGATGCATCTGAGAGGGTTACAGATGCTGCATTTATATAAGATCAGAAAATCAACAGGGTGAGCGTACCACAAGGCTACTGTGCGCTAAGTCAAAGGTCTAGAGTTATGTAATTAAAAGAAATAAGTTTCATAATGATAGATCCGTATTGAACTGTGATTACAATAGAGTAAAATAATATATTATTAATGGTCCACATTTTCAATACAAAATGAAAATTACATAGGGACTAGTTTCGACCTAGTAATAGGTCATCATCAGCCTGAAGTAAATTAAAGCGTAAATATCGAAGAAAACATAAACAATGTAAACACAAGTAGTCTTTTTAAAGGTACATACCATGTGGGAA
Source organism: Anabrus simplex (assembly GCF_040414725.1). Lineage (NCBI taxonomy): Eukaryota > Metazoa > Arthropoda > Insecta > Orthoptera > Tettigoniidae > Anabrus > Anabrus simplex. The sequence goes on along the minus strand of NC_090276.1, from coordinate 101,054,642 downwards.
GTTGAGTAGAGATATATTAAAAATATTAACTCTTCCAATTGACGAAGCACTGAGCGGAAGTTATGTAAAGTTCGGTGCGCCGTATATTATAAAAGACCACTGTGCACTAAATGATGTAATAAAGAAGAATAGTAGGTTGAATGCTGGCTTCTTCTTAGCTGTTGTATATTCAAAGAAGATTACGTCGTATTTTATAAGGTATTGATAGACGTCAAAATACATGGATGTTGGAAAGGCTCTTCAGTTTTTTGGAACAAGGCAATTGTTGCGCGTGGAGGCTTAGGAAACCAGAGAAGCGCTATATTATGTTAAAAAATAGAGATCCTTAAAAAAGTCCCGTGCGTCGTATAAATTGTGGAAATGGAAATCGAAAAAACTTGGTTCTTAAGCGATAATGTTGTTCATTCAGAGATCAATTGAAAATAAAGAATCGTAACATTGTCTTCTCAAGATGTTTATAAACTAGAATTAATAGACGATGCGAAGTATGATACTAGGAGAAAGCTCTTCTGCTTCTGGAATCTTGAAGGACGATGGATGTTTCACGAGGTGGAATAACATATATGGAGTTAAATAAAGGTGCTTCGTCAATTGGAAGAGTTATTATTTTTAATATATCTCTACTCAACTTCCCACATGGTATGTACCTTTAAAAAGACTGTACTTGTGTTTACATTGTTTATGTTTTCTTCGATATTTACGCTTTAATTTACTTCAGGCTGATGATGACCTATTACTAGGTCGAAACTAGTCCCTATGTAATTTTCATTTTGTATTGAAAAGGTGGACCATTAATAATATATTATTTTACTCTAGAGTTATGTGGAGCATTGCTTCTAGCTCGTCTTCTCAAGAAGGTAACAACAATCTTAAATTTGTCTATTAGCAGCATCCATTTATGGACAGATTCAACTGTAGTTCTTTCATGGATTGCAGCATCACCTACATAGTGGAAGACTTTCATTGCCAACAAAGTTGCGGAGATTCAAGACAGCACATCGATTGCAGATTGGAAGCGCGTTGCTTCAGGAGATAATCCTGCAGATCTAATTTCATGAGGACTCACCCCAGACGCCCTTATCGCTAAATTACTCTGGTGGAATGGACCACCGTGGCTTGTGGAGGATACTCTGTCATGGCCTGATTCAATATTCAATCCCTTCTGCGGGGACTCAGGACATCCCAGAACAGCGGAAGCCAGTGGTCAGTTTCATGACGCTTCAACCTGAAGATGAGTTCATGAAGCGATTCTCTAAGCTTGCACGGCTACAGAGGGTGGCAGCATACTGCCTCAGATTTGCCACTAACGCCAAACATTCATCCTACGTAAAGAAAGACTGGCGAATTAGATCTTCAGGAGACGTTCTGGACTATATGCATGTATCAAGAGCATCCAAGCATCAGCATATGGTGCAGAGATTGATGCCCTTCAGACTACATAGGCGATTAGTAAGAAGAGCAAGCTTATATCCCTTAATCCATTCCTCTGCGAGCAAGGACTTCTTCGAGTTGGGGGCAGATTACAACGATCGGAGCTCCCTTTCAACCAACATCAAATAATCTTGCCTCCAAGTCACCATCTAACTAAATTGATTATCGAGAATGAACATCGGTGAATGTTACATGCTGGATGTCAATTGCTACTCTCTTCTCTTCGACAGCAATACTGGATAACAAAGAGAAGGAATACCATTCGGAAAATCATACACAATTGTCTTATCTGCCATAAGCTCAAGGCAAAAGATGCCCAGCAACTAATGGGTCAGTTGCCAAACTATAGAGTATCACCCGCCAGTCCATTCCTACACTACGGGATTGATTACGCTAGCCCACTGTATATAAAATCAGGCTCTCAAAAAAAAAAATTTAAGGCTGAAATGTTATGTAGCAGTTTTTGTGTGTTTGGCTACTTAGGGCTATTCACTTAGAAATTGTTAACAGCATGACTACCCAGGCCTTCCTTGCTGGTTTCAAACGCTTTATCTCACTTCGAGGGAGACCTGTACACATATATTCAGACAATGGCAGAAACTTTGTAGGCGCTGACAGAGAACTTCGGGAAATGCAGAGATTGTTAGACGAAGAACATCGAGAGATCTCAACCTTCGCTAGCAATGAAGGCATTCAGTGGCACTTTATTCCGCCTCAGGCTCCACACTTCGGAGGCATTTGGGAGGCTGGCGTCAAAATCATTTAAGCATCATCTTCGATGAGTGATGGGAATGGCATTCCTTACCTTTGAAGAACTGGCAACACAACACATATTGAAGCATGTCTTAACTCTAGGCCTCTAGTCCCCCTATCTGATGATCCCGACGATCTAAATTCTATCACTCCCGGTCACTATCTTATTGAAAGATCTATCACTACCCTTCCTGAACCAGATCTGAGTAATGTACGCATCAGTGTACTTTCTAGATTGCAGCAACTACAACGGCAGCTCCAAGGATTTTGGAAGGCGTGCTCAACAGACTACCTCTCCCATCTGCACCAGAGAAGTAAATGAACGCTATCAAACAATAACGTGTAACCAGGCACATTAGTAATCGTCAAGGAAGAAAACACCCCTCTGTGTTGGAATTCGCGGTAATTGATCAGGTCCACCCTGTTTCTGATGGACTAGTACGCGTCGCCACTATCTGTACAGGGTGTCCACCCGTATGGAAAACCTGGGAAACAGAGAAATGTCAGGGAATTCGATAATTAACGGGAAAACCTGGAAATGTCAGGGAATTCAGGAAAAAATCTGGAAATTCATTCTTCTGTCAGATAAAATTGACATACCGTATTTATCCGTGTAATACAAACACATTTTTCAGTTTTTATAACATTAATCTAGGGCATGTCTTTTATGCCAGGAATAAATTTTAATGAAAAAGTGTGATCTCGAATGTGAAGTAATCAATAATATCAATAGCTATATGATTGATCGAATTTTCAATGTTTTGATCTGCTTGCTATTGAATATTCTGTGTTGGGAAATGGTTAGCTCGATGAATTAGACCTATATTGCGTTCTCAGTTTTTTCCAGTAATGTTTCCAGACTCTGAAACAGCTTTGAAAGTTCAACTGCACAGAACAAAAGTTGCACATACAATCACTCATGGTTTGGCTCTCTATTTCCATAAACAAGTTCTTGAGATGGGTAGTAAGTGCACACATTTCACCGTTGGGTTTGACGAGTCACTGAATAAAGTTTCTCAAATAGGCCAAATGGATCTTGTAGTTCATTGTTTCAATCCTGATACTAATTTTGATTCCATGTTTCTTGGTCACTCTACCTCCTCAGATTTGTTAATGGTTTTTTGCAAGCACAGCAAGGACCGTACCTAAAAAAAATTACAAATTTTAGTTCTTTTAGGATTTTGGTAATTTATTAGATGATCTAAATGTTCCTATTTTGTTGAATATTGGATCTTGTGGCTTGCATAGTGTGCACAATTCATATATAAATTGCAGTAAAAGAAACCCAGTGGAATATTGCAGAATTTTTTTGTGCTCTTCACTTCTTGTTTTGCTATGCTCCTGCAAGTCGTGCTGATTATATACATTATTCAGGTTCAAACGTATTTCCTTCAAAATATTGTGCTATAAGATGTCTTGAAAATTTTCAAGTCATTGAACATGCTATAGATATCCTACCTAATGTCAAAAAATATGTGGAAGGAACAAACAGAGACAAGAAAATCCCAAGCCTGTAACAGCTACAAAATAGTATCAACTTCACTTAAAGATAAGGTTCTTAAGGCCAAGTTGTCATTTTTATCATCACTTGTTGGAGATTTGTAACCATTCCTAAAAGTTTCAGACAGGTCTCCCATTTGCATCACTCCTTTATGAATCTTTCATTGATGATAAATATCATGACAAGGTTTGTTAAGTCTTCAGAAGATCTCCTAAAATGTATTTAGACAGTAAAGAAAATCTTCTGCCTGCATCTAAAATTGACATAGGTTATGCCGCTAAAGCAGCACTTCGTGGCAATCCTGGATTAAATGATAGAGACATGTTAGTGTTTTGCACAGATTGTCTAAGAGGAATTGTAGCTTTGTGCAAATAGTTACTGGAAAGGTCACTGTTGGCATATCGTCATCATCATCCTCAGTTTCCAGCTGTTGGCCGCATCTGCTCACCGCTAGCATATAAACTGACTAAATTAATTTCTTGTTTCGATCCAAGTGTAGCCAAGTAGCCTCTAAGCAGCGGACTGCTAAGGATAGCTTTAAATGCCCTTGTTGAAAACAAATGGATCTCGGGTAATGAAGCTGTTCCTGTACAAAGGGAGTTCACTTCTGTTTGTGAGAATAATACTTTGAAAGAAGTGAATTCTTTGTATTCTAAAGACGAGAGTTTAGATCACTCTTGGCTTCGCACTTTTCTTCCAATAGTAAATTTGAAAACAGAAAAGTTGGCTTCATTTCTCAAAATGATACTAATATTGTTTCATGGAAATGCTTCACTTGAATGTGGTTTTCCTGTTAATAAAGAAATTATAGTCTAGAACATGCTACAAGTATCCCTTGTAGCACAAAGAATAATATATGATTCTATCCCAAACCCTGGTGGAATTGAAAAGGTCTCCATTAATAACATGTTCCATGCTGCAAAGAGTGCTCATGCTTTGTACGTTCAAAATCTAAAGGAGAAACATGAAATATTGGAAGTAGAAGATTCTTTGCAAAAAATAAGAGAAAGGCCACTTTGTTGCTGAAGGAATTAGAAGAAAAGAAGTGGAGGGTGATGGCAGAAGCTCGTGTCGTTGGTGGCTACAAAGAAGTTTCTTTGCTGAAGCAGTAATGGTAATACATGTAAAAAAAACTTAAAGTGAATTTAATCAGACCAAATTAAACTTCCAAGTTTTAATATGCACATTAATTGCTCATTTATTTTTTTGGATATTAAGTTTAAAAAATTTATTTTAATATTATTGACACTTCCTTTATAATTATGTTTTTTGTCATCATGTGTCAGGGAAAAAACTGGTTTTTATGTCTGGAAAACAGGGAAATGTCAGGGAATTTTAAAATCTGGATTTGGTGGACACCCTGCTGTACTTCTCCTGGAGTATTAAAAAAGGCCCATTGCAAAACTTTGTCCACTTCCCACTTCTCAAGGAGACGATGTCTGAACGTTGTGTGTTTGTATTGTAGTTTTTTTTTTTTTGTGTGTGGGTTTGCTTCCACTTTTAATTTAGCAAGCCCTCGCCACAGGTCAGATTTGGACAGTGCTATTTTGTCTTACCACTAAGATGCGGTAGACTACCTGCTAATTCCGGCCACGACAAGGTGGGAGTCAATGTAATAGACAGTAATCAACAGTTGAATTGCACAGTACTCAATTTTCAATTTTAATGACAAGAGTTCTTATAACATACCAATACAAAGTATATCAGCCATAGAACATTCTCGATGATCACCTAATACACACAAGAACTACAAGAGGATTGAAGAATGAATGCAACATAACATGAACTCAAATTTTAATAGGCGTTTTTAAAATATACCATGTTTTAATGTGTTTAATGTGCTATAGTTTTTAGTGTCTTATGATGTGGCCTATATATTTTAATGTGTTTATGTACTCATGTCCATGCTCAATCAATAGGTTTTAGATTATTATAACCATCACCACTTTTAATCAGAGATATTTTAACGCAACATACTGCAATATATTTTACTTCCATTTTTCATTAGACATCCGGATGCTCTAACGTAACATCTTTGTAATTTTGTCTAATGACTGTAAATTTGTGTGCTAGCTGATGATGGCCAAGAAAGGCCGAAACCGGTACTAGTGCAATAATTCATTCACAATAAATAGTATTGATCGGTGGAACATTTTTCTTGTCTATTACATTGAATCCAATCAATACGGAATATGAAACTTATAAATAATAAGGTGGGAGTCACCGGGCGAGTTGGCCGTGCGGTTAGGAGTGCGCAGCTGTGATCTTGCATCCAGGAGATAGTGGGTTCGAATCCCACTGTTGGCAGCCCTGAAAGTTTTCCGTGGTTTCCCATTTTCACACCAGGCAAATGCTGGGGCTGTAGCTTACTTAAGGCCACTTCCTTCCCATTCCTAGGCCTTTCCTATCCCATCGTCGCTATAAGACCTAGGTGTCAGTGCGACGTAAAGCAAAATAGCACCAAAAAAAAAAGGTGGGAGTCTGTGAGATGAAGCGGACAGTCGGTCGCGTGAAATACGGAGGATGATATAGTCAGTGCGACTAGCACATTCAGAGTTTTATGTGAATGTAAATATGTGTAGCGATTGTTCTTGTATTGTGTATCACGTGTGTATTTAAGTGTGTAAATATGTCCATGCTAAAAATTCCACAGGAATCCAGTGATATGAACCAGCTACCTGCCTCATATCCTATACCTACAGTCCACTACATTCCTCGTGCTATCCTAGCTAAACCTTGAACATATCCTAACTCACTCAATTCAAACTTGTCTACGTCCCTATCCCATCTCAATTCAGCATCGAAAAGTCAAAGCCAGCAACAAAATGTAATCGTTAAAGAAACAGGAGTTTTAGTCACTGATCTCTATACATGGATGGCTGGTAGCTTGGGTAGCAGTAAGCCGAATAGAAGATGACTGGCGTAGTAAGATGGCAGTGAGCGCACGGTGCAGTAGACCACGAGGAGCACGCTTGTTTATTTATGCTTAGTCCAGTGACGCCAGGCCTCCTGATTGTAGTTCCACGGGTGTTCTGTGCTGTGTTGTTGCAATATCCCACACATTTGTAAAGGAAATAAGATGAAATACATCAATGAAAAATCACTAGTTTAGATATTTCACTCGCTGAATTGAAGCCACATGTTACTTCTGCATGTTAGTAAAATATAAACAAACAAGGGAGCCATGCTTTTACTACTACGACTAACACAAATACGAATTCATAAATGTAAATAATACAAATACATAATATATTTTAACTATCAAAGTATACATGTGTGGCAGATATAAAGTGAGTACTGTTTGGAAGAGTTGCAACATTCTCTCCGTCAGTTCAAATTACAATATTTCCTAACATAACGTAATTGTATTGATTACGTAGTAAACAAGTGACTGTCACCATGCCGAATTGTACTTCTACAGCAAATACGCCGCGAAATATTTGAATATATCACTATGCCGTTACAGGAGACGTGGGTGTGGTTCTGGGCTTTTAAATGTCCTGCGGCTCATATTAAATGGTTTCTAGAAGCTCTAAACAAGCCGGAATTACTAAAATAAAAAAAATTGAAAGAGGAAGAATAGGGCTATTTTTGTATGAATAAAAAAAACGAGTTTTTGAATCAAAATACGAAAAATTCAGTCATACCTCCCCTTAAAAATGCACAGTTTCTTGGCATACATGTATAAAATTTCCAGCAATGTTTCCAGAAACTGTTTTTCACTCGTAGTGTATTACCGATCGCTAATTGCATGTATTCAGCACCTAAGTTAATATTTGTCGGCCGTTACTATACACTCATTTTTATTGCTATCCCGGAGATTTACTGACCTTGGAATGACGTGCCGGTGTTCCCAATGTCCTTATGCTTTGAGTGAACATGTCCCTTAATTTTTCATTATTCCAATGCACCATTAATTGCGATTTAAAATTGATTATATTTTCATTGCTTCCCCATTAGGAGAGCTCTAGAATGGGTACACCAACATGGCGGACCGCGCGCTCAACTTGGCATACTTTCTCCTGCAACGGAGAGCTGCCATCAGCGATCCATGTATAGAGATCAGTGGTTTTAGTACCTGGAACATCGAAACGTGTGTTATTATACAGTACAGTATAGTGCATCCAATCAATACGGAAAATGAAACTTATAAATAATAAAACGTGTGTTATTGCCGACATTGCCTGGGAAGGGCCCTTCCCAAGAACGTTCGGCTGGGAAGTCCTCCCCAAATAGGGCTGAAAAGTCCAGCCCTCCTTCCAATGCCCAGGCCATAAAGGAGGAAAAGGTGAATCCACAGAGCTCCCTTAAGAAATTGGGGAAGAAGCCTTCTCCAACTCAATCGGGGGTCGCAGGATCCCTGAAGAAGTCCGGCAAGCCATCCACCGGTTCTCTTCCAAAAAGACAGATGCGATGGGCAAGGGCGAGAGGCCCCGACGCCTTCTTGCCCGATCATTTTCTGGAGAACCCAGTTCTCCCAGGAAGAAGGCCCACTGTTCCCGATCAGTGAGATCACCGTCCGCGGAGTGCTCGGTCAACGTGTCTCCCTCTTCTAAGGAGACCATGAAGACTGAGCCACTCATTGTCGTGGATGGTAATGGCGACAAAAAAGACGCCGCCACCGGAATCTGGCAGGTAGTGGACCGAAGGAAGGGTAAGAAATTGCTCTAAATTCGAAATGATACTTATACAGACAATGACACTATTGCAGTGGAACTGCAGTAGTTACACTGTCGCTTAGCTGTGTTAGTCAGTTGATATCCATCTGTGCGATCTCCATAGTCTGTCTACAGGAATCTCGTTTGAGACCTGGACATGACACGACTATAAGAGGATATCATCTTTATTCTAAAGACACAGTAGCTCTAGATGGCGCTGCGACTGGGGGCGTTTGTACCCTAGTTTGCTCCGACATCTTCAGCAATGAATTACTGCTCCGTACTCGGATAGATGTAGTTGCGGTTCGCACTCCATTGCCAGTAATGACAACAGTGCGCAACGTGTACACTTCACCAGACTACGATCTTCAAATGCATGCACTACAAGATCTGATCACTCAGTTACCTGCTCAGTTTCTCTTGCTGGGAGACTGGAACGCCCGTAACACACTCTGGTGTTCTCCATCTTCCTGTGCTAGGGTAGGATGCTCGAGCGATTGATCAACAAGTTTGATCCTTGTGTGCTAAACACAGGGGAACCCAACACATTTCAACAGCGCACATGGCACATTCTGATACCTGGATGTTACTTTGTGTAGCCTTGCGCTAGTTCCCCTGCTACGGTGGCAAGTATACGATGACCTCTGCAATAGTGATCGCTTCCCGATAATTCTATCTCTCTAGAACAAACGACGGTCTGAAGTACACAAGCGCTGATTACTTAGGTGGGAAAATTGGCCAGAATTTTCCCGACATGCAGTGATGGCCGATGACATGTTGGAGTCCGTTGACGACCACGTTTCTTCCATTGCTACTGGAATTCTAGCTGCTGCAGAGGACACAATTCCTTCCTCATCCGGTATCCCTCGCCGGAAACAGGTCCTGTGGTGCACGGACGAAATTTCAGCAGCCATACATGATTGCCAATGGGCTATTAAGCATTATAATCAGAATCCTACGATGGCTAATCGTATCATATTTAAGCAGCTGCATGCGAAGGCCCTTTTTTAATTCGATAAAGTAAGAAAGCAACGTGGGAAAAGTACGTGTCTTCCATGACGGCGCATACTCCATCATCACAAGTATGGACAAAACTCTGCCATATTGTTGGAGTGCAGAATGTGCCCTCAGACCCCAGAATCTCCATTAATGGAAATATAGTTACGGCTCCTTCAGTCATTGCATATTACATCACATTACGCAGATACGTCCAGCTCTGGGAGATACGATTCTGCATTTCTACCAATTAAGCGTGAAGCAGAGGCATACCATCTCCTTTTGCCTCCAGTGTTTCGCATCCCTACAGCGTGCATTTCACGGAGTGGGAGTTGGGGAGTGTATTCGCGCTATACAGAGACATGGCCCCAAGTAGCCTACGCATTGGCCTCCATGGTATGCACTAGCCATGCGTCTTGGTGGGTGTGCTATTTACCAACTGATGAGCCCAATTTAGCACACTGGAGCGAAACGCTGGCAACCAGGAATGAGTTAGCTCGAAAATTTAAAATGTCCAATAATGGACCAACTACATATTTATTATAAATTTACTCATTCGGGACAAATATTTCAGTTTCCCTATGGGAATTAATATATATGTCATCTGGTAGCCAGGCAGGCATGAATTATTGGAAATGAGACCAAGTCTCCCATAGTGCATTGGCACTGCCGGTGGCTCCCAAGTAGCCTACGCAGTGGCCTCCATGGTATGCACTAGCTATGCATTTTGGTGGGGATGCTATTTACCAACTGATGAGCCCAATTTAGCACACTGGGGTGAAACGCTGGCAACCGGGAATGAGTTAGCTGGAAAATGTATAATGTCCAATAACGGACCAACTACATTCGTATTATAAATTTACTCATTCGGGACAAATATTTCAGTTTCCCTATGGGAATCAACATCTATGTTGTCTGATGGCCAGGCAGGCATCAATTTTTGGAAATGAGACAAGGTCTCTCATAGTGCATTGGCACTGCTGGTGGCTCCAAGAAGGCTATGCAGGGGCCTCCACGGTATACACTAGCCATGCGTCTTGGTGGGTGTGCTATTTACCAACTGATGAGCCCAATTTAGCACACTGGGGCGAAACGCTGGCAACCAGGAATGAGTTAGCTGGAAAATGTATAATATCCAATAAGGGATCAACTACATTGGTATTATAAATTTCCTCATTAGGGACAAATATTTCAGGTTCCCTATGGGAATCAAGATCTATGTTATTTGCGTGCTTTTGTCGTGATTTAAATATAGATATCTGAGGTTGTCTTGAACAGACTTTTAGCGAGGTTAGTTCCGCGACCGGATATACATCCAGATCTACTTCATGGATTGAAGGTGAACACGGATTCCTCCGTTTATCCGAGGTATTTCCAGAACTTCCTTCACCAATATCTGGCCACGAGACATATCTTCACAGATGGTTCTAAAATCAGAGAAAATGTTGGTTGCTCTCTTGTCACTGATAATATGAGCATGAAGAAATCGCTTCCTAGTGTATGTAGCGTGTATACTGCTGAGCTTTACGCCATCTTACAAGCTCTGCAGTTTGCACTGGCTGACGAAAGAAACCATTTTCATAAGTGTACCGACTCGTTAAGTTCTCTTCAGTCTATTGAAACCTTTTCTTACAACACCCACTGGTGCAGCAGATTCATGACCTTCTAGCCAGGTTAAGTGATGCTGGCACCAGAATCACTTTCACTTGGCTTCCAAGCCACGTTGGGATTGCGGGAAATGAACTTGCGGGTGAAGCTGCAAAGGAAGCGTTACTGTTACTTCCAGGACCTGTGGATGTACCTGCTAAAGACATTTGTTCTCAGCTGTCTCAAACAATCTTTGCGTCCTGGGAATTGGAGTGGCTAACTATCCGAACTCCCAACAAGCTGAAAGCAATGAAGAAGACAACCTCCGTGTGGCAGTAATTTTTCTGGCCTTCGCAGGGAGAGACCATAGTAATGTGCAGGCTGGGGATAGGTCATGGACGATCTACGCACTCTTATCTGCTAAAGAGGGAAGACTCCTCAGTGTGTTGTTGTGCCGACTTCACCGTGGCTCACATCCTCTCAGAGTGCGCCAATCTATCCGGCCTATGACGGAGCCTCGGCCTTCAGGAAACGCTCAAAAGCATGCTAGCCGATGGCGCGACTACTGCTGATCTTGTCATCCGCTTTATGTGCGACAATGGATTAATCAAGGGTATATAAATTACAAGTGTACTGTTACTCGGGGAACGCGCGTTCCTTTTTTGATTCGCTAGTAATATATCGGAAAATAACTAGTGGGCTGAGACAGGGAAGTGTTCTATCACCAATCCTGTTTACAATAGTAATGGATGACATCATGAGAACAGCAAAAGCAGCCTATGGAGGAAGAGAAATGAACATGATGTTATTGGCAGATGATATTGTGATTTGGGGAGAAGATGACAGGAAGGTTCAAGAACAGTTGAATGTGGTGAATGGGAAGATTGAAGAATGTGGATTGAAAATAAGTGTAGAAAAGAGTAAAACTCTTGTTATGACTAGAGGGGAGAAAGAAGGGAAAGGTCAGATTAGACTTGCAGACAAGCCCCTGGAAGTAGTGGAAACGTTTAAATACCTGGGGGAGTGAATTAATGGAGAATGCTCGACTGGATGCTGAGATTAGTAAAAGGATTCAAGCTGGAAGTTGTTTCTATCATAGTGTAAGAAACATGTTATGGGACAAAGATGTGCCAACGGAAGCAAAGGATACTATGTACAAGATGTATTACGTACCCATAACAACTTACGGAGCAGAAACTTGGACAATGACAAAGAAGGATGAGAGTCGAATACAGGCAGCCGAAATGAAGTTCTTGAGGAGTATGATACAGAAGAGTAGAAGAGACAAAATAAGGAATCAGAAAATCCGGGAAGAAATTGGAGTGGAAAAAATGAATGATAAAATAGAGAAGAGCCGACTAAGATGGTTTGGGCACGTAAAGTGAATGAGCGACGAAAGAATGCAAAAAAAGGTGATGGAAATGCAAATCCAAGGAAGGAGAGGCCGTGGACGACCACGATTGAGATGGAAGGATACCATCCAATGCAGCATTATAGAAAGAAACCTGGACTGGGACACAGTGTTGGAGGAGGAGTGGTGGAAAGACCGAAGAAAGTGGAGAGGAACCATATTTGCCCCTACCCGGCTACAGCTGATTAAAGGGAAATGATGATGATGAGTAATATATCGGCCTAATTCAGTAATTTTTTGTTTTATTTTGTACTACGTTTCCAAATTCCTTTGTTGAATAAATTTTTTATTTTAAATTTCTTTTCCACTAATTTGTTCAGAAAGGATGATTACCTCGTTGTACTTTGTCTTAAAACAAAAATCACCTTCATCTCCATCATCATCTGCATATCACCTGTCCATACTATCTCAAACATTGTTCTGATGGTTCATTCGTGATGCGTGACCCCTCTAAGGCATTTGTGCAGTGTGAAGTTTCCGCTTTTGGTTTTTTCATTACCCAGATGTGACTGTTGTACAACATAGGCCTCATGGCTGTTTTGATAATTTGCCCTTTGTTCTATCAGGTATTTTTGTGTTGCGTAAAAATTCAGTTTGTGAGTGCTATTTACTCCAGGCTGTGGTTTGTCAATGCTTACTGTACATACACACATACATACATTATCATTATAGACTGTTATGCCTTCAGTCTGCAAGCCTCTGTGAATTTACTAAACGTCGCCACAATCCTCGATTTGCAACTAGTGTTGTGGCCTCATTTAGTTCTATACCTCTTATCTTTAAATTGTTAGTCTTGGTCTACCTCTACTTCTCTTACCCTCCACAACAGAGTCCATTATTCTCCTAGGTAACCTATCCTCCTCCATTCGCCTCACATGACCCCACCACCGAAGCCGGTTTATGCATACAGCTTCATCCATCGAGTTCATTCCTAAATTAGACTTTATCTCCTCATTCTGAGTACCTTCCTGCCATTGTTCCCACCTGTTTGTACCAGCGATCATTCTTGCTACTTTCATGTCTGTTACTTCTAACTTAGGAATAAGATATCCTGAGTCCACCCAGCTTTCGCTCCCGTAAAACAAAGTTGGTCTGAAAAGAGACCGATGTAAAGATAGTTTCGTCTGGGAGCTGTCTTCCTTCTTACGGAATACTGTTAATCACAACTGCGAGCTCACTGCATTAGCTTTACGACACCTTGATTCAATCTCACTTACTATATTACCATCCTGGGGAACACACAACCTAAATACTTGAAATTATCGACCTGTTCTAGCTTTGTATCACCAATCTGACATTCAGTTCTGTTGAATTTCTTACCTACTGACATCAATTTAGTCTTACAAGTAATGAAAATCATTTTATTTTCCGTATTGAAATAATCTCAATAATAATATAAGAGAATTTATTTGACTCCAACCTATTCAATACATTACAGAATGTTAATATTTTAAATATTTTTAGTTAAACATCGTTAAAATGGAGACATGTTTCGCCCCCCATGTGGGGTCATATCAAAGCACCTCAAAATTAAACCAGACGTCTGGTTGGAAATTATGAACATAATGTGTAAGAAAGAATGCATAAAAAAACACATACAAGGTCCTATCTTAAACGAAATAACAATAGACTAGTTACACATAGTAAAATACGCTAGTGGTTTCTTAATATTAAAATGAGGCCATCATATGTACAGTATAACAATGAAAGTAATCAAAGTCTATATGATATTGAGTTCGAAGGTAGTTCTACGTAGTATATACAAATGTTGGCAAAATAAAATACAATTTACAATTACAATTTAAAATTACACTTATTTATAATTGTTAAAATTGATGAGGTAAAACATTCCAATTTGTCTATTTGTGATTTCGCTCCAACCAAAATAATTCGCCCTAGGATTCATGAGGTAGTCAACTCCGTTGGTCACTCTCTATATGAATGGAGTGCACAGTGCCAATGAACAGCTTTTGTTGATTATAAAATGAGGCTGTGCTAAGACAGAGTTAAAACAACACCGGCTTCAAATGAAGATAGTTAAAACATCATTACCGTAGATTCTTCCTAGTTGACTAGAGGTTTGCGTATATTTTGTTGTTGAAGTGTGGGAAAGTCAGTTGTTGGTTGAATGGGCAACGGTCGAAAATGTTGTGCAGTGCAATCGGTGTTTGAGCTGTCCTACATGGGAGGGAATCTGAAAATGGAGGATTTGTCTTAATTAGTTAAGTGAAATAACGGAACAAGAGAAAAAAAGGGGGGAAATCATTGAGAAATGAAAAATGTGAAAGTTAAAGCTTACCTTGAAAGCTGTTGAGCTGTTACCTAATTGCTAGGAGGTTTGTGGAGCACTGGCTGTCGCTAATGTCCTGCTCCTCGTGTTGTACGTGTGACGTCTTAGAGGAGGGGAGTGGATTTGAGAAGGCGGAGCTGTGAGTATGTGATTGGCGCTTGGGGAGGAGTTGTGTGTATTGGAGAGAGAATAGGGGCGCGATGAGTTGAGCGGCTTAGTGGGGGTGCTTGGAGAGCTTGTTTTGAGGACGTTAACAAGTCTTTTGTCTTTCAGATTTAAACTATTGAGCGAAAATATTAATTGTTTGTTAAGAGGGCTTCGGTTGTCTATTGGATCATTTAAATTTTTATTCTTATTATATTTTTGGTCCAAAAAATGTATAAATTTTTGAACTCGGTCATGAGCCTGCCTTTATCTAGTCTTTTTAAAATTTGGAGATCCTGTTCGATTGTGGTAAAACTATATCCGGTGTCTTTCATATGGATGCTCAGGCTGAGTGTTTATTGTGCTTTTGGGCATTGAAATGTTCTGCATATCTAATTGCAAAGCTTCTGCCAGTTTGACCGATATATGAACTGTTACGTTCAGCACATTTCAGTCTATAAATGCCAGAGCCCGAAAATTTATTGTTGTCCGAGTTTATCTTATTGTGGTTGAAAAATAGCTTTTGATTGGGATTATGGGTCTTAATATCATGTTTTTTTAAAGGGGGAGCGATTTGATCTATAATGGGGTTAATGTAGGTAAAAGATGCATATTTAGGCTTATTAATTTTTATTGGGGAGAGGTTCGTGGCCAATTTCAATTTTACTTTATTGATTATTTTTTGTATGATTGAGGGATTGTATCCATTGAAAAGAGCTATTTCTTTTATGGTATTTATTTCTTTTTTAAACGACGGTTGACATGGGAATTTTTAACGCTCTGTACACTAAACTGTAAAACGAGGCTTGTTTGTGCGATTGTGGGTGAAGAGAATTTTGTTTTATGGTTGTGGGAGTGAATGAAGGTTTTCTGTGAATCTGTGAATCTGGAAATCGAAATTGTTTAAAGTCCTGGTGATTGTAATGTCTAAAAAATTGGTGAAATTATTGTCCTCATTTTCTTTAGTAAACTTGATGCAATTATCGAGGCTGTTTAAGTAAGTTAGTATGTCTTCACTATTGTTGCAGCTTTTGTCTATTATTGCTAATGTGACATCAACATAGCGTAGCCAAAGACACAAACCATTGATGCTGTTTGTTATTTTACTATTTTCGAGGTTGTCCATATAAATTTCGGCGAGTATTCCTGAAATGGGATCACCCATGGCTAGACCTTCTTGTTTGTATATCTTATTATTGAACAAAAAATAATTGTTATGAAGGACGAAGGTTAGTAATTTTAAGCATTCTTCTATTTCTAACTGACTTAAGGTGCTGTGTTTAGAAAGATTAGTTCGTATGATTTTGATAGTTTTCTTAGCGGGAATGTTCGAGAACATATTGGTAATGTCAAATGAGCACATTATGTGGTTAGGCTGCAAATTAAATTTATTTAAAGTTTTGCATAATTCTATTGAGTTTTTAATAGGGTGTTTATTGTGAAATGTGAAATGTTTCTTAAGGAATTTTTGGAGGAACTGAGAAGTTTTGTACGTTGGGCTGTTTCGGCTATTTGTGATGGGTCGAATAGGAACGTCATTTTTATGTATTTTTGGCAGTGATCTGACAGTGGGTAATTTGGGATTCATGTTGATGAGTTTTTGATGTTCGTGTTCATTAAATAAAAAGGGTGAATTTTTTAGGAGTGTTTTTAAATTACGCTGAGTTTTTAAGATAGGATCTTTTGAAATTATTGAGTAAGAATTATCGGAAAAGAAATCCTCCGTTTTTTGGATGTAGTCGTGTTTATTCATTAGGGCTACGGTATTGCCTTTGTCGGCTTTCGTTACTATAACATTATTGGTGTCTACCTTTTTTCTTAATTCGTGGGTTTGTTTGAGAACTGTGAAATTATTGATGTTGGAAACTTCTCCTACAAGGGTGGGTAATTTATTTTTTTATCTCATATCTCACGTCGTTTTGTCTGTCGAGAATTTGTTTATTTATGTTGGATTCAACTTCGGCTATTGTGGTAATTATGTCCTCGGCTTTATGTGGACTAGGCCAATTATATTTTAGGCCTTGGTCAAAGAAATTAATTTCATTATCCGAAAATGTGGTGTTAGATAAATTGATAGTGGTTGGAGTGTTTTTCCATGAGGGGGTGAAAGTTTCTCTATTTTTGTTTTGGTTTAAGGATTTAGGTTTCTCTTCTAATAGACATGTCAACTTGTGGTCTAAGGTTTTTTGTCTAATATGTTCTGCAGTTTGTGTGCAATGTGTCTTTGGTATGAGCTCCATTCGAGAGGTGATAATGATTGAGCAGTGATCAAATGTTCCCGGTAAAGCTGCAGATTTAGTAGGGATTTTTTTCTATACATTAGTTTAATTTCATTTCTAAGCCAGATGGTATGACTTTATTTTGGACGTCTTTAGATTTGAGTGTTGGAATGTTTTTCCTTTGAGTTGATTTTAAGAAATTAGGCACCAGACCTAATCTTAAACATTCTTTTAAGAATAAAATATCTTTTGAAATTTTACCGATTTTGATTTTGAGGTTTTGATATCTATTTTTATTTTTATTAGCCTGGTTGGCTTTATCATTACAAGTAATGAAAATCATTTTATTTTCCATATTGAAAGAATCTCAATAATAATATAAGAGAATTTATGGGACTCCAACCTATTCAATACATTACAGGATGTTAACATTTTTAGTTAAACATCGTTTAAATGGAGACATGTTTCGCCCCCCATGTGGGGCATCATCAGTCATATCAAAGCACCTCAAAATTAAACCAGACGTCTGGTTGGAAATTATGAACATAATGTGTAAGAAAGAATACATTAAAAAACATGTACAAGGTATCTTAAACGAAATAACAATAGACTAGTTACACATAGTAAAATACGCTAGTGGTTTCTTAATATTAAATAAGGCCATCATATGTACAGTATAACAATGAAAGTAATCAAAGTCTATATGATACTGAGTTCGAAGGTAGTTCTACGTCTCTTAAACACTACTGAAAATTGTTTTATTCACCTTGACCAATACTTCAACCCCAATTTCAACTTAAACGACATTTCTGAAAAACCCAACATCCTATTTGACTTCCTAATTCCTCTTCTCAAAAATTCTAAATTTCAAAACCTGAATTCAATTTTCCATGCCTTACAAAGTTCCTACCCACATTTTGTACCTCCAGTAACCCACCCTCCTAACCCACCCTGAACTACCCCTCCTTCATCCCTATCTTATCCTTTCTCACCACCTTTCAACTTTAAACCCTTTTAATCTTTTCTTATCCACTAGTCTTCTTTCTTTATTGATTTATCCTATTTTTCTTTTCACCCCTTAAAAAAATAAAAAAACTACATTGCCACCTTTATTTTGGGCCCTCACTTTCAAATTTAAACTCATGCCGTGCATCTGCCAACTTTGACTACTTCAATCACGACCTGAATTTTTTTTATATTCAAGAAATAGCGCACTGTGCATACATGTTTTCATTTGTTTCCGGTATTGCGCTTTTACCATTTTTTCTATTCACTATTGTTTTTTCACGTCAACTGTTCTAAAAATCTTCAAGATCATAATTACATATTCAATTATATTGAATCGTATTATAAGTATATATATATATATATATATATATATATATATATATATATATATATATATATATATATATAGGTACATTTTCGTGAACTAAGCAAATACTTGATCATTAATCTATTCTTCAATCTCCGTCAGCGTATGAAACGACAGCACGTGGCGTTGTAAACACCACGCCAATCTTCTGGAGCTTGCAAGTTACTTCAGTTGAGCTGCTTGTCTTCGGCTTCTTCATGACTTTAGATCTTCATATTTGGATTGTGTTGTGACTTTGCGCCTGACGGTGTATGCAGTCTGGCTCATTTAACTGTTCTCTGCTTTTCGTGAACATTGTGAGACAGTGCCAAACATCACGTGTGCCGTGCTGATGCTTGGAAGATTACGCATTACTTCTTTTATTTTATTATTATTATTATTGATATATACAGTCATATCAGCACACACGTTATTAAAACATAACCGGTTTTCGGACACTAAGATCCATCGTCAGTGTTAATATTTAAATTTAATTTCACATAAGTTTATGTCAACAGGGCTACAAATTTAAACTCATTTTAACTCATTTTGACGACACACTTATGTGAAATTAAATTTAAATATTAACACTGATGATGGACCTTAGTGTCCGAAAACCGGTTATGTTTTAATAACGTGTGTGCTGATACGACTGTATATATCAATAATAATAATAATAATAAAATAATTACATCAGCACTGTCAAAATGGCTTTGATATTTTATAATGATTATAATTACTTCTTTTAAGTGACTTACATTCCACTTCGTCTGAATTTTACAGTGCCTACCCCCGTCATTTTTATATCGCCTCTTCAACTGATATTGTGTGGACTTGACCGTTAACTTCTTTCTTACTTTTGCATTGTTTTTCAAGTTATAATCGGCTGATGATGACCCAGACTGGCGTCGAGACCGGTACCATTTCCACTTTTAATTAAATAAGAATGTAATCTCTACATCTCTTATTTACTAGTATTGAATAGGTTGAACTACCATATTTATTATTTCAATTTAACTGTGATACTTAACAATACGGAACAATGAAATTTTTATCTTTAAATGTTCGAAATTTCTCACTAATCTTATCCATGTACTTCTAATTTCCTCGTCCTGGAGATTTTCTACCCTTATTCGTTTGCAGACAGATATCACTTTCTCTACCCTAGGCCTAGAGATACTTAGTTCACTACAGATTAGATAGTGGTCTGTATCATCGAAAAATCTGCGAAAAACTCTTACATTCCTAACAGATTTCCTGAATTCAAAGTCAGTTAAGATATAGTCTATTATGGATCTGGTACCCCTAGCCTCCCATGTGTAGCAGTGAATAGCCTTATGCTTGTAGAATGTATTCGTAACAGCTAAACCCATACTAGCACAGAAGTCCAGGAAATGCTTCCCATTCCCATTAGCTTCCATATCTTCCCCACATTTACCAATCACCCTTTCGTATCCTTCAGTTCTATTCCCAACTCTCGCATTGAAATCGCCCATTAGCACTATTTTATCCTTGCTGTTGACCCTGAACACAATGTCATTCAATGCTTCATAAAACTTGTCAACTTCATCCTCATCTGCACCCTCACATGGTGAATACCCGGACACAATTCTAGTCCTAATTCCTCCAACTGACAAATCTACCCACATCATTCGCTCATTTACGTGCCTAACAGAAACTATGTTGCGTGTGGTGGTATTCCTGATAAGAGCCCTACCCCAGACTCTGCCCTTCCCTTTCTAACACCCATCAAGTACACTTTATAAACTCCAATCTCTTCCACATTATCTCCCCTTACTCGAACATCACTTACTCCTAGCACATCCAGATGCATCCTCTTTGCTGACTCAGCCAGTTCTACTTTGTTTCTTCCATATTGCATCCGGGAGATAGTAGGTTCGAATCCCACTATCGGCAGCCCTGAAGATGGTTTTCCGTGGTTTCCCATTTTCACACCAGGCAAATGCTGGGGCTGTACCTTAATTAAGGCCACGGCCGCTTCCTTCCAACTCCTAGGCCTTTCCTATCCCATCGTCGCCATAAGACCTATCTGTGTCGGTGCGACGTAAAGTCCCTAGCAAAAAAAAAAAAGTTTCTTCCATAAGCCCCATTAATATTGATAGCTCCCCATCGAATTCCATTTCGTTCACCAAGTTGTTTCCAAGGAGTCCCTCACCTGTCAAATGGGGGTGGGACTCCGTTACTCCCATAGGTCCGAGGCTTGCTTAAAATGTTCTGAGGTCGGTAAATTCATGAAGCAGGATGCTACCCTACTTGCACATAGTCCAAGTGAGGATCTCTCTTCTAACGGGTTATGGACCACCGATGAATTGTATAGTCCTAGCTGCCTGAGCACAAGGAGGGACATGACTCAGAATATGTCCAAGTTGCCCACTCCCATTCCATACAACTGGTATCCCGACTCTCAGGACCACTCACTAGGCCACTCAACCGTTGCCCATGGTTCACGAACTAGGACGTGACTACAGTAACCCACACCATGAACCATGATGCGTACTGTCAGTAAAGAAAATTAGTCCTCCTTGGTCAATATTACCCAGCCAGCGAATTGTTGCCGGTAGCGGAAATCGGAACTAATGCGCTCCGCCCAGCCACGCGCCTGCGATAGAAGTGCAGTTGTCACCAGCGAAACTTCATCGCATGTCGTGTGAGTGAATGCTTCATGCTGGGTCGTGCATTGTGCGTTGTAGATTAGTGAACCCGTGTACGTAAGTAAGTACGTACGTAAGTGAAAACAGTTAATAGATTACATTGTTTGTTGAGCAGTGGAGTAGATGTACTTTAACATAATAGTACATAGTGCATAGTACGAATAATAATAATAATAATAATAATAATAATAATGGAAACGTCAAAGCAGGAAAAGGGGGAAATGGACTCATTCCGCAGAGAAGAAAACGATATACAATGTCGTGCAGTTTTGTAAGCAAGAGAAAAAAGTAATTGTATCTCTTCAAAAAAACAATTTTAAGGGCGGCACATATGGTTGGTAAGTCCAGAAAAACCATAAGAAATATTTTGAAAGACATTGAAAAGGCGGAGCAAACCGGCGAAAACTTTACAACACCTCGAAAAGAAAAGAAAAAACGGTCTGAAAGAAAAATGATTTCTATTGATGACTTTGATAAATGTCGTATTCATAGAATATTCCTAGAGTATTATGAACAAAAGAAATAAATTCCTACACTGCGGAAACTGCTTGTATTTGCGAAACATGAAATACAGTTTAAGGGAGGAAAGAAAACTTTCCGGAAAACTGTAAAGGAAATGGGTTTTTATTTCTGGAAGTGTAAAAATAAACGAACTATCCTCGAGGAAAGGTCAGACATTGTTGCTAGACGTGCGGACTACTTATGAGCTATAAGAAATAACGCGAAGGGTCCAAATAAACCAGTAGTGTACACGGATGAAACGTGGGTTCATACACACTACACTGTAAAAATATGTTGGCAACATGAAGACGTCGCAGGGGTGATGACGAATCACAGTCCAGGACAACGAGATATTGTCGTCCATGCGGGAGGAAGCAAATTTAATTTATGGCTCAAAATCCAAATCACAAGATTACCATAATGAAATGAATAGCTGCAATAATTATCAGATATGGGTAGAAGATATACTTATTCCAAATATTCCACCCGAGAGCATAGTTGTTATCGATAACGCGCCCTATTATACTGCGCAAGTCAATAAAGCCCCCACTAATGCATCTCGTAAGGCTGAAATGGTACACTGGCTTACTCAGCATAACATATATTGTGATCCCACTTGGAGACGTGATGAACTTTTGAAACTTATAACACGTAATAAGCCAAAACCGGCATATAGAGTGGATACAATGTAGAACAAAAAGGGTTTACTGTCTTAAAGCTCCCTCCATACCATTGTGACCTTAATCCAATTGAACTTATTTGGAATTTGTTAAAACAAAAGATTGCTGCTAAAAATGTCTCTGCTATTAGGTTAAAAACCCTAAAGGAACTGACCAACATTTCTTTACGTGAAATCGCTCAACAGGACTGGGCAAAAGCTTGCGAAAAAGTACGAACAGTTGAGGAAAGTTATTGGTACAGGGATGGGTTAATGGAGGAAACCATAGAAAATATAATCATAAATTTTGGCCTTGACAGTGATAGTGATGAAGCAGTGATGAAAATACAAATGAAAATGAGTGTCGTGACAACACTGAACAAAGTGATATGGATACTGATACTACAAGTGAACCTGGTATGGACAATAGTGAGAATAGTGAGACCGACACAGCTGATGAAGAACCTGGTATCTATCCTTTGTGTGCAGGACCATCATCGTCTAGTACAATGTACTGTAACTTCAAGCAGGTTAGTGGTACTGTTCTCATTGTATGATTGTACATGCGTTCCCCCTCTTGCCTCTCTCCCATCTGCGGCAGCCATACCGTGGTGAGCTGATGTAATGTAAACACAACAGCAGCGCTCCAAGTCTAGCGGTAACAATTCCCTGGTGGAGTAGTACAATAAAATGTGTCTTAAAGGAAACTTTAAGTAAAGTGACAAGTACATGTTTTGGCCCCATTGGGCCTTATCAGCCTTGAAAATAAAATTTAAAATTTATAGAACATTTTGAAACATAACACTAAAACTCCTATGAAAGATTAATCTTGAAACATTTATCGCGTCATATTGTTAGAAAAAAACATAACTATAGAAACCACCTTATAGAACAAGATATACAAGCACTCTTTCTTGAAATCTTGATGAAAGAAAATTTCAGTTTCGGAAGACTTTCCTACATGATGATTATATTTCGATGCTATCTTACTAATTGACACCCATAACCTTGTTCACAATTTTCTTACATCAAGATTTCAAGAATTAAGTTAGTGCTATTAAATTGAAAATACTGATACAAAATAATGGATCATTTGATCAACAAGGTAAATATTCCTTCAGAAACGGGCATTGCTCTCAGCTGATGGATGTGTGGAAACTGTCAGCACGCACTTCTTTAAAATTACATGCAAGGCACACCAATAAAGATATCAGCATGAAAGTTTGTATCACTGCAGGTGAGCAGACGGGTTCAATTTGTAAAGAAATAACAAATGTAGAAATAAAGTTACAAGTTTCAGTGTTTGAAAGTTTTGAAGTAATTCTGACAATGGTGTTCACTGCACAAGTTCATGATTGATGTTAGAAGAAAGGTTATATAGTTGAACCTGACTTATACGTGTATCAAGGGGAAGAGAAAAAACTACCTGTAACTCAGAATTACTTAGAAATCAGACTTATGCAATACGCCACATATATTTTCTGAAAAACCAATGAAATAGACCTACATGTGTAAATCCTTGCAAATAATAAATACATTAAGACAGAAAATATTATTAACTTGGCCCAGCCTTAAAGAAATCAGATAGTTTGGCTTGTTTCACTTTTCTTGCATAAGAGTATAAACCTCCTTCAGCAAACTTAGTAATGAAACCGAAGCATTTTTACTACAGCTTTTCGCACTGATGTAACCCCTACACACTTCGATTGCACTTAACACTTCACTCAGTTCAGGTGTCAAGATCCAAATCGTTATCTCCATTTCCAATGTCACTAACGCTTGTAGCTGGTCCATCACCGCCGCGTTGTTGGCATACATCAGCAATAATATCTTCATCCGGTAGTTCTCCACATACAGCCAGACTGTCATCGAAATGCACAAAAGTATCGAATTCTACAGCTCATTGCCAGACAAAACTTCGTCCCCATAATCATCATTAGAGGCAGCCTCTTCTAGTAAGACACCAGCTTTGCCGAAACAGTTGCTGATTGTGGAGGATGACACCTACTTCCAGACAGCCGAAATAAAGTCCATGGCTTATAGAAAATTAATGAAGAGAGGTTAATTTCCTGCATCACTCAGTGTTATCAAATGTTGAACCAGCATTTTTCTATAATGCACTTTGAAATTTGCAATTATGCTCAAATCACGCGGTTCTAGAACGCAGGTACAGTTAGGAGGGAAAAATTACATTCGGACATTCTCCGGGATGATTTGAGGTAGATGTGCTGCACGACGATCCATAAGAAGAAGGATCTTCTTCTGTTTCTTTTTCATTTTAATGTCCAGTTTTTTTCAACCACTATTCCATTAGATTCATATTCCTTAGGATTTTTTGCACTCTGAAAACACCTCGGATTCTTCGATTTTCCTACCACAAGTGGAGGAAGTTTGTCAGATCCATCTACATTGGTGGCGAGAAGTACTGTTACACGAATTTTACTTTTCTTCCCACCATTGTATTAGTCACCTTTTTCAGCTAATGTTTAATTAGGAAGGAGATTGTAGAATAGTCCGGTCTCGTCACAGCTGTACAGTAGATGTTTGGAGGCTGATAATCGCTTACGATACCCGGCAGAACCTCTTCTTTCCAGTGTTGCACCGTGACGTCGTCTGCAGATTTTGAGTCACCGCAAATTGTTCTCCTTGTGATTCCATGACGATCTTTAAATCCTTGCAACCTTCCTGATGAAGCCTTGAAAGCAGCAGTGATACTCATCATTTAGCTAAATTTATCGCCTTTGCCTTCAGCATGTCTCCACTAATTGGTCAAGCTGCATCCCGCTTTTGCTGGAACCGTGTGAAAAGTGCTTTCTCCAAATCTACGTACCTTCCTTCTTGCTGATGGCTGCGCTTTGCTGATTTTGAACCCAGTTTTAAGAACCCATCCAAAATAGCGTTTCTTTTACTGCTGACTGTACGTAGCGTGGTATAAGCAATCCCTAAGGCTGAAGCGATTTCAGTTTTTGTTTTGTGTTGATTAGCGTCCACTTCTCGTATAACTTTCCCTTTTTCTGTTCTCCATGGCTAATCAAAGGCAACTGAATGACAAAACTACTGTTCAACAGTAAACACCAGATACCGGCATCGTGGACATTTTACTTCTCTGTTGTTCCCACGAAAGAAATTCTCATATTCAAACAAGTTTACTGTATTTTCTTTTGTTTCCGCACCGAACCAGCCCACTTTGCTTATAATGTTTCTTAATCTTTGGCGGCGTGTCAAAAACTACTGTAGAGGAGGAGCGAAGGGACTCGCCTTTGTTAAGCCGCCAGTAAGTGTCAACAATGTCACTCGGCGAAACTCTGTGTTCTGTTTCAGCACCAAAACCAGATCACTCTACTTCTGCCTATGCCGACAAAGAGGAAACTTCATAAATACAGTAGTTTCTTTTTAAAAAGCAGATTCTCAGCACAATTACGCAAAACTCAGTTATATTTCACTGGTACTTTATACATATAACAGCGAATTGCGTATAAACGGATTATGTATAAGGTTTAATTAACACGCTTTTAAATTATATTTTGCCGGGACCTAAAGGAAATTACGTACAAATACGAATTACGTAGAAAAGAGTTACGTATAAAGCAGGTTCAACTGTATTATTGTTTACGAGCATGGTAAACATCAAGATTCTATGTGCATTAGATCCAAGGATAAATTAAATTGTGTAAAGTGAAAAAGTCAGCCAGTTTTGCATAAAATACACGTTTCTTGTTGAAGGTGCTGGATTGTTATCGTTGTCATCTACACTTTCCTTCGCACAAAGAAACATCATCGCTTGAATAATTGTCAAGATATTCCGTGATATCGTCAGCTATATGAACTCTCTTCTCCATATTTCACGTGATAAATAACTGGGTCTAACCTAAATGAATTGTATCCGACTATATCTAACACTTCACTATCAATACACACCTAATTACCTAAGAAAACTATTTAAATAATGAACTAGCATGTACAGTAAATATAATGCCTATGATACTGCTTAATTTCACTATATAGTCAGTATCATCAACATAAACAGAGGGAAATGCTCGCATGTTTGCTGCCAACCACGACGTAAACAAGACACCGAACTCCAGTGAGCATATGTTTTAAATACAGAGAGTCGGCAGTTCTCGTGTAGTATAACGCGAGTTAAAACTGTGCTCTTCTTATTCCATGCAAAATGCTGCTATCTGGCATGTAAATAACGAAATAACAATAAAGGCTGGTAACTATGGATCATTACCATGACAGTTTTCGCAGGAACCGCGGGTACCGACAGATCGTTACCGTGAAAGCACAAGGGTTAAAATGCTAACACTTAATTCAAATGATTAAACTCAGTGGACATTGAAACTGATGGACAATGTTGATGACATTGTGGTTCTGTCAGAATCGATAGAAGAGGCACAGATGGATGACAGTAGCAGGAGAAAGCGAAGAAACTTTAAACCTGCTAGAAAAAGAGGCAAGACAAGATGAACATGGTGTACAAACTAACTATGAACACTTACAACAAGAAGATCATCTTGACCTTTAGACATTACCAGACAGTAATCCGTCCAGAAGCATTATACACACCTGAACGTTTGAACGTGACAAAAATAAGATTGGTTAAAAAATTTGAACTGGTGGGGAGAAAAGTTCCGAGTAAGACACCGGGACAACAGAGGACAGGTCATACAGAAAGAAAGCCAAGAATTGTACCTCAGGTTGGGAAAGTTCTCCAACACCATCCAGAAGAGGAAAGCCATGTCCTTCAGGCATATCTACAAAATGGGCCTAGGAAGACTGACCAACCAGATAGTAAGGTCTTTTGAGACCAGGAAAACTACAGTACATTGGCATCAGGAAGGGAAACTTACAAGTCAAGTTTCCAAGAAGTAGTTAGATCCCAGAACCAAGCACCATGTACAGAAGAGAAGAGGATGAAAACCCAGAAATGGCTGAATGTGGTGCACAGTTGGCCAAAATGAAAGAATAAAAAGGAAAATATAAAAAAATTAACTTTGGCGAATCAGTGGCAGTCCAGGCAAGCACAAAGTTCTCGGTTCAAGTTTTCAGAGGAATGAAAAACTTTGTATTTCATATTTATTACATTTTAGTTTAAATTTTGCATTTTTTCATGTTTTAAAAATATATTCAGAAGTGGTTTACAGTTTCTGAATAATGAAAATTCATAAGTACAGTCTTTGGATAATATCACAGGTTTTAGTTTAAATTTTGCATTTTTTCAGGTTTTCGAAATATATTCAGAAGTGGTTTACAGTTTATGAATAATGAAAATTCAAAAGTACAGTCTTTGGATAATATCACAGGTAATAATCATCATCCTCCTCCCCCTTTCCCCTTATCCAGCTCCTAATATTGCTAATAATAGTGCTGTTAAATGTGTCGTGAAGGCCAGTGCGTTATGAGTTTCCACAGCAAGGTTCTAAAATAAAGCTGTGAATTAAGCATGTAAGAGCAGTCGAATAGTGATACTAGGCATTACAGGTTGAATTGTGGAGCTCTCTCTAGTGAGGCTGCTGCCCCGTGTTACGTATGGTCATGTAGGATTTCAGCTTTGATTTTGGGACCTTGCCGTGGTGAAAGTGTACAAAAGCTAAAACAGTTTACAGTTATTCTGTTCTTGTATTTTTACAGGTTCTTGTACCTCATCTGTGTCGCTGCCATGAATACGCGTTCTCAAAGATCTAGGGCCAAGCGTGCTAACATCAACAATGATGACACTCCTATCGTAAGTGTTGTGCGGTATTCACTTGTTGGAAGTGGAGCATGTTTATCATATCCTTTGCTGCCATTCTGTTCTTTCTGCTTATAGGAAGTAATTGACGACTCAATTTCTGTGTATGGACCCAAGAAGAGAAGACAAGGTCCAGAAATCGTAAGTATCAGCCATTAGCATAGTGCCAGTAGGTAAACAAGACGAAGTAAGAATTGAAGTAAAAAGAAAATTAAATTCCATTTTTAACCCAAAAACAATATGAACTCCCGTAATTCACCCCTTACTACTCGACGTCAATAGCTACAAGGAATCAAATAGCGAATATTTAAGATTAACTTAAATATTACATTTAAGTGGTCCGCCTATTCAATACATATATAATTTATTACATTTGGGACATGTTTCGACCCCTAAGGGACATCATCAACTATAATACACTACAATAATATATCAGAATATCAAATTACATTATTAAATTGGAAAGGCACATTAAAAACATTATTGTATGATCGGACATTTAAAATAAAATTTTGGAAACTTTGTTAAAGTTGCAAGTCATATAATCAATAAATCTGGTTGAATTATTCATTAAACTCTTGATGATGATAAAGTTTGTGGGGAAACTAACAGTTGTATTCATGAAGTCTTAAAATGATCGTAAATGGAGCTTGTCATCCGCGACTTTTGTATTGTATTTTTGAAGCCCACACACAAGTTTGCCTTATGTGAGATTCACTCTGTATCTTTTACTACCTCTGTATGTATATGTATGATATCAATTGTGAATAAAAATGTTTAAAATGTAAAAAAAAAAAAAAAAAAAACCTTCTCGGCTTGCTTTTGTGACTGGTAATTAATTCACACCTGAGAAACAGCGAGGCGTTGCCGATTTTCCGATCACTAGAAGTTCGAGTTTTTCGGTTCCCATCATATTTGTTCCAAGCTTCACTGTAACCCTTTCTTTACTTGTTAACTGCTCGTCACAAACCACAAATGCCATATTGCACAGTTAATGTTGCACAAAATTTGAGTTAGAGTATTTTTTGATTCAAGGGAGGAAATGTTTGCTAAATGTACTGTAATGTATTGAATAGGTGGTTATAAATAAAAGAATTTTTATAATTTTAATATATCATCTTCAATACGGTTTTAATATGAGATTAATTGCAGGAAATGTTTGCTTCGAGAAATCAAGAAATTCGTGTAACCAAATTTCGAGTAATAGAGAAATAATTACACATGAAGAATAGGACAAACGGCAGGAAAATTTAAGTTACTTCAAGATACTGAAAAATTCGAGTAATGGAGGTTCGAGATATTGAGGTTCGACTGTATTGTTATTCGTATGTATGTGTCGTAAATGAAAGTGATTAGGTACTGTACCAGGAACGCACATATAAATTATAAATTTTATTTTTCTAGCATACAATTCAGTTCCAATACATGAACAGCTGTGTGAGAGAATGTTCTCATACCTACTGCACTCCACGAGGGAGAACGCAAGTCAAGCAAGGTCAAGTGACGTCACCGCCGCCCGCAGCTTACTTCCCCTACAGAAGTGTCTCGGCTATTTTTATGAACTTTTTATTGCCTGGATTGATTAACACGAGACCAATGCTGAATTGTAGCTAATGTTCTGGAAACAAAATCCTGCAAATTTGAAATCAATCCGTCCAGTGGTTTCCGAAATATGATAATTTAAAGTTTGGAAGGAATACTCGCCCCTTCATCACCTGATTTTGAGCACTGCTCGCCAGACCTGTATATATAGGCAACTGGGCCAAGGCCATAACCAGTCCCGTGTACAGAGTTCTGCGTGCACAATGTGTGCAGAAAGTATGTTCCATCGCGATTCGCGAGGACGTAATCGTGGCCGCACTCAAACGCTGTTGAAAGAGTAAAAGAACGTTGTACCGTATGTAAAGTTTCCGCCGCGCCGGCGGTAAGATTCTAGACGTTTCTCAAGGTGAATTATCGTCATATAATGCTTGTGAATTTATTAAAAAGGTGAAGCTATAATTGGAAGTTGGAAGTGAAATGTCCAATATTTTTATACGTCACCGTGAACTGTACTAATGCCACATAATTCTGAACTGTGACAGTATCCTAAAATCATTGCGTGTGGTAAACTGCAATCATAATTTAAGACCACTTTAATCAGTATAAGACATAACAGGGCAAAATTTAACCACTTTCCTTGAGCATGTTCTCGATCTTTCGATCACCACTGTGAAAAACCCAGTGAACATTAAGGACTTTTTACAATAATCTTAAATATTACAGACTAGTGTGGTGCAGATACAACCATAAAATCACCTTAATCTGCAAATAATATTTGTTTAGCGACTGTGATAGAGACTGTTACAAATCACATTTTCAAGTGCTTGTGGACTGTGTTCATTACTTTACAATCGTATTTCAGACATAATTAGTGACGATTATGAACTGTGTTAATTCTCAAACCCATGAACTGTGTACATATAAGAACTGTGTTTTCTGCAGCATGGACTGTGAATGTTAATTCAACATCATAAAATCAGTGTAAGAATAGAGCTGTGCATTACGACAGTGTGTAGTATTAATATCCACGATATTTCTGAATTCAGTAGTGCCAATTGAACTTTCCGTGTTCGGACATTACGCCAAGAACAACGGAAATCTTGGCAAAAGTATACGAGATCCTGCTACATAAAATGTCGCTTCCAACGAGGGATTTACATGGTTTCTTTAGTTATGGTACCCATCGTGGGACGTCTACGTGGGAGATAGATGTGGTATCTTCACTGAACATCTCCGGTGCTGAGTTCGAGCCTTCGTCTGCACTCCGCGGAATGTTCCAGACACCAAGTCATCAACTCCAACACTTGTAAGCAGATCTTCTCGTATTCTGAGTGAGTAATCACAACTGACTGACTTTTATAAAGCACTTAGTCCAGTACAGTGCTCTTACAAGTGCTTCGTATGGATACCAATTCATAATTTTATCATCATTTAAAAAGAAGTTCATATTTTGCTATAAATTCATTTTCAAAGTTATTAATTAATTTAATTCACATTACCTAGATGAACTTTAGGATTTTCAAGTGTTTTATTAATTTTTTTCAATTCAATCAAACTTTCCATGACAAGTGTGTGTTCAATTTTGTGATTTGAAAATTAGAAAGACTGTAGGTCAGTACCATAAATAATGAACCGATCCCAGGTGCAAAGTGATATTTTGTGTTTACATTTAAATTAGAAAGACTGTAGGTTGTTCATGTTCTATAGAAGAATAATTATTTTTTTGATATTCTCAAGCAAACAGACGTCGAGAAGATCACAACATAAATCTTTTGTTTTATATTTTTGGCAAATAACAAGTATAAATTTGAGGTTTCCATTCGATTGATATATTTGTGGATATTGTTAATAAATTTTACAAAAAAAAGTATTACCATCTATTATTCGCCCTGCGATACTATCCGTCTCTGTACCCTTCCCATGCTCAAACCCCACAATCATTTCCCGGTACAGTATATTTTAATGTAACCATTTTTATGTTGTTTTTGAGTTGAAGATTTTAAATTTAATGGTCAATTCACATAGTTACTGCAATATGCATGCTTTTTATCCTTTTTTTTTTTTTTTCACTTAGACCATGGCACAATATATGTGATAAAATTCAAGAATTAAAACATCTTCCTATTTTTGATTTCTAAAAGTTGGCAGCTATGCAGTTATTTCCGAGCTTTAGTGCAT
The DNA here is from genome assembly GCF_040414725.1 of Anabrus simplex. NCBI lineage: Eukaryota > Metazoa > Arthropoda > Insecta > Orthoptera > Tettigoniidae > Anabrus > Anabrus simplex. Next base: position 101,023,013 of record NC_090276.1, on the reverse strand, counting down.
GCAGTTTCCTAAGTTGTCAGTTTTGCTGTTTTAATATTGTAACTCCATCCTGATGAGCTGAACTCTCTTTATGTTTAAATATTTTCTTGCTCATTTGCTGACCTTTATTTTCAGGTCCACCAGTTGCACAAATATAAACTGAACCTCATTGCTGTGAAATGTTCATCCCTTGTGATGTGCTTTCAGTTCGCAAGTCGCTAACTTCTTTACAAATTTTGCAGCCAAGTTTCTTATTTTTTACCACCAACCATTTATACTTATTGTTAAATTCCAGATTTTTCTCCAAATCCCAGCATTCGGGATAGTCTTCTGCCCCACTTTTGCATCACCACACCACACTGTTGGCATTTCCCGTCATTGCTTACGTTCGAATCATTAACTTTCAGCTTTTTTGGATTCCTGGGTGGATGTATAATAGTTCGTTATTTTCTTCATCCTTCAAAACTAACTACACACACAAAATAACAACCTAACTCACCATCAAATAATATCTTACATGCTTATAAGAATGAAACTTCCTTTTCCACTATTGTTAGAGTATGTACCATCAAATTGTTTCTGTTCAGGTGTTCAGATTACCAATATGGTCTAATACTTTCTTTACACACGCCGTTAAGAAATTGAAAGTCTAATCACGAAAGTCACGCCGCTTTTCAGTGCAAATCACACAACAAATCACATACTCAAGAAAATTGAAAGGCAGGCAAAAGCCAGCGATCGTAAGTACCTACATTAAATATACAGTCAACATACGGCACTAACATACTTATTTTTGCCTAAATGAGTAAAATTTTTTCCAATAAGGCAGCAATCACAAAGCTTTAGTTGAGAGGATAATAATATGGCCTAATGTTTCGAACCTGCTGCTTAGTGCTGAGTTGCTGACCAAGGGAAACTGATTTGATAGGTCGATTTAAATTGAGGATTACTCTAAATCTTCAGTTGTTGTGAACAGGGCGTTGACGTCAGCTGATCGATGAACTTTCAAGTCGGAACTAATATTTGCCAGACTAGATAGAAATGTACCAATATTTTTTCTTAAACAGTCTTCAAATGTTTTAAGGGGTACACGTACCCCACGCTTCCCCCTGGAAAAGAAAGCCCTGGTTATTTTTAATGTTCTGAATTTGCTGTGCACTGAGTTGGATTGTACATTTCTGACTAATGCGTAATGTTCTTGTGACAGATAACACTGGATGAAGATGATATCAAGACCAGAGGAGCTTCCATCAAGCCTGAAGTGGAATGTATCGACAACGACGATGTGGTGAGTTAAAAATGACAATAAGATGTTGTGTTTATCTTCACTAATACTGGATAACACAAATAAGTTCACACTTTTTGGACAAAATGAAGAAAATACAGACATTCACCTCCAATTTTGTTGTTTTTACCTAAATATCTTACAATGGAAGAATGTATATTTTTCTTAATAAATGAAAATATTTTTATTTATATTACATGTATTTTAGAGAAAATACTCATATTTTGCCAGTCCTCCCTTGTTTTCTTATCACATCTTGTACCCCGCGTGGCATACTTTCAGTATATTTCAGTGCTCTTTCCTTCAGTTCTAAATTGTGATGCCAATATAAAAGTAAGTTTTTCTTTCAACACTAACCTATTAGAAAGTTTTTCTTGTGAAATTTCTCTGTTTAACAGTTCCCATACATTTTCTATGGAGTGAAGGTCAGAAGACCATGGAGGAAGTGGGAATTTTCTCATCTGAGAGGGACTTTTTACTGTGGCATGGTGCCCCAACTTGCATAAATATATAATCATCATCGTCACGGAACCAGTCATGAATTTGCGATAATAATCCTCTTCTTAACTGATCTTTGCGCAACGTTCCCTCAACAAAGCACAGCCGAACTGACCCTTTACCACTTTACAGATCATGATTGAAGGAGGGTGCTTCACACTTTTCTCCAAATATTCTTTTCACATATTGGGTTTTGTTGCCTGCCTACTGCCATTTCTTGATGGATACAGTACCTGTGCATCTCGTGGCACAGGTCAGACTATTTAAGTTCCAGCCTCATCCATGGCTGTGACAATATGCAAGCTGCTGGTGGTGTGCACGACCAGTGGCTCTCATTGTTATGAAATGTGTTGCTCATAGGATCAGTCATGGTGCAGTGGCACCTTCTGATCCACTGAGGAAAGCAATGGCAAACTACCTCACTCCTCATCTTGCCTAGAACGCCTCATTTTGATGCTACCATCGGTTGTTGCGGTTTCCCCTTGACTGCATAACCTTTGGTGGTGCTATTTGAGGATCCAACCAGCCTCTGGGCTGAGGACCTAACAGGCAGACTTGAAACAATGACTCATCACTAAAACTAACCTGAAATAATGAAGAGCTTGTGAAAATATGGTAAATTTTACAGTGTTCTTAAATAACACAAGGTAAAAAATTAAACCTTTTTATCCCCAGTCTTTAACATGAGCATGTTCTTTCGCCCATTTCAAATGCTTTTCTTTCATAATAGGTGTTAGTTTTGGCTTTCTTACAGGTCATCGACGGTGCATATGAAGAGAATGCTTTCACACCAGATCTACATAACTCTTCTACAATGTCTTCATTAGTTGACGATCGCTTTTCTTTCACTGCCAGGAGAAATAATATTTTTGAAATAATTTTTTTCTGCCACAATTTCCCTTTTTGCAGCCGAACTCTCTGGAGTAGAAAATTTTCTTTAATTCGACATTAGTAAATGCCTAACTAAATACTTCTTTTCACTAGAAATGTCTTTTTCTGTTTCACTTTTTAGGTTTTCTCAAACACAGAATGATGAAAATTGCCTTTCTAATATGAACCTGTAAAATTCTTAATTGAAAATGCAAACTAATGTTCCAGTATGGCTAATAGAACTCCTAAAGTATCATTTTATTGTCCTTAAAGTAATAAAACACTCAGAAGACTATTTTAACCGTAATAACACGCAGAATCACACAGCACTTTGAAATGTAAACAGATATACACTGTTATTCAGAGTTGCCAAAACCACAGTAAGGTTACAAAAATTCCTTTTATGTATCAGACAAGTGTCAGTACCATTTTACAGACATCATACAAGATAGACATTTTCTTTTTTTGAAATGTGATCACACTGTGTATATTGATATTTTTTACAAGTTGCTTCATGCCACGCCAACACGGATAGATCTTATGGCAGCATTGGGATGGGAAAGGGCTGGGAGTGGGAAGGAAGCGGCCGTGGCCTTAATTAAGGAACAGCCCCAGCATATGCCTGGTGTGAAAATAGGAAACCACGGAAAACCCCAGGTACTTGAATTTATCCACCAGTTGAAAGCCCATTCCATCTTCAGATTATTGTGCTAGGATCTGTTTGGATCTTGACATAAGCCTGTTCTTACTGTTATTTTTGTCGCACAGTATTTAATCATATGATGATTACTCAGTATAGATAACACTAGAAAACTAGTGGCCCACATTATGCAACTATCTGATAGCGTCACAGGTCTCAGGGCTTTCTCTTGACGCAGTCGCTCGCTTTGTTACAGCACCAGTATCCAGGGGGACCAAAGCTATCTTGGCTTCTTTGGAGGATCAAAGGAGTTGGGGATTTCTTCAGTTACTTTCCTGCATGTGTCTCATGTGTGGTGCTAAGTACACATCAATACATCATCATAGGCAAAATACAGTAAAAGATGTTGATCTGCTGAGACACTGTAGACAGGGATGCTTGAGGAGCCTTATAGTGCCTGCACCGAGGGGAACACCTTCTCTGTCCAGTTAAACTGCATGCCTTCTCTAAGGCTATCTAATTGAACTTGAACTAATGTTATGCAAGATACTTGCATTTGCAAATGTTAGGTGTCTCTACCATCGGCCTAAGTGCCCCTCTGGTGGGATTAAGGACAATTAATTCTTAAGGCAAAGTTGATTTTCTCAGTTGGACTAACCTTAGTTTTTGAAGATTGTTTTGTTCTTTTGTCAAAGTTGTCAACACTTCTGCCCTCTCCAACTTCTGTACCTATCAACCACTCAGAAATTTCGTGAATATTTTCTCTAACCAATTAAAATTGGGGGTGTATACAGGCATCCAGCATATCTGTAAAGAGTTCTGGAAAGTTAAATACTATAAAAGCTGGGCACTCGAGGGCTGTATCGTCATCTTCATCGCTTCAGTTTATTGTGTGTGGCGTGTACTAGTTAGTTAGTTAGTTAGTTAGTTAGTAATGTTTTATTTTACCTGGCAAGATTAAGGCCTTCTTCCATCTAACCAGGCACTGAATTATACATATACACTGACTGACAGAGCAAATGCAACACCAAGGAGGAGTGGTTCGAAAGGGATGAAAGTTGGGGAAAAAACAGAGACGGCACGGACGAATAATTGATGTTTATTTCAAACCGATATGCAGGTTACACAATGCGCACGGCATCGACTCAGTAGGATGTAGGACCACCGCGAGCGGCGATGCACGCAGAAACACGTCGAGGTACAGAGTCAATAAGAGTGCGGATGGTGTCCTGAGGGATGGTTCTCCATTCTCTGTCAACCATTTGCCACAGTTGGTCGTCCGTACGAGGCTGGGGCAGAGTTTGCAAACGGCGTCCAATGAGATCCCACACGTGTTCGATTGGTGAGAGATCCGGAGAGTACGCTGGCCACGGAAGCATCTGTACACCTCGTAGAGCCTGTTGGGAGATGCGAGCAGTGTGTGGGCGGGCATTATCCTGCTGAAACAGAGCATTGGGCAGCCCCTGAAGGTACGGGAGTGCCACCGGCCGCAGCACATGCTGCACGTAGCGGTGGTCATTTAACGTGCTTTGAATACGCACTAGAGGTGACGTGGAATCATACGCAGTAGCGCCCCAAACCATGATGCCGCGTTGTCTAGCGGTAGGGCGCTCCACAGTTACTGCCGGATTTGACCTTTCTCCACGCCGACGCCACACTCGTCTGCGGTGACTATCACTGACAAAACAGAAGCGTGACTCATCGGAGAACACGACGTTCCGCCATTCCCTCATCCAAGTCGCTCTAGCCCGGCACCATGCCAGGCGTGCACGTCTATGCTGTGGAGTCAATGGTAGTCTTCTGAGCGGACACCGGGAGTGCAGGCCTCCTTCAACCAATCGACGGGAAATTGTTCTGGTCGACATTGGAACAGCCAGGGTGTCTTGCACATGCTGAAGAATGGCGGTTGACGTGGCGTGCGGGGCTGCCATCGCTTGGCGGCGGATGCGCCGATCCTCGCGTGCTGACGTCACTCGGGCTGCGCCTGGACCCCTCGCACGTGCCACATGTCCCTGCGCCAACCATCTTCGCCACAGGCGCTGCACCGTGGACACATCCCTATGGGTATCGGCTGCGATTTGACGAAGCGACCAACCTGCCCTTCTCAGCCCGATCACCATACCCCTCGTAAAGTCGTCTGTCTGCTGGAAATGCCTCCGTTGACGGCGGCCTGGCATTCTTAGCTATACACGTGTCCTGTGGCACACGACAACACGTTCTACAATGACTGTCGGCTGAGAAATCACGGTACGAAGTGGGCCATTCGCCAACGCCGTGTCCCATTTATCGTTCGCTACGTGCGCAGCACAGCGGCGCATTTCACATCATGAGCATACCTCAGTGACGTCAGTCTACCCTGCAATTGGCATAAAGTTCTGACCACTCCTTCTTGGTGTTGCATTTGCTCTGTCAGTTAGTGTATTACATTGCATCACTTTGGAATAATAGATTTAATACTAATTAAATTAATAGTAATGCAAGAATGATGAGTGATAAGATTAAATTAAGATGAAATAAATTAGATATAAAAAAAAGGATAAATTCTTAAAACTAATATCCTACATGTAAAAAGAGGTAGTACATAAAATTTAATAACATTTGAAAAACAGGTCGGGTAAGAATTTTAGACTAATCTTCTACCAGAACATCCATGACAATAGAGTGGTTGTGAGTAGCAGCATCAAGTTTACAGATGATCCTTACTGGTGCATAAAATGTCTCCACAGGGCTTCCTTGAAAGTGCGAATAGCACTTAACCCTCTGATACCTTCGGGAAGGAGGTTCCACTCCCGGCAGGCAATTACCGTGAATGATTTATCGTACATGGCAAATCTATGGGTAGTTGGAATTATTAGTAGATCTGGTGTTAAGACTGTTATAAGAGGATAGGTATTTGAAATATATAGTAAGGTAAAATGGCTGTGAAGAATGAAGGATTTTATGGAGATGGCATAGGGTATGAACAGTGCAACGGATTTCTAGTTGGGGCCAAGAAAGGTGGTTGTATGAAGGAGTTACATGGTCATAATACCATAGCTTACAAACGTATCTCACACATGCATTTTGACCACGTTGTAAACTGCTCAATAACTTGCACCCAGCGTCTCTATAAATCACGTCACAATAATCGAAATGAGGGAAAACCAGAGCTTTTACCAGCATTTTTTAGTGTTTCAGGAAATATAACCGTGCAGCATGTGCAGTGCAGAGAATGTTTTCTGAGTGATGTTCGTAATATGCGTTTTCCATGGCATGTCATCATCGAAAGTAACGCCTAGGACTTTTACTGATGACGTGAATGGTATGTTAGTTTTACATAACCTTATAGATAAAATCTCTGGTCGATTGACCTTCACGTGTAGTTTCGGGATCCAAGGATGATGGCTTGCGTTTTTGCTCGGTTTAACTTAAGACCACATCTCAAAGACCAAGAAGAAAACGATGTTAGATCCTGATTGATTTTGTCTATGGCCGGAAATATTATATCTGGAGGTGTATGGAGGTACATTTGTACATCATCAGTGTTAATATGGTGTTTGCAGTGCGTTAGGTTTTGGGAGACATCACTAATGTAAATAGAAAAAAGAAGAGGTCCTAACACCGACCCTTGGGGCACACCACACTGCACTGACCGCCAAGTTGATTTATTTATCCTGTCTGTAACACACTGCCAACGGCCATGCAGGTAGGAGTGCAACCAAAGGAACGCAGTCTCTGAGAATACAATTTAGAGAGAAAAATGTCAATGTCAACAGAGTAAAAAGCTTTGCTCAAGTCTAGAGGTATAAAAACTGTCACTTCCTTGTTGTCCATTGCTTCTCAGATGTCTTCTGTGACCTTCAGTAGTGTCGTTGTGGTACTGTGTGCTTGACGAAAACCAGATTGTAGTGGGTCAAGTAAGTTGTAAGTTGTCATGTAGTCTGTTATTTGTCTATGAGCGATGAACTCTAGCGCTTTGGATAAAGCAGAAAGTATGCAGATGGCTCTATAGTCAGATGGTTCAGAAGGAGAAGCTACTTTTTTTAGAGGATGTATAATGCCCGCTTTCCATGTTTCGCAAAATGTGCTGTCTACAAGGGAAGAGTTAAATATGTTCATTAATGCAGGTAATATCACGTCCAGAATAATTTTTAGCAACTCTATTCCTATACTGTCATTTCCTTTTGCTGTTGATGTTATCCGATTTATAGCAAACCTGACTTGTGAGTGTGTTGCTGGACGGATGTATCCATCTGTTCACGTCTTTACATAATTCCGATCAAGAACTTCCTGTTTCAGGGCTGCATTTAATGTGCAGTTAGAAGAAAAGTAATTGTTCAGTTTTTCCAAGGGTATATTTATTTTGTTGTCGTCTCGTCCCGTCCTTTTGTAATGCCAAAGCTATTTATGAATTTCCACAACATCGCGATGTTAATTGTTACGACATCAGAATCTTCCCCTTCCTTTTCCGGAATGCCGAAAATACGGATACATTGCCACCGCTGGTATTGCTCCAGTTCATCTTGCTTGTTTTTAAAGTCACTTTTGATTTTCACAAGTTCTCTGTCCTTTGTCTGAAGCTGGTCTTGTAATAGTTTGACAATATCCATGCACTCCGCTCTTAGTTCCTGGAGCTGCAACATTAGGGGCCCCAGAGTAATGGTTTGTAATTAGGGACTGTAACTGTTCGGCTACGGCCTGCTTAACAAGTTCTTGTATGCTGGCGCCATGTTGTGGGCTGGCTTGGGGAAGCTTTCTTAGGAGCCATTATGAAAACTTACTAGAACACTGTCAGTTTACTTTAGTTAACTTCAGTACAAATCTGATAACGTATTTCTCACTTCAAGCACTATATCACCTGCAATTTATAATTTTTGCGAGAGAAAGTTTGCATGCGACTAGCAACTAGCGGCCATGATGTTAGCCGTGTACTGAGGGGGTATGGGCCGCAGGTCGGCATTCGGAAGGCCCAGCAACTCAAGGTAATGGCAGAATTTTCTTAACATGTGATACATCCGGCATATAGCTTGAATGGAATGTTTCAAACTTTTGTATTCATGTAAACTTCTAATTTCATGATTTAAATGTAAATTTTCGGCAAGTCTGAGGACTCTGTTCAAATCCTTACTGGGAAACATGTAATGTAAGGAAACAAAGTGATCACCCTCTGTTGATTCCCATTCAACTTGGTATGGGGTGACTCAAGTTTCTAATCATCTAAAATTTTTAACACTCTTTTGGTGATGGTTCATGTTTGTGGGTTACTGTAGTCACGTCCTAGTTCGTGAACCATGGGCAACGGCTGAGTGGTCTAGTAAGTGGTCCTGAGAGTCGGGATACCAGTTGCTATGGAATGGGAGTGGGCATCTTGGACATATTCTGAGACATGGCCCTCCTTGTGCTCAGGCGGCAAGGACTATACAATTCATCGGAGGTCCCTAACCCGTTAGAGGAGAGATCCTCACTTGGACTATGTGCAAGTAGGGTAGCATCCTGCTTCATGAATCTGCATGTGCTAGGAGTAAGTGATATTCGAGTGAGGGGAGATAATGAGGAAGAGATTGGAGATTATAAAGTGTACTTGACGGGTGTTAGAAAGGGAAGGGCAGAGTCTGAGGTAGGGCTCTTTATCAGGAATACCATTGCATGCAACATAGTTTCTGTTAGGCACATAAATGAGCGAATGATGTGGGTAGATTTGTCAGTTGGAGGAATTAGGACAAGAATTGTGTCCGTGTATTCACCACGTGAGGGTGCAGATGAGGATGAAGTTGACAATTTTTATGAAGCATTGAGTGACATCGTGGTCAGGGTCAACAGCAAGGATAAAATAGTGCTAATGGGCGATTTCAATGCGAGAGTTGGGAATAGAACTGAAGGATACGAAAGGGTGATTGGTAAATGTGGGGAAGATATGGAAGCTAATGGGAATGGGAAGCGTATGCTGGACTTCTGTGCTAGTATGGGTTTAGCTGTTACGAATACATTCTTCAAGCATAAGACTATTCACCGCTACACGTGGGAGGCTAGGGGTACCAGATCCATAATAGACTATATCTTAACAGACTTTGAATTCAGGAAATCTGTTAGGAATGTACGAGTTTTTCGTGGATTTTTCGATGATACAGACCACTGTCTGATCTGTAGTGAACTAAGTATCTCTAGGCCTAGGGTAGAGAAAGTGAAATCTGTCTGCAAACGAATAAGGGTAGAAAATCTCCAGGACGAGGAAATTAGACAGAAGTACATGGATATGATTAGTGAGAAGTTTTGAACAGCAGACAGTAAGCAGGTTCAGGATATAGAAAGAGAATGGGTGGCATACAGGGATGCTGTAGTAGAAACAGCAAGGGAATGCCGAGGAACAACAGTGTGTAAAGATGGGAAAAGGCGAACATCTTGGTGGAATGATGAAGTGGGAGCAGCCTGTAAACATAAAAAGAAGGCTTATCAGAAATGGCTCCAAACAAGGGCCAAGGCAGGCAGGGATTTGTACGTAGATGAAAGAAAAAGAGCGAAACAAATAGTTGTTGAATCCAAAAAGAAGTCAAAGGAAGATTTTGGTAATAATCTGGAAAGGCTGGGTCAAGCAGCAGGGAAACATTCCTGGACAGTAATAAAGAATCTTAGGAAGAGAGGGAAAAAGGAAATGAACAGTGTTTTGAGTAATTCAGGTGAACTCATAATAGATCCCAGGGAATCACTGGAGAGGTGGAGGGAATATTTTGAATATCTTCTCAATGTAAAAGGAAATCATCCTGGTGGTGTTGCAAACAGCCAAGCTCATGGGGAGGAGGAAAATGATGTTGGTGAAATTATGCTTGAGGAAATGGAAAGGATGGTAAATAAACTCCATTGTCATAAGGCAGCAGGAATAGATGAAATTAGACCTGAAATGGTGTGAAGTATAGTGGGAAGGCAGGGATGAAATGGCTTCATAGAGTAGTAAAATTAGCGTTTAGTGTTGGTAAGGTACCTTCAGATTGGACAAAAACAGTAATTGCACCTATCTATAAGCAAGGGAACAGGAAGGATTGCAACAACTATCGAGGTATTTCATTGATTAGTATACCAGGCAAAGTATTCACTGGCATCTTGGAAGGGAGGGTGCGATCAGTCGTTGAGAGGAAGTTGGATGAAAACCAGTGTGGTTTCAGACCACAGAGAGGCTGTCAGGATCAGATTTTCAGTATGCGCCAGGCAATTGAAAAATGCTACGAGAGGAATAGGCAGTTGTGTTTAGGTTTCGTAGATCTTGAGAAATCATATGACAGGGTACCGAGGGAAAAGATGTTCACTATACTGGGGGACTATGGAATTATAGGTAGATTATTAAAATCAATCAAAATCATTTATGTTGACAATTGGGCTTCCGTGAGAATTGATGGTAGAATGAGTTCTTGGTTCAGGGTACTTACAGTGGTTAGACAAGGCTGTAGTCTTTCACCTGTGCTGTTCGTAGTTTACATGGATCATCTGCTGAAAGGTATAAAGTGGCAGGGAGGGATTCAGTTAGGTGGAAATGTAGTAAGCAGTTTGGCCTATGGTGACGACTTGGTCTTAATGGCACACTGTGGGTGGGGGCGGTAGAATAACACCCACGGTATCCCCTGCCTGTTGTAAGAGGCGACTAAGAGGTGCCCCAGGGGCTCTGAACTTTGGAGCGTGGGTTGGCGACCACGGGGCCCTCAGCTGAGTCCTGCATCGCTTCCACTTTCTTGTTCCAGGCTCCTCACTTTCATCTATCCTATCCGACCTCTCTTGGTCAACTCTTGTTCTTTTCCGACCCCGACGCTATTAGGTTTGTGAGGGCTAGGGAGTCTTTTATTTTCATGCCCTTTGTTGCCCTTGTCTTCCTTTGGCCAATACCTTCATTTTTCGAAGTGTCAGGCCCCTTCCATTTTCCCTCTGATTAGTGTTATATAGAGGATGGTTGCCTTGTTGTACTTCCTCTTAAAACAATAATCACCACCACCACCACCACCACGCACACTGTGCCAAAAGGCTGCAGTCTTGGAACTTAAAAATAGGTGCAATGAGTGTGGTATGAAAATTAGCCTCTCGAAGACTAAATTGGTGTCAGTAGGGAAGAAATTCAACAGATTGAATGTCAGATTGGTGATACAAAGCTAGAACAGGTCGATAATTTCAAGTATTTAGGTTGTGTGTTCTCCCAGGATGGTAATATAGTGAGAGAGTATGAATCAAGGTGTCGTAAAGCTAATGCAGTGAGCTCGCAGTTGCGATCAGCAGTATTCTGTAAGAAGGAAGTCAGCTCCCAGACGAAACTATCTTTACATCGGTCTGTTTTCAGATCAACTTTGCTTTACGGGAGCGAAACTGGGTGGACTCAGGATATCTTATTCATAAGTTAGAAGTAAAAGACATGAAAGTAGCAAGAATGATTGCTGGTACAAACAGGTGGGAACAATGGCAGGAGGGTATTCAGAATGAGGAGATAAAGGCTAATTTAGGAATGAACTCGATGGATGAAGCTGTACACATAAGCTGGCTTCGGTGGTGGGGTCATGTGAGGCGAATGGAGGAGGATAGGTTACCTAGGAGAATAATGGACTCTGTTATGGAGGGTAAGAGAAGTAGAGGTAGACCAAGACGACGATGGTTAGACTCTGTTTCTAATGATTTAAAGATAAGAGGTATAGAACTAAATGAGGCCACAACACTAGTTGCAAATCGAGGATTGTTTAGTAAATTCTCAGAGGCATGCAGACTGAACGCTGAAAGGCATAACTGTCTATAATGATTATGTATGTGTGTTTTGGTATTTAATATTTCTCTTTTAGTCACCCTAGCGTGGAATAGGCTTAGCCTCTGTATCTTTGGGCTGTAAGCTCACTTAGGGTTTTCAAAATTATTCTAGGAGTGCTAGTGTTTCGCGTCCTAGCCTTTTGCCTTTTGTTACATTAAGGCCATTTAGTATGGGCACTCATTGCACCTGTTAATGTTTTGGGAACAGAAAGTGAAAACCTGTTAAGTGGAAGATGAGCCCAAACAACGCTAAGTGATGGTAAATATGTTACTTGAAGGTATAACCTTGTGCACTATAAAAAATGTATGCTGCTGTGAGTCTGTACTGTAGACTCGTAGGCTATGTAAGTCAATGGAGCAAATATGCTCGTATAAAACAGTGTACCTGCTCATCCCTTCGTATATTATCTTGTTGATAATTCTCTCTAGTTTTGTACCTGACGTTTGGACTTTGAATCGTTGTTGGAGCTGATGAGCTCATTATTATATTGTTATTGTTTATTCAGATTTTTTATTTATCAGATTTTTTTAAAAAAAGGGAGGAAAGAAATAAAATTTCAAAATTTATTAGTGCATTAACTTATGCTCTGGTCATTTCCTTGTCCACCCATTTCACCCCAGCACCTTCTTACACCTCTGTGATTCCCATAAGTCCCCATTAGAAATCTTCCTTTGTAAGAATTTCTGCAGAAGAAAAATTCATGAATTAATATTGGTGTGTCTTCCTCAGTAAAGGTTTCTTACTTTGATGACATTTTATAGCTTTTTGTTTTGTTTACAGATAACACTTGGAGACGAAGAGGATGAAATCCTCTGCCTGGAGGAGGTGAAGACAATCCCAGCTCCAGTCACCAAACCTGCTCAATCTAAAGTAAGTTCTCAGGTGATGACGTTTGATGCCATTAGGCTGCCTACATGTCAATTTTTGGCACCAGGTGGCCGAGTGAACCAGGTCTCTGTAGGGTAATCTATAGGTAAATATTAAATGTGATTGGACCTTTTCGTGCCCTTGAAAAATGCGAAAACCTCTGCTGGGTTTGAAGCTGCAATGTTGGGATGCAAAGGCTGACACTCAATCGCTGACATTATTGTGTGTGTGTTGGGTATTCAGCCTGAAGGCTGGTTTGATCCTCCACAGCTCCACCAAAAGCTATCACAGACAACCTAGGCATCACTGAAGAGGCATACTAGGGAAATGAGGAGTGAGATAGTTTCCCCAATGCTTTCCCCTCCCTGACATTGACTGCAGCAAACTGTTTGATAAATGTCACACTCGGCACAAAGAAAAGATGTGCAACCGTTCATACAAGATATTACAGAAGGGTAGTTGCATATCATTTCCTGTGGAAACATACTTCATTAATGTTTGTGATTCAACTGTAACAAATTATACCTACAAACCATAAAATATGTTGAATTTTTTTGCATCTTGCTTTCAGTTTTGTTTGATCTCATCATTTCCCCTTTGTACAGTTTGCGTATTTGCTGGGAGATCTTTAGAAGATAGTTCCAGCAGCCAATGTTGTTGCTTCTTTAGCACCACCCAGAAACTGAGAACATTCTAACTATGACCTTTCCATTCTTAGTGAATGTTTTCAGAAATGGAGACTCCAACCAATTTAGGTTACCTTTGTAACCAAACACCAGCAAAACTGAGGTGTCCTGCTTTCATCTAAATAAAAAAATGGCAAGCTGTACTCTCCAAGTGTCTTTTAACGGTAAGGTCCTCAGACACAACAACTACCCAAAGTACTTAGGTATAACATTAGATCGGACACTCTCCTTCAGGCAACGTCTAGTAAATACAGCAGCAAAGATTAGGAGTTGTAACAACATTCTGCAGAAGTTGTGTGGTACAACCTGGGGTGTTTCTGCAATTACCTTGAGATGTTCTGCCCTTGGTTTAGTTTTCTCTGCAGCAGAATATTGTGCTCCTGTGTGGATCAACAGCTGCCATGTGAAACTTATGGACACTCAACTCAACAACACAATGAGAATTATTTCAGGTGTAATAAGATCAGCTCCTACCCACTAACTTCCTATCTTGAGCAACATCATGCCTCCTTCATTCCGTAGAGCACTGTTGTGAGAGTAATAAATGAGAACTCTGACTTGCCCATACACTCCAATATTCCTGACCTTCAGAGAAACCGATTAAAATCTAGACATCTGCCAGTTAAGTTCGCTCAGAAGCTCACAGAAGACAATTTCAACCCCTATGCCCAATGGAAGGAAGAATGGATCTCAAAAACAGGTGAACATCTCTGGCCTCTCTTCCCACCTAATTCGAGGTCTGATCTCCCAAGAAGAACTTGGACCATCCTTAATAGGATTCAGTATGGTCATGGAGTCTGTGCTGCATCCCTGTATAAATGGGGAAAGATACAATCCCCTGAGTGTGACAGTGGTGCTCCGTTTCAAACCATTGAACACATTGTCGAGGAGTGTAACAGAAGAGCCTACCCTGGAGATTGGTTTGATTTTCTAGAGGCCAATACAGAGGCTCTAGAATGGATAACAACTTTGGACATTGAAATATAATGTACTGTACTCGCTTTCCTGTTTCTGTATATATATATGCCATACAATAGATAAATAATAAATAATTTCCCCTTATCCAGCTCCTGCCGGGTCGGAGTATTTATGGCACTTCTCCATCTTCTTTCCTTCCACCATTCCTCTTCCACGATCTTGTCCCAGTCTATATTTCGTCTTCTTATGCTGCACTTCAATGATTCAGTCCACCTTGTTCTAGGTCTTCCTCTTGCTCTCTTGCCCTCGCACTTTGCCTCCAGCATCTGTCTTGGAATTCTATTTTCCTCTATCCTCTTCACATGTCTAAACCACCTTAATTTATTCTTTTCAACTCTCTCATTTAGCTTTCCTATCCCAACTTCCTTTGTAACATCTTATTTCTCACTCTGTCTTTCCTCGTCTTTCCTATCATACTTCTTAGGAATTTCACCTCACTGGTTTCAATTCTACTCTCTTGCCTGCTTGTTAAAGTCCAAGTCTCAGCTGCATAAGTCAGAATGTTGAAATTCCTTTTGTATCACAAGTGAAGAACATCGGTGTTATCATGGACGAACGCATGACTTGGTCTGGACATATCTTACATATCTGCCAAAAGGTTTTCTCTGCTCTTCATTCTTTATATAAATATAAATACATATTTCCAATAAAACTTAAGCAGAAATTAATCGAGGCCCTTGTAATGCCACATTTCGACTATTGCGATGTTGTTTTCAATGATGTGAGGCCACTGCTGTCCCTAAGGCTACAACGCGCTCAAAACGCATGTGTGAGGTATATATGCAATCTAAGAAAATATGTCCACGTGTCATCTTTCCTAGAACTAGAGTGGTCGCGACTCCACATTCGTCGTAATCATCATACTCTGTCTCTCCTCCACCGAGTCCTTACTACATCTTCCCCAACTTACCTTTCTTCGCGTTTTCATTATTTCTCAAATGTACATAACAGAGATACACGGGCTCAAACATCAAACCTGCTCGTCATTCCTCACCATCGAACTGCAACATATAATAACTCATTTTCTGTGTTTGCCGCTAAGAATGTAATCGCTTACCGGATGACGTCAGAGGAATACCAACCACCAGGTAATTTAAAAGAGCGTTAAGAGATACAGCAGGATACGAATGAACTGTGCATTTCTAGTCCTTTACTGATGGTGTTACTACATTATTACTACTAGCTATAATTATAATAATTATTATTATTATTATTATAATTATTATTGTTGTAAGTATGTTTATCTCACTGGGGTGGAATTTTATTTCTGTTATAAAGTATTTAGATTGTCTTTAACTGTGCTATACGGTAGTGTTAACTTAGATTCTATGTACAAATTGGTTTAGTGTAAGAGAAGGCCTAATGGCCTTAACTACGCCAATAAAGACATTTATCTATCTATCTACATAGTACATTTTGTCATTATCTCTTTTACTTTTCCTTGGTACTTCTTTGCTCCAAATAAGTTTTCATACACTTTGGCAGAATGCATTGTCCTGCTGTACCCTCCTGCTAATCTCCATGTCCACCCTAGCATTTTGCATTAATTCACTTCCTAGGTATTTTAAGCTGTCCACAATTTCCAAACTCTCACTTCCAATTTTCACAATGCCTTTTCCTTGCCTTTCCCCTCTTGACATCTTGCTTTTCTCCGTATTGATTTTCGTGCCATACTTCTCAATTTTTTCGTTCAGTACATCTAGTTGCTGTTCCTTGCCCAGATCACAACATCAGCTGCAAATAGCAGTATGTTCATCTCTATAGGCTTCCTTTGTTTCCTTTACAATTTCATCCAGGACCTTAATAAACAAAAGAGGTGACTGCACACTCCCCTGTCTTAGTCCACCATTGTCTTTCCAACTGGGGTCAGTACCCTGCTGACACAGTTGTGGTACATTGCTTTCACCATTTCTAACATTTCTCTTCCAGGTCTCTCTTTAACCATGGTTTCCCAAACTTTCTCTCTGGGGACACTATCATATGCCGAGTCATCACGAGATAAATAAGTACGAGTAAACACAAAATGTTAAGCATAGAAAGAAATTCTTGTATTTACTAGACAAAGGTGTGGACCAGAGAAATGATTATCCCACGGTTTGAATTCTGGCCAGTGGATGATTTTGGACTTTTAAATTGTCATTACATTTCGTACCATCAGGGGCCGATGACCTAGCTGTTAGGCCCCTTTAAACAAGAAGCATCACCACCACCACCACTTCCATACAAAACTACATTCCAAATAAAAGATTTGAAAAATGTTTTCCTTAATTATAAATTTACATGATTGTTAGACAGTAAATGTGTTTCATTGAAAAACCCTCCTTTTTTTGCTAACATTTCATATATAGTGAATATAAAATTTCTACAATTCTTGTATAAGGCCATAAGAACCCCGCCTCCTATATTTTCATGCAAGAAAATGTGGTTTGTTATTACACAGGTTTGTCCCGAATAGATTTAAGAAATAATTCAGCTTCATCCCTCCACAATGGCTTATTCTCTTAGGACATGCTAGATGGTTTGTAAATACTTTTCTGAAGTTTGCCTTGCAAAGCAGACTGTCCACCAATCATTATCATGATTTCTGTGATTGTCTTTCAGGTATCTGCAGGTTCTGAGAAGACGGGTAAGAAGGAAAATGTAGTCATACTTGAAGAATCAAGCAAAACAATCACAAGGCGGCAAAAGGCATCACGGGGGGCAGATGCAAGCTCAACCTCAACAAAGACTGTAGATAGCAATGTGTCAAAGACAGTGGAGCCTGTGCGGGACGAGAACAGGAAGAAAACGGCTCAAAGTGCGAATAAAGACTCTAGCCCAAAAGAGCCGGAGGGTGGAGTACTTACGAAAAAACAGAGATCTCTCGGCCCCACCATGGAGTCCAGGGAAACTAGTCCTGCGAGACGAGGTAGAGACAAGGCGAAAGAGAGAAGCGAAGTGAGAACTACTGTTGAAAGTGTTGTGCCTGCAGCCAACAAGGAGACTCCCAAGAAAGTAACTGATAACAGCAGTGTAAAGACTGCGAGCGTGGAAGTGAAGGAGGAACCAGTGCAGCCCAAGACAGAGCTGGACACCTCAACTGCCACCTTTACCACTTGGGTGAGTCTTCCACTAATTTAACCATTTGAAGTGCCTAACCCATTGCCCTAAAATATGTAATAAACATTAATAATTTCTTAACTATTAAAGTTAATTGACTGATTTCTGTTTTCTACGGCAACCCATTCTCTCTTTTAGTTTTCCTAAAATCTAAATATAATTAGTCACAAATAGGCTATTTTCTTTTGAAATTAATTTTTGTGTTAAGTAGTTTGAAAATGGCACTAACTGCAATGTTTTAGAACTATTCTCTAATTGAAAACAGAACAGTTACCATAATAAATAACAGAAATGCAGTATTATTCATCTGGCTGTGTTGTTTTGCAATCCTAAAAGAAATTAGCCAAGTAGGTCTACTACATTTTATGAAAGGAGCAGTTATGGTAGAAGACAACTACTTAACTGAATGGTTGGTGTGACTTGGGAATTGGATGTTTATGGTTGTCTTAAAACCGTACATACAGTCAGGTAGAAATGAAAAGGTTAGCACAGGGTAGGATGGCATGGAGAGGTGCATCAAACCAGTTGGTGGACTGATGATCCAAACAGCAACGGTCTAAAATATAAACTTCAGTAAGTGTTCATAGAAATAAATACTTTGATAATGGGGCATAGTGCAAAAGTTTTCATATTTATTGTCTGATGTTTTTCACACACTGCTATTTTATAAGGCACAGTGAAAACAGTTTTCATATTTGTTTTTCACACATTTTTATACTGTCCTCTTGTCTTCAGAAACAGTAGATATAGCTTTCACTGTACCCATATATACATGACATAAAATGCAGGCATGTCGTTAAAAGAAAGTATCAAGTGTTTCCATATGCCTGTCGGATAGTTTTTATTTGCATGTTCAATAGTATGTTTTCTCGTTTAACATATTCTCTTTCCTTGTCACCTGCAGGAATTTCTTGGTGAGTTTTTCCAGTATATAAATAGCTTGTTATATAAATATCTAATGCATCTTTTACTAACAGTCTTGCCAATAAAATATCCATATACAGTTTCTATCACTTGTACACTGGATAAACCCTGTATGTAAGCGATATAGATTTTTCTTACTAATAAACATGGTATAGACATTGTATTACTACACCACACGTATATTACTGAACTTACTACATTAATTTACACAAACGTATGTATCTCTCATTCCACATTGTACAACCCAAATTAGATAGTGATAACATGAAAAATAGCATGTAATTTCATGGATGATGTATATTAGTTAACTACTTACCTTGACACTGTATGCTGGGAAACTTAGGATTGACACATACAATAGCTCAAATGTACCAAGACATACATACCAACATTTATGATCAGTTGGACTTAATTTAAGTTTTAATCATTATATGTGATGTTTTTGTAAAATATATCTTTTATGCATGTCAACTGAAGATGACCCCCTAGGGGTCGAAACCGGTCTTGACCATATTTACTAGCTGAATGTGAATAAATTTTGTATTGATAAGGTGGTGACTTATATTTATATTGTTTTTGTAAAGTAATATCTATCAATACGGAAATGAAACTTATAAACAACAGTACACTTGTTGCAAGCGGTAGGAATCTCTTCCTGCAGTTCACTGACTCATTTCATCATGTTCACTGCCTCTATAATCGCTTTTGCTGGTGATTTATAGGAGCAAAACCTGTTGAGAAGCTGCGTGGTAGCATGAATGTTGAAAAGGCTGTGGCAGCACGAAGTGAAAGACAGCTGGCAATTGACTTATATATCACAACATTTCTGCAGTATATTATCCTCACTAGAAATAATTATGCCCATAGAGTTAGTAACTAATACACTAGATTTAGCATTGGCACTGCAGTCGCGTGCGAAGTTGAACGAGTGCGCTGTTTTGCAAAAGCTGGTTTGTTTGCCACTGTCATTATTGGAGTTCCTCGATAAACTGAAGTATTATACTTCTCTTAAGGAAAATGTCAGTCTCCTGGGCAGCTTATGGCTGCACAGGGAGGTTCATAAAGGGCAGTGGCGTATCATATCACAGGTATGTTTATTTGAAATTCATTTTCGTGCGAATAAAATAATAATTTGTGTGACACTTATGATCGTGTGGATTGGCCTACTTGGGCTGACTTCGCGGTTTCTTTCCCTGTTGGCATGAATAAGATTCTTTGGACTTTACCATGAAGACTGAAATCATTGTTTTAGAAAATATAAGGGAAGACATTTTTCTTTCACTGAATGGCCATGTCTTTGAAAGCGAATATCCAGAAAATACAGTGAAAGAGTGTACGTATATAGGCCTATGTATACATCATGTGGCAGATCATACGTGCATGATCCCAATGTTAGAAGTAGGAGCATAATCTTATATAATTTGACATTTCATTTTAAACCTTTCGTCAAATGGCAACAGAAGCTCCAGTAGAGCAAACTCAATCAGCATGATACCAAACTTTTAACACAAGAGAGGAGAGTGCTGAATGCCACTTCAATCGATAAGACAGAAAGGACAGTCGTTTTAGCCCTTGGTGAAAGAGACTGTGAAGAGCTCAAAAAGAGAAGCCATAAGGCTAAGCTCGGACTTGGGCAGATCAAGTTTCAAGTCATCAGGGGAAAACAACACCCAATGTTGATAAAGATGGAGCTGAAGGTCCTTTAGGCCAATTTCGCCAGGAAGTTCAAGTCCGAGGCTATTGACGTGGCCCTTATTCAAGAGCCATGGGTAGTCAAGGGCAGAGTAGCAGGACTGGCGGAATCTGGAGGTAAGCTGATGTACGATACAACGTCGGAAATACCCAGAACATGTCTTCTTGTGAACAGGACATTAAAATATCTTATGTTGCAGGAACACTGTTCATGGGACCTAACCCTGGCCAAGATTAAACTTGGAAATTGGAAGGGACCCAGAGAAATAACGATAGGCTCTGCATACCTCCCATATGACTCAACTAATCTGCCCCATCTGAAGAAGTTGAGAACCTATTTTGCAACGCAAAGAGGAAGGGCGAACACCTAGTCCTTGGAGCAGATGCAAATTCACACCAGACGGCATAGGGCAGCACGAACTGCAATGCAGGAGGTGAGTCTTTACTAGAGTTTATTATTGGAACTGAGTTGACGATACTAAACGTACGAAACAAGCCTATATTTATAAATAAAAATCGTAGGGAGGTAATAGACATTACACTTAGCACTACGCATATTGCAAACTTTATTAAAGACTAGAAGGTGCTGGAGGAACCATCACTGGCAGACCACCACCACATCCAGTTTGCAATAGATGCGAGACAATGTGGGATTGAGATGTACACAGACCCATAAAGAACTAACTGGGGCAGATACAGAGAAGTTCTAGGGAGGGCTGTACAAAAAATTCCAACCAACATGAGAGGACAGAAAGAATTGGATGAGGCAGTGGAACTATTAGAAGAGGCCATTATTGACTCATTCCATGAAAACTGTCCTCTTAAAGAAAAGAAAAGCACCAATAAAATAAGGTGGTAAATCAACAAACTAGCCAAAATGAGAAAAGAGGTTAGGATGTTGTATAGAATATCATCTAGAAATGGTATGTGGGACGTATATCATAGAAAACTCACTGAGTATAACCTAGAGAACGGAGCTCTATAGCTGCAGTCGCTTAATTGCGGCCAGTATCCAGTAATTGGCAGATAGTGGGTTCGAGCCCCACTGTCGGCAGCCCTAAAGATGGTTTTCCGTGGTTTCCCATTTTCACACCAGGCAAATGCTGGGGCTGTACCTTAATTAAGGCCACGGCCGCTTCCTTTCCATTCCTAGGCCTTTCCTCTCCTATCGTTGCCATATCCCTTTCAGACCGTGTACGCACAATTGTGCGGGTTCGTATTTTATTTATGTCTGAGCTTATTTGACGTTTTCTTGGCGCTAGACCGGACTGCAGTGCTTGTGCGGGACACGTAGCATGTACTTCAGCTGTTTT
This sequence comes from Anabrus simplex, assembly GCF_040414725.1. Lineage (NCBI taxonomy): Eukaryota > Metazoa > Arthropoda > Insecta > Orthoptera > Tettigoniidae > Anabrus > Anabrus simplex. The sequence continues at coordinate 101,001,433 of NC_090276.1, read as the reverse complement.
TATTTAGTACTTGACCACCAGAGGGAAGGAAGAAGAGTTTAAAAATACAGTTCATTAGCAATATGGCGGGAAGCAGTAATGCCTAAAGTAAGTATTTATTTATTGCATTCATATTAATCTAGAAGCTTTACTGAATATCAGAATATAATCTATGAAGTATGTAGATTGTGTAGCAAACGAAAATTGTGAACTTTCAACATCGTACGTAATACCATGAGGTTTTGAATGTTGATACGCACAAATGTGCGGGCTAGGTTTCCTTACAGCCAATGCATGCAGGAGTGCTGGGTGCTGTCGCAAAAAGGACTGAGAAAGAAATCTCGTACTCTACATGAGAAATGTAATGTATAAGATTTTAACTGTTTAAAATCGTTCCACACTGTAAAATAGAACATTTGATCATGTATATGTGCATATTCACATGTACTGAGATGACTTTTTTAATTTTTTATTTTTTGCAAGTAGTGAATGAAGTCCTGACACGCACAATTTTGTGGGTTCTGTTTTTCAGCCGATAGTTCTTATTTCGTAAAATAAACTGTAAAAACATGTATTTGAGAGCATTTTAGTAAGTTTTTGACGTTTTGACACCTCCAGATTTCATTCAGGTCTGACGACAAGCTGCTGCTGCCAAAAGGGCAGTAATGTCAAAACTCCTCCTCAATGTAGAAAATGTAACGTTTACTTGTGTTTGAACGAAGATTTAATTGTTTAAAATTATTCCCCACTGGAAAATAGAACATTTGATCATGTACATATTGTACCCGACATAGTCAGTCTGCGAACACGAGACACCCCAGGGGTGCTCAGTTCGGTGGCTGTAGGCTTATAAAATAAATGAATGTGGCAGGATTATCATAGGGTTCATCGAATAAGCACGTTCCAGGTATAAAACAAATATGACACTTTTATTTAATTAAATGCAATATTGGCCATCCTGAAATCTGTGATTATGATTATGATCGCTACGTTATGGAATTTAATGTGGCTCTTGATGTAACAAACCTAGGTGCAAACTAATGGGATGGTACACGGCAGTTGTTTCCCTAACATTCTAACAGAGTATTTTTTACATGGTGAAAATTTTTTTTATCGTCTTTAAAGTTATTAAATCATTTATTTAAAGTTGAATAAAAAATTTTCATTCGGAAAAATGAGGTCTGGGCCAAGCCTTCATCGAAAATCTGGAAAAAATGCAGTAATTGTAAGAACGAGTATAATAAAGAAATATCCAAGATTCAAAAAGTTAACAATTATAGCAAAAATAAAATTTACAGTCGTTATCTTAACAATTTTGTAATTATAAAATGAAAAGTTGAATTTGCCTTGGGTTTCTCTAAGTTAATCCGAGACGTCGGATATACCTGTTCACGTCATCTCACATCTCTTTTCGTGAGAATTAATACTGAACTTTAAGCATCTAATCAATAATTCAACAAAATAAAACGCCTTCTGGGCTTGCAAACGTAAGTAAATGGGGAGAATATCATCCATGTGGAAATCCCGTCCACTATCAATCGATAATGTCAAAGTGTCACATATTTTCAGAACAGAACACATAGAAAATAATTTTCTAACTACTAACAAATTACTACTTCTACAGCTAACTACGGAAATTGTCAAGAAGACTGTGATTACCAAGAAGAAAATATCTACACTATGTACTAGTCGACGGGTGTCGATCAATCATATTACTCTCCTGTTAACAGATTTATTGAGTTACAGCAAGATTGAGTTACCTCATGAGAGCGAAAAATTGCACCAACGAATGAGCTTGCGTAGTCACGAATCAAATATTATTTAGATATTTCGTCGAGGACCTGTTCTTCAGACCTAAGGCCTTCTCGAACGTTCACCTGTACCTTCAACTTGAAATTATTGAATTACTTGAGAAAAGTTGGGATATTCCCACGAATTAAGAAGTACATCGATTAACATGGACTTTCATTTTCTTCATCTGAAGACACTAATATTAGACTACACTGCATTCATCGCGAATAATCCATTAACATGTGAAAAGCTCAGTTTCACGAAGATTCATGTCATGCGCAATTATTCCATATACTCTACACGTACAGTGTACCACCATGACGACTCTAACTTGTCGCATCCTAATCTCAAATATGTGTAACCACGAAATATCAGGACCTACCATCGTCCTACAAATATACAATATCCACTTAAATGTGTCTCGATGATTAATTACTCTAACTAATTATCACATGCCCCCAATGCACATATTCACATTAAATTCGTACATAGAATTCAGACTCTATATCCCGATGACACGTTATCTCAAACACGAGGTACAAGTAGAAGTTCCATTACAAGAAAAATATTGAAAATATGGACGAAATATCCTACCATTAAATCCATCGGACATAAATTAATTCATATTCGTGACGAAATTCACTCAATAAGCAAAGATGGTGTTGATAACACATGGATAACTCTATCGGAACCCTCACTGTCAAATTCATGGCCACATGGTCATTAAGCAATCGCATGTGTCAGTTTTACGACATATCCGAGCAAATATACAACCATAAAATGTGTCAAAATAGCTTGCTAAGAAGAAAGAAAGAAAGAATAGAACAAAACTACATAGAACAGATATAAATGAGACATAATCGACTTAACTTAAGGAGAAATCTTCACGTCTGGAAGTCTGGGTTCTCAATCAGCCATGCTAGGATGAAAGAATCTGCATCCCGACGCCGCCAACAGTGGTCGATAGTTTAGAACTTCATGGTGAAGCACTGGTAATCCATAATGCGAAGTTCCGTCCTCTTCTGGAAATGATCACGTCCACGTCTTCCGCGTCCACTCGTGAGAAAGCTGAAACTTACACAAAGTGCTTTAGCATAAACTCCAAACACACACGTAACTGTATTTTGGAAATGACACGTACTTAAGGGATTAATATCTGCACATTCGACGTCTGATCACAGCACTGTTCTAAGTTGAATACAATTATCAGAGGTGTAGAGCACAGGAGTGAAGCCACTGTTCTTGACGACAGTATTCACGACGTTCCACGCTGAGCGACTGCAGATGATAGTCCAGGAACACGCCAGTGTGTGTGAGAGTGAGTAATCTTATCACATGACTTAAATATCGTGTCTGGTGCACATGCACGGAAGTAAAGTCAATTTAGATACTAAATTCTTCTACTGTACGAATATACAACTTCATTACCATTTTTGCCACAAGGTCGTGTAAATTATTTCAAAATTTCAGTTTTTAATTTATATCCTCTAAATGTGCTATTTTTTATCCAGTTTATTTTAATTTAATCCTTGAGCCTTCCGTAAATATGCATGTCACGCCACCAAAGATATTATAAATATTTCATTCACATCGTTCCTCGCAATTACAGGTGACACGCGCTGGTATCTCTCTTTCTCTCGCCAACCTTCATTTTTTTATTTTTATTTTTGTTAGCCGGGCGGTCGCCCTCTTCACGTAAAAAAAATCTCGTTCTCGTTCTCGCCCAAGGTCGCGCACACCCCATCTCGCCGACAAGCGAACACAAGCCATACCAACACCTGTTCACTCAGCTGTGGCCTCACGGTCACAATATGTATATTCACATGCTTTGAGGTAATTTTTCTTTTTTGTAAGTAGTGAAGTAAGTCCTGACACGCACAATTGTGCGGGTGCTTTTTTTTCAGATGTTAATTTTTATTTTGTAGAATAAACTAAAAATATATGTATTTAAGAGCATTTTAGTCAGTTTTTGACGTACAAACAAAAATTCACACCGCCAGTTTTCTTTCAGGTCTGAAAGGGATAAGACATATCTGTGTTGGTGTGACATAAAGCAAATCAAGGTAACAAATGGATAGTATGTAAATAAAAAAAAAAGACCTAGAGAAACGGAAAGCAAAATGAAAATCTTGGAGATTGTTCTGTGAGAAAGTGGAATCACACACTGAAACAGAAAGGCTCCAGAAGGTTCTGAAAGCAACCCATATAAATCAAGTGGGGACAGTGGAGAAACCAGATGGGTCATTTACTCAGGCGGGGAGGGACACGCTGGAGATACTAATTGTTTATAAACTTAACCATGATAGGTTAATATGGTTGTTTGATCCATATTGACTTGTCTGAATCTATTACATAACTATTTTAAATAGTTCTGTAATAGATGGAGATACTATTGGCGTGTCACTTTGCTTAGGCTGAGGAGATGACAGAAGAAGAAAGGGTTGGAACAGAGACCTGAGCTCGAAGAGCAAACTGGAACTGTGCCAACAGAATAATAAAACATAACCATGTCAAATGGGCAATGGATACATTTCATCCTATAAAGGCTCCAGGGCCAGATGAGATATTTCTGATACTCCCACAGGAAGGACAGGAGATACTCGTCAATGCCCTGACGGACCTTTTTAGAGTTAGTCTAGCTTTAGGGTACGTGCCGAAATCATGGTCTGAAGCTAAAGCAGTATTCATACCTAAGCCTGGAAGGGCAAATTATACCCAAGCCAAAGCATACACACCATTATGTTTAACCTCCTTCATGCTGAAAGCAATGCAGAAAATTCTGGATAAATATATCAGAAGAACGGTGCAACTCAACTCAACGTTATATGAAAATCAGTTTGCATATAGAACTGGCAGATCCATTGAAGTAGCACTCCATCAGTTGGTTTGTAAACTAGAGGAAAGCCTAGAATATAAAGAAATTGCACTGGCAGCATTTCTAGATATAGGAGCCTTCAGCAATACAACCTATGACTCTGTGATCAAAGCATTGGCAAAGAGCAAGGTGAATAAAACCTTCGTCAAATGGATTAAATCCATGTTAGACGGAAGGAAGATTAAAGCACCCCTGTTTGAAGAAACGCTGACGGGCCACCCGAGGCTGTGCTCAGGGAGGAGTTCTTTCTCCTATGCTGTGGAACCTCGTGGTGAACAAAATCACAACTATGCTCAAGGAACAAGGTTTTTATACACAAGGATATGCATATGACCTAGTGATTGTGGTACAAGGGTAAAGTGATGAGTGTTATCCAGGACCTCATGCAAAGATCACTTAACCTTGTGGAGAACTGGTGTCTGGAAGAACAACTATCAATCAACCCGAACAAAATAACTCTAATCCCTTTTACAAGAAGGAGGAAATAGAGGGAAAGAGACCACTGAAGCTCTTTGGGCAAGAGATTTATATATATATATATATATATATATGGAAGAACAAGCACTGCACCTAGGTGTAGTGTTAGATAAAAATCTAACATGGAATCCACATATAGAAAGGAACATAACCCGGGCCAAGAACTTGCTGTATGCATATAAAAGAGCTGTCGGGAAGACATGAGGCCTAAGACCATCAATGGTAATGTGGATATACACAATGATCATTAGACCATTGATGGCCTATGCTGCAATCATCTGGTGGTAGAAAGTAAGCCTCCTGAAGCTCTCAAAGTATAACATTGTCAAAATAATATGGGTACCAGGGCATGCAGGTATAAAAGAAAATAAAAAGGCAGATAAACTGGCCAGGAAAGGGGCAGAAACACATTTTGTAGGCCCAGAAACTGTATGCGGGGTTTCCTATGGACAAGCCCGACGCTACATAGGAAAATGGGTACAAAGGAAACAAATCGAGAACTGGAAAAATACTCCAGGATGCAGGCTTGCAAAGGAACTGATAAAAGGACCAAACAAGAAGCATACTAAAGAACTGTTGAAAATCAGCAGAGAAAATATAAGATGGGTAGTAGGACTGTTGACAGGACACTGCCATCTGAAAAAAACACCTGCATAGAATTGGAGTAATAAAGACAATATATGTAGGAAATGCAATGAAGCAGAGGAATCAGCTGAACACATACTTTTCGAATGCGAGGCGCTGGGTAGAATCAGACTCTCCACTCTAGGACTACCAGGTGAAGGGAGAGAAAAAATTCAAGAAGACCCAAGAAGAACAACCTGCAGCTTTGTGAAGGGAGCAGTTATATCCAGGTGGGAATGAAGGAAAAACATGGTAGCAAAAGATCTTAGAGGTCGACGCTAATTAGGAACAAATATTTAGAGGCCCCATGATGAAAAGAAGAAGAAACCTTTCATCATCCAGGATAAGTGGGTCATTCTGTCTCTTAAACTGTTGCATTTTACAAACATTTCCAGCCTCTATAACCTCAAAATGTTCTGTGTCTTGTATGTTAAAAATATTGTGGAGATCATGTTTTCCATTCTTTCAATGTGTGCTTAATGGATGAGTCACAATTGTATCTCTCCAAACAGTAAATACCAGTAAAATAATACACAGAACACACTTTTTTTTTAATACACAGTTTATTAGTACTGATTAGTGTTATACAAAGCATGGTTGCCCAGTTGTACTTCCTCTTAAAACAATAATCACTACCACCACCTCAATATTTCTTACTCACTCTTACTCCTTGTCTTCCCTACCATACTCCTCAGGACTTTCATCTCACTGGCCTGAATTTTACTCTCACTAATTGCTGTTAGAGTCCAAGTCTCTGATGCATACGTTAATATAGGGGTATATTACATCTTATGCATTATCTTTTTACAATTCATAGGAGCTTCTGTGTTCCATACCAGGTTCCTTACATTCTGGTAGAATGTATTTCCCACTTGTACCCTTCTGCTGATCTACTTGTCCAACCTTGCATCTTGCATTATATCACTTTCCAAATATTTGAAGTGTATTAAACAGCCTCAAGGTTTTCTCCCCTGATACTAACAGTTCCTTTCCCTCGCATGCCGTGGGAAGTCCCGAGCGCCATATGGCTTCTGTCAACACTGACAAGATAAGAAGTGTTCACTACCAGCATGCAGCTGTTTAGCACTCTGTCCTCAGTTTGCCGGGACTTTTAAGGTGTGTTGTGAGGTTATTATCACGATGGTTAAATACACTATAGAGCAAAGAATATTTTTGGTCAAGTGTTATTTGCACAAGAAGAAGAAACCAGTTAAAAGGTGCCTTCGAAAATTCCGTAGACAATTTCCCGGTGCGACAGTACCATCAAAACGTTACATGCATCAGCTCGTTTACAAGTGGCGTAGTACTGGTTCCGTAAGCAATTTTAAAAAATGAAGTGAAGGAGAACAGCTCTCACACGGGAGAGGTTATAAGATATACAGGCAAGACTCCAGGTCAGTCCACATTATGACGCTTCGAAGAGTAGCTCAGGAAAGTGGTATTTCACCTTCTTCAGCATGTAATACAACAAAATTGTTACATTTACGATCTTATCGGACTCATTCAATCCATAACATACTGCCTACAGATTTCAATGCAAGAATATGACTTTGCTATTGGCTAATAAATAGTGTCCACGACTGTATTGTGGATCCGAACTTTCTTTTTATGAGTGACGAAGCCTGGTTTCATTTGAGTGGATACGTCAATTCACAGAACAATAGAATCTGGGATACAGACAACTCGCACCTTTTACAGCCGAGACCTCTGCACGATGTGAAGTTGGGTGTGTGGTGCGCTATCAGTGCCCGACGAATTATCAGTCCGATATTTTTTCAAGACACGGTTACTTCTGACCGTTATATTCACAACATTCTGGAACCATTTTTTGCTGAACTGAACTGAAGAAGAGAAAAGGTACGTCTATTTCCAGCAGGATAGTGCAACGGCCCATACGGGGCGTAGCTCTATGCGACGGTTACAGGAAATGTTCGATGATGATCAGATCATCAGTAAGGGCTTATGGCCCCCTCGTTCGCCTGATTTAACCACATGTGATTTTTGTCTATGGGGAAATCTTAAAGGAAAAGTTTGCAGAAGAATTAAAAATTGAAATTAGGAACATTGTGCGTTCTTTCGGTGTCCATGAACTACAAAGTGTGTTTCGAAATCTCATTACAAGATGTGAAGCTTGCTTTGCAGCTGAAGGAGATCACTTTCAGCATCGTCTGTAAATACTGGTGAGTACAGTTTAATTTCCTATTTGATTTATTTATTTATTTATTTATTTATTTATTTATTTATTTATTCATTCATTCATTCACTTATTTGTCCAGAGCATCTATGTAGCCGGTGAGTTCACTTTCATTTAGTTTCTATAGGCATAATCATGCTGCTTCTTAGAGCCAACTATGCCTGCTTGTCATGGCGGGCACTGCGCTCGCTCTCTCCGCTTCCCACCGCGCCTAATCCTCGGCACTCTGCTCTGAACTTTCAAATTAATCACCCTGTATATTCCCATTTGCTGTCTCCAGAGCTGTAATTACTTCTTTATCTGATCTTTTACTTTTTACTATTCCATATACAGTATCTTTTTCATATTCCCTTTACTGTCTTCTTCCAGTTTAGTTGTGAATTCTTCCCGACTTTTCTCTTTTTCTTCCCGTACAATTTTCTTGACTTCCAACTTCCTGTATCTATATTCTTTTGCCGTCTCTTACAATTTATTGTTGTCTATTCGGTCATTGTTGATTCTTCTGTCAGACTTAGCCACATCAAGAGCTTTTTTGGCTTCATTCCTTTTCATTATGGCTTCTTTCACTTTATCATTCCACCAAGATATTCTTTTCTCTCTAAAGGCTCGCTCACACCTAGTGGAATCGAATCGAACCGAACAGCCGAAATTTCCACTCGACCGCTCACATCTAGCAGAACAGAATCGGAACAGAAGGTGTGAGGAGGTAGAAAATTACGAGAGATCGGAGAAGTTTCTGGGTGCATGAAATTAAGACAGCCAAAAGGAGAGTATTCAAACATATTTGAACGTTGAATGCGCGATGAAGCTAAGTTTCGACGGTAGGCCTACTTCAGAGTTACTGTATTGCAATTTCAACAACTATTTCAGATAGTAGAATTTAACAGAAAGTTCAATTTTACAGGAGGAAATGCTACATCAGATGCAATGGGAGGCCGTGATCATTTTTTAAACTACAGTAGAAGTCCGTTATAGCGAGAATTCATATCAGCGAAAAATTTACTCGCTATAGCGGATTGTCGTTATATCCAATTTTTGTATAAAAGTCGGAAAACCCCAGACACATTAAAATTGCGTTTCTGCAGATGATACACACTACGGCTTACTTGTTATTTTTTGAAATCCGTCAAGTGTATGTTTAATTTCATTCTGAAATAATATGGTACCGTATTTCTACGAATCCAAGACGAACCCCAGTTTTACCTTCAAAAAATTAAAATCAGGCTCATAAAGTATTTTGAAAAATCATATGAATGCCTTTGTTGTACAGTAGGCCTACGCATTTCAGACTATTTTTAGACGCGAACATTGGGTTTCGTCACGCCGTTTTTTTGCAGCTGCACAATTATTCTTTATTTCCGCGGGTTTAACGACCACTAATTTATAATTGGCATTATGAGACCGAAGAGAACCCGTTGAAAATTTGCCAACAATGCCTATTCCATGCGGCTCTACAATACGACGATCCATCAGGAAATTATTCTTGCTGTCTATAAAACTGTTACTTTTACTCGGCGTCAGATATAACCGTAGCTGCACGCACGTCTCGCTTGCCGCCTAGCGATGTATAGGCCTAATCGCGGACGTTGAAAGTCAACGAATGAGTTTATTGTTCCATGGTATGGCCATTCCGCCCTTGCAATTTTCATGCACATACCTCACAATTTCATCTTCGACTTCTTTAAAGCGTCCTTGTTGCGGACCACTGAATGCATTTCTTGTCCAGTACGCATTTTTTTTAGCTCTTTGTCTTCACGCTAATGCCAAATATTGGCTTTAGTTAGGCCTATGCCGTATTTTCTTGCGGCTGCACTTTACATTTCCGAGTGTTTAATAACCATTAACTTAAAATTGGTATCATAATATCGACGAGAACCCGTTGAAAATTTGCCTGCAATACCTTTTCCACATACCGGTATCTTTACAATACGACTTTCCATCACGAAAATATCCCTGCTGTCTATAAAACTTAATTTTACTAGGCGTCAAGTACAATAGACGCATTATAACTCTGCCACTGAGTAGCTGGCCTGTCTAAGAATTCGAAGGCTCCCATGTTTTGATGCCATTCTGCAGATTTGAGAAACGTTTTTGTAGAGGCTAATAGAATTCATTCATTCATCCATTCATGTAGATAAAATCGTAGGCTTGGCCCTTGCATGTGGAATGGTGATCTGCCTGTGCAAGGAGGCACTAATTTAGGCAGGGAATCATCGTTAATTAATTAATTCATTCATTAATTCATACACTTATGTAAGGATATAACCGAAGTAGGACGGGCCTATCCCAATCGAATATGTAGAGTGACTACAAATGCAACAGAGAAAGAAGAAAGGGAGGAGGGCACATGGGGAGCGGGATTTCCGCTTACGTGTGCCTTGCAGAAATTAGGGAATGGTGAGAAATTAGTGTTTGGCAGCTATTAGATCGGGTGGGGGCTTCCGTTTGGGACTCAAGAGAAAGGGTCGGGCGTGTTATCCTTGGGAAAGTGGCTCCTTTTCTCACCAGGGGTGGATAACACAACCGGGCAGTAGTTATGCATAATCCCATCCATGCATTTATTCTGCGAATCGAATGCTCTCTCCTCAGTTGGTGGCTATCCGTGATTGGGAGAGAAGTGTTCATTCATTTATTCATGCATGCATGACAATTTAATGACAATTTAATTCAGTCATGGAATCATTCATTAAAGGCATTTATATACACATATGTATAGTGTCTGTGAAAATGGAGGAGAAGAGGCGGTTGTTTGTCAGCTAGTTTTGTGTGTGCGTTTGCGTGCGGGGGTGAAAAGAAGCAGCGTAGTTTCCGCGGTAGTTGCCAGTGGTATCCATTAACTTACTGTTAGGCCACGAATGCAAGACAACCCTTGAGTTTTCGCATGAGATTCTGAGAGAAAAAATGTAGTCTTGGATTCGGAGAAATACGGTATCACTCCAGAGGTTTCTGTAGCAAACACTTCAGTTTTCATCTTCAAACGGCGTCACCAACCTGACCGTATATGTATCATGAAAACATATTTGAAACACATGTAGAGAAATGATAACCTCCTCGCTAAAAATTTACATGTAAATAGCCTTTCCGAAATTTAACTAGATGCGAGAAGATATGAACTATCCTCTGAAATCGGGATATGAGGTATATCACACACTTACTTAATTTCCGTATGTAACATTAAAATTAAGAGATCGTTTATCTCAGTCTTTATTTTTAACGAGTTATCAACTGCTATCGGCCACGTTATTTACGCATTTATTACGAAAACGTGTTATCCTCTTTCATTTCGAATTTTTTTTTTAGAGAATAGCAGTCGACGGGAATTACTAATCGACTCCAACATCGCCTTCGAATGTTGACGAGAGAGCTCGCAAATGTACATAGTGAGAATATACCGTACCGAAGATGATCGATCGCATTTTGTAGCAAACGTTTCAGTTTTCTTATTCAAACAGCGTCACCTATCCTAACTTATCCGAATTATACGTATGATGAAAACACACTTCAAGCGCCAGTAGAGAAATTATAACTTTCTCACTATAAATGTTCATAATAGCTTTTCCGTAATTTATCCAGACACGTGAAAATATAAACTAACATCTAAAATCAATTATGCACTCTACCATATCTCGAGGTGTATCCCATTCTTACTAAATTGCAGTATTTGGCCTTAAAATTACGCGGTCATTTAGTCAGCCTTTACTTTTAACGGCTTAACAACCGTTATCGAACACGTTATTTACGCATTTATTATGAAATTGTCCTCTTTCATTTCGAATTTTCTTTACGGAACAGCAGTCGAAGGGTATTACTAATTGACTCCGACATCGCCTTCGAATGTCGACGAGAAAACTCGCTAGTGGACATAGGGAGGAAACGATACCGAAGGTAATCGATCGCATGCAATATAAGCGCTGGGGTGCATAAATGTAGGGAACGGAAAAATCGCGCGCGCTTAATCGCTCGTAATAATGGATGCGTCAGTGATAGGGTTCTCGCTGCAACCGAAGGACGATATGCAGTTTTATATAGGCATTTTGAAGGGACAGAAATATATATTGTCGCTATAACGGAGTACTCGTTATATGCAGTACTCGCTATTGCGGACTTCTACTGTACTTTAATGCAGTAGATTGTGTCCCGTGGGAGGATGAAATCATTAATCAACGTAGCCTCAACATTCCTTTTTATTATTTTTTTTACAATTTGTTTCACGCCGCACTAACACAGATAGGAAAGGGCTAGGACTGTGGCCTAAATTAAGGTACAGACCCAGCATTTGCCTGGTGTAAAAAGGGGAAAACTACGGAAAACCATCTTAATGGCTGCCGACGGTGGGATTCGAACCCACCATTCCTCGAATGCAAGCGCATAGCTACGCGATACTAACCGCACGTCCAACTCGCTCAGTCATTATTGAAAATATGTATTTTTCTATCAGCAGAGGATTTTTTAAATCGTCATATTTTGTATAGGCTACCTGAGATATACAGTAGCCCACTGGTTTTCTGATTCGACATATAAACATATATACTATTGGTTAAGTTATTGTGTCAGTCGGCTCACTTATGTCCCACATATGATTGAAGTCTTGTGCAATGGTGTGACATACGAATTGAGAGAATACCGAGCCGTTCTTCCCAATATAAAACAGGTACTTTTGAGTGGTCATGAGCACGACTCATAGTTATAGGGCAGGCTAGAATCAAGTTTAATTAATTGTCAAATGTCAACTAAGTTATAATACTAAGATTCATTAAGCTAATAAATAGTATAACCTAATAGCGTACCTACTTACTAGCTACTTTAGAATTATATTTTGACTACCTTTTTAACACTGCAAATAAATCCATCTATTATTTAAACCTCCCTATAAGAAGAGGACAGTGAATGCAAGTGGGTATTATTTTCAAATGAGCTGAGCTCGAGAGTCCATTATAGCATACGATTCTTTCAGTGTACCATGGCTCTGTATGTATTGCTTCAGAAGAAGTTCGGCTTCCTGCTAATATCCAGTGTACTGATAATGAACCGTGTGTGTGTTGTATCTCAACGATCCGTGACTGCGTACGATTCTTTCAGTATGCCATGGCTCACAGTATGTCTCACTGCAGCGGAAGCTCGGCTCTCCACCAGTGTTCAGTGTGCCGATAAGGAGCCGTGTGTATCTTGTATCTCACTGAGCCGTGCTGGTGCACGATTCTTTCGGTGTGCAATGGCTCACTGTATGTCTCTCTGCAGCGGAAGCTCGGCTCCCCGCCAATGTCCAGTGTCCCGCTAGTGAGCACTGTCCGCTGGGAGTAAGCTGAATCGTGTGCCGTGAGCTCGTTCCTGTGAATTGATTCACTTCGACACTTGAATTGAATTGATACACTGCTTCGAATCATGCATTCAGTAGCCAACACTAATTACAATGCCAAAGTAGGCAAAGAGAAGGAAAACCACCCATTGGCAGGATATCACAGTAAACACCAAGAATCCAATGAGAACGGATGGAATTTGATTGATTTTGGCTTTAGCAAGGAGCTGGTGATTAAAAGCACATGTTTTCCCCATAAGGAAATCCATAAAGAGACATGGATATCACCAGATGGTCTGACAAAGAACCAGATAGACCCTGTGCTGATAGATGCGCGACATGCCTCCAATATTATGGATGTGAGAAACATGTGTGGTGCAGACAGTGATTCAGATCACATACTAGTGAGGATCAAGTTCCGAGAAAGACTGGCAATTAAACTCGGGGACAGAGCTGAACAGAGCAAGGTCTATAATGTAGAACTGTTAAGCGATGGGAAGGAGGAAGAGTATAGAGACTAGATGCAAAGAAAACTACAGATGGGCAGAAATGGGAATGTGGACATCAATAAAATGTGGGAAGAAACCAAGCTAGCAATAAATACAACAGCGTAGGAAGTACTTGGAGAGAGAAGGAAACAGAATAGAAATAAATGGTATGACGAAGTGGGTAAAGTTCCTAGAAGAGAGAAATCTGGCCCGACAAAGAATGCTACAGAGACCCACTTGAATTTATATGGCAGTTTTTAAAGAGAAACTGTGAATAGCAAAGAAATTGATAAGGAACAAGAAAAGAATAGAAGGGAGAGATTGGATGAAGTGCAGAAGAATTTTGAAAACAAACAAGGTAGAAAGTTCTTCCATGGGGTTGGACAAGTAAAGAAGGAATATCAACCTAGAGTGAATATGCTTAAGGATGAGATTGATTGTTGGGAAAGAACAAATTCTGGAGAGAGGGGCAAAACATTTCAAAACATTACTTTCTGTCAGACCAATAAATGAACAAAATGAAGGATCAGGTAGTATGGAAACTTCAGAGAGAGATGAGTGTGAGGGGGAAGAGAGGAACGATGAGAATGGAGATGAGGATAAAGACGATGTGGGATCACCATCGGTTGAAGAAATATGTGAAATTATAAAACAATTGAAGTACAGTACAGCCCCAGGGAATGACTTCATAATTGCAGAAATGGTAAAACTGGAGGAGAAGTGTTGGTGAGGAGAATATATGAGATAAATGAAAAAGGTATGGGAAACAGGTAAAATGCCAGAGAACTGGACACTAGCAAATATATGTATGCCCTATACATAAGAAGGGGTCACGCATGCAATGCAAGAATTATCAAGGTATATCCTTACTGAGTACAGTGTACGAAATCTTCTCTACAGACATAACAAAGAGAGTTAGTAGTTGAACATAAAGAATTGTAGGGGAGTACCAAACTGGTTTCAGACCTGGAAGATTGACCACGGACCATATTTTCACCACAAGAATGACTCTGGAAAAGACATACAAATACAACGTTCGACTAGGACATCTTTTTATATATTTTAAACAAGCCTATGACAAAGTAAAGAGATCGACATTATTGGAAACAATGAAGTATTTTAAATTCCCACAGAAGTTAATAAAATTGACTAAGATGACCCTAGAGAACAGCAGAAGTCAGGTAAAAGTACAGGGAAGTCTGACAATATCTTTCAGAACCGATGAAGGCCTAAGGCAAGTAGATCCCTTATCACCTGTGTTATTTAATATAGTGCTGGAGAAAGCTGCAAGATCAATAACTCCTAATCCGGGTGGTAATATTTACAATAGACTGATCCAAGTTTTGGCATATGCAGATGGTGTGGTGATAACTGCTAGGAGTAACGAGGCACTTACAACTGAGCTGAAAGATGTGGCTGGATCTTTGGGTTTAGAGATAAGTGAGGCTAAATTTAAATAGCCTATATGGTAACAAAGAGAAGTGGAAGGAACACCAAAAAACTCCAAGTGGTGTTTGAAGCAGTATATCTAGGCTCAGTAATAACATCAGAAAATAAAGTTGAGACAGATATTGTAAATCGTATTAAGGCTGCCAACAGATCCTGCAGAGCACTGTACCCTCTTATGAGAAGTAAAAATTTTAAAACTGACTCTCTTCAAAACAATAATTAAATCAGTACTTATGTATGGGAGTGAGGCATGAGTATTGACTGCGGCCACAGAGAGGAGATTAAATGTGTAGGAAAGGAAAGTATTGAGGAAGATATTTGGAAAGGTGAAGGAGCGAGATTTATGGAGCATCAGAACAAATAAAGAAATGAGATTATTGTATAAGGTAACATTTCCCTACAATTTTCAAATGTAACGCTGTTATATCCGAAAGGACAGGGCAATTAAAAATGTATTATTTCCCAGCAAAGTTGGAAAACCCTTAATCTCATGGAATAGCTCTTACAATGGTACAGCTAACTCCTCAGCTCCTCCTCCTCTTTCTTCTTCCTCCTCTGATTCCCAGTATGGCCTTCATTGTGCAGAATCTCATCAACAATATACCTGTTTAAAAAAAGAGAGATATTGTTATGCATACACGAAAGTTAACAACATTAGCCTACCTAAAGTTATGTTTAGATGCTACTGTACCTCTTTAAGTGACTGATTCATATGACACATCCTTTGCAGCTCATCTTTTGTTGAGTTTTGTGGTGGAGCCATCCCAATTCTGCCTCACCCATGACTATAAATTAAAGGAAAAATAAAAATAAAATTCTGTAACATTAAATATAATTCAGTAGTAGAAAATATTCAATCTATTATAATTACCACTAATTGATCCTCCATTTCGTTGTCGGTTGATGCTCCACAAGCTTACAGTGATATGTTACATTATCCATCACAATACACAGGGTCCTATATTTCTTAATCCTATGATTGTATTTCCACCCACATCTGAGATTTCTCACTATTCATAGCACCATGATAATCTTGACTTCTCTTCAAATTTGTGCCAAATATCAAATGAGCACCTGTAAGAATTATGAGTGTTAGCATGAAGTTATTTCTTCTTATCCCTAAAAATATGAAACCACCTTCTTCAGGGATATTAACAGACAAAAATTGTTATTTCTGTTGAATGATTGAAAAAGATGTCTGATTTTAAGTGAAAGCAATTACAATGCAACAGTCACCTGAAGATGAAGTTAATGAATTGCTACTTACACTACTCTATGCTAAAATTTATCATGTATTAGTATATCTAGTATATTGATTTAACATCAGTATGGTATATCTAGACTAGAAGTCCATGATCACTTGTATTAATGATATTACTATAAACACTAATGTTTAATACTTTAGAAGAAATGTAACTGCTACGGATACCAAACCTATATTAAGCACTAAGAAATAGGAAGCTTAGAAGGTGTGCAATAGTCAGCTATACACTGATTCAGGTGGAGATTGTCAATACAAAATGAACCTAATAAATAGGCCTATAGTACAAGTAATTTGCTGATACCAATATCCAGTAATATTACGTGAACATACACTGGAAAAGTTTTAATTGAAGTGCATCTCTAAAGTTAATCGTTGGCGTAAAGTGAATACTACAGGTCTTTTTCATAACCAACAGACCCCTTAACAGTCAAATTCAAGAACCACTGATAGAACGCAGTGAAACAACACATAGGGAATCTGCCACTGCCTTAAATGCAGATTGAAGCTGTAAGTTAAAATGCCACTTCCTACATCATGCCAGTCGATTTGAATCAATCATCACTGATCTGTATTTAGGACAGTCGCCCAGGTGGCAGATATTACCTAGTAAACAGAATAGAAATCTGAAATGAAACCACGTTGTAATAATATGCATGAGCAAATATATTATATACACATATGCCGTAAGTCAATAAGAATACATGAAGGCTGGGTCTTTAAACCGTATTGACGTTGAGACAAGACGTGTTTAGGTTAGGTTAGGTTCATAACGAAATATTCTCCATTTCAGCTTATTCTTACTGTCATAATCTTATCATAGAAACAAAATTTAAATTTAAATGAACACTTACCCCCAATTAATTGTGAAACTCTTTTCATAAGGTCCATATCACTACGAGTGATAACTCGTCATCCTTTTTCAATACCTTATTGCAATCTCTGAATTGATTTTTGTAAAGGACATAACGTTGCTTTCCTTTTTGGAGGAGTTCTTGCACATTTTTCTTCCTTCTTAGACATCTTAATCAAATTCTCTACGTAAGTATGGGACGAAATAGGAACGTAATTGATAAAATGATGTGTTCATCATTTCACACAAACTATGTTATTAAATGCATTATTCAAACATGTCACAATTCTACTTACCTGGTATTAGCCAAATAGATTTACATTCCCACAGAAAAAGAAAATATGCTTTAAAAATACTCATAAATGTATCACTAGTGACTTTAACAGTAATGCAGTGGCAATACGTAAATCAGGCTAGAACTGTGACTGAACGTTGCCATCATGCCAGATTAACGGTAAATGTAAGACGTCGTATCGGCAAGTAGGGTCCCTAAACTGTATGGTTACCGACACTGAAAAAGAACTGCAAAATACCTAACAGCATCACCTTAACATCACAGGGGAGAAAGAGTAAGGTTGCACCCTTAGTGTATGGCCTTACGTGTACTTCCCCATACAGTGGCGTATCGCTTTGGTGTCGATAATATTATGAGATTTAATTTCCACCGAAAGCGATATTCTGGGCAAGGCATGCTCATGCTTAGCCATATTTGAGTAATTTGTAGGAAGACAAACAGATGACTGCCATTCGGAGTGCACACCGACGTATTTCATTGGTTGCGACAAGCAAAGAGTTGCATGAAAGATACTTCTATCTCCATTTTCAAACCAGTATTGAAACTTTAAACGATGTCTAGTTAAACACCAGCTGAACATTGTTTATTCAATGGAAGATCGTGCTCGATTTAGATGTTGTTTAGGTAGACATTGTCTAAGGCTTAAAACTAGTCATCGTTTCTGCAATTGGTCCATAGGGTCTGGGTGCTCTAAATTAAAACGTAAATACTTGAAAGCTCTTTATTTAAATGATAAATCTTCGTTATTATCAGCATAATTGTGTCTATTACATCAGAGTTTAAACGTTTAGCTTGACTATCACGTAGTCTCGTGCGCGAGTGGTGCCTGGATTAGCGTGAAATCATATGTGGGCATTCAATTCCGCATGACATCGCAAATCCATGTGGCACTCCACAGGAACCAAAAGGTAGGCCTTGGAGTTCCACGATTATGAGCGATCAGTACAACACTAGAAGTTCAAATTACTCTGTTATGTCTTCTTCGTGATAGTAACACTAAAATAGTTCAGTTTTGCAGTTAATGTTTGCCTGTCTGATATTGTTAAAGCCCTGAGGGGAATAAACTGACATTTTTTACATAGTAGGCTAATCCCTGTCCGGCTACTCATTCCTGCCACTCGGCTGACGAAACATAGTCTGGGGAGAACACTGCAGTAATCTTCAATATCTATTTGTTCATATCAAATTGTCTGTTTCTCTCAACAAACCCTAATTATTTTCTGTGTTCAGATTTGAGCACAGTGTTGTTCTACTGTGTTCTGTTTCATGTTCTGACATTGAAAAATCTTATGACTTGGCAAATACAGTAGATTATGAGAATTGTCATGAAAGACCAAATGTTCCCTATTTTTTCTGACTTGAAATCTCTTTTTTTTTTTTTTTCTTTTAATGTAGATTGGTTTCATTAATGTGTCTATAGATTCATTGGAAAAAAATGCAAAATGTCAACCTTTCAGAATCACCTATATCTGTATTTTTCAGGAGCATGAGGTCTAGATGTTTGTTTGTAGTTTAGTTCATTGATTATTGTTGTTCATTTGTATGCCATACGCTAAGTAAATAAACGTCTCGCTGACGGCATTCTGAAGAGTTTCTGCCATCTTTGACTGGTACGAAGCTCTTAAGTGGAATGGAGCGGTATCACAGTTCCAACTGCGCTGCGCTGCTCGCCACCTGCTGTGGCCACCGTGTCCTCCAGGTTTTAAGGCCAGAGAAAGCAACGGGTATCAGCTGCGTGTCTTCACCAAGTCCAGCGCCAGGCTCTACATTGCTTGTCATTGGCCAAAGAATAGCCAATCAGCAACCGCCCCCTCACTATGGCGAACCAATAGGCGAGCCTATATGCGATACTACTCCATTCCACCGAGAGCTTAGTAGTAGTTGAAGACAACGGAATCCTTGAGAATGCTGAATGCGGTTTTCAGTGAAATGTCAGGACTACAGTATGCTCCTTAGCCCAAAAAAATACAGGTTATAAGTCGGCCATGAAAGCCTCGGCTGCTTTTTTAGTCGGCTATTAAAAGAATGCTTTACTGACCATTTAGCTCTACAGTGCAGATTGAGAGTTTTCTTATGACATTTTGAGAATCTTGTTTTGTATTTACAGACCTGCCATTTAGCTGGAACCCCCATTGGGGAACTTTCACTGTGTATCCCTGATGTAGTTATTGATCGCTTCTGTATTTCAGCAGCCGCTTATTACCACTGTGCTGGAGCCAAAATCTGAACAGATTTCAGACACAACCACCGTCGTCGTCAAGGTTCAGCCTCCTGAACAGGTGAGAGGCGAATATTTCCTGTAAAGAAGAATAAGTTTAAATTGTATTATCATTTAGACTTTCACGGCCCGTGTAACTATTCATGAAGTATATTTTGGACTTATGCCATGTAATTAATTATAAACACACTCTACGCGTTTCAAAAGGAACCTTGCCTTTCTTCATCAGGAGACAACAGAGAAATGAAACAACGCATTAAAGGTTGCTAGGAGAAAGCAACAAGGAACTTAAAATGGTGCCCTAAGATGTAGAAGGGACACCATTTTAGCCCCATGCTAGAGAATGAATGGCAACAGTAAAGCATCATTCTCTAATGGTTCTGATAATAGGTAGTCATGATTCACTGAGGTTGTAACCTGTATCACGGTTGAAATTATCTGGGTGTTTAGGTATTTCAGATGCCTCCCTGCTGATCCTTGGCCGATATTGTTTTATACGGGCAAGAACATCCACTTCTTGGAACGTGACATCATGACCAGGTGTTACGGCATGATCAGCAACAGCTGATTTATCAGGTTGGTTAAGACTGATACACCTGGTATGTTCTTTGATGCGAGTACATACCATTCTCGAAGTCTGCGCAATATAAACCTTGCTACAAGTACAGGGAACTCTGTAGCTACCAGGTTGTTGCAATTAGGCAAACTGTCCTTAGTTGGTCGCAGGAATTGCTTAATCTTAATTAATGTTCCAAAAACAGTTTGTACATGAATAGTTACGTGGGCCGTGAGAATCTAAATGATAATATTAGAAACCTCTATGGGGAGGATATTTTTTCGATCAATGTCTAAAATTAGTAGATTACGACGCAAGAAGGTGTGTCTAATTTCCTCTCTTACTTTTCTCCTAAGATGCTGGGACCATGATATACTACCAAATTTTGTTATGTTAAAGCATACCTTCAGAACACCAAAAGCTATGAAAACCTGTTGTCTACAAGCGAGGCGTTATTGATAAAGAGGATACAGCAGACTCGTAAGGAGTTGGATTTAATCTTGAGGGAGTTGCTACAGCTGCATCTATGCCTCTCGAACTTTGTAAATGAGGAATTTTGGAAGGTCTTTGATCGTATTACTGCATTGCAAGCCAACAGCATATGAGATCGGGTTAGGGGCAGGCATATTTCCAAATATGAAAGGTTATGTCAGATGACATTAGACTTGATACCAACAAAGCTGTCGTAAATTTGTCCGGTATGCCTCTGAATGAAACCCAACAGGCAGTTCTCGCCAAAGGTCTCAACTTTGCTGTAGCGCCTAGAAGAATTCCAATTGAGGAACTTATTACATCTATAGAATCCTTGGTACATAACCTCACACTTGAAGAGGCTGAGGATGTTAGACAAGAATGTTCCAGAGTTCTCAAGGCCACTAATCCACCTAAGTCCAACTTAAAACGAGGCAAAATCCGGGCGCTAAAAGATCTAAGAGACAATTCTGATATAACCGTTCTGCTCACTAACAAGGGTAACGCGACAGTGGTGATGGATAAGGATGATTATGACAACAAGATCTTTTCTTTGTTAGCTGATCCTATATACAGGATTAACAGTCGTGATCCTACAACTCGCTACTCAAATGTGACCATCAAATTGGTCAAGCAGTCTGCTATTCCAGTAGATACAGCGAAGAGTCTCCTTCCAGGGGATGCTATTCCTCCGAGACTGTATGGGCTTCCCAAAATACATAAGGAATGTGTTCTTCTTCGGCCTATTGTTAGTCAGATTGGTTCCCCGACATATGCCCTTTCTAAATATTTAGGTAGTCTACTTCAACCACTCCGGGTAACACACCTTGCTATATTAAGGATTCCACACACTTCATTGAGAAGTTAAAAACTATATCACTTCAGCCAGATGATATCTTGGTGAGTCTCCACGTGGTGTGTCTGTTTATTTGAATACCTGTTGATGGTGTTGTGTCTCTCATTAATTATATTTTTACTGAAGAGATCACAAGGCTTTTCTATCACTCCATGACCTCCTACTTTCTATGGAATGGGAAATAATATGAACAGACAGATGGTGTGGCCATGGGAAGTCATCTCTCTCCTGTTGTGGCTAATTTCTTCATGGAAAACTTCGAAGAACTGTCGTCGGCACCTTGCAAACCGAAGATCTGGTGGCGATATGTGGATGATACGTTTGTTGTATGGACGGAAGGTGAAGACTATCTTGGTCACTTCCTGGATCACCTTAATCGCCAGCACCCTTCCATTTGTTTCACCATGGAAATGGAATCTGATGGCAAAATACCATTTTTAGATGTTCTCGTCACCAAGAAAGGGAATGGATCTTTAGGACACAACGTTTATCGTAAGCCTACACACACCATTAGATATCTCCATGCAGATTCTCACCATCACTCTGCCCAGAAAAATGGTATCCTTGCAACTGACTACCAGGGCCAGGAGGATTTGTGAAGTGTCAGCTCTACAACAGGAACCTTGAGAATCACCTTTGAGAGCAACGGTTACAGCAGAGCTTTGATTTCAACGGTTTTGAAATCGACGCATAATCGGACATCTGTTAAGGAAACAGGTGTAAAAGGAACTGCTTACCTACCTTACATACACAACACGACAGATCGTATTGCTAAAATCTTACGTAGGTACCATGTACGAACTGTTTTTGGAACATCAATTAAGATTAGGCAACTCCTGCAACCAGCTAAGGACAGTTTGCGTAAATTGCAACAACCTGATATCTACAGAGTTCCCTGTACATGTGGCAAGGTTTATATTGGGCAGACTTCGAGAACAGTATGCACTCACATCAAAGAACATACCAGGTGTATCAGACTCAACCAACGTGATAAATCAGCTGTTGCTGATCATGCCTTAACACCTGGTCATGATGTCATGTTCCAAGAAATGGATGTTCTTGCCCGTATAAAGCAATATCGCCCAAGGATCAGCAGGGAGGCGGTTGAAATACGTAAACACCCAGATAATTTCAACCGCGATACAGGCTACAATCTCAGTGAATCATGGCTACCTATTATCACAACCATTAGAGAATGATGCTTTACTGTTGCCATTCATTGTCTCTAGCATGGGGCTAAAATGGTGTCCCTTCTACATCTTAAGGCACCATTTTAAGTTTCTTGTTGCTTTCTCCTAGCAACCTTTAATGCGTTGTTTAATTTCTCTGTTGTCTCTTGATGAAGAAAGGCAAGGTTCCTTTTGAAACATGTAAAGTGTGTTTATAATTAATTACATGGCATAAGTCTAAAATATACTTCATGAAAAGTTTAAATTGATTAATGAATAGAAAGATAATGTGAGAAGAGTAGACATGAACAAATATCCTAATCTTCAGCTTAATAGACCTCCTCATCAATCAATTTATTCATCTACATCCATTTTTTCTCAGCAGTTTCTACTTCCCACCTTCATTAGGAGCACCACCTTGATGTGAGTAGTGTAGAAATATAATGGGAATTGTAAGAGAGCTGTTGTATGACTTTTAGTGCTGGAAGTGTCTGAGGATATATTCATTTCGACTAGTGCCCATGGGCCACCTGCGCCACTGGATGAAGGAGGAGGAGGAGGATGATGATGATGATGATGATGATGTCGATGATGATAACAACTGGGTAGGGAGAGGGTGAAACCTGGTGTCACCACATAGCCTACTCTTATAACCCCACCGGGTCTGTTCAAGACTTAATATCTCCATCCGACAGACAACTTACAGTTCCAATATAATTGTTATTTTATTGAGAATTATAAATTTTCCAGCTAACTCATTCTTGGTTGCCAGAATTCCACCCAGTGTGCCAATTTGGGCTTTAACCTTTCGTGTCAAATGAATTTTCCTCTTCATTTTGTTCATCCTGCTTTGATCTGTTCTCTTACTACCATTTCATACCCACCTTCCTTGTCTGTCTGTCTGTCTGTCTGTCTGTCTGTCTGTCTGTCTGTCTGTCTGTCTGTCTGTCTGTCTGTCTGTCTGTCTGTCTGTCTGTCTGTCTGTCTGTCTGTCTGTCTGTCTGTCTGTCTGTCTGTCTGTCTAGGTAAATGTTACCTCACACCATCTTGTAAAGGAGCTCAATATAGTTATGAATATATACTTCTAGTGATTTTTTTTCCTGCATTTCCCAGCAGTGAGTCTTACAAGTCTATGATTTAATGTATTTTGTTGCTCCTTACAGGCAGTTTCGGAAGAGAACACAGCAGTAGTGGCTGAGCAGTCCAGGCTCACTGCTCCCAATGATGACAAGCATGAGATTGACGATGAGGTGGGTTCTGATCTTAGATATGTCATAACATACCTTGATATTCATTGAATATTTATTTAGCTACTGTATTCTTCTAAATCAGCTGGTGAAAATTTCTTCTCGAAGAGACAGATGATAAATCAGGGCTCCTAAGGCCAGCAGATAGGAAAGTTGTAAACAGACCACTAATGTTAATGTACCCATCAGCAGTACAAATTCCAAGACTTTGGGAAGAAAACTTCATCTGAATTAGTTAGAACAATACTGAAAACCCATTCATCCTTCCTTCTAGTTATCAAATAAATCTGTCATTTTTTTAATTGTAATTGTCAATTTTGAAAAAAAAAAGACCTTTCCGTCATAGTATCTCTAAGAAAAGGTATGATTCTTTTGAGCACTGACCGATGTCGAGATAGATATTGTGATGACAATATTTCAAAACTTCGACTATATCTTAAGAAGTATCACAAAGCTAATCTTCTACAATCTTAACAAAACAAAAGCACCAGAAACTACTTTTAACTCAGACGACGACTTGAAGCGCTTCCTTCAGCTTTTTACTTTGAAGAAATGTATGCATATCCATAATTTCACGATTCTTGTCCGAATGTATTCGTCAGAATGTTTTATATCAAATTAGTTGGTAGCATTAACTTGTTGCATGATGCATTAAAAATTTGTGTAGAAAATCATTGGTTTTCTGCATGGATGTCGTGGCTTGTGTGGATTACTGTGCTGTAGGGGTTGGAATGTAGACTTGGCACTGCGTTGACCACTGTAGTCTTATATACAGTACAGCTTCAGAAAATTACTGGCGGGGTTCAAATGAAAGAACAAGGGTAGATATGTTGAAACAATCTCTTATACATACCTCTCGAGGATTTCTTTCTTTCTTTCTTCCTTCCTTCCTTCCTTCCTTCCTTCCTTCCTTCCTTCCTTCCTTCCTTCCTTCCTTCCTTCCTTCATTGTACCATGGCACAGTGGTACGATACCTCTTCATTGACCACCCCTGGAAATTCAATAAATTTTTGAACTATTAATAGGAGAAATAAAAAAATAAAAAAAACATGGGTTTGGTTTTAGTAATTAGAATTCTAAATATTATCCTTTTTCAAATTCATTGATCAGAATTATTTTCGTAACTTACTGTATTTACTCATGTATTAGACCCCCTCGCTTTTTTGAGACAAAGAAAATGAAAAAGATAAATCTTACATACAAGAACCCCCAACGTAATTTTTCAGAGAAGAACGATTTTGCTTTGATGATGATGATGCTTGTTGTTTTAAGGGGCCTAACATTGAAGGTCATTGGCCCCTACAATTTTGCTTCGAAGTGGGTACAACCCTTACTGCAGCTCCGACAACATCACACAGATTTGTGAATAGTTTCATCCATACAACCGGCGCGATGCAAACACGTGTCAAAGTCAAGGGGTGCATCTGTGTTTCGTAGTTAGGAAATGTCCGCTTCTATAATGTAGGCCTACTGCAGCTCGGATGACGTCGCACAAATAGGTGAATAGTTTTGTGTCCGTCCCACGCAATATAAACACGCTATAATGTATTTTCTTGTAGTTGAGAATGTCCGCCAACGTGATGGTTATCACAATTAGCTCTCGTTCTCGGGGCCATGATTTCGATTCCTGGTACCGTACTGCGAGAGATTTAAGATTGGCAGTAGATATGCGATAAAAATGATGCATGCAGTTCCCCTCCAGTGGGGTCGTGCCTAAAATAAGCTGCACCCCCTCGGGATGAGGAAACAAGTTTACTTTAGTTAAGCAATATCCACAGTTGTTGCTATTAATATAGCAGACGAGATCATTAACAGAGTAATAGTATAATATCCCATAATTCGGGCCAATATACTTAATTTTTGGAGAGAATTAGGTTTAAAATATAAGAACAATCCATTCATAAGTTGTTTTACTTGGCAACATACCTAACAAATAATAATACAGTCGAAGTTCGTTATTGTGAGGATTAACAATGGTGAAAAATTTACTTGCTATAGTGGATTGTCGTTTTTTCCAATTTTTTTGTAAAAGTCAGGAAAAAACCACACACATCACAATCAGTATGTAATGGCAATCCGTTTGTTCAGAACTTGCGTTTTCACAGATTTCCATATTACAGCTTACTCATAAGTTAGTTTTCTAATTCCGAGACAACGTGAACGTCGGTGTTCAGTTTCATTCTGAAGAATTGGAGTGGTATCACTCAGGTGACTTCTGTGGCAAACTTTTCAGTTTTCTTATTCAAACAGCCACCTGACATAACTTATTCTCATATGTATCATGAAAATATATTTCAAGCACCAGTAGAGTAATGAAAACGTTTTCGCTATAAATTACTTGGGAATACCCTTTCCAAAATGTAATCAGACTTGAGAAAATAGAGTGTAATCTCATAGTGCACGTTCCTCATTAACTTTACATAGGAAAAATTAAATGTTTTCTTTATTTATTCTTTATTTTTTATTTTCCTCCAGATCTACAGTAATTTCTACTTTAGTGATCTATTAATGGAGAAAAATAACATTGCCCAACCTAGCCCAGCTCCTTCAACTTAGACTCTCCTAATTCAAATAATAGTGAAATAAAATAAACATAAACAATCATTAATAAAAAACATCAGGTGGATGGACAGTGGAGATTATTGCCTAATGCAGTGGTTTATAGGGAAAGTGAATCTTTGACAAAAAGAAGAATTGCCTTTTTCTGTCATCTTTATAGATTAAATGATAATAGGATAATACAACTATTTAATTACTTTTGGAAAAGTAAAACAAAAAATAATTGGTTTAAAGAAGTTCAGAGTGATTTAGAAGAGCTGAATATTACAATGAAGCAAATTGAAAATAGGAACAAACAAATAAGATTGTCATTAAAAACTGTACAACACAAACAATGTCATATCTGATGAAGAAAGGGCAGCCAGGTCAGCCAGAATGAAGAGGTTTTGGGAAAGGAAGAAGATGATGCAAGCTAAATCTTCAGTTAATTCTTTGTTAACGTAAATGTATTTGGGTTTGATTTAAGTGCTCCAATGTGGGCGTAAACTATTTAAATAAATTAAATAAAAATAAACATAAACTCTCCTGCATAATAAAAATAATGAATCAATAATAGTGATAATAATACAACACAACAATATAATAATTCGAGCAAACAAAACAATATAGTATTTAGAAACAAATGGCCCATTTCCGGAGAGCCGTTAGCCCTGGCAATAAGGCAGAAACATAAAATAAAACATCGACAGTATGGCACCTCTCAACTGGCGCTTTCAACCTCAGCTATTGCCCTAACTCTCGACCTAGTCAGTTTGCTGAGGCAGCTGCCGTGGTAGTGTGCCACAAACTCCACACGTTGCAATTACCACATGAACTACTTCCTTGTTGCCAAACTTCACCTCCAAAACAATGTCGTCTCGAATAAACATAATCACTCTTGCATTTACTTGTAATTCAAATAACTCCTGATCACTCAATGACCAGCCTCCATCCACCTTACAGCCTCACAAAGCTTCCACTCAACCTCATCGAAACAATATCCTCTCAATCTTACGTTTACCATCCATAATTACCAACTAAACATCACTACCTCTCTTACCATTCAACTCTGTGACCTCGCTCCAAGCACCTCTCCGCACAGTTCACCATCGTGTAAATTCCAGACCATATACCCTTAACAAAGAGCCTCCGTGGCTCAGGCGGCAGCACGCTGACCTCTCACTGCTGGGTTCTGTGGTTCAAATCCCGGTCACTCCATGTGAGATTTGTGCTGGACAAAGCAGAGGCAGGACAGGTTTTTCTCCGGGTACTCCAGTTTTCTCTGTTTTCTTTCATTCCAGCAACACTCTCCATTATCATTTCGTTTCACCTGTCATTCATCAATCATTGCCCCAGAGGAGTGCGACAGGTTTCGGCATCTAGCACAGTTCCTATCCTCGCCACTAGATGGGGCTTCATTCCATTCTTGACCTGGTCGAATGACTGGAAACAGGCTCTGGATTTTCATTTTCATACCCTTAACAAAGACACAGCTCCACCATTAACTTCAATAAATACCATCTATATTCACTACCCCACTTATACAAACATACTGTAGCTCTGGTCACTCTATCACCAACCTCTGACCTTACAGTTAACAAAGATACAGCTCTACCATACAGTTGGCATCCCGTTGCAGAGACACCGATCCACCATTAACTTAGAATTACCATTCCCCGACTCTACTCGTCAACTAAACTTCACTCCCTCTCTTATCATTCAAACATATTGCTTAGCTTTCTTACTTCTTAGTCGGCATACCTCTATCAAGAACACCGATCCATCATTAACTTAAAATACCATACCCAACTCTTAACCCTCCAAGTGCTGATCGTTTCACTCTTAAGTGCTCAGCATTCTTAAGGCAGCGTGGAAATACATTTAAAAAAATTTATAATAAATACAAATTTGTAACTACATATGGCATATTATATATAAATTTGTTCAGGAAAAATTAGAGAATAAGATAATAATAGGATGTTTTACTTACAAGTATCCAGTGAAAGTAAAATGGATGATTAGTCATATTTTTTTAAAAAAATCAAAAGGTATTCCAATTTTTGAGGTTGGTCACAAGCACTCCATTATCTGAAATTGAATTCCAAGATATACAAAATGTGCCAAATTTCATTACAAGCACAATGATATATAATAATAGAAACTTCAATGAATAATAAAAAAGTCACAGGTGAAAAGACTTGGAGAGAGTCTGTTGTGGTGGGTCATTAGGTCTAGATGTGCCTGGTAGGGTTAGCACGTTTGTATTATCTTCATCACTACTTGACGCATCACTATAGTCATGGGTATCTAAATTAGCATCATATTCTTCCCCACTTCCAGAGGAAAAGTTGTCTAATGATAAATCATCACGAAAATCTTCTACATTTCCAATGTCATCTTCACTTTCATCACTTCTAACCTCCCCCAATGCTTCTCTAATTGCACTTGAACCACTTAGTTCACCCATGTTTATATTATTATAATCACTAAACTAAAATAAACCATATAAAACAGAGTAAATCAGGCACACAATTATCACAAATTGGCCAGCAAACAATAATCTTCAAATGCTCGAAGCAACTGGACAGTTTGAGTAATGTAAATAAAGACCAGTGTACAGCTCACAAAATCATCGCTTACTGCTTTCCTTCCCCAACCAAAGACCAACTTGCATTGCCTACCAGATAGAGAATTCCATTTTGCAGCGAGAATATTTGTAAAATCGATTGTTATACCAATTTTACGAGTTCTTATACCGACTTTACGAATCGTCTCACAATTGAAGGTCCTGAAAAGGACACACATCTTCTTGTTCGCTCTTTGACCAAGAGGTCATTTCCGACAGTTCGGTCTCATCTTATCACTGTTGCTTTCTTAGCACCACCCGGGTACACGTGTAGGGCAGTGTAGTGGTTAAACTTACGGACGTGAAGCAATGTAGACCCCCTCATTCCACTCACGCAACAGACAGCCTAATTACAAACCAACAATAAAATTCCGAGGTCAAGTGTTGCCGTTCTGCAGTAAACCAAAATACTTGGGAATAACACTTGATAGAACTTTGACTTTCAAGCAACATCTCTCAGATGTAGCTGCTAAAGTAAAAACTAGAAATAATATTCTTCAGAAACTTGCTGGTATATCATGGAGAGCCAATACTCATGTTCTAAGATCAACAGCATTAGCCTTATCATATTCTGTTGCTGAATACTGTTGCCCCTCTTGGATCAATAGTGTTCACACAAAGAAGATCGACGTACAACTCAATCAGGCAATGCGCATAATCACGGGTTGCATTCGGTGCATGAACACACTATGGCTTTCTGTTTTCGGCAATATTCCACCTTCAGTCCTAAGACAATCAGAAGCTCTCCTAAAGGTTTGGAAGAACATTCAGCAGAACCCCCAACTACCCATCAATCCATCAAGATATTACGCACACTGAACATCGACTGAAATCAAGGAAACCACCCTGGTGTACAGCAATGGATCTTGAAAGAACCTCTTTTCATGTTAACAGTTCATGGAAAGCCCAGTGGGATCAGTCTTCAGTAGTGAACAAGCATCTAGTTGAGAATCCTTCTAAACGCGTACAAGGATTTGATCTTCCAAGACGACATTGGAGAATCATCAATCAGATAAGAACTGGACAAGGGAGATGTGGTTATCTGTTGTGCAAATAGGGTCGGACTAGCTCTGCAGATTGTGATTTTGGTGTCTCTTCGCAGTCAATCCACTACATTGTTGCTGACTGCCCAACTCGAGCTTTCAAAGGAACGCTAATGGACATTCATCGCACATCGGATGAAGCAGTTGATTGTTGTAGTATTGTACGGACTAGTGATTACGCACATTTATCCTGAAACTATATATATGTGTGTACATAGATTCATCATACGATAAATAAATAAATAAATAAATAAATAAATCGGAAGGCGGTATTTCTAAACGGAAAAAGACAAATGGTGAACACGACTTTTAGGCCTACGGTACATATAAAAGTTCGTTTTAGATACTCCTATCACGTCATTTGTTACATCTCATTAATTCCTCTGATGAGGCTGATGTCAGGAAGGGCATACGGTCGTAAAAAATCGCTACGAAGATTCGTCTCACTTCATACTCCATCCCGTAGAAGAAAGGGATAAGGGTATTGTGTTATCATATAATTAAATATTGATACAAAAGAACTTAATGGCTAGTCATTTGTCTCTGTCAGTTCAGCAGTAGGCATAGCACACAGTAAACCTGATCACTGCTTTCATTTGAATTATCGCCTTGCGCCGCCAACTTCCCTGCCTTGCTACCGACGTATCTGCATTCTAAGTGACGTCATCTTTACTGCTATCTCTCGCCAGTAGCGTCAGCCATGCTTCATTCTCTTTGAGCCATACACTGCAATCAAGAGCATATGAGGTCCCGTCTGTTTGAACCTTTTAAAAATAATTTTGTTCCCGACTATAGAGTCTAAACAGTGTAAATCTATTCCCAGATGGTCTCTGATATTCCCAGTTGATGTATATGTAGCAGAAGCCACTCCTTTCGAATAAAGCCATGCCAAACCATCAGCTGATAACTAGCATATGTTACGAGTTGTACTTCCGAATGTAATACATAGTAACTGGAAACATTCTTTTGCTAACTGCGGCTGTTGAAACACAGGCCCTTATTTTTAAGCACATTTCATGCTTGTTCTCTACATTTATCACATCAGGATTTGCGTAAACAGCTGTCCATGAGATAAGACAGACCACATTGTTTAGGTTAGGTATATTATCGCCCTGATAGTGCCAAAAGTTTGACGGAAAAAATAAAAATAAATAACAGGAAAATATACCGCATTTATGGATATCTACAGGTGTGGTGGTAATGTTTTTTATTATCATAATGTTTAATTTCGTACGTTCATTGTTTCTGTTTTTATTAACCTCTTCAGTGGCACGCCCGAGAAATTCTCAGGTTGCGCACTCTTGCTCATAACGTCACCACCCGAGAAATTCTTGTTTAGCTGCAGTGTTATTTCGCGATGGCCCAATAATTTCTTGGGTACTGTAATCTCTTTGGAAATTGTTTTCCAGCATTCTCAACAGTTGGCGGGAGGGTTTCCAGCCTTATCTTCTCCATTTTACATATACAATCTCTGGCCAGCTGACGAGGTAAACAGAAATGACGAGCGCGAAACGGAAAAGATGTTTGAAGACAAAATAAGGAATTACATCAAAGATGAATCTCTAAGTGACATTAGTATTTCTGATAGTATTGATAATGATTCTTCGGATGATTACCTTCTTATTATTTATAGTGAAAGTGAAGAAGATATTACGTCAGAAGCTAAGGTGATGGTAGAAGGTGTTGAATATACATTCGTGTTGAAAAAGTGTAAGCCTGGGGATAATGTGCGATCTAATATAATTCCACTTACAGGAAATCCTGGTGTGAGGGTTGGATTATTACCAGAGGTGAGTGCGATTGACTGCTTTGAACTGTTTCTGAATGAATGTTAATCATTCCCTGCTTCCTGAAAATAAATAATTTCCTCCGAAAAAACCTCACTTTCCTGGCACAGGAGGTCTGCCAGAACCCGCCACTGAAGGGGTTAACGCATACCCTAGTATGTTTTGTTCGGCGGCTCCGAAAATCGTTCAAAGTACGTGTGGACATAAAATTATTATTATTATTTGTTAGATACGTTGCCGAGTAAAACAATCGTTTTAATTGGATAGCTTTTATCACGTTTTAAACTTACTTCTCTCCAAATATATACCTTTATTGGCCCGAGTTACGAGATATTAAACGACCACTTTGTTAATGATCTCGCCTGCTGTATAAATAGCAACAACCGTGAATATTTCTCAAGTAAAGTAAACTTGTTTTCTCATCCCGAGGTGGTACAGCTCTTTTTAGACACACCCCCAGTGGAGGGGAGTTACATGTACTTCTTTTACCGCATATCAACCTTCCCGCCATTCGTAAGTCTCTGGCAGTACGGTACCGGGAATCAAAGTCAGACCTCCAAAAACAGCAACTAATTGTGCCAACCATTACACTGGCAGACATTATTAACTAGAAAACACAGACATATAGCATATAGCTGATGCATGCTTGCAATGCGCGGGTTCGACACGAAGCTAGGCCTATTCGTCTATTTGTGTGACGTCATCAGAGTTGCAGTAGACCTACGCTACAGAGGCGGACATTTCTTAACTACGACACACAGATGTACCGCATGGATTCGACGCGTTTTCATTGCATAAGTCGTATGGACGAAACTATTCGCAAATTTGTGCGATGTCATCAGAGCTGCAACAAGACTTGTACCCGCTTCGAAGTGGAATCGTCGTCGTTTTCTGACTAATTACGTTGGAGGGTCTTATAGGCGAGATTTTTTTTCATTTTCTTCGTCTCGAAAAGCCAGGGGTGTCTAATACACGAGTAAATACGGTATTACTGAGCTTTCTTGGTTCTAGTTACTATACCCTCCTCACTATTGTTTTTTTTACCCCACACGCCCTTTAGACATAGTCTGTCTTCTCTTCGCCCTCTCACTCGTATAACTTCACTTACAGTATGCCTTGGGATTCTGCCATCTGCCTTCTCGTAATATTTATCGTCTCATCAAGTCAGTCGATAATAGCTGTGACCAGAGTTATCACGGATCTTGCCTCTATACTAGACATACTCGGCACACAACCTCCTCTCTCACTCCCATCCCCTCTTCCATTGCCTTGAGTTTGGACACTGACCACCTCCGCGTCCAGTTCCCATTGGTTACTACGGTAGAAGTCCGTTATAGCGAGAATTCATAACAGCGAAATATTTACTCGCTATAGCGGATTGTCGTTATACCAGATTTTTTTATGAAATTCAGAAAAAACCCATACACATTAAAATCGGTATGAAACGGCTATCAGTTTGCTGAAAACTTGCGTTTCCGTGGATGATATCCACACTATGGATTACTTGTTTGTTATTTTTCGTGGAAGTGTGTGTTTAATTTCATTCTGAAAAATTATAGTACCGTATTTCTCCGAATCCAAGACAAACCCCACTTTTTCCTTCAAAAAATTTAAATCAGGCTCAAAAAATGCTTTGTAAAATCATATGAATGCCTTTGTTGTACAGTACGCATTTTTAGACACCGAACATTGGCTTTCATTATGCTAGTTTTTTTTTTTATTTTTTTTTTTTAGCTGTACAATTATTCTTTATTTCTGCGGGTTTAACGACCACTAACTTAAAATTGGCATTGTAACCGAAGAAAACCCGTTGAAAATTTGCCAGCAATACCTATTCCATGCGTCTTTACAATACGACAATCCATCAGGAAAATATTCTTGCTGTCTATAAAACTGTTACTTTTACTCAGCGTCAGATATAACCGGCTACCATTACACGCACGTTTCGCCTGCGGGTTCGGCCAACTTGAGCGCCTGGCGATGTATAGGCCTAATCGCGGATGTTGAAGGTCAACGAACGAGTTTATTGCACAACGGTATGGCAATTCTGCCGTTGTGCTTTTTGTGCCCATACCTCACAATTCCATCTTCGACTTCTTTAAAGCGTCCTTGTTGCGGACCACTGAATGCATTTTTTGTACAGTACGCATTTTTTAGCTATCTTTGTCTTCACTCTAATGTCAAATATTGGCTTAGTTAGTCCTGTACCATATTTTCTTGCAGCTAGCTTTAAGGGGAACATTCGTACTTTGAATAGGTTTTTCTGGTGTTGGTGTCTGTACCAAGTGCACGTAACTTACGAACAACATTCACTTCCAAATGAATTAAGCAATAGATCACTACACTGATAATAAGGAAAACCTATTCAAAGTACGAATGTTCCTCTTAAAGCTACATAAGTCTTGACCCATATTACTATTGAACAAACATGAATATCAATCAAGTTGCTCGTCTACACAGAAAAGGATACCAACTCCCAGATCAACTCAATGGCTGCTGTAGAAATGACAAAGTAGTTCGCCATCAACCACAACATTTTTGATGTGTTATTTAGTTTAAAGTGTAGATATGTTATTCAGACTTCATCACTGATTTAAATTATATCAGTGTTTACACAAAAAGGATACCAACTCCCAGATCAACTCAATAGCTGCTGTAGAAACGACAAAATAGTTCGCCATCAACCGCAACATGCTTGATGTGTTATTCAGTTTAAAGTGTAGATATGTTATTCAGACTTCATCATTGGTTTAAATTAAGACTATAAATTGTGTCATATCAGTGTTTATATGTGCTCTCATGTCTTCCAACTGGAGCGTGGCTGGGGATGACGCAATATATATGGGTTCGAAACTAGTCCCAGTTTTATAAGACAATATACAAACTAATAGTATTGAATGGGTGGACCCTTCCTACCCTTGATAGTGAAATAATTCATGGTCAAAGAGTGTGATCTGCAATAATGTGCTGATACTTTTACAGGGCCCCACTGCAAATTTTTTTTATATTTGTTATCAGGTATTTTACACACCAGTGGAAAAGATTTTATTATTTGTTCTCTCGTCTTTTTCACACCTTTTAATACCCTCATAGTATCTTTAGAACCGGGCAAGTTGGCCGTGCGGTTAGGAGCACGCAGCTGTGAGCTCGCATCCGGGAGATAGTGGGTTCGAACCCCACTGTTGGCAGCCCTGAAGACTGTTTTCTGTGGTTTCCCATTTTCACACCAAGCAAATGCTGGGGCTGTACCTTAATTAAGGCCACAGCCGCTTCCTTCCCATTCCTAGGCCTTTCCTGTCCCATCGTCACCATAAGAAGACCTATCTGTGTCGGTGCAACGTAAAGCCACTAGCAACAAAAAAAATGTGTCTTTAGAAATGGTAGATAGCCTATATCTTTCACTGTACCCATTCATACACGACGTAAAATGCACGCATGTTGGGAAAAAACCATATCAAATGTTTAATTTAATTTTTTTGTTTTTTTAAATTCAATAGTACGTTTTCTCAGTTAAGGGGAGGTTGTACCTCCTATTATTGCATTAACACATTGTAGCGAAATAAAATCCACAGTTTTTAAGTAATGATGTTATGAAAACGCAGAAATATGTAAAACTCCTAAGAGTATAAGGGGTTAAGGTTGTATGCTCATATGCCTAGTACTACCTGAAATATTGGTACCTTTTCCTAAAAAAATGCAAATGGAGAAAACAAAGGAACAAGTTAAGATTACCCTTTTCATGCATACCAGCACCAAATTCTGGATCATAGGGGTCATCAGCATCTTCCCTAGACCTTTTCTGGCTTCTCAGCACAGTTCTTAATGCTTTGGAGATAACAGAAGCACCCAGGTCACCAGGTCACACCTTTTCCTCCTCATATTAGCAATTTCTTGAAATGTACTGAGTGTGTTCACTCCTGGCTCAGTCCCTAATTGCTGCATAACTTTCATCCTACCAGCACATCCCTCATTAAAAGTAATTACAGCATCATAAACACCAATGCACAATGACTGACATCCTACAAACAATTAATTAAATAGTTCACTTCTAAAGTGACGTGTATTGATTGGGTGGACCAAAACCAAACATTGTTTCTTAGTTTTAACTGTATCAATACAGATCTGCGCGATGAAATTCGTGAATTGTACTACATGCAAGGATTTTCGAAGTAGTTTTGGATCAGAAAGTCTCCTGAACTCAGTCTTTATAATGTCAGTTATTGGTGCAGGCAGGGAATGTTTGTGATTGTAAACTTCACCAGTAAATAATGACCTATTATATTTACACCACGAAAGTTCCCCCGTGTCCGACTCGTTGGCTGAATGGTCAGCGTACTGGCTTTCGGTTCAGAGGGTCCCGGGTTCGATTACTGGCCGGGTCGGTGATTTTAACCTTCATTGGTTAATTCCAGTGGCTTGGGGGCTAGGTGTTTGTGCTGTCCCCAATATCCTTGCAACTCACAGACCACACATAACACTATCCTCCACCACAATAATACGCAGATACCTACATATGGGAGATGCCGCCCACCCTCATCGGAAGGTCTGCCTTACAAGGGCTGCATCCGACTAGAAATAGCCACACAAAATTATTATTAGCCCTGTGGGACATAAAACATGCTGAGGATTTTCATCAGTGGATGCTTTATGTAGAAATATTGCCGACACAGCTTTCCTCTTATCTAAACTAGAGGTATTCCTTCTTATTGCCATCCCATAATAATTTTGAATGCTGTCAATTTCCTTTTCTGTAAGTCTCCCAGTTCCTGATACGGGTTGATTATTTTCAAGCTTCTTCCCTTTGTACTTGTTACACGTTTTCATACAAGAGAAACAAACAATGAACAGAAGAGAGCGGGAATGTGTGACACAGGCTAGCCACAACACAAATGAACACAACAAAAACATTCCCTTTGGTGATCAACAACATCACTTTCACCACAGGAAGTAGAATGTCAGACTATATTTAAGCATTTTACTCAAACCGAAAAGGGGGCGTAACCTCAAATATCAACTTGTCATTTAAATTGTATTTGAGGGCATTAAGGAATGATTGTGGCTAATTCTATTACTCATACATAATTAAATACACTTAAATATTTAAAAATCCACAACAACAACAAAATCATGAATTTTTGAACCAGAGGTGGTACCACCTCCCCTTATCACATTATCTTTCCTTGTCTTCTGCAGAAATGCCTAACAAGGTTTTATCAAGAGTATTACAGAAATGTTTATTAATACCACCTTTTCAATACAAAAGGTTTTACCGAATACCTCCTAAATCGGTCATCAGTCATCCACTCCACGGCATATCTTGAGGTGTATCACATTCTCGTTTAATTTCAGTACATAGTTTTAAAATTAAGCGATCGTTTACTTCAACCTCTATTTCTAACGAGTTAACTACAGCTATCGGCCACGTTATTAACGCATTTATTGTAAAAACATGTTTTCTTCCATTTCGAATTGTGCGTATAGAACACCAGTTACTTTAAGGTTAAGTCAATATTCCACCTTTACAATACCAAAAGTTCATTATTTAAAATATGACGGGACGTGTTTTGTCTAACTTGTAGACATCATCAGCCGTAAAATATTCAAGAAAAAGCACAAAAAAGACAAGGACAGAATAACACATTGAAATAAATCGGGTTGCCAAATACGTCAATTAAAATAGTGAGGCTGTTCTAGATTGTTCCGAGCACAAACATTCAAAAGTTGTTGATGAACAAACTTAAAATTATACACATGAGATGACACAGTAATACTTGGTATTAAAATTCTTCTTGAGGGTGCTGTTGACATGCAGTATTCAGGTCCGTCGATAAAAGCTGATAATTAGGTGCACAATGTTATTTCTAGTAGAAAAAAGACGATCAACGAGCATGTGTAGGAAATCCAGAGAGATGATATAAAGATCAAGTTGACATTTCTTATTAAAAATTAGGTGGAATATCTGATCGTATGACGTAGGTAGAAATACAGTGGATGGCCCTAGAATAAGAATAAGGACTATTGTAATTATTGAAATTAGGCAAGTTCTTTTGTATCTTACGATATAAGAATGAAAGAAAGGGAAGAATGTGGCACATCTGATTACTTGCGTTCTCGCCTCTCAAGAGTAATTAGCTTAGCGTGGATGATTGTGGCTGACTGAAGACGAACTATGGAGGTCGTGTGTGATAGGAGCTGGAGCGAGGGGAAATTAGGGGAAGGTTGGAATCAATAGACGGGGAGCAATCACGTGGAAGCTTGTTTGAATGTTTGTCGAAATAGGAATGTCAATTTCAATTAATCAATTTCAAGGAATTCCATCGTGGAACTTCTAGCATTCTCCGGGCACTTGATAGCATACCTAACCTAAACAATGTGGTCTCTCTCATCTCAATTACAGTTGTGATAAATGTAGAGAACAAGCATGAAATATTCTTAAAAATAATGATCTGACTTTTAACAGCCGCAGTTATACAAAGAATGCTTCGAGTCACTATGTTTTACACAACTCGTAACATATGCTAGTCATCAGCTGGTGAGTTGGCATGCTTTCTACAGGACGGCATTATTCGTTAGGGGTGACTTCTTCTACAAATATGAAAATGAAAATAAGAGACACCATCTTCAGAAACCATTTGTGAATACATCTATAGTCTGGAATGAAACTATTTTTAAAAGTATCAAAAACCCTGCAGTATGTTGTCATTTTACATTTAGAAAAATAGCCAGTAAAACTCAGAACAGTGTAGAATGCTTACATGTACAATTTATAGCTTAGAAGCCATGTGTTCACTGCAGAAAATTTGACGTTATTGCATATTGGACCCCCCTTACTTCTTTTGCCTGTAATATTGAGGGAAAATGGTGGGGGGGGTTCTAATACATGAGTAAATACTGTATTCCTCTAGAGTAACATGTGTTGTTGACAGGAGGTGGAAGGTGGACCTGAACACATCCGCAAACTCTTTGTGGGCAGAGTGGATCGTAGAAGCACCCACGACTCCCTCAAGCGGTATTTTGAGCGGTGGGGTAGGATCGTGGACATCTGCCTCCCCATAGACCGCTTCACAAAAAGGTAAGGGGTATAACAGGTGATATCAGAACATATCCATACCTTATACAGTGTCATTTTAAAAGTCTGCTTGTCACTTGTAGGTCGAGAGGGTTTGCATTTGTGACGTTCGCCAAAGCTCGCATGGTGGATGCTGTCCAGAAGGCTCGCCCACATACTGTAGATGGAAGAGTGGTGGATCCAAAGCGTGCCGTTCCTAGATGGGTAAGTGAGCCGTGTTCTTGTTCAGCTTCAGTTTGCTGGTTCTCTCTCTTCCTTCCAACAGGTTTTCTTTCTGCAAGTCCTGTCCCCTTGGTTGTAGCAGGCCCTTTGCTTTTATTTTGAAGAGAAGTTTTGAACTAGCATAGCATTCTGTTTAGTACGATTAATACATTGATAAAAGGTCCTGAGAATTCTCGTAGTAGTTGACGAGCTACGTGGGTTTTTGTTCTTATGGCAATAAACAGAGAGGGACGACCAGAGAACATCATGCTAGGAAACTACTAGAAAGTGTGGAAAGCTTTACATACATCGGCAGTGTAATATCTCGAGATACACTGGCCACAAAGGAGGTGGCAAATAGAGTGCAGAAGAGCTCTCACTTTTACCAGCAAGTACGAACACTCCTCTGGGATCCCAAAGTACCAACAGAATCAAAGCTGGTGATGTTCAATCAGTACTTCATACCAATCTTCACCCATGGTATTGAAACCTGCACCCTCAGTAAGAAAGACTCATCAAGGTTGCAGGCATCCGAGATGAAGTTCCTTCGGTCCACAATTCAAGAACCAAACTGGACAAGTTGAGGAATGAGGTGGTTAGGAAGGAAGATGGGATTGTTACATCATTGTTAGATTGGGTCAGCATGTCCAGGCGGAGGTGGTTTAGGCATGTAATGAGGATGGAGCCAACAATGACAGAATATGTTAACTTGGAGCGACATGTGGCAGGGAAACGGATGGTGGGAAGACCAAGAACCCACTGGATGGACATTGTAAACATGGACATTGCAGATCAGGGAAGGACACTAGAAGACGTCATTACCAACAGAACGTATCTCAATAAGACAGAATGGAAGAGGCTCGCCAACAGTACCTGGGAAACTGGAACTGTAAAATGATGATGATGCTCGAAGTTCTTGATCCATATGTTGGTTAGGTTATGTATTTCTGTCGGTTGAGACATTGAATAATTATAATAATCGTCCCAAGAATGTGCGTGAGGGTTCTGTCTCTACCTGAGGTCAAACAAGGAACTGTACGTAAGAGTTGAAAAGATCATCACTGTTAAAGAAAGGAAGATCAACATTTTATGGTCACCTGAAGAGATTGGTGCAGAAATTGCTCACGTTATAGGAAAAATGGAAATCTCATCACCGCTGGCTGAAGGAGACATGCGGGTAAATGATATAAGACCAGAGGCCATCATGGAGAGGACCATCTTTAGGAAGAAAGTTGCAGAGTTGAGGGATGATCCAGAGAGAGAACCTGCTAAACCGCAGAACATCTCGGTGGTAGAATGGCTGAAAAGGACTGTTAAGTTGAAAAACCTTTGGTTACTGTGTAAGTCTAAGAAAGAGAAGCAAGTACTTTGTGTAACCATAGTCCACAGTTAGCTGTATTCATCATCATCGTCAGTGTCCCACTCCGTTGCCTGGGTGTGGTTAACAAGCCTCCTCCACTCCACTCCTTTCTGCCCTTCCACTTTTCCTGCTCCATTACTTCCGCCACATCAAATCCAGCTTCTCCAATATCTTTCCATATCTGATCCATCCATCTTCTTCTCCGTCTTCCAACGGGTCTCTTTCCCTTAACTTCTCTTTCTAATTCCCTTCTTGTTACCCGTTCCTTTCCCATTGTTTTTACATGGCCAAACCATCTCATTCTTGCTTTCTGTATATTCTGTACTAACGGTTCTATATTTAGCTCTTCTCTGATTTCTCTGCTATTTGCTTTACGTCGCATCGACACAGATAGGTCTTATGGCAACAATAGGATAGGAAAGGCCTAGGAATTGGACGGCCATGGCCTTAATTAAGGTACATCCCCGGCATTTGCTTGGTGTGAAAATGGGAAACCACTGAAAACCATCTTCAGGGCTGCCGACAGTGGGGCTCGAACCCACTATCTCCCGATTGCTGGATACTGGCTGCACTTAAGCGACTGCAACTATCGAGCTCGGTCTTCTTCTTCTCTGATTTTAATATTTTGAATTCTATCTCTTTTTGTCTTTATAACTGATAACCAAACCAAACCCCATGGCACTACAGCCCTTGAAGGGCCTTGGCCTACCAAGCGACCGCTGCTCAGCCCGAAGGCCTGCAGAATACGAGGTGTCGTATGGTCGGCATGACGAATCCTCTCGGCTGTTATTCTTGGCTTTCGAGATCGGGGCCACTATCTCACCGTCAGATAGCTCCTCAATTCTAATCACGTAGGCTGAGTGGACCTCGAACCAGCCCTCAGGTCCAGGTAAAAATCCCTGACTTGGCTGGGAATCGAACCTGGGGACTCCGGTTAAGAGGCAGGCATGCTTCCCCTACACCACGGGGCCGTCCTTTTAAACTGATGTTCTAAAAAATTTCATTTCTACTGTTTGGATCCTACTATTCTGTCTCTTATTAATTACCAGCGCTTCTAGTCCGTATGCAACAATTGGTATAAAATACTGTTTATATAATGTTAATTTCGTTCTCTTGGGTACTTTGTCTTCCCATAAAAGCTCTCTGACTTGATGATATAATATTGTACCTTTACTTAGTCTGTTATTTTAATTTCAGGGTTGATTTCATTACTTCCATTAATATTGCTACCCAGATATGCAAGCTGTTCTGCATGACTACAATTTTCTTTTTACTAATTACCATTCCAAACTCCTCCAGATTTTCATTTCAAATGTTCACTCTCCTTTGTACTTCCTTTTCTCCCTTTCCCCAAATCACCACATCATCTGCAAATATCAAAGCATTCACCTCATCACTACTGATACTCCGTTTTACACGTTTTATGATTTCATCCATATATAATAAACAATAATGGTGACAGTGCAATTCCTTGCCTGAGACCTTTTTTTGTATAAAATGTTTCAGAGTCACCACTCCCCACTTGTACACTGCTTTTACTCTCATGATACAACATTTTTATCTTGTTAATTAATTATTTTGGTACATTCCTTTTCAGTAGTCATTCCCATGCATGTTTTCTCTTAACTGTGTCATAGGCTTTTTCCAAATCCAAAAATACAAATATGATTTCCTTGTTCCTTTCCAGATGTTTTTCATTATCGTTTGCACTGTAAATATCAAGTCTATTGTTGACCTATTCGGTCTAAAGCCATATTGTTCTTCCTCTAACTGTGTTTCTATAATATCCCTCAGTCTTTTGTCAATGACAATGGTTCATGTTTGTGGGTTACTGTAGTCACGTCCTAGTTCATGAACCATGGGCAACGGCTGAGTGGCCTAGTAAGTGGTCCTGAGAGTCGGGATCCCAGTTGCTATGGAATGGGAGTGGGCATCTCGGACATATTCTGAGTCGTGGCCCTCCTTGTGCTCAGGCGGCTAGGACTATACAATTCACCGGTGGTCCATAACCCGTTAGAGGAGAGATCCTCACTTGGACTATGTGCAAGTAGGTTAGCATCCTGCTTCATCAATTTACCGAGCTCAGAACATTTTAAGCAAGCCTCGGACCTGTGGGAGTAATGGAGTCCCACTCCCATTTGACAGGCGAGGGACTCCTTGGAAACAACTTGGCGAACGAAATGGAATTCGATGGGGAGCTATCAATATTAATGAGGCTTATGGAAGAAAGAAGGTAGAACTGGCTGAGTCAGCAAAGAGGATGCATCTGGATGTGCTGGAAGTAAGTGATATTCGGGTAAGGGGAGATAATAAGGAAGAGATAGGAGATTATAAAGTGTACTTGACGGGTGTTAGTATGGGAAGGGCAGAGTCGGGGGTAGGGGTCGTTATCAGGAATACCATTGCAGGCAACATAGTTTCTTTTAGGCATGTAAATGAGCGAATGGTGTGGGTAGATTTGTCAGTTGGAGGAATTAGGACTAGAATTGTGTCCATGTATTCACCATGTGGGGGTGCAGATGAGGATGAAGTTGACAAGTTTTATGAAGCATTGAGTGACATCGTGGTCAGGGTCAACAGCAAGGATAGAATAGTGCTAATGGGCGATTTCAATGCAAGAGTTGGGAATAGAACTGAAGGATACGAAAGGGTGACTGGTAAATGTGGGGAAGATATGGAAACTAATGGGAATGGGAAGCGTTTGCTGGACTTCTGTATTAGTATGGGTTTAGCTGTTACGAATACATTCTTCAAGCATAAGGCTGCTACACATGGGAGGCTAGGGCTACCAGATCCATAATAGACTATATCTTAACAGACTTTGAATTCTGGAAATCTGTTAGGAATGTACGAGTTTTTTGCGGATTTTTCGATGATACAGACCACTATCTGATCTATAGTGAACTAAGTATCTCTGGGCCTAGGGTAGAGAAAGTGAAATCTGTCTGCAAACGAATAAGGGTAGAAAATCTCCAGGACGAGGAAATTAGACAGAAGTACGAGGACGGTTTGAAAAGTTCTCGGAATCACCGCTGGATGTCAGTGCTAGAGCAACGAGATTCCCACGCAATAATCGCACATCCTTTGTGAGTGAACACGCGGTGCATCAGTGCTCTAGCTACAGGAGTGTGGTAGTGACAACTGTTTGTTGTTCCCGCATAGTGATTTGTGACAATGGAAAAAACTGAGATTCGAGCAGTGATTAAATACTTTGTAAAGAAAGGCATGAAAGCAAAGGAAATTCATGCCGACTTTCAGAACACACTGGGGGACTCCGCTCCTTCATTTTCAACTGTTTCCAAGTGGACCAGCGAGTTTAAATTTGGTCGGATGAGCTTGGA
Organism: Anabrus simplex; assembly: GCF_040414725.1. Classification (NCBI taxonomy): domain Eukaryota; kingdom Metazoa; phylum Arthropoda; class Insecta; order Orthoptera; family Tettigoniidae; genus Anabrus; species Anabrus simplex. The sequence continues at coordinate 100,957,369 of NC_090276.1, read as the reverse complement.
TTATGATCCGCGTAGTGGACGGGCAAAAAGTGTTACGACCCCAGAATTTATCGCAAAAGTGCATAAAATGGTCATGGAGGATCGTCGACTGAAAGTGCGGGAGATTGCTGAAGCTCTAGGGAAGTCTTCTGAATGGGTATATTATATTTTAACCGAAGAATTGGGTATGGAAATATTATCCGCAAGATGGGTGCCGCGGCTCTTGACATTGGACAAAAAACGCACCAGATTGGAAATGTCCGAACAAAGTCTGGCCCGTTTTCAGTGCAACCAACACGATTTTTTGCGCCGGTTTGTGACTACAGATGAAACTTGGGTCCACTACTATACCCCAGAGACAAAACTGCAGTCAACCGGGCGAGTTGGCCGTGCGCGTAGAGGCGCGCGGCTGTGAGCTTGCATCCGGGAGATGTAGGTTCGAATCCCACTATCGGCAGCCCTGAAGATGGTTTTCCGTGGTTTCCCATTTTCACACCAGGCAAGTGCTGGGGCTGTACCTCAATTAAGGCCACGGCCGCTTCCTTCCAACTCGTAGGCCTTTCCTATCCCATCGTCGCCATAAGACCTATCTGTGTCGGTGCGACGTAAAACCCCTAGCAAGAAGAAACTGCATTAAAAATTAAATAATTGAAGTTCAACCAATTCAATACATAAAAGAAAGAAATGTAGTAATTACATTCTTATTTAAATGGGACCGGTTTCCACCCTAGTCCAGGTCATCATCAGCCGTAAAAACATGTAGTCGAAATCACACAATGTTTATGAATATTGGAGAAATGGGTCAGTTTCACACTCTGTCAGGCACAAAATCACAACACTATCAAATAATACATGAAGATCATAAATAACTTGAAGTCGCAGACGAATAAATTTGTAGAAGCAAACCGCCAGTTCGCGGTGTTAAGCGCGGCACATTCAAGGTCATGCGCTGCGGCCTCAAACGCCGAAGTAGAGTGGAGAATGTCTTGAAGGTCCTTGAATGACCTTGAATGTGCCGCGCTGAACCCCGGGAACTGGCGGTTTGCTTCTACAAATCTATTCGTCTGCGACTTCAAGTTATTTATGATCTTCATGTATTATTTGATAGTGTTGTGACTTTGTGCCTGACAGAGTGTGAAACTGACCCATTTCTCCAATATTCATAAACATTGTGTGATTTCGACTACATGTTTTTACGGCTGATGATGACCTGGACTTAAGGTCGAAACCGGTCCCATTTAAATAAGAATGTAATTACTACATTTCTTTCTTTTATGTATTGAATTGGTTGAACTTCAATTATTTAATTTTTAACGTTAATAATTTCAATACGGAACAATGAAATTTTTATCTTTAAAAGAAGAAACTGCAGTCAAAGCAATGCAAACATGCTGAATCACCACCACCAAAGAAAACAAAGGCAGTGCATTCGGCCGGGAAGGTCATGGCCTCAGTTTTCTGGAATGCAAAAGGCATTCTGCTGATAGATTATCTTCCTACTGGCCAAACAATTACGGGGCAATACTATGCAAACCTCCTAGACTAACTACAGGAAAAGATACGCGAAACAAGGCCTGGTTTGGCAAGGAAAAAGGTCATCGTTCATCAGGACAACGCTGCGCCGCACATAAGTGTTATTGCCATGGCAAAATTTCATGAACTGGGGTACGAATTGTTGCCACATCCACCTTATTCACCTGATTTGACACCATCAGACATTCATCTATTCCCCAAGCTGAAAATTTTCCTGGGTGGACGGAGATTTTCTACAAGGGAAGAACTGACAGCTGAATTAGAGAGGTATTTTGCAGGCCTGGAGGAATCTCATTTTCGAGATGGGATCAAGGCATTGGAACATCGCTGGACCAAATGCATTAGTCTACAGGGAGACTATGTTGAAAAATAAAAGCAGTTCCACCGAGGTAAGATACTTAATTCTAGTACATTCCGAGAACTTTTCAAACCACCTACGTACATGGATATGATTAGTGAGAAGTTTCGAACAGTAGACAGTAAGCTGGTTCAGGATATAGAAAGTGAATGGGTGGCATACAGGAATGCTGTAGTAGGAACAAATGTGTGTAAAGATGGGAAAAGGCGAACATCTTGGTGGAATGATGAAGTGAGAGCAGCCTGTAAATGTAAAAAGAAGGCTTATCAGAAATGGCTCCAAACAAGGGCCGAGGCAGGCAGGGATTTGTACGTAGATGAAAGAAACTGAGTGAAACAAATAGTTTTTGAATCCAAAAAGAAGTCATGGGAAGATTTTGGTAATAACCTGGAAAGGCTAGGTCAAGCATCAGGGAAACATTTCTGGACAGTAATAAAGAATCTTAGGAAGGGAGGGATAAAGGAAATGAACAGTGTTTTGAGTAATTCAGGTGAACTCATAATAGATCCCAGGGAATCACTGGAGAGGTGGAGGGAATATTTTGAACATCTCCTTAATGTAAAAGGAAATCATCCTGGTGGTGTTGCAAACAGCCGAGCTCATGGGAAGGAGGAAAATGATGTTGGTGAAATTATGCTTGAGGAAGTGGAAAGGATGGTAAATAAACTCCTTTGTCATAAGGCAGCAGGAATAGATGAAATTAGACCTGAAATGGTGAAGTATAGTGGGAAGGCAGGGATGAAATGGCTTCATAGAGTAGTAAAATTAGCATGGAGTGTTGGTAAGGTACCTTCAGATTGGGCAAAAGCAGTAATTGCATCTATCTATAAGCAAGGGAACAGGAAGGATTGCAACAACTATCGAGGTATCTCATTGATTAGTATACCAGGCAAAGTATTCACTGGCATCTTGGAATGGAGGGTGCGATCAGTCGTTGAAAGGAAGTTGGATGAAAACCAGTGTGCTTTCAGACCACAGAAAGGCTGTCAGGATCAGATTTTCAGTATGCGCCAGGCAATTGAAAAATGCTACAAGAGGAATAGGCAGTTGTGTTTATGTTTCGTAGATCTAGAAAAAGCATATGACAGGGTACCGAGGGAAAAGGTGTTCACTATACTGGGGGACTATGGAATTATAGGTAGATTATTAAAATCAATCAAAGGCATTTAGGTTGACAATTGGACTTCAGTGAGAATTGATGGTAGAATGAGTTCTTGGTTCAGGGTACTTACAGGAGTTAGACAAGGCTGTAATCTTTCACCTTTGCTGTTTGTAGTTTACTGTACATAGATCATATGCTGAAAGTTATAAAATGGCAGGGAGGGATTCAGTTAGGTGGAAATGTAGTAAGCAGTTTGGCCTATGGTGACGACTTGGTCTTAATGGCAGACTGTGCCGAAAGCCTGCAGTCTTAATATCTTGGAACTTGAAGATAGGTGCAATGAGTATGGTATGAAAATTAGCCTCTCGAAGACTAAATTGATGTCAGTAGGTAAGAAATTCAACAGAATTGAATGCCAGATTGGTGATACAAAGCTAGAACAGGTCGATAATTTCAAGTATTTAGGTTGTGTGTTCTCCCAGGATGGTAATATAGTAAGTGATATTGAGTCTAGGTGTAGTAAAGCTAATGCAGTGAGTTCGCAGTTGCGATCAGCAGTATTTTGTAAGAACGAAGTAAGCTCCCAGATGAAACTATCTTTACATCGGTCTGTTCCTAAGTTAGAAGTAACAGACATGAAAGTAGCAAGAATGATTGCTGGTACAAGCAGGTGGTAACATTGTCAGTAGGGTACTCAGAATGAGGAGATAAAGGCTAATTTAGGAATGAACTCGATGGATGACGCTGTACGCATAAACCGGCTTTGGTGGTGGGGGTCATTTGAGGCGAATGGAGGAGGATAGGTTACCTAGGAGAATAATGGACTCTGCTGTGGAGGGTAAGAGAGTAGAGGTAGAGCAAGACGACGATGGTTAGACTCGGTTTCTAACGATTTAAAAATAAGAGGTATAGAACTAAATGAGGCCACAACACTAGTTGCAAATCGAAGAATGTGGCGACGTTTAGTAAATTCACAGAGGCTTGCAGACTGAACGCTGAAAGGAATAACAGTCTATAAATATAATGTATGTATGTACTGTATGTATGTTTCTCCATTATTTTTAGCCCATGTGATACGTCTATAATTTTCACATTTCTTCCTATTTCCTTTTTTGAACAGTGGTACAATGCTTCCCTTGTTGCCAATCTTCAGGTCTCCTTTCATCCTTCCATATGGCATTGAGGGCTCTGTGGAGCCACTGTAGTCCAATGCTTCCTGCTGCCTTAATCATATCAGCGTTGAATTTGTCTTTTCCACTTGCTTTATCTTTGGTCATTGCTTTCACTGCTCTTTCAAGTTCCAACCGTGTTATTGGGTTCTTTTCTTTTTCTCCATATATTATTTCCATTTTCTTATCTCCTTCTTCCTTCGAGCAGTCATCCTCATTATAAAGTTTTTCAAAATACTTTGCCATCACCTTCTGAAGACCCTTTTTGTCATGTACTATGGATCCATCTTCTCTCTCTAATGGCTTGATATTTTCTTGATTTATTCTTTTCGATTTTATTACTCTGTATAATTTTCTCGACTATGTTGCTCAATTTTGATGGTAAACTCTCCCCACCATTTCTCCTTTTCTTCCTTGATACTCCTCTTTACTTGTAGTTGCCATCTTTTGTATTCCACGTGTAACCTTTCTATCTTATTCTTGTTCCTCTGATTTTTTTTTTGCTGTTCCTTATCCATTTCTTACACCCCAGGGGCTCTGAACTTTTGAGCGTGGGTTGGCGACCACGGGGCCCTTAGCTGAGTCCTGGCATTGCTTCCACTTACTTGTGCCATGCTCCTCGCTTTCATCTATTATCTGACCTCTCTTGGTCAACTCTTGTTCTTTTCCGACCCTGACGCTATTTGGCCTGCGAGGGCTAGAGAGTCTTCCATTTTCATGCCCTTCGTGGCCCTTGTCTTCCTTTGGCCGATACCTTCATTTTTCGAAGTGTCGGACCCCTTTTCATCTTTTCTCTCTGATTAGTGTTATATAGAAGATGGTTGCCTAGTTGTACTTCCTCTTAAAACAATAATCACCACCACCACCACCACCACTTATCCATTTCTTTCTTCGTCTTGTTCCCTTCTTTTATTTCTTTTTTTATTTTGTCTGTCCACCACTGTGTCTCCTTTTCCTTAACCTTTGCTTTTGTTTTCCCGCATGCCTCAATTGCTACTTCCACAAATATCTGTCTTAAATTGTCCCACTCTTCTTCTCCACTTTGCATTTCCATGTTAGGCTACTTCCATTTTATACAATTTTGGAATGCCATTCTTTTATCCTCCTCCTCCTCCGATTCCCAAATCCTGATCTTTGGTTTCTTCTTCAATACAATTTTAGGGATTTTAACTTGTTTTAATTTCAAATTAATAATCTATGATCACCTTCCATACTTTCACTGGGGATTACAGATTACAGTGGAACCTTGAATTGCAAGCATATTTCATTCTGGCAACATTCTTGTAATCCAAAGCGCTCACATATCAAAGCAAGTTTTCCCATAAGAAACAATTGAAACGCAGATGATTCGTCCACAACACAAAAATATGTATTCGCATACCATTTCTAAAACAAAATTGAACTGCACTTTTCCTTACAATAGAAGACGAGAGATGACATGAGAAGAGTTACTGTGTAGCACGAATTTCACTAACAGAATCACTGCTATCTGTTGACTCACTGGAATTGTTTTATTTTTTGTGCAATTTTAACGAGGAACCTGTCCAATGACTTGCTTTTGCCTCTTTTTGAAGATTTCACGAAAATGTGACTTTGCATTGTCATTGAACTGATTCATCGCTCGCACTGCTACAGCCTTATTAGGGTGTTGTTTTTCTACAAAATTTTGCACTGTTTCCTACATCCCGAATCTCAGTTGAAGTGAGAGATTCCATTGACTTTTCTTCCTCGTCTTCCCCGGACGAGATCTCCATAACCTCCTCCTGTTGTTCGCGATGCAGGTCCATCAGTTCGTTGGTGGTCAGTTCCTGGCTATGTTCTTCCACCAGCTCTTGAATGTCCACGTGATTCACCTCCAGCCCCACAGTCTTCCCTAAGGACACAATTTCATCGACAATCTGCGGCTCATTGTCACCAGCAATCCCCTCAAAATCACGTCCAAGAACACAGTCAGGCCACAGCTTTCCACAAGCGGAAGTGGGAGTTCTCTTGGTGACTCCATCCCAGGCTTTATCGATGATCTTCAAGCAGTTCACTATGTGGAAATGATTTTTCCCAAACTCTCGGAGGGTGAGGTTTGTTTCTTCGGTTACTTCGAAGCATCGCTGAAATAGTGCTTTGGTGTATGGCTTCTTGAAGTTCAAAATGACTTGCTGATCCATAGGCTGGAGTAGTGGAGTAGTGTTGGGAAGAAGGAATTTAACCCTAATGAACTTGAATTCCTCCAGTAAGTCGGCCTCAAGGCCTCAAGGATGAGCAGGAGCATTGTCCATAACCAGCAAGACTTTGGGCAGCAGATTATTTTCTGAAGGGTATTTCTTCATTACAGGACTAAAGACCTCGTTCATCCATTCAACAAACGAACAGGGGAGGAGAAAACGTAGGCACGCATGCCGCTCGTGTTGCGGAACCTCTCTCGCTTATCAAGTTACAATTTATTTAAAATGTTTGCTCGTCTTGCAAAACGCTCATAGACCAAGTTACTCGCAATCCAAGGTTTCACAGTATCTTCGTATTCATTACGTACCCTCCCCATTCTCAGTCTGTTATTATAAAAAGATAAGTAAAGTTTAAAATCCGCCTTTTCAATACTAATATTAAACTAAACAAGTTATAACATTCACTTGTAACTAGTTTTGACGCTGGTGAGCATCATCTTCAGCCAAAGAACAGGCAATCGTAAATAAACGTATCATATTAATGCACATATTTACGATTGCTTGTTCTCATATTTGGCTGAAGATGATGCTCACCAGTGTCGAAACTAGTTCCAAGTAAATGTTATAACTTGTTTAGTTTAATATTGGTATTGAAAAGGTGGATTTTAAATTTTACTTATCTATTATTCTTGGTTCAGTACAGACTTAATAATAAAATTCTTCAATTTAAATGTTGTTATAAAATCGATGGGTGTTCCATACTGTCCATCTTAACTATATCGGCTGATCTTATGGCTATTCTTCTTCATAAACAATGTGTTCTTTATCATATACGAAAGTACAACAGTTTCTCTCCATCTTCATTTCTATCGCCATACCCATGTGGGCTCAGAATATTCTCATATCGCATGAGCATTCAGATCTCCCATTCTCATGATCCCATCTCGAACAGTATGTGTTTCCAGTTCATTGAGGAACTCTTCTTTTTCTTCCACGCTATATCCTATCTGGGGGGGGGGGGGGGAGCGTTCGCCTGTATTGATTGAAATAAATAAGTAAATAACTGTGCAGTGCATATCCCCATTTGGCAAATAAGGGACTCCTGCACGTGCACAAGACTTGTCTCATACCCATTGGGGCCTGCGAACCAGCAGGTAGCTGGAGGCTGTATATTGCAGGGTCACCCTATCTCCAGGAGACATAAATATGAAGGGTCCAATGTCAAACCTCAACTATTTTGTTGAATTCTTCTTCAGTTAATTTAATTGCATCTTTATGGTGTTGGCTCTATAATCTCCTGAAGGTTTGGGGGTTTCCTTTCTTTGCTTTACTAGATTTTGGAAGGATATTTCTGACTTTTGAGATTGGTGTAATAGCCATGCCTGTTTCATCACATTTGTTGTTCCACTGCTTTTTGTGAGGATCTGTTGGGGCCCATTCTTCTGCAGTTAGTTTAAGGATATTGACTACTTTTTGGTAATTTTCATTCTTGATTAGCTGGGTAGGGTAAATATTTCTTCTAGGTTTTAGGGGCTTGGTTTTGTAGTTTCTTTTGGGGAGTTAATTTAATTTTAATTTTGACTATGTACTAATCCAAACCTGTGTCTATTCTTCAGAGGATTTTGATGTTGTAAATCTCTTTGTAATGGTCGTTTATCTATGGCGACATGATTTAGTTGCCATTCTCCTTTAGTGTGGTTAGGATGTTTCCATGTTTTAAGCTTTTGAAGTTTTCTCTTGAAATATGTGTATTTAGATATTAGACTATGGTTTCTGCAGAGATGATGATTGTCCATTTTTGTTCTCTTTTCAGCGGACCATTTTGAAATGATGATGTGGGATCTTCTTTCTCTGCGTACTTGAAGTGTTGAAGTCACAGAGTCATAGTTTTACATGGTTTTTGAGGATATTATTTATGGTCTGGTCGAGTAGGTTCCAAAATCTTTTTGTTTCATGGTACACTGAAACCTTGTTAGTGCGTTCCTCATTAACACGTTTCCCACTTAGCACATTGAAAATTCGAAGTCCCGATTCTCATCATATTAAATCTATATAAAAATACCTCGCTTATCGCGTCATGAATTTTCTCTATGACCGCTTAGTAAGATCACATTTTTCCTAGCCCTGAAAATGTTATTTGTCACCCCTTGTGAAAGGAATGCAATTTGCAAGTTGGGTAAGAGCCATCACCACAGTTGCGTGATTACGGATAAAGGGCTTACATTTCTCACCTTCACAGGATAAACTGCACCTTCGTGAACAAGCCGTTAGCCTCAGGAATGTGCAGTTTTGCTTGTCAGCTAGCAGCGAGATTGCTGAATAACACAATGAGTATATTTTAGTGCTCGTATTTTGGCATTTCATATTCCATTGAGAAGTTAGAAATGTATTCTGTGTTGAGTGGTATAATGAAGTGTGTTGAATATTTGTCGCGTGTTATGGTAGCCTATATCTAGATTAGGAACATACTGTAATCGTGTGAAATTGACTAGCATGGTACATATTTGTATTGTGATAGCCTAGTTATGGATGCGTTAAAAAGACTTGAAATTCCTTAGTAATGATTCCAGTTAAAATTTGTCAGAAAGTGTACTGGTGCTCACATCTTTAAGCGCAGAGGTCGCCCCTTCGAGGAGGAGGAGGAGGAGGAGGAGTAGTAGTAGTAGTAGTAGTAGTAGTAGTAGTATTTATTCACTCATTATGTTGTTTACATATTTACAGGACTCTGTTTCTTATATACATAACTCTTCTAATAACATTATTACTTGAGAAAAATTAATCTTGTAACTCAACCACATATATTACAGAAGTAGTAGTATTATTATTAACATATTAATACTTAAAATAAATTGAACTTGTAACTATCCCTTGCAAACATTAAATAAATTATTATTATTGTTATACATAACAAAATCACACCAACCTCAACAGATTGAAATAATAACAGTAAGTTATTTATTAGACCACCTAATCAATACAAAGTCTAGTCTTGGATGATTTTCATATATTTGTTAACTAATAGTGGTACATGTTTCGTCTTCCCTGAAGGCATCATCAGCCAGAGTCTTAACCTTAAATTAAAAATAAGCATCTAAATAACATGTCATAATGAAATTAATTTTAAAATCTTGAGGAGATTTGAAGTAAAATAACATTAAAAATAACAATGATGGTTTAAAAATACAATGTGATGAGATATAATAGTGGAAGTATTAACAAAATTAACATTAGAAGGTTGCTAAAATAAGTGCAATTGATAAAAGAACAGATTGTTATACAACAAGTAGTAAGATTGCATAAAAATAAAGTTGATAGTTTGGCAGTTATAATTAGACGATGGCGAAAAGTCGTATATAATCAAAGTAAAGAAGAGAGAATAAAAGTCAAATGTTGGTCGTGAGATCCGAAGTTAATCATAATCTTGAAGATAAAAGACGAAAGTCAGAGGCATATGGTGAAGTTGAAGAACAGTTTTAAATAGGATCTCTATGGACCATCTCAAAATTTGAAGTAATGCTCAAATGTTGCAAGTTGTGAGTTTGTAGATAATCTAGTTGAAAAGGCATATAATAGTGGAATCATTTGATGGTGACAAAGATAGCTTGTAACGTTATGAGTTAGAAGTATTTGCAACAGTAGACTTCTTGCTACGTGTGTTATAGCTGAAGGTTTGTGTTCTCAACAGAGTCGAGTAGATATCAGTAAAATACCACGTAAGGTGAAACCTTGTGTGTGGTAATTTAGAATATTAATTACATAGAGAGAAATGTATTTTTAAATGATGCCTGAAGTATGAGTATGGGTATGAGTGAATGATGGATATGATCAACAGCACATGGTGGAGCATCGAATAGAAATTGAATATGGTGACGTGATATTCTCATTTAGTTATTTCTTCAATAACAGTTTTATTATCCCTGACAAAGGATTTAATACACTTCAGGCTCATTTTCTGACCTAATGAAGTAGTTTGCAAAGAACCAGAAAGGACATTAAAGAATTTTGGAATGAAGTACAAGAAATTGCGCTTTGTTATGCTAAGTTTGGGTTTGTATAACATACAACGGTGGTACATCTTACTGCGTGTTGAGTATTCATGTTTAATATTCTCAGTTATATTTTTTTTTTTTGTTAATATATTTGTATATTTTAAGGGCATAGAGCTGTTTTACATTAAATATATTTGCTTCAGCATATAATTGACTACTTGGGTATAATCTTCCTTTCTAGTACATTATTCGTAATATAAGGTGGACGAGACCTGGAGACACTGGAAGGTATCAAATAGACTTCATTATGATTAGGCAGAGATTCAGAAACCAGGTGTTGGATTGCAAAACTTTCCCAGGAGCAGACGTGGACTCTGACCACAACTCATTGGTCATGAAATGCCATCTGAAGTTGAAGAAATTGAAGAAAGGAAAGAATGCAAAAAGATGGGATCTAGACAAGTTGAAAGAAAAGAGTGTGAGGGATTGTTTCAAGGAACATGTTGCACAAGGACTAAATGTAAAGGCTGAAGGAAACACTATAGAAGAAGAGTGGAGAGTCATGAAAAATGAAGTCAGTAGGGCTGCTGAAGAAATGTTAGGAAGGAAGAAAAGATCAACTAAGAATCAGTGGATAACTCAGGAAATACTAGACCTGATTGATGAACGATGAAAATACAAGAATGCGAGAAATGAAAAGGACAGAAAAGAATACAGGCGATTAAAGAATCAAGTGGATAGAAAGTGCAAGATAGCTAAGGAAGAATGGCTGAAGGAGAAGTGCAAGGATGTCGAAGGCTGTATGGTCCTGGGAAAGGTAGATGCTGCATACAGGAAAATCAAGGAAACCTTTGGAGAAAGGAAATCTTGCTGAATGAATATTAAGAGCTCAGATGGAAAGCCACTTCTAGGGAAAGATGACAAAGCAGAAAGATGGCAGGAACATATCCAACAGTTGTATCAAGGTAAAGATGTAGATAATTTGGTTCTGGAACATGAAGAGGCTGTTGATGCTGATGAAATGGGAGACCCAGTTTTGAGGTCAGAGTTTGACAGAGCTGTGAGTGACCTAAATAGGAACCAGGCACCTGGAATTGATGACATTCCCTCTGAATTACTGACTGCCTTAGGAGAAACCAGCATGGCAAGGTTATTTCATTTAGTGTGCAAGATGTATGAGACAGGAGAAGTCCCATCCGATTTTCAGAAGAATGTTATTATACCTATTCCCAAGAAAGCCGATGCTGACAGGTGTGAAAACTACCGCACTATTAGTTTAGTATCTCATGCCTGCAAAATTTTAACACGTATTATTTACAGAAGAATGGAAAAACAAGTTGAAGCTGAGTTGGGAGAAGATCAATTTGGCTTCAGAAGAAATGTAAGAACACGTGAAGCAATCCTGATTTTACGTCTGAGAGGATCGAATCAAGAAGGACAAGCCCACGTACATGGCATTCGTAGATCTAGAAAAGGCATTCGATAATGTTGATTGGACCAAGCTATTTATGATTCTGTAGATGATAGGGATCAGATACCGAGAACGAAGAATTATCTACAATCTGTATAAAAATCAGTCTGCAGTGATAAGAATCGAGGGCTTTGAAAAAGAAGCAGCAATCCAGAAAGGAGTGAGGCAAGGCTGCAGTTTGTCCCCCCTTCTCTTCAGTGTTTACATAGAACAGACAGTAAAGGAAATCAAAGAGAAATTTGGAAAGGGAATCACAATCCAAGGAGAGGAAATCAAAACCTTGAGATTTGCCGATGATATTGTTATTTTATCTGAGACTGCAGAAGATCTCGAGAAGTTGCTGAATGGTATGGATGAAGTCTTTGGTAAGGAGTACAAGATGATAATAAATAAGCCCAAAACAAAAGTAATGGAGTGCAGTCGAACGAAGGCAGGTAATCTAGGAAATATTAGATTAGGAAATGAAGTCTTAAAGGAAGTAGATCAATATTGTTACTTGGGTAGTAAAATAACTAACAATGGCAGAAGTAAGGAGGACATAAAATGCAGACGCACAAGCAAGGAAGAGCTTTCTTAAGAAAAGAAATTTGCTCACTTCAAACATTGATATCAGAATTAGAAAGATTTTTTTGAAGACTTTCGTGTGGAGCGTGACATTATATGGAAGTGAAACATGGACGATAACTAGCTCAGAAAGAAAGAGAATAGAAGCTTTTGAAATGTGGTGTTACAGAAGAATGCTGAAGGTGAGATGGATAGATCGAATCACGAATGAAGAAATACTGAATCGAATTGGTGAGAGGAGATCGATTTGGCTAAATTTGACAAGAAGAAGAGATAGAATGATAGGACACATCTTGAGACACCCAGGACTTGTTCAGTTGGTTTTTGAAGGAAGTGTAGGTGGTAAGAACGGTAGGGGTAGACCAAGGTATGAATATGACAAGCAGATTAGAGCAGATGTAGGATGCAATAGTTATGTAGAAATGAAAAGGTTAGCACAGGATAGGGTGGCATGGAGGGCTGCATCAAGCCAGTCAATGGACTGATGACTCAAACACACAAGGTTTTGAACAACCTGTATTTTATTGATTACATATTTGTAGGCTCCTCCCCATGCTAATATTCCGTAGCTAAGAATAGACTGAACTAAAGCGTAATAAGCCTCTCTAATCAATTTCATACTGGATATGTATTTTAAATTGTGAAATATATAAACAATTCTTCTGAACTGCTTTATCTTTAAGCAGTGCTCGAGTTGCTCTCTGTCTGATGACGTTAGTTATTTTACTACCCAAGTAACAATATTCATCTACTTCCTTTAAGACTTCATTTCCTAATCTAATATTTCCTACATCACCTGCCTTCGTTCGAGTGCACTCCATTACTTAAAGTGGTAATGTGACTTTTCCATTTCATGTTCGAATCAGTTAATCCCAAATACTTAACATTACTTACTTTATGAATTTTGTAGTAGTTACAATTAAATTCACAGTTGATGTTGTGTACAGTTAATTCATTAAAATCGTTCCGTGTATCTGTTACTGAAAAATTCATAAATTTTGTCTTTTCAATGTTTAAAAATAATTCATTATTATCTAACCATGCTTTATCTTTAAGCAGTGCTCGAGTTGCTCTCTGTCTGACGACGTTCCAGCTATCACCCTACACATAAATGACTGTATCATCTGCATATGTTACGATGTGCGTATGTTCGGCATTTGCTATTGTTTTCTCTAGATCATTAATAAATAGAATAAACAATAGTGGACCTAATACTGTGCTTTGTGGGACACCCTTTATTATCTTCATCGGTGTGCTTAGATGTTGATTAATTTTGACATACTGAACTCGATCTGTCAAGTAACTCTCACTATAAATTGAGGATAATTATGTCCACCTTTTCAATACAAATACAATGTGACGACATCAACACATCACGAATTTATTACTATTCGAAAAATTGGGACCGGTTTTGGCATTGTTTGTATGCCATCATCAGCCATAGGAAACTTTGTGACAAGGCTTAAGTACAATATTAACATAACTTACAACATACATATATATAAAAATTGAACATATTCTTACATAACTATTAAAAATTTGGTGTACTCAATAAAACTTAAGATTAAAATTGGTAGCATACTATATGCGACATAGTATGACTTATTTCTTCTATACAATTTTTTTTTACTAAAATTAAAGCTTTTGTCAAGTTTTTTATAAATATTACTAAATGCTAATTGAGCATCCAGTTTTAAGAAAAATCAGTCTTTGAAAACTTTTGTAATTACTAGGCGTTTAAAGACAATTGTGCATTTTTGATCAAAAATACCTAAAACTGACATGCTGTTAAAATGAGTTCGCCTACTATCAAATTGGAAACAGTAACCTATTTGTACTAGGTGTAGTGATATGTTACAGTATAAGTCTTTGGTAATTCTATGTCTTGTGTTAATACAGTTTGGTTATTTAACAATTCGAGTAAAATAATAAGTTCGGCTGATATTATTTTAGACTTTAAAACATTATTTGTCCATTATAGAGGTCCCTTGTAGTGAAGATTTTTAGTGAGCAAAACAGTTCCTCTTAGAATTGATTACAGGTTCACTCTGTTTTAGGTGGAATTTGAATTAAATGAATTTCTTATTTCGTAATATAATGTCGTTGAGCAATATTGATATATGTAATGTTCCGTCTTTTATGCTTCTTTCTTCTTCTTCTTTTCTAGCCTATTTCAATCCACTGCTGGATATAGGCCTCTTCCATGTGCTTCCATCGTCTTCGGTCTTGAGCCACTTGGAACCAGCGTGTTCCAGCCAACAGCTTTACGTCGTCGAGCCATCTCTTCTGGGGTCTTCCAATGCCTCTCTTGTGTTCCCATGGTCTCCAGTGAACAATCCTAGAGGTCCACCTGTTGTAGTCTTGTCGAGCTACGTGTCCTACCCATTGCCATTTTAGTTTTGCTACTATCTCTAGGATGTCTGTTACATTAGTTCTTCTCCTGATGTCCTCTGAACGGATCTTATCCCTAAGGCTGATCCCTAGCATCTGTCGCTCCATGGCTCGTTGTGTTCGCTGAAGCTTGCGAGCACTTTCCTTCGTCAGAGTCATCGTTTCCAGACCGTAAGTTGTAACTGGCAGCACGCACTTATTATAAACCTTGGTCTTCAGGTTAATTGGAACATCCTTGTTAGTGAGGATGAATCTTAGTTTTCGGAATGCAGTCCAACTCATACCTATTCTGCGAGGAATTTCTGCACGTTGGTTGTCTTTTCCAAGTTTTATCTTGTGTCCAAGATAGATGTACTCATCGACAGCTTCTATATATTGGTTTCCCATTTTAAGTGGTCGACTCTCTGGGCTTAGTATTTTCGTTTTATTAATGTTCATTTCCAAACCAATCTTAGCAGAAGCAGTTTTTAATTCTTGGATCATGCTTTCTAGCTCATCTAGATTTTCACTTATGAGCACAATGTCATCGGCAAAACGCAGGTGGTTCAAATATAACCCGTTGATTTTTATTCCTTTATTATCCCAATGAAGGGTTTTGAATACATCTTCCAAGGCAAGGGTAAACAGCTTTGGAGAGATTGTGTCACCTTGTCGAACTCCTTTGCCAACTGGGATTTTATTGGTGATGAGGTCTTCGTCCACTCTGACTACCATTGTTGCTTGATCATAAATGTTTTCCAGAAGCTTTATATACCTTGAGTTTATCATGGCATTTTGAAGTGCCTTCATGATTGCCCAGATCTCCACTGAGTCAAAAGCTTTTTTATAATCAATGAAGGCCAGATGAATCTTGATGTTGTACTCAGTGGTTTTCTCCAGAAGACGACGAATAGTCTGGATGTGTTCAACAGTTGAGAAACCTTTACGAAATCCCGCTTGCTCGGCAGGTTGATAAAAATCCAGTTCTCTTGTGAGGCGGTTGGTTGCAATTTTAGTCAGGAGCTTATAAAGGTGTGATAACAAACTCACAGGACGATAGTTCTCTAAATTTTCCTTATCACCTTTCTTGAAGAGAAGTATCACTTCAGCATTTTTCCAATTTTCTGGTATTCTTCCAGAGTTAATACACTTGTTCATGAGTATTCTCACGGCTTCTGGCAGATCTCTTCCACCTAATTTCAGCATTTCATTCGTTATTTTATCCTCCCCAGGGGATTTTTTATTCCTTAGTTGTTTAAGAGCACTTTCAATCTCAGCAGTGGTTACTTCCGGTGTTACTTCATGTGTATAATTCTGGGCTAGTTGTTCATCGCTGGATGGTTTATTAATGGTTGATGTATACAGCTTGTAGTAGAAATCTCTAATAACTTCAGTAATCTTTTGCCTATCTGTGACTATTTCTCCATTTTGGTTCTTAAGTTTTGTAATTTTTGGTCTTCCTGTAGACATGCTGTTCTTTAAAACCTTCATGTTTTTATTTTCTTCAATTGTCTGTATGATCATGTTATTATTAAATTTCCTTAGATCTTTTCTTATTTCCTTGCGAATGGTCTTGTTAAGATTTTTGTATTCTGCTGTATCCCTGTCCATTGTCTTCCTGTCCTTAATGAGCTGCATGGTATTGAGTGAAAGTCGGCTCTTCTTATTAGTTTTCTTCAATGGGATCTCCTTTGCTGCATTTTGAATACTGACTGTAATTTTCTCATTAAGTTCGTTCACGTCCAAGTATTTCAAATCTTCTGTTGGGTTAAGTTTTTTGGTAAGAGCTTGTTGAAATGATGATTGATGTGTTTCTAAGTCCTCTACTCTTGGAAAAGTGTACCCCCTTGTCATTTTGGACCGTTCAAGTTTGAGGTCAAATGTAAAGGTTGCTCGAACTAGCCTATGGTCGCTTCCTGTATCAAATCTATTGAGAACAGTAACATCTGTACAATATTTCTTCTTGTTGGTCAGGATAAAATCTATCTCATTCTTGGTTTGTCCATCGGGGCTCTTCCATGTCCATTTTCATTGGATGGGCTTTTTAAAGAAAGTATTCATGCAATAGAGATTTTCGGCTGTGAGATATTCTAGCAATCTTTCACCTCTTTCGTTTCGATCGCCTAGTCCATATGTACCAATGTTCTCTGGGTCTCCGATTTCCTTTTGACCCACTTTTGCATTGAAGTCTCCAATGATGATACAGAGTTGTGTCTTTTCTGAATTTTTCGCTTTGGTGATATCTTCATACAGCTGTTCCACTGCCTCTTCGTCAGAAGTACTGGTTGGAGCATAGACATGTATGACTTGTATGGAGAATTTACTATTCAATTTGAGGAGGATATATATCACTCTGAAAGAGACACAAATCATCTTGTGTATGAATTCTTTGATATTTTTATTGACAAGAATAGCAACCCCATGTGTAGAAGCATCCCCGTTATTACGTAAGATGACATGACCTGATGGAAGGGTCTCAGCTTTTTCTCCTTGAAGGCGAGTCTCACAAATACCCAGAATATCCCATTTTATGTCATGCAGTTCTTGTTCTAGCCTTTCAAGGTCTTCAGCTAGTCTCATAGTTCTTATGTTGAATGTGGCTATTCTTACTTTTTTAGTCGTTCTTTTCGAATTTTTGCCTCCCCCAGAATCCTTGAGGCAGACTGACGTATTGCCAGTGTGAGATTCTGAGTCTTTCACTCTACTCACCTGGGGTAGTTTCGTTTGAAAATTCGAAGTCATAGGAGTGTTCTTAAAATGTAGATCGATTTGATAGGAGTGGACTGGTGAACCGAAATTTCTTGGACCCTTACATTCAAGGTCTTTGAGGTTCTAGAAATATCTCGATCCAAGACGGACCTAGGGGAAAAGAAATATATACTACGTATTAGCATAAGAATGACTAAGTTGAGAAGGCACTATTTCTATTTAAATAGAAACTCATCTCAAGCACTAAGTTGTCGAGAATAAAGCCGGAGAGGAACTGTCTACTGGAAAGGCAGATAAGACTACGAGTACTAGAAGAGGGGCGGAGCATGTTATGTAAGGGAAGGTGGATTGCGGTAATGCGAGGTTATTGGTCGGGAGGGCGTGGATTACGGAGGGGATGGTAGATGAGCATATTGCGCACCATTTAGTGTACTGGTTGATTTATTGGTCTTTTTAAATTGTTGATCACTGAAATGAGCGTGTCAAACAATATCATGGGTTTTTCGGATACCTCATTCAGATTATAATTAGGGTTAAAATACCGATCCAATGATATGAAACATTGTTCCGTTATGTCAAGTAAGGGCCCTTTTCCCATCATTTCTACGATGTCAATATCTTGGTTGATGTCATGAAAACTATGTTTATAGTCATTTATGTGTTGCCCTGTAGCTGAAAATCTCCTATATTTAATGGCGTTGACATGCTCATTATACCTAACCTTAAAGGATCTCCCTGTTTGTCCATTGTATGTACTATTACAGCTGTTACAGTGAAATCTGTATACGCCCGATTTATCATATGGGTTTGGTGCGTTGACTAGTTTAGCGTTATGAAATATGTCAAGATTTCTGTTGTTGGTTTTAAAAGAAATGTTGATATTTTTCTTGAATATTTTTGTAATTCTATAGATGTTAGGATTAAATGTGAATGTTGAGTAGACTTTTGGTCTAGTTATTTCTTTTCGTAGGTTTGATTTCGGTCTGTGCTTGAACTTATAAATTATTCGTTCTATGAAACTACGATTATAGCAGTTATGGGCTGCAATACTACGTATTGTTTTTAGTTCTCTATTTAAGTCTGATTTTGACATGGGAATACTAAAAGCCCGGTGTATCATACTATTATAGGTTGCCCGCTTTTGGCTGGGTGTACTTAAGCCTTGTCACAAACATACCTGCCAACCCTTCCGATTTACCCGGAAACTTTCCGGTTTTTAACTCGTCTTCCGATTTTCCGATTTATTTTTACTTCTTCCGATTTTTGACTAATATAACCTCTAGTACCACCAATACTCTTCCCCTTCGATAAAGGATAAATTCTTACGTACTTGTGTAATTTACGAAACCTTATTTTCAAGCGTATTTATTTGTTGCTTTATTTCGTGAATATTTCGTCCGTCGCCTCCGTGTATCGTGTTTCCCGCACACCACAACAGCGTGCGCGCTTTATGCAGCTGGGGATTCGGGGCGGCAATCGTCCTGCAAGCAAGAGGCTAGCGCACGCTAGCGACTCAGTTAATCGGGACGAAAGAACGAGTTTATTGTGCTGTTCGCGCGCTGTTGACATCTTTTCTGTGCGCAGTTTCGTCGGAGTGGTAGGCCACGTGTTTCCCCCCTCTGTCAAAGTCGTTTGTTAATAATGTATGGGACATATTGAATTGTTTTGCATGTGGTAGTTTCGCGTATTTAAGTGCATAATTTTAATGAATTTAATGTTTTTAAGGGGGTTCTTGTCGGCGACAGTTTCTGGCATTTTCTTTTCTCGTTATGGCCAAAAAATATAACAAACGTTATCTCAAAGTGTTCAGAGATACCTATAAATTTCCGTTCATTTCACCGTCTAAGGGAAACTACCGTATTTTTCACGTAATTAACGCCCTTGCATAATTTACGCATCCCAATAATTTTGGGTCCAAAGTGGAGAAAAAGAAATGTTCACGTATTTGACGCTCCCACAGCTTCGAACATCCATCACTCAGCTCCGGATGCGTTTCGAAATAAAGATGCCAACTACTCAAGTAGCAGGCTTCCTATCGCGAAGCAGGCATTCCACACACAGGGCAACTTGCTGTTATTAGCCGTCAGGAAATCCCAATGCACTAGTTTTACGAGTGTTTCGGGTACGGGACCTTCTGTGATCTCAAAATTGTTTGTCAGTACACAGTATTCCAGTAATACTGCATCATACAAACTCGCGGTGATCATTTACTTCGAAACACGGGAATAGAGCAGCGGGCAGCAAGTATTCAGTGTCCAACTGAAACGTGCGCTACGGTACCGCGGTAACAGAAGTGCACTTCAAGCGGCCAACAAGTCTCCCAAAGCATTTCGCGGACCAATAAGCGGCAAGTTTCTGCAAGTAGAGGATTATCTGCTTAAATATATGATTTTGTTGCGCAATGTTGGATAAGCCGTTTCTCACGAAATGCTGTGTTTTAAAGAATGAGAAATAGCCGCGGCACATGGAATCAGTGTCCCGGATTTGAAGGTTAGCCGAAGCTTGATTAATTTTCTGAAGAGAAATGAACTTTCGACGAAGAACAACATTATGCCAAAAAATAATGAATGATTTCAACCATTGTCATCGCTTTGTGATTGAGAAGCGTGAAATGAAGGAATATTTGATCTCCCTTTATAGGAACCGCACGTCAGACGCCAATCAGTTTCCGTACGCCACAAGTCGAAGAATCGATAAGAAAGGAACATATAGTACGCGCTATCGGAAGCCAAAAACAACGATGTACTGCAATGCTTGCTGATGGTAGAAAGGCTACACCTTACATTGTTCTAAAACGAAAAACAGTGCCTAAAGCAAAATTTCCGCGAGTGATCCACGTTCGTATTCAACAGAAAGGATGGATGGACACGTCACTCGTACAAGATTAGATACGAACGGTTTGGGGTAATGTAGCAGGGTCCCTTTTTCGATGCCCGGCCCTTCTCGTGTTGGATAGTTTTCTTTTTTTTTTCGGTATGCCATTCAGGCCGTATTTTCAGCTCGTAATGAGAAGAATATTTTCTAGTGTCGGTACTTGAAACCCACGTGTCTAACTTACCTGATGTACCTTATTTGACTTTTCAGAAAAAATCTCACGCCGGAATTTTACGCTGTATGACGATAATCGCAAATGAGTTGAACCAATTGTCTTTATATTATATTTGATGTACCGTATCTTTTAAACGTAAACGAATTATAAATAATTTGTAAAGATCTGAATTCCTTGAATAATTTACGCATCCGCAGTTTTCGCCTGTATTTTTCGTCAAAAAAGTGCGTTAATTACGCGAGAAAATATGGTATTATGGATTTTGTTGTGTGTGTCGGTGTGACATAAATATTATTATTCGTATGTAAGTGTCATAAATGAGAGTAATTAGGTACATTTTCTTGTAACCATTTTTATGTTTTCTTAGTTTAAGATTTTAAATTTAATGATCAATTCGCACTGTAACTGTAGATATGTATGCTTTTTATCCTGACCTATTTTCACGTAGACTGTGGTGAACTATACGTGATGAAATCCAAGAATTAAAAAATCTTCCTATTTTTGGGTTGTAAAAGTTGGCAGGTATGCGCAAAGTTTCCTATGACTGATGATGGCATACAAATAATGCCGAAACCGGTCCCAATTTTTTGAATAGTAATAAATTCGTGATGTGTTGATGACGTCACATTGTATTTGTATTGAAAAGGTGGACATAATTATCCTCAATTTATAGTGTAAATCTAGATTCAATAGGACCAAAACGAAGTTCTTAACTTTAAATTAAAAAGTAACTCTCAAGCAACCCCTAAAGCCGTATTTTTCCCATTTCTGGAGGAGCAATCAATCGCCCAAGTTAGTCGAAGTTTTGGTCGATTTTAAAATGGTGGCCAAAGTCATTCCTTGCAGTTGCATATGGTCAAGTGTAACCTCCAGTTTACAAGAGCATGACCAGGAAATGATGTTTAATAACCCACTGCTCGAAATAAAAGGCTTCTACTAACATTTGTTTTAGGTGGATTGTGATCTGCAATAATACTTTATTTTCATTTGCCCCCGTGCATATGTTTTCGTATTTGTTTGGTGTTTTCACACCTTTCAGTGCACTTGTTAGTTTATAAGCCCCTGCGGAAAAGGTTTTCATATTTTTATATTTGTTCATTCGTGTTTTTCCACACCTTTTAATATTTCCCTCTTATCTTTAGAAATGGCAGATACAGTTTTCACTGTATCCGTGGATACATGACCTAAAATGCCGTCGTGTGGGAAAGAATCATATCTAGTGTTTCCATATGCCTGTTGGATAGTTATTCCTATATTCAGTAGTTCGTTTTCTCATTTAACACGTTCTTTTTTATCGTCCGTTGCAGAAACATCTTAACGACGTTTTACTGTATTTTGAAGTTATTTTTCTTATTAGTGGAAGTATGGGCACCTGTTATGGTGTAGAATTTATGGGAGAGTGTAGAGATTTTTGAGGATTGCGACTTGAAATCTTGTGTAGTTAATTATTTAAAGGCTGACTAAAAAGCCTATAGCTTATAAATCTCATATTTATTCCGTATTGGCTCAGCACAACTAAGGTTAAGTTATGAGTAGGTTCCCACCTTGCAATGCTTATCAATTTCTATATAATAGGTTTATTAATTACATAATATAAGCCATATAATCTCTAGTAGATGTTCCATAATCGGAACGAAACATGTGCTAGAGATTATATGGTTTATATTATGTAATTAATAAACCTATTATATAGAAATTGATAAGTATTGGAAGGTGGGAACCTACTCATAACTTAACCTTAGTTAAAAAGCCTATTCCAAACAGTGGGAACATTTTTATGATTTTCTTCCCCATTATATGTTTGTAAAGCCTGTATCCTTGAGATTGCATGGTGTTCTTGTTCGTGTTTCTTATTTCCTGCAGTCCCATGTTGAGAATTTTTTGTTGGTCCATTAGGTTGAACCACTTTTAGTTTACCAGTCTGAACGAGTGGATGCTTAGTATACACAAATTGCCCCACCATGTTACAGAAATGAGAGATATGTTCTGAGTGTTCCAAAGGTAATCTGGGTTTTTTTTTTTTTTTTTAAATAAAAGTTGTTCATAGATATACTGTAGTTCTTATTAAATGATTGTAATAATCTCTGTCTTATCGCTTCCTCAATTCTGAGGTTCGTGATCTCTGAGGAGGCTATTGTTGCGTTATCTCCATCTCTTGCAGTCCTCGGCCAGACATGCTATTACAAATAGGTTCAACCAAGTTATATTCTTGTTAATGTTCGACCATTGTGTTTGAACTCTCTTGCTGGAAACATTCCTTAGTTATAGGGGATCCTGAATATGTTGTGATTACATTTGTTATTTAAGTTTTCTTTTAAATACCATCCATTAATTCAGGGCTGTTTTATATTTCAGTCAATACAGTATTTACTTTTAGGTTGCACAAATCACTCCGCAAACCGAATAACCCGCTTATGAATTTAGTCTGCATCAAACAGCTGTCATCCTTTTAAGGTATATTAATATGTTTGCCGTAGGAGAGTCATCTGCCTCAAGCCAGAATTACAGTGAAAACAGTGTTTCTCTACAATCTGAGAGGGCAGATTTCCGAGCAGGATCTGAAGGAGTATTTCAAGACCTTCGGTAAAGTAATCAGGTGCAGGATCATCCAACAGCGAGGGATTGGCTTTGTTGAGTTTGACGACTACGACCCTGTCGACAAGATATTCTGTGAGTATATAGGATTGATGATCATGTAAGTTGATGTGAATTTGATATTTTGGAGAATACCTAGTGTTGTGTTTTTGTAGTGCAAAAGGTCCACCACATCTGCGGCAAGAATGTGGGAGCAGATAAGGCGATGGGGAAGCAACGGGTCACAGCAACTCGAAACTCTTGGCAGTCATTCAGTGGGCGCATGCAGAATGGTTATGGCAGTCAAAGATGGACAGGTGAGTGCAGTAGTGGCACGTTACTTTGTGTGCTAACATGCTTAATGATAATAGAGTTTTAACATTAAATTAATGTTTATATCGAAAATCCTTATTTATTTTAGACCTAGCGACTTACTAGAGAGGTACCTATCAAAGGGTAGAGAAGGGTCCACCTATTCAGTATCATTAGCTTAATATAGTGTCATTCATGCAGTTGCTTTCAATGAAAGGACAAGCCTCGGATCAAATATATTGAATATATCAAGTATACTTCTGGCATTTCTGGAATTAATGATGACCTTTCGGAGGCTGATGCTTATCTTAGAAACGTGCCAAGAAAATTCAATAGAAGACTTAAAAACCAGATAGGACTTCACCAGAGAAAGAAACTGAGAGTAGGAACTCGGAATGTAATCACACTGATGGGTAAGTGTGAGGAGATAGTCCTAATATATGTATGTGTCTCCTTTCCATCATTTCAACAGAAACAAAATGGAAGGGGATGAACTACACTGGCACGAAAACAATAAAGAAGATTGGAGTCGATTTTGTACTAGGTAAATATATTGAAGCCATAACTGATCTCTCATATGTAAATGAAAGAATCATCAAAGCTAGAGTAAATATGGATAACAAGTCCTTCAGTATTTCAGATACAGTGAAACCTCGATTCTCCGTTTTTCGAGGGACCGTGAAAATAAAACGTACAACACGGGAAAACGGAAAATCCGGGAATGAATGAAAACCATCAATTTGGCTAAACATCACAAAAATGAAATATGTATAATTATAATCTTACAAAAACTCCTAAACCAAACCAAACTACAGCCCCAGTGGGACTTTGCCTGCCAAGCGACCGCTGCTCAGCCCGAAGACCTGCAGATTACGAGGGGCGCATCGTCAGTGCGACGAATCCTCTCGGCCGATATTTCTGGCTCTGTAGATCGGGGTCGCCATCTCACCATTAGATAGCTCCACAATTAAAGGTAATCAGGTAGGCTGAGTGGACCTGGAACCAGACTTATATCCAGGTAAAATTGCCTGACCTGGTCGCAATCGAACCCAGGCCCTCTGGATGAGAGGCGGGCATGTTAGAGCGCGAAACCGCATTAATTACCGGTAGACGAGTTCAAAATCTCGATACTTTATATTTTATACTTTATACTTTATATATTCGTCAGTTTCCCGTGAAAACTTCTTTCAGTTCAGCAACTTTGATTACGCTAGCCAAACTCTTCGAAAAATCTAACAACACCGAGCCAAACGACAATCGACCACAAGTAGTTTTTAATTCTCTCATCTAATAAAATAAAGCATATTAGATACAAAAGCACTCAAAATGATGGTGAAATCCGTTCATTTCTTAATCTTTAATTGTAATTTGGTCTCCGGTATACTGTTCGTAGTCAGTTTCTGGAAATCTCGTACCGCGCAAATTAGGCCTACATCGACCTTTAAAGGTTATGTTGAACTCGAGAACATGGTTTC
The DNA here is from genome assembly GCF_040414725.1 of Anabrus simplex. NCBI lineage: Eukaryota > Metazoa > Arthropoda > Insecta > Orthoptera > Tettigoniidae > Anabrus > Anabrus simplex. Next base: position 100,932,556 of record NC_090276.1, on the reverse strand, counting down.
GAATGTAACTATCGATTCTTAAAAGTTCTCGAATGCATTATATTCAATTCTGCTTGTTACAAATCCAATCAAATTGGAAAGATAAAAGAAATATCAAAACTTCAGAAATTACGGTTATTTGTGACCTTGAGGTCATCTGGAAAGCGCGCTCGCTGTACATGTCAGTACGAGTTTGAAATGACACCAACCATTTAAAATGTAACGTGCGCAAATAAAACGACTGCGGTTTTTGGTATTTTAACACGAAAACGTAAAATTCCCAGTCTTACATTAGGACCTAAACAGTAATAGGCAATCCCAAGACCTCCCATGGCTTTCTTTTTTTTAATGTAAGGTGCAACATCTGTTTTGGTCTCGCTAACATAATCATGTACGATAATATAAAAAATACTGAATTTGTGTTAAGGAGCAGTTTCGATTCCTGCCTGAAAGCCCAGTTAACTCTGCAGTGCCCTGAGCAAAGTGCCGAAAACCCCTTCGGCAGTACGATCGAAAAAAATGTAAATAAAAAACATCTAACCCTGGACATAATATGGACGTTTTATAAGTGCGAACATTTGACGAAACTCTTTCCGTCTTCACGCAGAGCTGTCGAAATGCGCCGTGTCTTCTAGCAATTGCCGTGGCCACTCTCTGCCCTATGATTTTCCGAGATTCTCTAAACAATACCAGCCGAATGCAATCCTAAGATGGTCCCTTATGCAAGTTCACCGCCGATCGCCGAACGCCAAGATCCATAAATATGCCGTAGCCGTCCTTTCGTGAGATACAGTTTATTAAAAAACGATTGATCGAGGATTTAGCATTGATGGGACTGGAATTTCTGGACGGTTGATCCGGGAAATCGTTTCTTCGAGGAACGGATAATGCGGGACTTTTACAACGTGATTTAATTACGATGCTCGCGGGACCACGTAATTTGAACGCATATTCCGGGAAAACGTACTTTCCGGGAACGGATAATCGAGGTTCCACTGTATATGCCCCACAGCAAGAATGTGACAATGCTGAGGAGAAGGAGTTTTTGGAAGACCTGGAGGACCAAATAAGAGAAGATAATATCATGAAAATACAGGATTTCAATACTCAAATTGGGTTATGAAGAGTTGGTGGGTCCCTTTGGTTATGGTGTTAAAAATATTGAGGGCAGAAATGTCCTAGACTTCTGTGTAAGAAATAACCTGATTATAAAGGTGCCTTCTTTAAAAACAAGATAGTCATAAAATGACCACATACAGCTGGGACAGAAGATCTGTGATAACTAGAGATGAGAATTATTGGCACTAAAAACAGTTAAAATAGGCAGGCATATAGGCTCTTAAATTAGCCAAAATAGGCATGTAAATAGGCACTAACATAAAATAGGCATGAAAAATACTTATAATTTAATAACACACTTAATTACTATAAAAGGAATTTACAACAAGCAACTTTTCAATGTTTTCTGGTAACAATCTTGTTCTCCTTGTGACGTACCCACTCAGCCCACAGATGTTTGACAAAATTATAACGTGGCGGGTCACTTTAATATTAAAATAAATAAATGATATGTCATTGTTTCTCCATAAACAGTATCCCGAGGGCGCCAGTCTTCAAGCTTATGGATTGAAAACGAAAGTTGATAATTAATAATAATAATAATAATAATAATAATATGTAATGAGACTCAAAAACTACCAGGGGTGAGGTGAACGGAACACAAATCATTAGGTACACTAACTTGGAATTTAAGCATCATTAATAATAATTTCAGAACATACAAATTAAAACAGCTATTTATTAGGATGAAAAACGTGACGTAACGGCGTATTAACGAAATCTGAACTTACGGAAGCAAAAGAAAAATTGAATGAAATTAACTCTAAGAAAATGAACTGTTGCGCGAAGACTTGCAGTAACTTATACCATAAGCTCACCATATGTAGACTCTGTTGTCTTGAAGCTGAAGATGGGTGGATCTCTCGTACAGGCTGCCTCATCTGTTGTTGGATTCCAGTCCTATTTCTACATTTCCTGTCTTTAACACTTCCTACTGTACTCCTTACATAAAGTTGTAATGAGTCCTAATTTTAAATGCAAAACCACCATGGGTTATGTTCATGGAGAGAATACACTTGTATTCTTCCATATTACGGAACAGTAGCGTAGCTAATTTCATAATAAAAGCTCTCCTCCCCTATACTAGTCAAAACCGGTCTCCCGTTGACTACCTCTCGTCATTGAGATAACAAGTCCCAATGAGAGTAACTTTTGAGTAGTATATACTCAGATGCGAAGTGAACTAAGTTAAAATCTTCTCCGATGTGCAGACGTAGAATCGTAGTAAGAGTGTCTTCCAAGAGTGAGAATCAGAATCTGAATAAGAATGACCTCTCCAGCTCTTGTCAGCGGGTATATATATCGGTTCAAAAGTCTCCTTCCATCAGCCATATCACATGGTCCAGTAAGATTTGAGGTCTCATCCCTTCTCCTATGTATTGCTGTGAATCCATCTCGTTGCTTCATTACGTTCATTCACATAGGCTGAACTTTCCCGCTGAAATAAAGCGTCAGGAAGCGCAGTATGAAAAGTGGGCGTTTATAATGTATCAATTGTCTCTTCATGAGGTGGAGAGGGTAAGATCTCTCGTAACCTAGATGACGTACTTTTCTTGGAAATGGGCTAAAATTAGCCTGCTGACTCTGGTCACCTCACAACGGCTATACAGATTTCACCCAGAGAACCAGTCGTGATGTAAACATAAGCACGTGCTTGGGTTAACGTTTATTGGTTAGTGCTGCCGCGGGACACCTACGCGGAGACATGAAACTAGTTCGTTAGCCACATCATGGCTAATGCGATCCTAGATGCAAAATGTCCGAAATATAATTCCTCAAATAATTTAAGTCAGAGAAATATACAAAAAACTATTTGTATTCAATGTTATTTAATATAAACAAGCATTTCAAATTGAAGAGCACAAGGGACGCATTCGCTCATGCTTGACCCGCCATTTTGTTAAGCTGTGTGCTTGGGAAGCAAGCAGTACAGTGCGTGTGTGAGTGAGTGAGTGAGACATTACTTGTTCTTGTGCAGTGTGGATCACCGAGTTGAGTTCGAATAGCATCACAAAGGGAAACCTTTGAAAAGTGGCGAGAAGGCAATTGCATTGAATATGTTTCGTAATTTTTGTAGGAAATACCCGACTTTTGCTTTAAAGGATTTGCGAAGCTGACATCCGAGTTCACTTTTGTTTCGGAGTGGAGCATTCATACCGCGCGCAGCGAACGAATGCATGAAGGATTGGTAAGAATACCTGGGAAATCGAAGAAGCGCTTACGTGGAAGAAGTTAGTCATTTATCATATTCTGATTGGGTAAAGTACCAGTTCTGTACATTTTATTGTTTTAATATTGCCTCTTCTGAGATCCTCGCTAGAATTTTACTTGATTAGAAGATTACATGTGTGAAGTTTTACTTATATGCGCTGTTATGATTGAGTTATTACGTATTTACGTTTCGGCCATAAATTCAAATCTACCTTTCTTTCCTGATATGTTAAATATCGAGATACCATTTATCATTCATTGTTGTTTATTTTTCGCGGACAGTGAGTATAATTTGTGCCGTAATTCGCATCACAATTGCCTGTCAACTACTGTACGTGTTGACGTCAGTGGTATCCGGCAACAGTCTATGTAGAGCTAATCCTGATGTAATCGCCGCAATCAAGCGAAGTAATGACAGTTTCAAGACTGCCCACGTGGTTCCTGCCATGTGTCCGGGAGTAGCCCAGTGGTTCTCCAATCAGCATTTAGACCGCGGATGGATACATACGGATACACATTTTTCTTTGTTTACATCAGGTTCGGTTCTCTCGGTGACGGGAGAATATTGGAAAATTTACTGCAAGTTATAAATATGAATGATGTTGAAATACTTTACCCAATAATTTGTTCGTTCAAAATACGTTATAGCCGCGATACAAAGAAATGAAATTATGATTGAAATGGATGATAAAACCCTATATATATATATATATATACACACATTTTAATTTAAACATGACATATCAGTTATTAAATATATACCTCTTATCAATGAATTATATAGTTCAATAATTGAAAACATGCAGTGATGTCCCAAACATTACATCCTGTCGGACAGAATTTTTTGTGCAGAGAGAAAGATCTCTCAACATCATAGGAAGTGATTGGACAAAACTTCAATGAAGCCACTTCATCTGGTTTTAGTTCAACTGCTTCATCTACCTCACCTCGTAGCACCCTGGCTACTTTTACTGCCGCTTTCCATCATGGATTCTGCTGCAGGACTCCTATGGAACTTTTTGCTGAAAGCGGCTACCTTCCCAGAGGTTCGGTCAAAACTTTCCCTGACTTCTTCCACAATCCTAAATGACTCCACCAGGGGAAAGTCACTCTTCTCCAACTCGGTGATTCCTCCCGGCAGCTTGTCGAAGTTTGAAGGTGCTCCAGTTTATGCAGGGGGATATTAGCTCCCACCATTGCAGTGCAAAGGTCCATAGAATATTGTTCATGGTCGCTCCTCACAGTGGACTGGTAGAAAAGCTGCATTGACATAGCTTTCTGTACTCGTGTCAAATGCATCGCAGTATTTCTATGTTGATCTATAAGATATCTTTTCACATTTGATTTGCAAAATAACAAAATTGACTTAAATTACTATGTTCCTATATCTTAAATTTCTACAGCTGGGCTAATTGGCAAAAATGCTTAGTATAAACACGCATTTGTTTCATAAAAAAGAAAAAGCCTTATTAGATGTGATGTTTCTAGAAGTACAAAACTTTCAAGTAGGAACAAGAGAATTCGTCATTTACATGGAAATAAGTCCTCAAAAATGTTCGGTTATAATCTGGCAATGGTTCATGTTTGTGGGTTACTGTAGTCACGTCCTAGTTCGTGAACCATGGGCAACGGCTGAGTGGCCTAGTAAGTGGTCCTGAGAGTCGGGATACCAGTTGCTATGGAATGGGAGTGGGCATCTCGGGCATATTCTGAGTCGTGGCCCTCCTTGTGCTCAGGCGGCTAGGACTATACAATTCACCGGTGGTCCATAAGCCGTTAGAGGAGAGATCCTCCTCACTTGGACTATGTGCAAGTAGGGCAGCATCCTGCTTCATGAATTTACCGAGCTCAGAACACTTTAAGCAAGCCTCGGACCTATGGGAGTAATGGAGTCCCACTCCCATTTGACAGGCGAGGGACTCCTTGGAAACAACTTGGCGAACGAAATGGAATTCGATGGGGAGCTATCAATATTAATGGGGCTTATGGAAGAAAGAAGGTAGAACTGGCTGAGTCAGCAAAGAGGATGCATCTGGATGTGCTAGGAGTAAGTGATATTCGGGTAAGGGGAGATAATGAGGAAGAGATAGGAGATTATAAAGTGTACTTGACGGGTGTTAGAAAGGGAAGGGCAGAGTCTGGGGTAGGGCTCTTTATCAGGAATACCATTGCACACAACATAGTTTCTGTTAGGCACGTAAATGAGCGAATGATGTGGGTAGATTTGTCAGTGGGAGGAATTAAGACAAGAATTGTGTCCGTGTATTCACCATGTGAGGGTGCAGATGAGGATGAAGTTGACAAGTTTTATGAAGCATTGAGTGACATCGTGGACAGGATCAAGAGCAAGGATAGAATAGTGCTAATGAGCGATTTCAATGCGAGAGTTGGGAATAGAACTGAAGGATACGAAAGGGTGATTGGTAAATGTGGGGAAGATATGGAAGCTAATGGGAATGGGAAGCGTTTGCTGGACTTCTGTGCTAGTATGGGTGTAGCTGTTACGAATACATTCTTCAAGCATAAGGCTATTCACCGTTACACATGGGAGGCTAGGGGTACCAGATCCATAATAGACTATATCTTAACAGACTTTGAATTCAGGAAATCTGTTAGGAATGTAAGAGTTTTTCGGGAATTTTTCGATGATACAGACCACTATCTGATCTGTAGTGAACTAAGTATCTCTAGGCCTAAGGTAGAGAAAGTGAAATCCGTCTGCAAACATTTAAGGGTAGAAAATCTCCAGGACGAGGAAATTAGACACAAGTACATGGATATGATTAGTGAGAAGTTTCGAACAGTAGACAGTAAGCAGGTTCAGGATATAGAAAGTGAATGGGTGGCATACAGGGATGCTGTAGTAGAAACAGCAAGGGAATGCCTAGGAACAACTGTGTGTAAAGGTGGGAAAAGGCGAACATCTTGGTGGAATGATGAAGTGAGAGCAGCCTGTAAACGTAAAAAGAAGGCTTATCAGAAATGGCTCCAAACAAGGGCCGAGGCAGACAGGGATTTGTACGTAGATGAAAGAAACAGAGCGAAACAAATAGTTGTTGAATCCAAAAAGAAGTCATGGGAAGATTTTGGTAATAACCTGGAAAGGCTAGGTCAAGCAGCAGGGAAACCTTTCTGGACAGTAATAAAAAATCTTAGGAAGGGAGGGAAAAAGGAAATGAACAGTGTTTTGAGTAATTCAGGTGAACTCATAATAGACCCCAGGGAATCACTGGAGAGGTGGAGGGAATATTTTGAACATCTTCTCAATGTAAAAGGAAATCATCATGGTGGTGTTGCAAACAGCCAAGCTCATGGGGAGGAGGAAAATGATGTTGGTGAAATTATGCTTGAGGAAGTGGAAAGGATAGTAAATAAACTCCATTGTCATAAAGCAGCAGGAATAGATGAAATTAGACCTGAAATGGTGAAGTATAGTGGGAAGGCAGGGATGAAATGGCTTCATAGAGTAGTAAAATTAGCGTGGAGTGTTGGTAAGGTACCTTCAGATTGGACAGAAGCAGTAATTGCACCTATCTATAAGCAAGGGAACAGGAAGGATTGCAACAACTATCGAGGTATCTCATTGATTAGTATACCAGGCAAAGTATTCACTGGCATCTTGGAAGGGAGGGTGCGATCAGTCGTTGAAAGGAAGTTGGTTGAAAACCAGTGTGGTTTCAGACCACAGAGAGGCTGTCAGGATCAGATTTTCAGTATGTGCCAGGTAATTGAAAAATGCTACGAGAGGAATAAGCAGTTGTGTTTATGTTTCATAGATCTAGAGAAAGCATATGACAGGGTACCGAGGGAAAAGATGTTCGCCATACTGGGGGACTATGGAATTAAAGGTAGATTATTAAAATCAATCAAAGGCATTTATGTTGACAATTGGGCTTCAGTGAGAATTGATGGTAGAATGAGTTCTTGGTTCAGGGTACTTACAGGAGTTAGACAAGGCTGTAATCTTTCACCTTTGCTGTTTGTAGTTTACTGTACATAGATCATATGCTGAAAGTTATAAAATGGCAGGGAGGGATTCAGTTAGGTGGAAATGTAGTAAGCAGTTTGGCCTATGCTGACGACTTGGTCTTAATGGCAGACTGTGCCGAAAGCCTGGAGTCTAATATCTTGGAACTTGAAAATAGGTGCAATGAGTATGGTATGAAAATTAGCCTCTCGAAGACTAAATTGATGTCAGTAGGTAAGAAATTCAACAGAATTGAATGTCAGATTGGTGATACAAAGCTAGAACAGGTCGATAATTTCAAGTATTTAGGTTGTGTGTTCTCCCAGGATGGTAATACAGTAAGTGAGATTGAATCAAGGTGTAGTAAAGCTAATGCAGTGAGCTCGCAGTTGCGATCAGCAGTATTCTGTAAGAAGGAAGTCAGCTCCCAGACGAAACTATCTTTACATCGGTCTGTTTTCAGACCAACTTTGCTTTACGGGAGCGAAAGCTGGGTGGACTCAGGATATCTTATTCATAAGTTAGGAGTAACAGACATGAAAGTAGCAAGAATGATTGCTGGTACAAACAGGTGGGAACAATGGCAGGAGGGTACTCGGAATGAGGAGATAAAGGCTAATTTAGGAATGAACTCGATGGATGAAGCTGTACGCATAAACCGGCTTCGATGGTGGGGTCATGTGAGACGAATGGAGGAGGATAGGTTACCTAGGAGAATAATGGACTCTGCTATGGAGGGTAAAGAGAAGTAGTGGTAGAGCAAGACGACGATGGTTAGACTCGGTTTCTAACGATTTAAAGATAAGAGGTATAGAACTAAATGAGGCCACAACACTAGTTGCAAATCGAGGATTGTGGCGACGTTTAGTAAATTCACAGAGGCTTGCAGACTGAACGCTGAAAGGCATAACAGTCTATAATGATAATGTATGTATGTATGTATGTATGTATGTATGTATGTATGTATAATCTGGCAGTTTCCTGTCGAGTTCACGATACCTGACTAGCGTAGAGAAGAGATCCTTCCTATATGCTTGCCAGGGATTCACCAAGCTGCCTCTAGCAGTATTCTTACGTATATAGAAGAATTGAAATGGAGGCACTATATACATCAGATTTGTGAACATTTTTCTGTTGCTATTCACCGGCTTTGGTCAGCCAGGTCAGCTGTCATGAAGATTATTTTCTGTTGCCTACAATAGATCCTGCATCATCTGTGCCCACAAGGTTGCCACCCTTGTTGAAAATTAGAAAACCACGTAATTTGAAATTGTCATTGCATGCGCCCACAACCTTACTTTCTGTCACAATTTAGCAAGATTCTAGAGGGGATGCTAGAGCTTGTCTTTTCACTGGCCTGGTCTTGTAAGGATAGCCTTTGCAGCCTTGTCAAACACGCTGTGACATCGTCCAAGCCGTGTCATCTTGTATGTTTAGCCTCTGTGACATCGTCCTAGCTGCATCACATTGGATCTTCAACCAATGTTCCGCAAAGACTTAGCGAAAGCGTAATAGAATTCACTAGAACCTACACATAGCGCTGGTGAAAATTACTTACGATTTTTAAAAATTACAGTTCAGTTGTAGTCCGTTTCTTTGGTGTAGTAGTTAGCGTGATTAGCTGCCACTCACGGAGGCCTGGGTTCGATTCCCGACTGCCACCAAATTTGAAAAGTTGAACGGGTTCCACTCAGCCTTGGGAGGTCAACTGAGTAGAGGTGGGTTCGATTCCCACCTCAGCCACCCTCGAAGTGGTTTTCCGAGGTTTCCCACTTCTCCTCAGGAAAATGCTGGGATGGTACCTAACTTAAGGACGCGGCCATTTCCCTCTTCTTTGCCTGTCCCTTCCAGTTTCCCCATGCCTTCACAAGGCCCCTGTTCAGTATAGAAGGCGAGGTTGTCTGGGCGAGGTACTAGTCATCCTCCCCAGTTGTATCCCCTGACGGTAGAGGTGGGAAGCTTTGCTGAGTCGGAGGGAAAAACCTACCCTGGAAGGTAAACATATCAGGAAAGAAAGGGGAAATCTCTATTTTTACAGGAAATGAATCAGAGTTCAAAATACCACTCTGTGACAAGAGACCACTGGCGTTCTGACTCCTCGTTCAGTAATTAAATTATTATTTACATTTTAGCAATATAAATTATTGAAAGTTCACGACTAATACAGCATTGCAACAAAACAACTTTCCACAGTACGTAAATTAATAGGCCTATACATGTTACAATGAAATGCGATCGTAGTTCAGTCACAAAAAAGATAAAAGGAACAAACGAACTTACCTCCTTACAGCAAGCTTGGCAGAAGACTACCCTTCCATCAGTAGTGAAACTGGGATCCCCGGTGATCCACCGCTTCAGCCAGTAGGACTTCAACGATTTTCATTTGCAATTACAACTTGTTTTACGTCACACCGACACAGATAGGTCTTATGGTGACGATGAGATGGGAAAGGCCTAGGAGTGGGAAGGAAGCAACCATGGCATTAATTAAGGTACAGCCCCAGCATTTGCATGGTGTGAAAATGGGAAACCATGGAAAACCATCTTCAGGGTTGCCGACAGTGGGGCTCGAACCCACTATCTCCCGGATGAAAGCTCACAACTGCGTGCCCCTAAGCGCAGAGCCAACTCGCCCGGTGATTTTTCTTTGGGCATTGCCACAGACATATTTCTTCACAGTAAATCACAACACGTTTTGCAGATAAAGCGTACGTGTACAACAGTTCACATTGAGAAGGAGGTATAAGGGATATGGGTTGCGCAATGTAATTCGACGTTGATTGGTTCTCGCATATGTCTTAGAAGATTGGAGCGGTTGAAGCCTTCGAGGTCAAATTGTTCCTTGTTTCTCTTGATGAAAATTTCCCAAGAACTATTTCTGGTGACTTCCGAGAATTCCCATTTTTGTTTGTAGGGTAAACAGATCTAGAGAAATGAGAAGATAATTCTGCCGAGCACATCAGTTACAATATAATGCACTGGAAGAAAATCGGCTTCTTTAAAATAGATTCAAAAGGCATCGAATAGGCAATTATATTACATAAAATCAGCTTCATGGTCCGTATCGCACTTCAATAGATTCACAATTAAGTATTTATTATTTCCCACCTAGTCGATACAATGATTGCTTAATGCAATTTAATGGTTAAAAGTGGTACGTGTTTCGTATATTGTCAACATCTTCAGCCACATAACACTGTTTAGATGAAAAATATATAAATTAACAAAGTAATGCTTAAGAGGAAGTGTCCTTAAAATTAACATAAGATTGACAACATTAAATTGCATTAAGCAATCATTGTATCGACTAGGTGGGAAATAAATACTTAATTGTGAATCTGTAGGCAATTATACTGCAAATAGGCACAAACCCCTGAAATAAGCATTTATAGGCACAATAAAACTGTCCCTAAAACGGGTGGATATCTCGAAAGGCTACATTTCTGAACACAGGAATAACATAGGCAAATTCCCGTCTACTGATAACAGATAAGCTATAAGGAGAAAGCGTGAGAGACATACAAGTTAATCCCAGTGAACCAGACACAACTGGGACAGAAGATCTGTGATAACAGATAAGCTCTACAGAGAAAGCATGAAAGTCACCTAAGTTAATCCCAGTGAACCAGATACAGCTGGGACAGAAGATCTGTGATAACAGATAAGCTCTACAGAGAAAGCGTGAAAGTCACCTAAGTTAATCCCAGTGAACCAGATACAGCTGGGACGGAAGATCTGTGATAACAGATAAGCTATAAGGAGAAAGCGTGAAAGTCACCTAAGTTAATCCCAGTGAACCAGATACAGCTGGGACGGAAGATCTGTGATAACAGATAAGCTATAAGGAGAAAGCGTGACAGTCACGCAAGTTATTCCCAGTGAATGTCTATGTAAAGATCACAGATTCTTAATGGTTGACTTGTACTATAAGGCTGTGTGTGCTGTAATTATTAGTATAAGAAAAGCACCCAGAATAGAGGAGTGGAATTTAAAAGATGGGGTAAATAAAAAAGGCTTTTGAAAACCTGACAATACAAAAGCTACCGAGGAATGGAATACAAAGTGCTCAGGAGGAATGGAATTTGTTCAAAACAACATTGTACTCCACACGGCTCTACTTCTAAATTGACGTTTTGGTAGATTTTGGCTCTCTCTGATGGTTATGCGTTGAAGTATAGACATCCAACCAATCCCAAGCTGCAATTCATATTGATTTATATCGGCAGAACACTGTCTCAAAACCTAGTTGCCAACTCTAATATTTACATTCACCACGTGGTTAACCTATCACGCTCAGTGTATATGGTATTCGGTGTGGTTTGCTATCTTTTGCATTTTCCTTCAGTAATTACTCTGTTTTTCATATTAGTCTTTATCTCTGGTTTAGTACAGTATAGCGTAGTTTACAGTTTAGCATAGCATTTGTTAATATAATATAAGTTTAATTATTCATTGTATAAAATAGTTGTAGTTTTATTTACGTCCCTGTATTAGTGTACTTTACCATGTAGTTCGAGAAAGACAAGTGGTAAGAATGTAAAAGTTTCAAACAAATTTATTTAAAAACCACCATTCCAATACTTTTAAATCTCTAAGTCTAAGATACAAACACTACATACATGTTAAAATGGGACATGTTTCGCTTAGGCTTTGTAAGCATCTTCAGCCATACTTAATCTAAAGCTAAGTCAGGGCCCTGAACTGGGTTTCTCATTAAAGTGTAATAATACAAGATAAAACAGTCATAAAATCTAGTTTGTGGAAAAAGCAATACTTAAATGCAAATAAAATTCAATAATGAACTTGTCATAGTATTATATGTACATGGAATGAATACTAGTGTTCATCTAAAAAAGTACACGTTAGTTATTTGTAGAACAAGAGTCATAATGATCTGACATACATTTGGATTGTACAGATTGTTTTACATTAATGAAGCATGGATTAATTAAAAATGTCGAAAAATAAATCTTCGAGCGTTGTTGACTGAGAATCAGGTACGTAGAATACAGTAGAGTTGTTGACTCCAAGTGGTTGCGTAATAAGGTCTAAAGGCGCTTGAAGCATCAGTATAGAAGTGTTGTCTCTCCTTCTAGAATAATCTTTGTAATAGATTGTAGTCGTGAGCTGTCTAGTGTATTCAACAAATAGGGTGTTCAATAAAGCCTGACTTAAGTATGGCTGAAGATGCTTACAAAGCCTAAGCGAAACATGTCCCATTTTAACATGTATGTAGTATTTGTATCTTAGACTTAGAGATTTTAAAGTATTGGAATGGTAGTTTTTAAATAAATTTGTTTGAAACTTTTACATTCCGTACTTCAATACGGCTATCATAATGAGACTCATAACATGTAATAAGTGGTAAGAAATCGAGAGGTGTGGGAAGCCAGGCCCATGAAATTGTGGCCAACGTACGCAAGTACTTTGAGAAAGAAAAGAAGCACAGTGCTACATTGCTTCCTCTAGCGCAAGCTGTACAGAGAACTGTTGATGCTACCAAAGTAAGTAAACACACAGTAGTGTCAGTTGAAAAGAAGAAATACGACGCTGAAGAACCCTTCTGGATCCTCTTAAGTTTGAAACGCCGTGTAAGAAAAAGAATCGGACCAAACCAGTGATGAACTTGGACAGTTTCCAGGAAGATGCCACTCATCGGCATATTTATGACTACTACTGCAGAAAAGACCATCATCATCATCATCATCATCATCATCAATGTCCCACTCCAGTCGCCGTACTCTTGCGAAACTATGAGAGTCTCTGAAGGAAAGCAATCTATTTAAGGGAAGCAAGACTTCACTGACTGTTGTGGTAAAGGAACTGGGATTCCGTTACAAGAAATTAAATGGCCGGCGAGTATTAATGGAGAGAAGTGATATTGTGATGTGGCGCTGCCGGTTTTTAAGGGACGTTATGGAGGAAAATTTTTATTTGATTGTGTGGTTAGATGAAACGAGGATCATTGCAAACCATACCATAGGAAAAGGCTGGACAGATGATTCTGTGGAAGGTACAATGGCAGTGCCCATTGGAAACAGGGGAAGAATTACTGTGCTACATGCTGGTACCGCAAACGGATTTGTACCCAACTGTTTATATGTACCGAGGTCTAAGAAGACTGGCAATTACTACGAGGAGATGAATAGTGTTAATTTTCAAAACTGGTTTGAATACACGTTAATGATTAACCTGTCTGTAATTCAGAACAAAGCTTCGACAATGGCAGCAAAGAAGTCAATTCATACTGAGTGGTTAAGGAGGTACAACATTTCTGTGCGGGAGGACATTAAGAAAGGTGAACTGTTAGGGCTTGTGAAAGAAAACAAGCCACAATTTCCAGTGTATGCAAGACGTCATGGACATAAAGTTATTCGACTTCCACCTTATCATTGCCATTTCAATGCAAGGGAGAAAATTGCTAAAATTATAGCCGACCATTTTAAAGAATTACTTAACTGTGAAGATCCAAAAGAAAAATTTGATTTTAATCCTTCCACAAAAAATAAAACTTCACTTGAAAAGGTTATACCACCACCTTATGAGGAAGTGATCAAAGCAATAAATTCCCTCAAGAATTACAAAGCAGCAAAACTATGGAAGAATGCAAATAAACAAACCCTTCAAAATTTACATAAATGTATCATAGATGTCTGGAATACTGAAGAAATACCTGAAGAATGGACTACAGCAATAATCCAGCCACTGCACAATAATAGGAGAGGTGTTTGCCACAGAAATCTCTGGAGTGATACCATATTTCTCCGAATCCAAGACTTTTTTTTTCTCAGAATCTCATGCGAAAACTCAAGGGTTGTTGCATTCGCAGCCTAACAGTACGTTAATGGATACCACTGGCAACTACCGCGGTACTCACGCTGCTTCTTTTCACACGCGCACAGAACTTATTGACGACCGCTTCTTTACTACACATCGCTACTGGTTGTACAGTGCCTGTGTGTTTCTCAAATCTGCAGAATGGCATCAAAACATGTGACCCTTCGAATTCTTAGAAAAGCCATGGCTAGTCACTGGCAGAGTCATAACGCGTCTATTGTACTTGACGCTTAGTAAAATTAAGGTTTATAGACAGCAGGAATATTTTAGTGATGGATAGTCGTATTGTAAAGATACGTGGAAAAGGTATTGCCGGCAAATTTTCAACGGGTTCTAGTCAATATTATGATGTCAATTTTAAGTTAATGTTTATTAAACACTCGGAAATGTAGAATAATTGTGCAGCCGCAAGAAATTACGGCATTGGCCTAACTAAAGCCAATATTTGGCGTTAGCGTGAAGACAACGAGCTAAAAAAAAATGCGTACTGTACAAAAAATGCATTCAGTGGTCCACAACAAGGACGCTTTAAAGAAGTCGATGATGAAATTGTGAGGTATGTGCACGAAAAATGCAAGGGCGGTTGGCCATACCGTGGCGCAATAAACTCGGTTGTTGACTTTCAACGTTCGCGATTAGGCCTATACATCGCTAGTCGTTGAATTTGGCCCCAACGACAATCCATTATAGCGAGTAAATTTCTCGCTGTTATGAATTCTCGCTATAACGGACTTCTACTGTACATACATACATACATTATAGACTGTTATGCCTTTCAGCTTTCAGTCTGCAAGCCTCTGTGAATTTACTAAACGTCGCCACAATCCTCGATTTGTAACTAGTGTTGTGGCCCCATTTAGTTCTATACCTGTTATCTTTAAATCGTTAGAAACCGAGTCTAACCATCGTCGTCTTGCTCTACCACTACTTCTCTTTACCCTCCATAGCAGAATCCATTATATTCCTTGGTAACCTATCCTCCTCCATTCGCCTCACGACACCACCACCGAAGCCGGTTTATGCGTACAGCTTCATCCATCGAGTTCATTCCTAAATTAGCCTTTATCTCCTCATTCCGAGTACCCTCCTGCCATTCTTCCCACCTGTTTGTACCAGCAATCATTCTTGCTACTTTCATGTCTGTTACTTCTAACTTAGGAATAAGATATCCTGAGTCCACCCAGCTTTCGCTCCCATAAAGCAAAGTTGGTCTGAAAACAGACTGATGTAAAGATAGTTTCGTCTGGAAGCTGACTTCCTTCTTACAGAATACTGTTGATCGCAACTGTGAGCTCACTGCATTAGCTTTACGACAACTTGATTCAATCTCACTTACTATATTACCATCCTCAGAGAGCACACAACCTAAATACTTGAAATTATCGACCTGTTCTAGCTTTACATGTTATAAACTTCATATTTGGTTTGTATTGAAAATGTACATCAATTTTAAGATTATTAAAATTTTATTAGTCAACCTATTCAATACAATGATATTTTCAAAGTTAGGACTTACATTCTATTAAACTAAAGTCTAAAGGGACATGTTTCGCCCTTTAAAAGGGCATCATCAGCCTTTTTACACTCATGCTAAAGATAAAAATTAGGATCTTGATTGTCGATATAAGAAACAAATATAAAATGAGAATAAAAATTGGAATGAATATTATACAATATGTGCAATCATGAGTTCTTAATGACAATTGACAATTAAAATATCATTTAAAATATTTGCGAAGAAATGGGAGTTGGTACGATAATTATATCAACAATCTTAAAATGATCTTATAAAACTGAACAAACTAGGCCTTAACCAAATAAATAATAAGAAAGTCCAAGGCTAAAGTTGCCGTATCAAGGTTCGTGAAATTCGGCTGGAAGCAACCTGATTTTAAATGTAGAGCAAATGGTTAATAGAATCCAATAGCCACTCAAGACAACATAAAACCTCTCTCGTTGAAAAGTCGTAATGAAACTGTAGTATGGCACATGTAGATTATAAAGTTGTGTCCAATCAATCCATTAATCTCATATTTTACGAAGTGAGATTGCGGTCTCAGTATTTTTGTTGAAGGAGCTGTGAGAAGTTAACTAATAAGTGCCGCTGTACAGATTTTGTCAGCTCGTATACCGATGGTTAAATGGGAACATTCTTACGTGTTGGCTGTAGTTTTGAATGTGGATTGACTATTGAAGAAATATAGTGCAAAATCTCATCTCACATATGAAAGATACAGGTCATCATTTCACAACTATCGAACAGGACCTGACAATCATTAAAATAGTAGACAAAGGAAAATTAATGACATATACATACATACATTATCATTATAGACTGTTATGCCTTTCGGCGTTCAGTCTGCAAGCCTCTGTGAATTTACTAAACGTCGCCACAATCCTTGATTTGCAACTAGTGTTGTGGCCTCATTTACTTCTATACCTCTTATCTTTAAATCGTTAGAAACCGAGTCTAACCATCGTCGTCTTGGTCTACCTCTACTTCTCTTACCCTCCATAGCAGAGTCCATTATTCTCCTAGGTAACGTATCCTCCTCCATTCGCCTCACATGACCCCACCACCGAAGCCGGTTTATGCGTACAGCTTCATCCATCGAGTTCATTCCTAAATTAGCCTTTATTTCTTCATTCCGAGTGCCCTCCTGCCATTGTTCCCACCTGTTTGTACCAACAATCATTCTTACTACTTTCATGTCTGTTACTTCTAACTTATGAATAAGATATCCTGAGTCCACCCAGCATTTCGCTCCCGTAAAGCAAAGTTGGTCTGAAAACAGACCGATGTAAAGATAGTTTCGTCTGGGAGCTGACTTCCTTCTTACAGAATACAGTCGATCGCAGCTGCGAGCTCACTGCATTAGCTTTACGGCAACTTGATTCAATCTCACTTACTATATTACCATCCTGGGAGAACACACAACCTAAATACTTGAAATTATCGACCTGTTCTAGCTTTGTATCACCAATCTGACATTCAATTCTGTTGAATTTCTTACCTACTGACATCAATTTAGTCTTCGAGAGGCTAATTTTCATACCATACACATTGCACCTATTTTCAAGTTCCATGATATTAGACTGTAGGCTTTCAGCACAATCTGCCATTAAGACCAAGTCGTCAGCATAGGCCAGACTGCTTACTACATTTCCACCTAATTGAATCCCTCCCAGCCATTTTATACCTTTCAGCAGATGATCCATGTAAACTACAAACAGCAAAGGTGAACGATTACAGCCTTGTCTAACCCCTGTAAGTACCCTGAACCAAGAACTCATTCTGCCATCAATTCTCACTGAAGCCCAATAGTCAACATAAATGCCTTTGATTGATTTTAATAATCTGCCTTTAATTCCATAGTCCCCCAGTATGGCGAACATCTTTGCCCTTGGTACCCTGTCATATGCTTTCTCTAGATCTACGAAACATAAACACAACTGCCTATTCCTCTCGTAGCATTTTTCAGTTACCTGGCGCATACTGAAAATCTGATCCTGACAGCCTCTCTGTGGTCTGAAACCGCACTGGTTTTCATCCAACTTCCTTTCAACGACTGATCGCCAGTGAATACTTTGCCTGGTATACTAATCAGTGAGATACCTCGATAGCTGTTGCAATCCTTCCTGTTCCCTTGCTTATAGATAGGGGCAATTACTGCTTTTGCCCAATCTGAAGGTACCTTACCAACACTCCACTCTAATTTTACTACTCTATGAAGCCATTTCATCCCTGCCTTCCCACTACACTTCACCATTTCAGGTCTAATTTCATCTATTCCTGCTGCTTTATGACAGTGGAGTTTATTTACCATCCTTTCCACTTCCTCAAGCATAATTTCACCAACATCATTTTCCTCCTCCCCCTTGAGCTTCGCTGTTCACAACACCACCAGGATGATTTCCTTTTACATTGAGAAGATGTTCAAAATATTCCCTCCACCTCTCCAGTGATTCCCTGGGATCTATTGTGAGTTCACCTGAATTACTCAAAACACTGTTCATTTCCTTTTTCCCTCCCTTCCTAAGATTCTTTATTACTGTCCAGAAAGGTTTCCCTGCTGCTTGACCTAGCCTTTCCAGGTTGTTACCAAAATCTTCCCATGACTTCTTTTTGGATTCAACAATTATTTGTTTCGCTCTGTTTCTTTCATCTACATACAACTCCCTATCTGCCTCGGCCCTTGTTTGAAGCCATTTCTGATAAGCCTTCTTTTTACGTTTACAAGCTGCTCTCACTTCATCATTCCACCAAGATGTTCGCCTTTTCCCGTCTTTACACACAGTTGTTCTAAGGCATTCCCTGGCTGTTTCTACTACAGCATCCCTATATGCCACCCATTCACTTTCTATATCCTGAACCTGCTTAATGTCTACTGTTCGAAACTTCTCACTAATCATATCCATGTACTTCCGTCTAATTTCCTCGTCCTGGAGATTTTCTACCCTTATTCGTTTGCAGAGAGATTTCACTTTCTCTACCTTAGGCCTAGAGATACTTAGTTCACTACAGATCAGATAGTGGTCTGTTTCATTGAAAAATCCCCGGAAAACTCGTACATTCCTAACAGATTTCCTGAATTCGAAGTCTGTTAAGATATAGTCTATTATGGATCTGGTACCCCTAGCCTCCCACGTGTAGCGGTGAATAGCCTTATGCTTGAAGAATGTATTTGTAACAGCTGAACCCATACTAGCACAGAAGTCCAGCAAACGCTTCCCATTCCCATTAGCTTCCATATCTTCCCCACATTTACCAATCACCCTTTCGTATCCTTTAGTTCTATTCCCAACTCTCGCATTGAAATCGCCCATTAGCACTATTCTATCCTTGCTGTTGACCCTGACTACGATGTCACTCAATGCTTCATAAAACTTGTCAAGTTCATCCTCATCTGCACCCTCACATGGTGAATACACGGACACAATTCTTGTCCTAATTCCTCCCACTGACAAATCTACCCACATCATTCGCTCATTTACATGCCTAACAGAAACTATGTTCCGTGCAATGGTATTCCTGATAAAGAGCCCTACCCCAGACTCTGCCCTTCCCTTTCTAACACCCGTCAAGTACACTTTATAATCTCCTATCTCTTCCTCGTTATCTCCCGTTACCCGAATATCACTTACTCCTAGCACATCCAGATGCATCCTCTTTGCTGACTCAGCCAGTTCTACTTTCTTTCTTCCATAAGCCCCATTAATATTGATAGCTCCCCATCGAATTCCATTTCGTTCGCCAAGTTGTTTCCAAGGAGTCCCTCGCCTGTGAAAATTAATGAACAAATTAGAAAACATTTACATATATCTGGATCAGCATTACAACAAAGACCTAAATCTCAATGATCCCGTCGAAATAAAAAATCCCCTATACGGGACTTTACCCAATTTATTACAATCTTTAAATCCAAATTTTTAAAAAATCCTTACAAACCTTAAACTAACTTCCAATAAAGATTCCAACTTCCCCTTAAAAGTAACTCCCTCCGTCCCCAATCTGCTAATGTTCCACAGCCAACGGCATGTAGGTTTAACCCTCCGTCCACCTCATCTTCTCCATTACACTCCTCTTCCTTAACTCCACATCTTCAACAGCCAATAGCGCGCAAGCGCAACGCTCCGCCTATTTCCGTTCATCCATCACACCCCCCTCCCTCAGTTCCACACAGATACAACACACGCCATTCAAACCTCACTCGTTCCGAGACCTTACAGGCAACTAGTTCATACCGCAAAAACCGAGAACGTAAGTAATTGGATTTGTATCAATTCTCCTAATTTAACCATTTTTTCTCTAAACTTCTTACTTTTTTATTCTCCTTTTCATTACAGATTTTGCACTATTTTTCTTCAATAGTCAATCCACATTCAAAACTACAGCCAACATGTAAGAATGTTCCCATTTAACCATCGGTATACGAGCTGACAAAATCTGTACAGCGGCACTTATTAGTTAACTTCTCACAGCTCCTTCAACAAAAATACTGAGACTGCAATCTCACTTCATAAAATATGAGATTAATGGATTGATTGGACACAACTTTATAATCTACATGTGCCATACTACAGTTTCATTACGACTTTTCAACGAGAGAGGTTTTATGTTGTCTTGAGTGGCTATTAGATTCTATTAACCATTTGCTCTACATTAAAAATCAGGTTGCTTCCAGCCAAATTTCACAAACCTTGATACGGCAACTTTAACGTTGGACTTTCTTATTATTTATTTGGTTAAGGCCTAGTTTGTTCAGTTTTATAAGATCATTTTAAGATTGTTGATATAATTATCGTACCAACTCCCATTTCTTCGCAAATATTTTAAATGATATTTTAATTGTCAATTGTCATTAAGAACTCATGATTGCACATATTGTATAATATTCATTCCAATTTTTATTCTCATTTTATATTTTTTTCTTATATCAACAATCAAGATCCTGATTTTTATCTTTAGCATGAGTGTAAAAAGGCTGATGATGCCCATTTAAAGTGCGAAACATGTCCCTTAGACCTTAGTTTAATAGGATGTAAGTCCTAACTTTGAAAATATCATTGTATTGAATAGGTTGACTAATAAAATTTTAATCTTAAAATTGCTGTTCTAGCTTTGTATCACCAATCTGACATTCAATTCTGTTGAATTTCTTACCTACTGACATCAGTTTAGTCTTCAAGAGGCTAATTTTCATACCATACTCATTGCACCTATTTTCAAGTTCCAAGATATTAGACTGCAGGCTTTCAGCACAATCTGCCATTAAGACCAAGTTGTCAGCATAGGCCAGACTGCTTACTACATTTCCACCTAACTGAATCCCTCCCTGCAATTTTATACCTTTCAGCAAATGATCCATATAAACTACGAACAGCAAAGGTGAGAGATTACAGCCTTGTCTAACCCCTGTAAGTACCCTGAACCAAGAACTCATTCTACCATCAATTCTCACTGAAGCCCAATTGTCACCATAAATGCCTTTGATTGCTTTTAATAATCTACCTTTAATTCCATAGTCCCCCAGTATGGCAAACATCTTTTCCCTCGGTACCCTATCTTATGCTTTCTCTAGATCTACAAAACATAAACACAACTGCCTATTCTTCTCGTAGCATTTTTCAGTTACCTGGCACATACTGAAAATCTGATCCTTACTGGTTTTCATCCAACTTCTTCTCAACGACTTTGTCACACAAAAACATCCCTAAATAAAAAACTACTCCAGATAATTCACTCAAATTTCGCATTCATTCCATTGAAGGTTATCACTTACCTATTCTTCATTCCTTGAGTGACCGCTGGCTGTGGTACAAATGCTTCATTTGAAATAATTTCAAAAACATCATATCCATGTACTCTTAAAAACATCGCAATTTCGGATGGGTGTTGGACTGTACATTTTCATCAGTATTTGTCCACTGTATCCACAAAATTACCAAAATTACCAGCAAAACCTCGTAAGACGTTTCTGCAGGAGACAGCAAAACTAAACATGTTAAGCGAGAAAACGTACTACTGAATATACCATACATGCCAATACTTCCGATTTACCCGGAAACTAACTCATCTTCTGATTTTCCGATTTATTTTTAGTTCTTCCTATTTTTGACCAATATAACCTCGGTACGGTAAATAATCTTCCCCTAGGATAAATTATTGTGTGCTTGTGTAATGTACGCAACCTCATTTTCAAGTGTATATATTTGGCCGGTGTATCGTTTGTCGTCTTCGTGTATCATGTTTCCAACTCACTACAGCATCATGTGTATTTTAAAGCTGGGAATTTGGGATGGCAATCGTCCTACACGCAAGAGAGACTCCGTTAATAGGGACAAAAGATTGAGTTTCTTGTTCTCGCGCTGTTAACTTTGTTTCTGTGTGTAATTTCATTGAAGTTGAAGGCCACGTGATTTTTCTTGCGGTTCTGTGCTTTTCCCCCCCTCTCGAAGTCTTATGTTAATAATGTATGATCGGCCAATTTGGCCGTGCGGTTTGGGGCACGTAGCTGTGAGCTTGCATCCGGGAGATTAGGTTCGAATCCCACTGTTGGCAGCCCTGAAGATATTTTTCCGTGGTTTCCCATTTTCACACCAGGCTGTACCTTAATTAAGGCCACGGCCGCTTCCTTCCAACTCCTGTCCCTTTCCTATCCCATTGTCGCCATAAGACCTATCTGTGACAGTGCGACGTAAAGCCACTAGCAAAAAAAAATGTATGTGACATATTGATCTAATGTCAAGAATTTCAGTTTTGGTCCGTATTGAATTGAAATTAAAATCAAAAATAAGGGTAGGGTTTTCCACCTGTTCAATAGACTACTAGTATTGTACATATTGATCTGTTTTGTATGTGGTAGTTTCGCATATTTCAGTGCATTTGTGTTCATTCTTAGTTCAAAATTTGAATTTGAATGTATTTCAGAGAGCTGTGTCGGTGACAGTTTCTGGTATTTTATCTTCACACTATGGCCACAAAACATAACAAACGTTATCTCCACGTGTTGAGAGATACGTATAAAATTGAATTTCCATTTGTGTTACTGTCTAATAAAGGAAACCATTATGCATTTGGTTCCGTGTTTGTTACTTTTTTTTGTAACCATTTTTATGTTTTCTTACTTTAAGGTTTTAAAATTAATGGTCAATTTGCCTTGTAACTGTAGGCCTTTTTTCATGGAGACCATGGCACATTATACACGATAAAATCCAAGAATTTTAAAAAAATCTTCCTATTTTTTTATTTTGGAAAGTTGGCAGGTATGATATACGAAATAAAAACCATCCAACAGGGATATGGAAATACTAGATACGATTTTTATCATGAGGGCATTTTATGTCGTGTATCTGCGGGTACAATGAAAACCATATCTACCATTTCTCAAGATGGGAGGAAAGTATAAAAAGGTGTGAAAAACATGAGAGAACAAATATAAAAACCTTTTCTGCTGGGGCTTATAAAATAACAAGTGCATTGAACGGTGTGAAAAACACCAAACAACAAATATGAAAACGTAAGCACAGGGGCCAATAAAAATATCCAAGTATAATTGCAGATCACACTCTTTCCAAAACAAATGTTAGTAGAAGCCTTTTATTTCAGAGCAGTGGGTTATAAATCATTATTTTGTGGTCACACTCTTAGACAATGAATTGGAGGTTATACTCGGCTATGTGTGACTGCTACCATTTCGAAAACTTCAACCGAGTCTATTTGATCGAGTCGAAACTCGAAGGTGCGAGTTCAACATTTGCGAACTCTGTATGCTTAAAGTTACAGATGCCAGTCTACTTTCTAAAAGATTTTAATGTTGTCTTCATTAGGAAGGAATTTCACTTTTTCCATTTCCATACCTAGGCTATCACAAGACAAACGCACCTCACTAGTCAATTTCACATGATTATGTTCCTAATTCAGATATCATGCGACATATATTCGCTACACTTCATTCACTGTACCACTCAACACAAAATGATTTTCTAACTTGAATTTCTAACTTCTGAATGTAATGAGAAATACAGACACAAATAGACTCGCCGTGTTATTCAGCAATCGTGCTGTTAAGCGGCAAGCAAAACTGAACATTCCTGAGGCTAACAGCTTGCTCCCCCGAACGTGCAACTTATCCTGTGAAGTTCGGGAATTTAAGACCGGTTTCCGTAATCACGCAACTGTGGTGACAGCTCTTACCCGAGTTGGAAATCGCATTTGTTTCACAAGGGATGACAAATAACATTTTCAGGGCTAGGAAAAATGTGATCATACTAAGCGGTAATGGCAAAAATTCGTGACCCGATAGGTGAGGTATATTTATATAGATTTAATACTATGAGAATTGGGACTTAGAATTTATGACGTGCAAAGCAGGAAAATGTGTTAATGAGGGATGCACTAACGAGTTTTTCACTGTATATTAGGATTCTTGCCTTTTGTTTCCCTCCAATTTCCAATCACTATGGTTCTTTTGTTCGCCGGCCGCACGCGTTTGGAAGAACCTGGCACGGCACTCACACTTTCTTCAATATTCTGCTCACTTTGGTAACTTTCACTGTTGCTATCACTATCCTGGAACTCTGATTCATTTTCCAAAATGTCATTATTAACATAATCACCATCTGAAACAATGTCTGCGAACACTTTCAATCTTGCATAAAATCAACTCCATGGTCAGTATTGCACTTTAACAAATTCACAAATAAGTATTTTTTATTTTCCACCTTGTTGATACATTAGTTACTTAAGGGACACTGGGACTGAAATTTCCAAATTCTATATAAACTGAGGTACAGCTTTGAAATTTTGTATGCTTATGAATAGTCATAACATAAACCACTGTGGTAAATTTGAGCATTGCAAGTTGATTAGTTCTTGAGATATTAATTATTTTATACATTTTCATGTGCAAATTATTCAATATTTATAAAGGTCTGCCGCATTAAACCAATCAAGGTAGTGTAACTTTTAGGTAATATTCTATTGCATTAATACAATTGGAAGAAACCTACGGATTATTTTTTGAATTGCATTAATGAGTATGAAGAAATAAATTTTTTTCATATCCAAGTTTTTAATCTACAAAAAATCTTCAATTTTTTAAGTTTGAAATTTTTTTGCAGCCAGACCAAAAGTGCAATCCAAAAATCGATCCGCAGGTTTATAGTCAATGCAATGAAGATAATACATGCAAATTTTGAAAGCAATATCATAAAATTTATGATGCGTGTAACATTTTGAATGCTTGAAAAAGTGAAACAGAGAAAAAAGCAATTTTTTAAAATAATGGACAATGCTCATAACCTGTATTGCCAGCTGAGAATCTCAAAGAAATTTCTTGTTTTCTCCTACTTTTGGATTTTGGCTTACGCCACCGAGAACTTATTGTATGCATTTCACCACAGAACAACACCAAATAATAGTAGAAAATACTCGCATACCTCAACCCAATCAAACTGGAAAACAACTTGTTTGTAAACAAACAGGATTTGCACATGGTATGTATGGAAATAGTCATAAATAATGTTGGAACTAATAAATATTTCTTTAATAAGTAATCACTGTCTTTGAAAATAGGCATAAAAATTTACTCAATATATTATGCAAGGCCACACCACCACCTGTAATTTTCATTTAGATTTTTCAAACTTTTGTAGTTCTTATATAGTTTACGTAGTAAAAGTGCCTACTTCCTCCACTAGAAAGCAGCAAAATGCAGACCGACAGATGTAGGAGGCCTTTTTGAATTATT
Source organism: Anabrus simplex (assembly GCF_040414725.1). NCBI lineage: Eukaryota > Metazoa > Arthropoda > Insecta > Orthoptera > Tettigoniidae > Anabrus > Anabrus simplex. Next base: position 100,907,191 of record NC_090276.1, on the reverse strand, counting down.
CTTATGAAATGAAATCGTGAAATCTGCTTGAATACACCACTAATGTGTGCTGATCGTGAGTCGAACGAAAGTGGGCGTTTAAAGGACTGCACGCCAGGCATTTAAAAGCTACGCTAGAGCTTTAAAAATGGAGGAATTTGGATGAAAACACTGCTATCTGATCCGCGGGGATTAGGGGTGTATTAATATGGAAAAGGCCGAAAATCAATATTTTACATATATTTCGCCAAAATTTCAGTCCCAGTGTCCCTTAAGGCAACTTATTTTTTAAAAGTGGTACATGTAACAGATGTAAGGCTTTTCAGGCATTTGCTCTATTAACCAGCGTTTCGTCTTCGGTCTGACACTAGACTCGTCAGAGTGGGATGTGTCAGACCCTACCCACTGACGCTGGGTGTATGCAGGTGAGCTTATCAGAAGCCTATATATCAGGCACAGTCTGATAACTGCATATGGGAGATAAATCTCCACAATGGAATTTTTTCCCGCCTAGCAATTCCGAATGGAAAATTCTAAATTCCCATGGAGGAAATTAGATATTTTTCACCCATAGAGCATGTCAAAAACATAACAGATGTAAGGCTTTTCAGGTGTGGAAAGTGGTTCATGTTTCGTATATTATTAACATCATCAGCCACATTAACACTGTTTAGATGAAAATTTCATATATTGACAAAGTATCAATGCGTAAAGAGAAAGTGTCCTTATAAATAGCGTAAGGAGTTTAATCTTGATACTTTGTCAATATATGAATTTTTCATCTAAACAGTTTTATGTGCCTGAAGATGTTAATAATATATAAAACATATTCCACCTTTAACCAATAAGTTGCCTTAAACAACCAATGTATCGACAAGGTGGAAAATAAAAAATACTTATTTGTGAATCACTTTCAATATCTTCACAATTAGAATTAAGGAAGGTTCAACCTTTTCAATACAAAATGTGTTGTAAAGATGTTCACAACATATTATTTATTATATTATTAGTACCAGTTTCGACGCTTATTGTGTCATCATCAGCTAAAAAATCACAAGTGGGCAAAGTACATATCACAAAAGTTGTATAAATAATTCTTGCATGGCAAACCACAAATGATAGACTGCTTTTCTCCTTAAAGGCTAAAAGAAAAATGGGTAAAATATGATGATATAATATGACATGTAAAAGCGTTATAGTCTATTGAGATGGGTGAGGATTATGCAATAAAATTGGTCTGATGATTGAACATAAAAGTCTGAATGTGATAATAAAACGATGTAGTAAAAGTGTCCACTCTTCTGTTGTTATTCAATGGAGACACACAAGTCCGGGTCCGATGTTATGTGAGGTTGGCAAGACCATCAAAAGGTTTTTTGTCTACACCTGATGTTAAGCGATTGAATAAGGTTGATCTTTAAGTTATCTCAGCTCAACAAGGGTGGTGAATCTTAAAAGAAAGGAAAGAAAAACCAAGTTAGTGAAATAGAAATCTAAATTGGGATCTCGGCCAAGGATGATAGAATATGAAACTCACCTTGTTCAGCGTGCTGTGTGTGTAGTGTGAGAAGAGTTGTGGACAAGTGAGATGGGTGTGACTAAGTTGAATGAGTGCGAAGGTAGAGTGAGAGGGGTGGAAAGGGGAGGGGGGAGAGGGGGAAGGGGAGAGGAAAGGGTAGGGAGGCGGAGTTCAAGGCGGGTCAGGAGGGTGGAGTGGTAGTGGTGTGAGACATAGAAAAGTGCTGTGGAGAGCGTGAAAGATCGATTTTCCTCCCGTGATTTTGATACTTCTAAAGACTTCAATTAGGAAGTCGAAAAGGATATTGGATTTTTCTGAAATTTCGTTAAGGTTTAGATTAGGATTAACAAATTGGTCTAGGTGAATGAAACAGTTCTCCGTAACATCGAGTAAAGGGCCTTTGTTTATGTTTTTGAGAATTTCTAGGTCTTGTTCTATGGTAGTAAAATTATGCTTTAAGTCATGTATGTGTTAGCCTATTGCAGAAAATCTATTATATCTGATGGCGTTGACGTGTTCTAAGTATCTAACTTTGAAGCTTCTCCCGGTCTGTCCGATGTATGAGGAAAAACAGTTATTGCATTGAAAACGGTAAACACCTGACTTTGCGTGAATGTCGGATCTATTTATCGACTTGGAATTGTGAACTGTGTCTATGTTTCTATTGCTGGTTCTGTACGAAATTTTAATATTATGTTTCTTGAAGACGTTAGTTATACTGTGTATGTTTTCGTTAAAGGTAAAGGTGGCAAATAGGGCAGGGTTAGGTCTTTCTTTGGTTAATGTTGTCTTTAGTCTATGTTTACATTTGTTGATAATGCGTTCTATGAATGAGGTGTTATAACCGTTGTACTTAGCGATGGCACGAATGGTGTTCAATTCCTTCTTTAGGTTTACTTTGGATAACTGTATTTTTAGTGCACGGTCCACCATACTATAGTAAGTGGCGCATTTGTGTGCGTGTGGACGTGTGGAGTCTCTTCTGATAGTAGTCGCTGTTTGGGTTGGTTTTCTGTAGATATTGTATTCTAAAGAAGAAGGAAGTCTCTTAATTGTAAGGTCTAAAAAGTTGATTGAGTTATTGGACTCAGATTCTAATGTGAATTTTGTATTAGAATCTATCTTGTTTAAGTTGTTAAGGGTGGTAGCTGCATTAACCGTTCTGTCATCTAGAATAACCAGGGTGTCATCGACATATCTAGACCAGAAGAGTATATTTGAGAAAATGTTGTTGGTATTAATTGCAGTGTCTTCTAGGAAATCTATGTATATCTCAGCCAAAATTCCTGAGGCCGGCGACCCCATAGCCAGTCCATCTTGTTGGTAAATACATTTGTCAAATGTGAAATAGTTGTTATGTATCACGAGTTTTAGGAACTGCATGAAGTCTTGGATCTCTAGTTTACTTAGCCCACTATATGTTTTTAGGTTATTTTGGATTATGGGAAGGAGTTTTTTGGTGTTGATGCTGGGATACATGTTATTGATATCGAATGAGTGAAGGGTGTGAAATGGTTGTATTTCAAATTTATTCAGTTTTTCAATTAGTTCAGTGGTGTTTTTTACAGATTTTTTCTACTGAAATTTATAGTTTTTACTAAGGAATTTTTGTATGAATTGGGCCAATTTGTATAATGGGCTAGGTCTATAGTTAATGATGGGGCGTATGGGGACGCCGGTCTTATGGATTTTGGGGAGAGCTTTAGCGGTAGGCAGGCCGTGATTCATATTAATTAATCTCATTTTTTCTTGTTCTGTAAAGAGGAATGATGTGTTTTTTAAAGTTTGTTTTAGACGTTGGATTTGCTGAGTCGGATCTTTTTTTACTATGGAGAAAGAACCGTTATTGAAAAACGTTTTGTTTTTTCGATATAATCGTTTTTATCCATGATAACCGTTGTATTGCCCTTATCGGCTTTTGTGATGATAAGGTTGTGATCTTTGATTTTCTTCGTGAGTTTAGTGATGTGTTCTCGTTCTGCGAAGGTTTTTTTATGTGAACTACTATTTGTGGGTGTTGTTTTGTTTTTTAGGTTATTGATTTTGTTTAATGTTCGTTTGACGTCCAATCTAACCTCATCTTGTACGTCTAAAGGCATTTTATTTATGGCTGTTTCAGATTCTATGACTAGTGTGGTAGCGATATTAACTTTATTTGGATTAGGCCAATTGTGTTTTGGTCCTTTTTCGAGGATCTCGTTTTCCTTGTCTGAAAGTGTTATTTTTGTTAAGTTAGCTACTGGGGAATGGAAATGCTCTATTAAAGACTCTAGGTTACGGGTACTCGAAATTTTTGTAGTTGGACTATATAACCTTGCGTTATTTTTAAGGTTATTAAATTTCTTCTCATGTGTTGCTTGTTTTTGCTCAAGTATAATGAACAGTTTATCCGCAAGTTTAGTTTGGAATATGTCCCATTGAGCTTTGGAAAGTAAATGTGCTGTCTCAAGGTGCGTCTCATGTAGTTTGTTATTCAAGAAAGATTTTTTCTTGTATAAGAATCTTATTTCATTCTTAAGCCAGATTTTATTTACTTTGACTTGGGTTTTCGAGTGTTGAGGAGATACTCGTTATATTTTTTTCAAGTTGGTTTTAAGAAAGTTCGGGGTTAAATTGTATAATAAACATTGTTTTAAGAAGCGAATGTCCTTGCCCAATTTTGCAATCTTTATTCTTTGGCCCATGTATTGATGGGCTATAAATTTTGCTTGGTTAGCTTTGACATTATAAGTTGAAAACTTCATTTTCCCGTATTGAACTGAGATTCACAATTAGAATTAAGGAAGGTTCAACCTTTTCACTACAAAATGTGTTGTAAAGATGTTCACAACATATTATTTATTGTATTATTAGTACCGGTTTCAACGCTTATTGCATCATCAGCTAAAAAATCACAAGTTGGCTAAGTACATATCACAAAAGTTGTATAAATAATTCTTGCATGGCAAACTACAAATGATAGACTGCTTTTCTCCTTAAAGGCTAAAAGAAAAATAGGTAAAATATGATATAATATGACATATAAAAGCGTTATAGTCTAATGAGATGGGTGAGGATTATGCAATAAAATTGGTCTGATGATTGAACATAAAAGTCTGAATGTGATAATAAAACGATGTAGTAAAATTGTCCACTCTTCTGTTGTTATTCAATGGAGACACATAAGTCCGGGTCCGATGTTATGTGAGGTTGGCAAGACCATCGAAAGGTTTTTTGTCTAAGGCCGGGACACCTGATGTTAAGCGATTGAATATAGTTGATCTTTAAGTTGTCTCAGCTCAACAAGGGAGCCGCGATCCCAATTTAGATTTCTATTTCACTAACTTGGTTTTTCTTTCCTTTCTTTTAAGATTCACCACCCTTGTTGTGCTCAACAGAACAAGAAAAAACGAGGTTAATTAATATGAATCCCGGCCTGCCTAGCGCTAAAGCTCTCCCCAAAATCCATAAGACCGGCGTCCCCATACGCCCCATCATTAACTATAGACCTAGCCCATTATACAAATTGGCCCAATTCATACAAAAATTCCTTAGTAAAAACTATAAATTTCAGTAGAAAAAATCTGTAAAAAACACCACTGAACTAATTGAAAAACTGAATAAATTTGAAATACAACCATTTCACACCCTTCACTCATTCGATATCAATAACATGTATCCCAGCATCAACACCAAAAAACTCCTTCCCATAATCCAAAATAACCTAAAAACATATAGTGGGCTAAGTAAACTAGAGATCCAAGACTTCATGCAGTTCCTAAAACTCGTGATACATAACAACTATTTCACATTTGACAAATGTATTTACCAACAAGATGGACTGGCTATGGGGTCGCCGGCCTCAGGAATTTTGGCTGAGATATACATAGATTTCCTAGAAGACACTGCAATTAATACCAACAACATTTTCTCAAATATACTCTTCTGGTCTAGATATGTCGATGACACCCTGGTTATTCTAGATGACAGAACGGTTAATGCAGCTACCACCCTTAACAACTTAAACAAGATAGATTCTAATACAAAATTCACATTAGAATCTGAGTCCAATAACTCAATCAACTTTTTAGACCTTACAATTAAGAGACTTCCTTCTTCTTTAGAATACAATATCTACAGAAAACCAACCCAAACAGCGACTACTATCAGAAGAGACTCCACACGTCCACACGCACACAAATGCGCCACTTACTATAGTATGGTGGACCGTGCACTAAAAATACAGTTATCCAAAGTAAACCTAAAGAAGGAATTGAACACCATTCGTGCCATCGCTAAGTACAACGGTTATAACACCTCATTCATAGAACGCATTATCAACAAATGTAAACATAGACTAAAGACAACATTAACCAAAGAAAGACCTAACCCTGCCCTATTTGCCACCTTTACCTTTAACGAAAACATACACAGTATAACTAACGTCTTCAAGAAACATAATATTAAAATTTCGTACAGAACCAGCAATAGAAACATAGATACAGTTCACAATTCCAAGTCGATAAATAGATCCGACATTCACGCAAAGTCAGGTGTTTACCGTTTTCAATGCAATAACTGTTTTTCCTCATACATCGGACAGACCGGGAGAAGCTTCAAAGTTAGATACTTAGAACACGTCAATGCCATCAGATATAATAGATTTTCTGCAATAGGCTAACACATACATGACTTAAAGCATAATTTTACTACCATAGAACAAGACCTAGAAATTCTCAAAAACATAAACAAAGGCCCTTTACTCGATGTTACGGAGAACTGTTTCATTCACCTAGACCAATTTGTTAATCCTAATCTAAACCTTAACGAAATTTCAGAAAAATCCAATATCCTTTTCGACTTCCTAATTGAAGTCTTTAGAAGTATCAAAATCACGGGAGGAAAATCGATCTTTCACGCTCTCCACAGCACTTTTCTATGTCTCACACCACTACCACTCCACCCTCCTGACCCGCCTTGAACTCCGCCTCCCTACCCTTTCCTCTCCCCTTCCCCCTCTCCCCCCTCCCCTTTCCACCCCTCTCACTCTACCTTCGCACTCATTCAACTTAGTCACACCCATCTCACTTGTCCACAACTCTTCTCACACTACACACACAGCACGCTGAACAAGGTGAGTTTCATATTCTATCATCCTTGGCCGAGATCCCAATTTAGATTTCTATTTCACTGACTTGGTTTTTCTTTCCTTTCTTTTAAGATTCACCACCCTTGTTGAGCTGAGATAACTTAAAGATCAACCTTATTCAATCGCTTAACATCAGGTGTAGACAAAAAACCTTTTGATGGTCTTGCCAACCTCACATAACATCGGACCCGGACTTGTGTGTCTCCATTGAATAACAACAGAAGAGTGGACAATTTTACTACATCGTTTTATTATCACATTCAGACTTTTATGTTCAATCATCAGACCAATTTTATTGCATAATCCTCACCCATCTCATTAGACTATAACGCTTTTATATGTCATATTATATCATCATATTTTACCCATTTTTCTTTTAGCCTTTAAGGAGAGAAGCAGTCTATCATTTGTAGTTTGCCATGCAAGAATTATTTATACAACTTTTGTGATATGTACTTTGCCCACTTGTGATATTTTAGCTGATGATGACGCAATAAGCGTCGAAACCAGTACTAATAATATAATAAATAATATGTTGTGAACATCTTTACAACACATTTTGTATTAAAAAGGTTGAACCTTCCTTAATTCTAATTGTAAATCTCAGTTCACTACGGGAAAATGAAGTTTTTAACTTATACTTTCAATATCTTGTCGACATTACCGCGAAACCAGTTCTACTGCATAATGAATACTGAATACCAATAAAAATAAACTATTATTCAACGATTCCAGTGTCACACGGAAATACAGACAGCATTGTTTACCAACAGCACATGCCTCTAGTTCCCTACAGTGTGAATCGTTAGAAATTATGTTGCAAAGGGAATCTAATACACGAAGATAAGTGAGGCACTGCGTCATTGCAAGCTGAGCTCATTTGAATCATGCGCCAAAACTACATCCAAGACCACAGCTCGTCATATGATGCGAATGGGTTAAACTATCCCTAAATAATTTTTAAAACAATTAAAAATATAATGTCAATGATTAATAATAGTAACGATGATAATAATTCTAAAAGTGTGGATTAACGTGGCCGTTGACCTCACGTAATGGAATGTTAACAGGAAACTAGCCAACTGGCCTCATACCAACTGCACCTTGTGTACTGACAGTAGAGAGAGGGGGAACTACATTAACTCTTTCCGGTCTAACTGCGAGCTATGCTCGCAGCGGCTGAAATTACGTTCAAGCCGCGCTGCGGGCATAGCCCGTAGTAAGGTTTGACAATTCACTAAAAATCGAGAACGAGCTATGCACGCATTCTGGTGGTTACATCGTGTTTCTGCATGTATTATTTACGAGAATATTTAAACAGTTGGCAGTATTATATGTCTAATTCAGAGAAGTTATGATATTTTCGATCAGCATGCATCAGTAGATTTTGTCACTCAGTAAGCTCTAAGACATGGTTTCTCGCGGCAAACATGTGCTTGACGAAAGTGATATTTTCGATATTTTATGATTTATTATAAGTTTACACGCAAATGAACATATTGACATATGAATTCGAAACAACTTCTTGCATTTCATTATGATTAGAGTTCGTTTTACGGCCTAGCTCATGTTCCCGCGTATTTCATATTTGCGTGAATACGTAAGATTGTCTACATATTAGTGAAGTTGTGTGTTTAGAAGACTATATTTTCTCTTTCTCAAAAGTCTTTTGTGGTAAATGGAACAATAATTTTACATTTGAGTAACTTTTGACAAAATTTATCAATTAAAATAAAATTGCATAAGAGCTCCCATTTCCATTATTGTAATTATTACTATCATTATTGAAAACTTATTATTTTTATATCGTACCCATTATTTTTGTTGTTTTGTAGTTGCAATGCACATTTTATATTAGCAAAATAAGGTAAATATAACAGTATTTCAGTAAACTGTACTTGCTTTTAGTTATCCGTCAGACCTTTCCTCCATTCGCAAAACATGGTGTAATATATGAACAATTTTAAAATCTCAGGTGATAGTTGACGTGATACAAACAGCGTTTTTCAAAATTAGATGCTCAAACTAGCGCAAAGAAAAAATAATCATTCAAATATCTCCTACAGGTACAGAGATATAATGTTTTAAAAATCCTAAAAAATGCCCATTCCAGAACGTTTGTTAGGGATATTGCGGCCCAGACTGGAATGGGTTAAGGTAAGTTCTGACTCTCAAGCATTAAAAGGTGTTAATAGAATATAAATGGTGTTACATTTCACATACACTGTATGTATGTGTAGGTTTTAAAATAAAAGAGTTAGTGTTTGCGTGCTGTCAGCTTGCATTCGGAAGATAGTGGGTTGGCGGCCCTGGAGATGGATTTCCATGAATTCCCATATTCACACCAGGCAACTGATGGGGCTGTCCCTTAATTAAAGCCAACAGACGCTTCCTTCCCACTCCTAGACCTTTCCAATCCCATCGTCACCATAAGAGCTATCAGTCGGTGCGACGCAAAACAAATTGTTGATTAGAGAGGGAGCTTAAAACGTAATGTGATTTGATAGAATGTGATGATATTCTTTCAAGAGTGAAACGTATCGTTCTAATGTTGTTTTATTTTTTTATTTTTTTTTTTTACTTTTTTAAATTTTTTTTCCCCCAGATATAATCTGTTGTTAATTGCTGGCAGTAGCTCTAAAATGCCTTTGGGAGTGGCGACCCCATTGTAATCAATGCTCCTGAATAAGATTCGGAGTGGCCAACCCTGAAGGCGTTTAGTCTTCACCCCTAGTAAATTTCTTTACTAGTTCGCATACGATGATAAACAACGACGCAGATGTCACTACCCCAGGGAGTATCCAATCTCCGGTCACCAATGGTGGCGCATTCAGGCCTTCGGATTCTGGGGAGCCTGACCTCATCGTGCGGGGAAAGTCGGAGTTCCCCAATATCACCAACCTATTGAGACCCAAAACTGTCACACACTTTGGAACCATCAATATTCAAACCCTCTGTAAGACCGGAAAACTCAAGCAATTGACGGACATCCTGCATACACGCAAAATTGCAATAACAGCAGTCCAAGAAACCCGATTTACTGATGATGTGGCTTTTGAGTCAGAAGGTTATAGAGTAATCAAGGGGAAACCAGCATCTAAGAACACACATGGCTCCAGCGTTTTTGGTACAGCTTTTTTAGTACGACGTGATATAATGGATTCTGTCATCGGATTTACATCAGCTAGCGAACGCATCTCTGTGTTATCTCTAAGATGTGGCAACAAGGTATACTCTATTGTAAATGCACATGCTCCAGTTAATGATGACAATAAGAAGAACCCTGAAAAGGTCGAAAGTTTCTGGCAGATGCTAGAAGACGAGATCGGTAAGATCCCCGGTCACCATGTCAAAATACTCGTAGGTGACTTCAACGCTCAACTGGGAAAAGAACGACAGTACCAAGATATACTGGGGCCTTACACAGCACATAGATGAACAAACACCAACGGCAAGCGCTTAATTGAACTGTGTAGATTACATCAGTTGAAGATCATGTCCACAGTTTTCCCCAGAAAGCCAAAATATCAGACCACCTGGCAATCACCGAACGCAGCTATAGGATCATTTCAAATCGATCATGTTGCAGTCAGTGTAAAATGCAGGAAAGAGATCATGAATGTCAGAGTTCGTAAAGGATGGAATGTTGATTCTGACCATTTCTTCACACAAATAAAGACCAGATTACTGCCAAAACGAAATATACCTTCTACCACAGTTCCACCAAGGATTGATCCCCAATTCCTGTCAGAGAATAAAGAACGTTTTGCAACCGACATCTTGCAAAAATATATGAAAGACTGGAACCAACTGAAGTCCACCATATGCGAAACGACCAATAACCTCGGACAACCTCGAAGGAAGAGACGACATAGATGGTGGAAAACTGAATGCGATCTTGCAGTTGATGAGCGTGCCGCAGCGTGGACGAAGTGGTACTCGACTAAACGAAAGGAAGATTGGGAGAATTTCAGAATGATGCGGAAACTGTCGAGTAAGACCATCAGACGTGTGAAAAGATCTTACGATCGGTCAAGACTGGAGAAGTTAGATGAAGAATTCAAAATGTACAACACCAGAAACTTTTATCGGGCCTTCAAAGAGGAACTTTCAGGTTATAAACCACAATGTCTTCACTTTAAGATACAGACGGGGAGTTGGTCACCTGCAACAGCCAGAACGTGGAACTTTTGGCAAACTACTTTGAGCAGCTGCTCAATTGCGAAGAGCCCACGGAAAGATTACCTGTTGAAGATCCTCCAGAGATACACCTCCCATCTAACCCACCAACAATGCAGCAAGTTGCTAATGCCATCGGACATCTTAAGAACTGCAAAGCACCCGGGGAAGATGGCATCATTGCGGAAGCTCTAAAAGCAGGTGAAAATAAGATCACAGAGGCCATACACCAGATCTTGATCGATTGCTGGGAGACTGGCAGGATCCCTGATGACTGGAAATCAGCTATCATACACCCTTTACACAAAAAAGGTGACCACAGTGATGTCAACAACTACCGAGGGATATCTCTGCTGTCAGTAGCATACAAAGTGCTGTCAAGGATTTTACTGGACAATGTAGAAAGCCAATGTGGTGAATATCAAGGAGGATTTCGGTGGGGACGGTCTTGTACCGAGCAGATCTTCAACCTAAAAACCATTCTCCAACTAAAACAAGTAAGGAGTATGAACATCGCTGTGGTTTTCGTCGACTTTAAAAAAGCTTATGATTCCATCGACCGCCAGACACTCTTCTCCGTACTGCAAGAACGAGGTGTTGATTACAACACACGCACCCTCATCCAACAGACTCTTACGGATACAACATCTAAGGTGAAGTTCAGGGGAGAACTATCTCGGACTTTCAAGATAAAAACTGGAGTACGACAGGGTGATGGCCTCTCACCCATTCTGTTTAATCTAGTGCTTGATAAAGTCACTGGGAATGTACACTGAGGATCTAGAAATCAAACCAGTTGCCATTGGAGCCGGGACTCGAAAGATTGAGATCAGGTGCCTAGCATTCGCAGATGACATTGCAATCCTAACCAACAACTCTAAGGATGCTGTCATTGCTATTGAAGCCCTGCACGAGATAGCGGTGAAGGCTGGATTACACATATCGTATGACAAAACTAAGTACTTTGAGACTCGGCATCCCGGTAACCCCCCTTTGACGACCATACATGGAACGATTGGGAAAGTCAGTCGCTTCCGCTATCTTGGTGAATGGGTCCACCCCAATGGTAGAGACGGTACATCCATCCTAGAAAGGTGTAACAAACTCAATGCAGCGTACCAACTATCCCACAACCATTATAATAAGAGGTGCATTTCGAAAAATGCTAAGATCTGTCATTACAAAACTGTTGTCAGACCACAGTTTTTGTACGCCTCAGAGACCCTCCTGATGAACAAAAAAGGCACCATGGATGATCTAGAGAAAGCCGAAAGACGTATCTTCAGGAAAATTCATGGACCGAGATTGCTCCCAGATGGAACCTACAGACTTAAATCGAACTCTGAGCTGTATCGACAGTTAGAATCAGCCAATACCAGCATGCGACGTAGGAGGCTTAAGTTCTATGGACACCTACAACGAATGGACAGCAAGAGGCTTACCAAGAAGATCTTTTCTTTGGTTAAAAGCTACAAGACTGGAAGCTTGTGGCTTAATGAAGTACAGAAGGACTTGGATTCGGCTGGGATTTCAGATATTGATATAGAAGATCGTTCCAAATTTTGTGCTACAGTACAGTCTTGGACCCCACCGCCTAGAGTTCCTAGAAGTCGGAAGCCCCTTTCACCGGAGAGAAAGGAGAAATTATCAGCAGGGCTCAAGAGATATTGGGAACAAAGAAGAGCATTGAGGAAGAACTAGTCACCAGCGCTCCTTAGTGGGCTTAAATCAATAATAATCTGTTGTTAAATGTTTTCATTTTCAGGTATTTTATTAGAAAATGAATTTTATTGTAATTGGTATTGACAGACTGAAGAGCTTTATTCATGCTCGGGTTACAGGTGTGTATCCTCGTGGCAGCCAGTACAGCAGGAGATTTGAGCCCTACTACAGTGATTACACTTGGAGAGGTTACGATAGTTTAGCGAATGGGTATCGGACCGACACTGGAGGAGGACCTGTCCGGAACTACTACACTCAGAGGTACTCGCCATACTCCAACAACTACAGTGGGCAGCGACAGTCCTTGTATTCCACCGGCTACTACACTCAGAGGCAGTCACCAGTTTCCAGTAAGTATACAGCTCTCCCTACGCTTTCTTGTAGATCAAACTTACGAGAAACAATTTGTCAATTTTGAACTCACTTAACTCGCATAATTTATGGTCCCTGAAAACCGTAACAGTAGTCATTGTAATGCAAACCCAGTAACATTATTATAATACAGCAGAAGTCCGTTATAGAGAGAATTCACAACCGTGAAAGGTTTACTTGCTGTAGTGCATTTCCTAAAAGATTCACACAAAAAAAGCATTATACAGTAGAAGCCCGCTTTAGCGAGTACGGCATATAGCAAGAACTCCATTGTACCGACAGCTTTTCTCTGTCCCTTAAAAATTCCTGCATTAAACTGTGTATTATCCTTTGGTTACAGCAAGAACTCTATCACTGATTCATTCCTTGTTATGAGCGATTAAGCATGGGTTATTTTTCCATTATAGACATTTTATTTATTTTTTTTTTTTAATTTATTTATTTATTTATTTATTTATTTATTTATTTATTTATTTATTTATTTATTCAGGATCAGCAACAGAATAACGCCGAATTACAACGATCTGAGCTATGTACAATAGATATGAATCTAAAATGAAAGGTATATAAATGCTTACAAAGGACATGAATATACACAATAAAAACTGCTGTACAATCATATATAATACATATTTACATAAACAACGTTATTAACAAAGAAAAATACATTTACAGTAAATACAGGAGCATCATCTTCGGTAGAGTTTCCGCGCTATGTGCACTAGCGAGCTCTCTCGTCGACATTCGGGCTCGAAGGGGATGTCGGAGTAGATTAGTAATACTCATCGATTGGTGTTCTGTAAACACAATTTGAAAGTGAAAGAGAATATGTTTTGGTAATAAATGTGTAAATAACGTGGCCGAAAGTAGTACTTAACTTTTTAGAAATAGTGGTTGAAATAAACGATCGCGTAATTTAATGTTATGATATTGATGTTAATTCCCATAGGGAATCGAGTAAATTTATAATACCAATATAATTGGTTTGTTATTGGACATTATAAATTTTCCAGCTAACTCATTCATGGTTGTCAGCATTTCGCCCCAGTGTGCTGATTGATCTCATCAGTTGGTAAATAGCATACCTACCAAGGCACATGGCTAGTGCATACCGTGGAGGGCACTGCATAGGCTACTTGGAGCCACCAGCAGGTTTCCTATGGGAATCAACATCTATATCATCTGATGGCCAGGCAGGCATCAATTTTTGAAAATGAGACAAAGTCTCTCATAGTGCATTGGCACTGCCAGCGGCTCCAGGTAGCCTACGCAGTGGCCTCCATGGTATAACTAGACATGTGTCTTGGTAGGTGTGCTAGGCACCAACTGATGAGCTCAATTAGCACACTGGGGCAAAACGCTGGAAACCATGAATGAGTTAGCTGGAAAATTGATAATGTCCAATAACGGACCAATTATATTGGTATTATAAATTTACTCGAGCACAAAACCTTGAATCTGGTTCGTGGAGTTATTTTCCACCGTGATCTCGTTCTGAACACTGACGATAACTTGATGGAAGACATGAAGCACCGTGGCGTGATCCATGTCCGGCGTATCACACGCAAAGTCAACGGTGAAGACGTTGCTACGATGCGTTCATAGTCTCCTTCAAATTGTCAGTGGTGCCAGAGAGTGTCAAGGTAACAACCTATCGTTGCGATGTGAGGCCGTACATCCCGATGCTGTACTGAATGTAAGTAAGAATGTGATACAGCGTATAGTGGATGACTCATTTTAGAGGTTAGTTTATTCAGTAAACCCTCGTTTGGACGTTTCTGCAGGGGACGAGAAGAGATAATGTGTTAAGCGAGAAAACATGTTATTGAATACACGAATCAGAACTATTCAATAGGGATATGTAAACACTTCATATGTTTTTTTCCGACATCCCTCTATTTTACAAGTCATTAATCTCATTTTTGGTCCGTATTGACGACGGTGATTACATACAATTTACAAAATATACATTTAATGTTAACCTGGTCAATACTTACAACACCACATTTTGTGGTTAAATATTTATAAATGATAGAAAGGTTGTGAACATGAACAAGGAAACGGGCCACCATTTTACCTCAATAGAAAAAGATGTGACAATAATAAGGAATACTAACAAGGGAAAACTACTAAATGAATTAGAAAATATTTATATTTATCTGGACAAAACATTTAATAATGATCGCAACCTTAATGACGACACGGAGATTAAGAGTTCTTTATACACATTAATACCAAAGTTATTGAAAAAAGTTATTCCAAATTAAAAGAAAATTCTGCATACATTAAAAGTTGTCAATTCAACAACTCCACTTATCCCCCCCGAATACTAAACCTACAGTTCCCCCTCCAAATAATCCCCCTCCCGTACCAATACCAATACATATTACTCCGCCCAATTGTTCCCTCCCTCAACCCGTCCCCCACCTCCGCCACACCCATACAATACGCGTAGCAGAACGCCAGTCAGACTAACGCTAATAACAGAACAAGATAGACACTCTGTTATGAACATAAATCACTCACTTGATTAAATAACAACATTTATTACACTTACGACACTTATAACATTATTAATACATAATACTGTGTACTAATGGGCTGATGCCCTCGGTAATAGTCAGTCACATGTTCTCATGTCCTCTCGCTCGAGGCACCCGAGCATAACAGTCTCTCATCCCCTTCCATCCACACCACTTCCGGCTGAGGGCCTTCAAATAAATACACACTGAAGGGTGCTGCTATCTGTCCTAAAGTGGTAGCGAGTAACTAGGTGGTCTAGCCAAGCTAGGCCAGAACATGCTCCCCACCGTTGAATCACCATGATTCAACCGAATTAAATTGCCTGATATGCCCTCATGAGAGTTCAGTTCAAATATCACACAGGCACTGGCATACAGAGTTCATGTACAGTAACCAAAATGAGTTGATCATTCAACAAAATATACTTATAAACATAGGCAAAACAGAAACACAAGCAACAAAATATTTACACACTGAAGGGTGCTGCTATTTGTCCTAAAGTGGCAGCGAGTAACTAGGTGGTCTGGCCAAGCTAGGCCGGAACACACTCTACGGCATTCGAGTAAGTGTCCATTTTTACGTAACCCATAACACTGTACAAACACATACATTATTTATACATACACATTAAATACGTTTTTATATTTCTTTGCAGTTCTAACCATTGAGATTTACACAACAATCTGGAAGACTACTGTTATAGCGTTAACCATTCCAACTTGTACATCGGATAAATTTTCAACGTATATTCCATTTCAACGTATTCTCACCTGAAAGTGTTTTAACCAATTTAACTCAAAAAATAACACCAATTGTTCATTCCTGACCTAATTTCTACAATAAGAACATATGTTTTTTTACATATCTTTTTCTTCAAATCTGCTTGGTGGTGAACATGACAATAACATTGACTTTCACCAAAAATTAAAAGAAGAGGATCCATTTCAATTCCAGGCGAATGCCGATATACATTTTTTAGACAATATTGTAAAAATGTACTACAATAGTTTTAACTTGTGTTTGTAACATTCGCGTCAAACTTTCTAATCATGATATCGAAAATAACTTTTAACAACACAACATCTCATTCCAGTTTTATATGACCAATAATTGTAAACGTTCTCAGTTGTAATTATTTGTTTTAAGGTTATCCATTGTGCTGATGATGCCCATTAAGAAGGGCGAAACATGTTCACAACCTTTCTATCTTTTATAAATATTTAACCACAAAATGTGGTATTGTAAGTATTGACTAGGTTAACATTAAATGTATATTTTGTAATTTGTATGTAATCCCTCTATTTTACGTCATGCATGTACGGTACAGTACAAGATATAGGCTACCTACCATTTCTAAAGATGAGGGTATAAAAAGGCATGAAAAAAGTCTAGAGAACGACTACGAAATTCTTTTCCGCTGGGGCTTATTACATACCGCTAATAAGAGTGTATTGAAAGGTATCTAAACACCAGACAACAAATATAAAAACATTTGCACTGGGGTCTATAGAAGTATCAGCGCATTATTTGCAGATCACTCTCTTTCTAAAACAAATGTCAGCTAAAGTCTTATATTTCGGAGCAGTGGGTTGTTAAACATTGTCGGGTAGTTCGCTACCCAAGTCTTAAAATTTTGATTCCGTAAGGAGGGCGACCCCTTGGGAACAAGTGCAGCCTATTAGTCTGGGTTCCAGTTTCCCTAGGTTCCTGGTTGCTACCAGAACTGATGGGCACGATTTCAAGCTGGTGAAATTTATTTTATTCCATCAACACATTGAAGATGTATACGGTGAACTTGAGGACCTTAAGAAAATGCACAATATTGGCTTGCTTCTGAAGACGAGCACTGCTCTCCAAGCAGATCGGTTGCTTAAGTGCGACCACTTTGGCGACATCCCCGTCAAAGTGGAAGAGCACAAAACCTTGAATCTGGTTCGTGGAATTATTTTCCACCGTGATCTCGTTCTGAACACTGACGATGAATTGATGGAAGACATGAAGCACCGTGGCGTGGCTCACGTCCGGCGTATCACACGCAAAGTCAACAGTGAGGACGTTGCTATGGGTGCGTTCATAGTCTCCTTCAAATTGTCAGTGGTGCCAGAGAAAGTCAAGGTAATAACCTATCGTTGCGATGTGAGGCCATACATCTTGCCTCCTATGTGATGCTATCAATGCCAGAGATTTGGACACATGTTATCTCGTTGTTCGAATCAGTCTGTGTGTGGTACATGTGGGAAAGTAGCTCACGGCACGGAGCAGTGCACACATCCATACAAGCGCACTAACTGCTCTGGTCTTCATTCTCCTCGAGATCAGAACTGTCCGACCTATCTGAGTGAGAAGAAGATCCAGGAGATCAAGATCCTGGATGGTCTTTCCTACCAGGAAGCGCGCCCTAAGTTTAATTCTCTGAATGCACCGGCTAAGACACTAGACTTTAGCATGATAACGAGGTCAGTGAAAGCTGCGCCTAAGCCGGTGAAGGCGGCACCATCGACCAGGGCTGGGAAAATCACCTCCCAGCTCGTCTAAACAAGAATCGACGGCGGGGAAGAAGAGCGCCCTTACCAGGCGTTCTTCAACTTCTCCTACAAATGGGGCCTCACGCCCTCCACCTGGAGGGCCTGATTCTGCGCCAACGGGTCTTCCTCCTGGAAAACGTGCGCACTCCCCTCGTAGGAAGAAACCCCACCCCCGGACTACATCGAAGAAATTTAAGACGGGGTGATACACATGGAGCATTTATCTCCATCTTCGGATGGGGATGTGAGTGTAGGTTAGGTAGCATTACGCTGCTTCTAACCTAAACCTCAGAAGTCCACACACACTATGGCTCTGTTACAGTGGAATTGTAACGGTTATGACAGGCACCTTGCTGAGCTACGTCAACTCATTAGTGAGTACGCAGTGAGTATAGTTTGTATTCAGGAAACAAACTTCAGACCAGGTCATCATACGGTCTTGAGAAATTTCAGACTATACTCGACAGAACGATATTATGCCCACTGGGCGTCTGGTGGTGTGGGTATTTTTGTCCGTTCTGATACTTGATAGCGAAGAGGTACCTCTAAGGACCCCACTGGAAGCAATTGCGGTGCGGATACCGCTGCCTGTCATAGCAACAGTGTGTAATGTTTATTTTCCACCAGGCCAGCCTCTTAACATTAATGATGTCACTGATCTTATAGATCAACTTCCACCTCCCTTCCTCTTATTGGGTTATTTTAATGCCCATCACCCCATCTGGGGCTCTGAGACGCCTTGCCCCCGGGGACGAGAGCTGGAAAGATTAGTAACAGAGCTGGATTTATGTATTTTGAACACAGGGGAACCAATTCAATTCAGTGTACGTTACGGCACATATTCTCCCATAGACATAAGTCTGTGCAGCCAAACGTTGGTTCCGCTGTTTCGGTGGAATACACATGATGATCTCTGTGACAGTGACCATTTTCCCATCATCCTTACTTTGTTGAAACAAAACTCCGTCGAGGCTCCCCCTCGATGGATTCTTAAACATGCTGATTGGGCAAAGTACACGTCACTAGCTGACTTTAACGACAATATCAGGCAGACCGTCAGCGAGGAAATAACTTGTATCACCCAAGTTATTCTTGCTGCTGCTGAAGAGTCCATTCCGTTCTTCTCGGGGACTCCTCACCAAAAACTCGTTCCTTGGTGGAATGAAGAAATAGCAGCAGCTATCAAAGAATGCTATCACGCTCATAAATGTTACCGTAGACAGCCTACTGTGGCCAACTTAGTAACATTTAAGAAACTCCGCGCTAAGGTGCGAGTTCTTATTTGCCAAAGTAAGAAGGCTTCGTGGGAGTGATGTCGTCTATGATGTCACATACTCCATCATCTCAAGTGTGAACTAAGCTTAGACGTATTTCGGGTATCTAAGGATCATCTTCTGTACCGGGAATTTCCATTGCAGGCAGTGTCATCACTGACACACTCTTGATTGCTAACCATCTAGCTAGTCATTTCGTGGATGTATCTGGCTCCGGGAATTACCATCGTGATTTCCTCGCTCTGAAGCGGGAGGCAGAACGTCATCAACTACAACGTGCCCTTTGCGGAGTGGGAACTCTGCAACGCCTTAGCGCTTTGCAAGGAGACACGTCTCCTGGCCCAGACAACATCCATAACCAGGTGTTGAAACACCTTAGTGGTGATAGTTTACTATATCTCCTTCATGTGTTCAACCGTATCTGAATAGAGAGTGATTTTCCGTCTCAGTGGCGAGAGGGCATAATCATTCCTGTCCTCAAGCCTGACAAAGATCGTAAGTATGCAGGAAGTTACAGACAGATTTGTCTTACAAACTGCCTGTGTAAGCTATTTGAGAGGACGGCAAGTCGCCAACTTGTGTGGTGTCCGGAGAAACAAGGACTCTTGTCCGAGTACCAATGTGGTTTCCGAGCCGCTCACTCGACCACTGACCACTTGGTACGCCTGGAAAGCTCTATCCAGGATGCATTTCTCCGCAAACAGCATTTGGTAGCTGTTTACTTTGACTTAGAAAAGGCCTATGACACCACATGGCGGTATGGTATCCTTTCAGTCCTGCATCAGTGGAGATTCTGAGGTCACATGCCAGTATTTATTGCAAATTTTTTGTCCCTCCGTCTATTCCGTGTCCGAGTAGGGAGGTCATATTCGCAATACCACGTTCAGGAAAATGGGGTTCCACAGGGATTGGTCCTTAGTGTCACTCTATTCGCGATTGCCATAAACGGTATTGTTGCTGCTCCTGTTTAAGCAGTAATACTGTTGCTCTATGTGGAAGATTTTGCTCTGCACTATAGCTCGCGTAATATGGCATTCGCAGAGCAACAATTACAGCAAGCTATTAGGAGAGTGGAACAGTGGGTCTTAGAACATGGCTTTCGGTTTTCCACCGCAAAGTCCTCTGTTGTCCACTTTTGTCGGCTCCGTACTCTTCATCCACAACCTGAGCTTTATTTAGGAAATGTCATTCTTCCAGTTGTTGACACCGATTTCTTGGGCTTCTTTTCGATAGCAAATTATCGTGGGAGCCACACGTGCGGCAGTTAAAAGTGCAATGCACTAAGAAGCTGAATATCATGAAGTTCCTTAGCAGCACTAATTGGGGTGCTGACCGCACGGTGCTCCTCCAATTCTATAGGGCACATATTTGTTCCCGGCTAGACTACGGCAGTGCAGCATATGGCTCAGCAAGACCAAGCGTCCTTGCGAAGCTGAAAAGCATCCACCACAACAGGGTTAGGTCGGCGACGGGAGCTTTTCGTACAAGCCGCTTAGCTACCCTGCTCGCTGAGTCTGGTGTTTAGTATTAAAAACTTCATTTTTTGTCCGTATTGACTCAAGATTTTACAATGCTTGGTAAAGCTAAAGGTTCCACCTATTCAATACATTATCATAATGGTCTGTTTAGAACATCACATATTTATTTAACTTATTGTAAAATACATCTTTGGGACCGATTTCGGCAATCCACTATGCCATCATCAGCCATTGAAAGTTTAATAGCAAGGAACATTCAAAAAAGTAAAAATATGCTATAGAATCAGTAAAGAATGTATGCTTGGCATACTTTTAACAGCAAGTCCTATTCTACACGAAAAACATTAAAAATAGCTAGATAACATTGACCCATTGTACTATACAAATAACATGTCTTTTTTGAAAAAATACAGTATTATTTGGTGCGTCTAAAATTATTTTGTATATGATTGAAAAAGTCTATGATTTGGTGTAGCTTATGTACAAGAAATTCATATGAAATTGATAAGTGATTCTACAAAGCATTTGCCATTTTAAACCACAGTTTTTTAACAGCAAGTCCTATTCTACATGAAAAACATTAAAAATGGCTAGATGACATTGACCCATTGTTAGAGTTTGTGATTTTTAGCATTTGCGATAAATGCGAAATATGCCGAAACTTTGTCAGTGTATGTGCCTTCATCGTATATGACTCGTACGGGTGGTTTTTAGCGGTTTTGAATTCGCAATAAAATGTGAAATTGGTTCAAAATGCGAAATTATACGATTTATGCGAAATAGATGCGAAACTCTCAGTTTTATACGAAATAAACATATATATTTTTAAAAACGATGCATTTTCTTAAAAATAAGATATAAATGCTGTTATTTATTTGAGGAGAAATAATTATTTCGGCGCCCCTTGCGATGGTAAAGCGGTAACATGCTTTCACGGACACTTCCGTCTTGGTGCACGAAAGATCTATAAGTTCATTATCGCAGTTAGCTGGTCGGAGAGATTTATTCTCTTTGTTTTGCAGCCTAACCGATTGATGTCAGATGATACCTGAAGCTATTTTCTCTGTGTAAATAGTAACTCTGAGCTGAAATACGGAAAATTAAAAGCACCTCATTTTGCCGCTCGTTGTAAACAATCATGGCGGCATCCAAGCGCGGCATAGATGAGTTTATTCGTAACTGGCTTGAAAATAGTGATGGATGAAAGTGATTCCGATTTCAATTCTGAGATGATAGTGCCAATTGAAACTACGTGACAAAACCAGAATGCAACAAGAGCGAGTGAGAAGTCTAGTTGGTTTTTTTTTTTCTTCTTCTTCTTCTTTACGTCGCACCGACACAGATAGGTCTTACGGCGACGATGGGACAGGAAAGGCCCAGGAATGGGAAGAAAGCGGCCGTGGCCTTAATTACGGTACAGTCCCAGCACCTGCGTGGTGTGAAAATGGGAAACCACGGAAAATAAATCATCTTCAGGGCTGCCGACAATGGGGTTCGAACCCACTATCTCCCGGATGCGAGCTCACAGCTGCGCGCTCCTAACCGCACAGCCAACTCGCCCGTTGAGAAGTCTAGTAAAATGATACTTGGAATTATGATCTTGTTGACAGTAAGCCTCTTTCTGTAACATGTAAACCAGTTTTTGAAATTCACTCTATAGTGAGGAGGGGGTTGGGTAATAATCCGAAAGAAATGGACTTAGGGAATGAATTTCTATCCCCACAGTTCTGAGATCACGTTACTAAGGAAACCAATGTCTATGCCTCTACATTTCTTGCTAATTTATCTGCTTCCCTTGAAGCCAGTAATACTTACGAACAAAAACATTGGTTTCCTGTTACTATAGACGAGCTAAAAGCCCACTTTGCTTTGTGTATTCTTATGTAGCCTATTTGATTAATCAAATTTGTTAAAGTGACGAAAAAATAAATAGTATGCAAGGGAATATTTCCTTTCACAAGTAATGGTAGGCCAAAGGGTTAAATCATTCAATGTGTGAAATTTCTTTCACTGGCTAAAGAGCACTGCAAAGACCAGTCAATCAAACAGCAAATACACTTTCAAGCACCACGTTCATTCTCTTTGTGTGTTGACCCTTGATCTTAGTCGGTTATTCTTGGCATTGGTGTTGAGTAATAGTTCTGTTTAAAAGTACGGTAGCGATTTATTTTATTGTCTGTTAGCCATGGGTAGAAGCAAAGTGTCGATCAAACAGCATGCCAAAAGTCACAAATCGGGACATTTTTATGTAAGGATACAGATGGCCTATATTGATGTGCCGATTCTGCAATCAAAAACTTGAAGAAAAAAATGTTTTGCAGGCCTTCCTTTGCCTTGGCAGCACTTCTGTGCATTTGGGCCTCTACGAACAGTGTCGATGTAGATTTTTTTTAGCAAGTAAAACATAATTGTAACTGATAGGCGGTCTCAAATGAAGGAGGACACCTTTTAAACAATTGGCATGTTGTACTTAAATCATCATCGAAATTTCTCTTCCTTGTAAGCGGGTTGTACTGTGATAAATAAATACGTTGAGAATAGTATTTTTCACTTTGAAATTGTGTTTGTAAATTTGAAAATAAGCATATTCCTGTGTGTTCGTTAATACTTCTTGCAGTTTTATGTTGATGTTTGTCTTATATTCCATAGTGAATTCAGAACTGCATGACGACCAATGTGTGATTAAACAGTATGCTTTTACTCCCAACTGTTGTGTGTGCAATTCTGCAAATTATGCCTATTTTTAACCAATTTGCTACAAAACGCTAAATTTGAGAAGTTTAGATGCTACAAAACGCTAAATTTGAAAATCAAAATGCTAAATCTCTGATTTTTAAATGCTATAAACCACGAACTCTACCCATTGTATTATACAAGTAACATGTCTTTTTTAAAATACAGTATTATTTGGTGCATCTAAAATTTTTTTGTAGGTGATTGAAAATGTCTATAATTTTGTGTAGTTGATGTACAGGAAATTCATATAAAATTGATAAATGATTCTACAAAACATCTGCCATTATCAAAGCACAGTTTTTTGGTTCCTCATGATATGCGACTTACACTGTTTGATAATATATACAGGTTCTTCTAAAAAATTATTGACAAGACAGTCTATGTTTGACTAATATGAGGAGTAGCAGATTTCTGATATGTTTAATCTTATTTTAGTATTTGAAACTTGCTTCGTAGTATTTTTTCAAGATAAATAACTGTATGGCTGAGGCCGAAACTGTGGTTGAGATCTTGAATATTATTGTATATGCCAGGTGGAAGTGGGCAGTAATTAGTATTAATGTCGAACCAGCACGGACCTAAAAAGGAATTTGTAAATTGAGTATGAGTTATTGAGAATGAAACGCGGTACTATAGGAAAGAATTGAAGATATGAAACTCCCTTCAGGTTGAATGTAACAGCGTGTAGAGAGAGTGAGGAACAAATGCTGAATGTCAAACGACAGCCGGCTGGCTCAGCTGTGAGGTGGGGCGTATTATGTAGGGGAAGGGGAAGTAGGAGAGGTTGCGATCGCGTGTATCTGTGTGTCAGGGGGGGGCGTGGGCTTTGTCGGGGATAGTAAGCTAGCGCGCTACGTAATATTTTATGTACTGATTGATTTTTAGGAATTTTGAAACTATTAATCAATGAAATAAGCATGTCAAATGTCAAAGAACTCAACACTATACGCAAGATCGCATCTTATAATGGCTACAACAAATGTTTTATAGAACGCATTATTTATAAATTTAAACACCAACCCAAGACTAAATTACAAAAAGAAACACCCAAAACAAAAACTATCCCCGACAAAGCCCACGCCCCCCTGACACACAGATACATGCGACCACAACCTCTCCTACTTCCCCTTCCCCAAATTCCTACAATGGTGGGAGAAGGGGGTGAACACTATTTAACAGATACTGAGAAAGCAAATCTATTTAGAAGGGAATTTAGAGATTCAGTAGATGATTGTCAAGAGCTGGAAACCGAAACAGAAGATAGAGAGGGAGAGACACAGAGGGAAACAAGAAGCTTCTCATTCACAAATGAAGATATTTTCAGAGAAATCCAACTGCTTCAGCAAGGAAAAGCAGCAGGAAGTGATCAAATTACTGGGGAGGTATTAAAGACAATGGGTTGGTACATAGTTCCTTATTTAAAATTTCTCTTTGACTATGTCATAAATAATAGTGTATTACCAAAGGAATGGAAGGAATCTATAATAATACCAATTTATAAAGGAAAGAGTGATACCAGAGAACTACAGACCAATCAGCCTGACCAGTATAGTTTGTAAAATTCTGGAGAGTTTAATATCGAAGTACATCAGAGGGATATGTGATGATAAAAATTGGTTCATGAGGAGCCAGTATGGATTTAGAAAGAAATTTTCTTGTGAGGCACAACTGGTGGGATTTCAGCAGGACATATCAGATCAATTGGATTCAGGAGGTCAGACTGCATAGCCATAGATCTTTCCAAAGCCTTTGATAGAGTGGAACATGGAATATTATTAAAGAAATTGGAGGGAATAGGATTGGACGTAAGGGTTACACGTTGGATAAAAACATTTCTAAATTCAAGGGTTCAGAAAGTCAAAGTAGGAAATAATGTATCGCAGGAAGAGAAAGTTTGGAAGGGAATTGCACAGGGTAGTATAATCGGTCTGTTACTTTTCTTAATATACGCAAATGATATAGGGAACAATATAACATCAAAAATTAGATTGTATGCAGATGACATAATTGTTTATAGGGAAATAAACAACATTGAGGATTGTTCAAACCTTGAAAGTATCCAACAATGGGTTGAAGAAAATAATATGAAGGTTAATGGAGGCAAATCAACTGTTACAACTTTTACAAACAGGAGCTTTAAAACTGAATTTGAATATACTTTGGATGAGGTAGTTATCCCAAAAGATGGCAAGTGCAAATACTTAGGTGTGAGATTTGAAAGTAATTTGCACTGGAAGGGTCATGTTGATGAGATTGTTGGGAAAGCATACAGATCGTTACATGTCATAATGAGGCTACTTAAAGGATGCAACAAAGAATTAAAAGAAAAAAGTTACTTGAGTATGGTTCGTCCATTATTGGAATATGCAAACAGTGTTTGGGATCCTCGCCAAGAATACCTAATAAAAGAAATAGATAGTGTGCAGAGGAAAGCAGCAAGATTTGTAACAGGGGATTTCAGGAGAAAGAGTAGTGTATCAGAAATGTTAAAGGAACTTGGGTGGGAAACTTTAAGTAAGAGAAGGGAGAAAATTAGACTTATAGGATTATATAGAGCCTATACAAGAGAAGAAGCCTGGGGAGATATCCGTGAGAGGCTTCAGTTGGAAAATAATTATATCGGCAGGACTGACCACAAATATAAAATTAGAAGGAATTTTAGCAGAAGCGATTGGGGTAAATTTTCATTCATTGGGAAGGGTGTGAAGGAGTGGAACAGTTTACCAGGGGTAGTGTTTGATCCTTTTCCAAAATCTGTATAGATATTCAAGAAGAGAATAAACAGCAACAGAAAATAAATGAAGTGTTAGAGGGCATTCGACCAGTGCAGGTTATTGTAAACAAAAAAATGTGTGTGAATAAATTAATTCCATCCCCTGGTCTAAGGAGTTTGGACAGCCAAAGTAGGGGACTGCCTGTAGGGGTGAAGTACAGTGGGGACTTCGAGGGCCCTGGGACCGCTACGGTAGCTGTGAAGGCCCTTCAGGAACTCTGAAAAGTGGTGGCAAATGGGGCTCTGGTTAAGACGCAGCAGGTCGTTATGCTACTTAGGTTCCAGAACGGGTAAAAAAAAAAAAAAAAATGTAAATAAATGCATTGTAAATATTAATCTTATACCAGTTGTATAGTATCATTTGAAGTAATTCCACTTACTGTATATCAGACGACTAAATTTGTAAGTAGTACAGGAGATATTATAAGCAGAATTTTGTAAACAATATAAATTTATTAAGGATGAGCTGTGTGTTTAATAGAAAATATTGTTAGCGTAAATTGTATAATATTGTGTTATAGAAAAATTATATTCTCTTGTTAATTTCAAATAATACGCCCCGCCTCACAGCTGAGCCAGCCGGCTGTCGTTTGACATTCAGCATTTGTTCCTCACTCTCTCTACACGCTGTTACATTCAACCTGAAGGGAGTTTCATATCTTCAATTCTTTCCTATAGTACCGCGTTTCATTCTCAATAACTCATACTCAATTTACAAATTCCTTTTTAGGTCCGTGCTGGTTCGACATTAATACTAATTACTGCCCACTTCCACCTGGCATATACAATAATATTCAAGATCTCAACCACAGTTTCGGCCTCAGCCATACAGTTATTTATCTTGAAAAAATACTACGAAGCAAGTTTCAAATACTAAAATAAGATTAAACATATCAGAAATCTGCTACTCCTCATATTAGTCAAACATAGACTGTCTTGTCAATAATTTTTTAGAAGAACCTGTATATATTATCAAACAGTGTAAGTCGCATATCATGAGGAACCAAAAAACTGTGCTTTGATAATGGCAGATGTTTTGTAGAATCATTTATCAATTTTATATGAATTTCCTGTACATCAACTACACAAAATTATAGACATTTTCAATCACATACAAAAAAATTTTAGATGCACCAAATAATACTGTATTTTTAAAAAGACATGTTACTTGTATAATACAATGGGTCAATGTTATCTAGCCATTTTTAATGTTTTTCATGTAGAATAGTACTTGCTGTTAAAAAACTGTGGTTTAAAATGGCAAATGCTTTGTAGAATCACTTATCAATTTCATATGAATTTCTTGTACATAAACTACACCAAATCATAGACTTTTTCAATCATATACAAAATAATTTTAGACGCACCAAATAATACTGTATTTTTTCAAAAAAGACATGTTATTTGTATAGTACAATGGGTCAATGTTATCTAGCTATTTTTAATGTTTTTCGTGTAGAATAGGACTTGCTGTTAAAAGTATGCCAAGCATACATTCTTTACTGATTCTATAGCATATTTTTACTTTTTTGAATGTTCCTTGCTATTAAACTTTCAATGGCTGATGATGGCATAGTGGATTGCCGAAACCGGTCCCAAAGATGTATTTTACAATAAGTTAAATAAATATGTGATGTTCTAAACAGACCATTATGATAATGCATTGAATAGGTGGAACCTTTAGCTTTACCAAGCATTGTAGAGTCTGATACGACGTGTAGCGTCTGATCCAGAGTGGGCGGCTACACCCAGCGTCTGTTCTCCATGTTAGGAGCGACTGTATTTATACAGGGGAAGGCAACGGGAAACCACCCCAGTGACAATATTCCCAGGAAGTTACTATGGAGAGAAAGAATAAATCAAAGGCCCCTAGTCCCGGGCAGCCCTTTAGTGGGCAAGGGGTGCTAAGAATCCCCCGGTTTAACATAATTAAAAATCAACTACGTATAGCTACATGGAACGTTAGAAGTTTATATGCAGCTGGAAAGCTGGACAATATGATTCAAGAAGCCAGGCGATTGAAAATGAACATCTTAGGAATCAGTGAGCTACGCTGGCCAGGTTCTGGATTGTGTCGCCATGAACATGGCACACTCTACTACTCTGGCAGGGACCCACAAGACCGCAATCACTGGAATGGAGTAGGTGTGTTCGTTTCAGCGAACTATGTCAGATATGTCAAAAACTTCATACCAATCTCTGACCGTATAACGCTGTTACAGATGCAGAGTGAGCTCTTTAATGTAAGCATTATACAAGTATATGCTCCAACAGCGGACACAAAACATGACAAGGACGTTGATGAGTTCTATGAAATGCTGAATAAGGTGTGTAAAGAACTCAACAGCACTGACATAATAATAATATCAGGAGCTTTCAATGCCAAAATTGGGCAAGGTAGAAGGTCTGACTTAGTGGGAGAATATGGATTGGGTTCAGCTAACCAAAGAGGTGACAGACTATTCCAATTCTGCCAAGAGCAAGATCTAGTTGTTTGTAACACTTGGTTCAAACTTCATAAACGGCGCCTCTACACATGGATTTCACCACTAGAAAAGGAAACAGGAAGACCAATCAGGAATCAGATTGATTATATTCTGGTTAACAAAAGATTTAAAAATATTGTTAAACGAGCAACAACGTATCCTGGAGCAGATATTGGATCCGACCATGTGCCATTAGTGGCAGATATCAGATTGAAATTGAAAACCACCACATCAAAGCAAGTGTCTAACAAGTTTGATGTTGCCAAATTGCAAGATAGTACAATTAAAAAAGCAGTAATACAAGACCTGAACAACAAAATGGAAACAAACAATAGTAACAACAATGACAACAGTACAGAATATCAATGGAAAATATTACATGATACACTGTTAAAAGTCTGTAAGGATCGTCTTACACCAACAAGGCAAAAGAAGCAGAGATGGATGACTGATGAAATACTTGATCTAATGGAACGGAGAAGACAAGAAAAGGGCAGGGAAGACAGCTAGCGACAGACACAAAGGGAGATTAAGAAGGAAATGAGATTAGCCAAGGAAAGATGGATGACAATGAACTGTGAAGAAATGGAAGAACTAAATAAAGACCATGATAGTTTCAAGTTATACAAGAAAGTAAAAGAGATAGCTGGGCTGTACAGAAAACAGACGCCAATGACTCTCTTTGATGACACCAGCAAACCCATCCTAGATGAACAAAAAGTCATACAGACCTGGACAGAATACATAAACGAATTGTTCAGTGATGATAGAGGTGAAATTGTGTACTTACACAATGCAAAAGGTCCAAAAATAACAAAAGGAGAAGTATTACATTCCCTCACAATATCACCTAATGGTAAAGCAGTAGGTCCAGACCAGATACCAGGCAAGGTTCTAAAACTAATAACTGAAGATAATGTTGACCAAATTGGTAAACTTTTCAATACAATTTATGATACTGGAATAATCCCAGAGGACTGGTCGACATTCGTCGCAATACCTAAAAAGTCTCATCCAAAGAAATGCAGTGACTACCGTCTCATAAGTCTGATGAGTCATATGCTAAAAGCATTCTTACGTATAATACACGCACGCATTAGAACAAAGTGCGAAATAGACTTGGGTTTCAGAAATGCCTTTGGCACACGATAAGCCTTATTCAGCGTCAATGTCCTGCTCCAAAAATTCCGCCAACTACACAAAGATGTATTTGCACGTTTCATTGACTATGAGAAAGCTTTTGATAGAGTGAAACATGAAAAATTGATAGAGATTCTCCAACGAAAACATCTCGATGGAAAAGACATACGCATCATACAGAATCTCTACTGGGGCCAACAAGCAACAGTCAAAATCAAACAAACCAAAACATCAGATGTGAAAATCAGAAGAGGGGTACGCCAAGGTTGTATTCTCTCGCCGCTCCTTTTTAATATGTATTCTGACATCATTTTTAAAGAAGCTTTGCATGATGTTGAACTGGGGGTGAAAGTAAATGGTGTTTTGATCAATAATATTAGATATGCAAATGACACTCTGATTCTGTGCAACACTACAGAAGGCCTTCAAGAACTCCTGAACAGAATCCGTGTCAGAGGTTTACAGTATGGTCTTGATATAAATGTAGCAAAAACTAAGTTAATGGTATTTAGCAGAAAAGGTAATGCAAATGTCACCTTGTCATTAAACAACCGTAAAATAGAACAAGTCCACCAGTTCAAGTACCTCGGCAGCATAATAACAGAGAGTATGGATCCAGATAAGGAAATCAGATGCAGAATTGAGAATGCTAGAGCTGCATTTCGCAGGATGAGCTCTTTGTTCTGTAATAATCATCTAAATCTGAAGCTCTGACAGAGATTAATGAAGTGCTACGTCTGGACAGTACTGTTATATGGAGCAGAAACATGGACCTTAAAAGCCACAAGTATCAAACGACTTGCCGCCTTTGAAATGTGGTTGCACAGAAGAATGCTTAGAATACCCTGGACAGCTATGATAACAAACGATGAAGTCCTAAGGAGAGCTAGGACAAAGCAAGAACTAATAACAACTATAAAAGTTCGCAAAACAGCTTATCTAGGCCACATATTAAGAGGAAACAAATATGGCCTCATAAAACTCATTCTCCAAGGTAAAATAGAGGGCAGACGGCGAGTTGGCAGACCAGAGATAACATGGTTACAAAACATCAAGCAGTGGACCGGTATTGAGACAACTGAGAGACTCTTCCGACTAGCAGAAGACAGAAAAACTTTCTCTAGAGTAATCGCCGACGTCTGGGCAACCGGATATGGCACTTGAAGAAGAAGAAGAAGAAGTAGAGTCTGGTGTGCCACCACCTGAGGCACCAGCAAATGCTTCTTTCGTATGCTGCTAATTTGCGACAGATGCCACTTCATCCAAGCTATCCTTGTGTATTCAACAATGGCAACCGTTTGCTGTACGCTGCTTGTATTCGAACAACGCAACCGGTTGGAATACGCTTGGATAGCAGTCACAGATTGTTTCACGCACCTTCGGTTCCTTGCCTTGTCAGACAACCAAGTCGGGTACCTCCGGGGGTAGTACGACGTCCTGAAATAATTCTGGATCTGCGCAGTGACCCGAAGGAAAACACGGACCCTTCGATTTATCGGAGGCTCTTCCTGTCCGTTGTTGGGCGGTATCCAGGCTCAGTCATCGTTTACACGGATGGCTCGAGAATAGACACTCACGTGGGTTGTGCGTTCGTTGTTGACACTGATAGGTTTCTTTCTGCTCTGCCGGAAACCTGTAGTGTGTACACTACAGAGGTCTATGCTATCTGTGAAGCTCTGCGGTACGCACTGTCCAATGAGCCCCGACACTTTCTTGTGTGTACTGACTCCTTGAGCTCGCTACAGTCTATTGATACCTGTTTCCCTCGGCACCCTCTGGTGTAGCAGATCCAGGACCTGCTGGCCGGGTGTTCGGATGCCGGCACCAGAATCACGTTTCTGAGGCTCCCAAGTCACATGGGTGTAGAGGGAAACGAGTTAGCGGATCAGGCTGCCAAGGAGACAGTTACACTGCCCCCGTTGCCATACAAGGTTCCAGCAAGTGATATTCGCTCTCAGCTGAGACATCTGGTTATGTCCCATTGGGAGATGGAGTGGCTGGCCACTCTTCCAAATAAGCTGAGAGCGATAAAAGGTACAACAAAGGTTTGAAGGACTTCCCTTCGGGCTTCTCGGAGGGAAGCAGTGGTGTTATTTTGTCTTCGGATTGGCCACGGTATTCTGCCGCACTCCCTTTTATTGAAAGGAGAACCCCTCCGGTGTGTACTTGCGGCGATGATCTTACCGCAGTACACATCCTTACGGAGTGCGTGGACCTGGTCGATGTGCGCCGTAGTCTAAAACTCCCGCGTACCCTCTCCCTCATCCTGCGAGATGACGAGCAGTCAGCAGACCTCGTCATCCGCTTTATGAGGGATAGTGGTCTTTTTTATCGTGTGAAATGATGTCCTTTGTCTTAGTGTATTTGTGTTAATTGTGTTTTATCCCATTGACCGCATGTTAGTTTGTTTTGCGTATTTTAATGTGTTCTTTTAACGTCTACCGTAAATTATATACTTCCATGCAATGCCTTATTGGTTTGTTTTCTGTATTTTCTCTTATTTTAATAGAAAATAAGGCATTGCGAATTAGATCCACTGATTGTTTTAATCTCATACTCATTTTTCTTCATCACCATTTTTTAACTCTAGTCAGTGGATAAATTTTAAAATTTTAACTATTATATATCTTGTCGTCCATCTTGTTCCATTAGGGGCCGATGACCTTCGATATTAGGCCCCTTAAAACAACAAGCATCATCATCATCTATTAAACATTGTTTTCTGATCACACTCTTCATCATGAATTATTTGAAGG
Organism: Anabrus simplex; assembly: GCF_040414725.1. Taxonomy (NCBI): domain Eukaryota; kingdom Metazoa; phylum Arthropoda; class Insecta; order Orthoptera; family Tettigoniidae; genus Anabrus; species Anabrus simplex. The sequence continues at coordinate 100,874,601 of NC_090276.1, read as the reverse complement.
TTAAACTCGTCCATGTGTGAGAGGATTACTTTGTCATCTCGATTGCGACAACACTTTGATCAATTGGATCAACTCAAGTCGAAGCTCAAAGGTGTACTTAATTAGTAAGTGATATCACGATGACCATATCCATAGCTGGTCTGCACACGCTAGTCACCTTCACACGATTATGTTCCTAATCGCGCGACAAATATTCAGCACCCTTCGCTGTATAACTCAACACAATAAATTTCTAACTTCCGAATGGAATGCAAAATACAAACAAACAGGCTTTCTGGGTTATTCAGTAATATCAATGGAGAGCAAAACTGAACTTTCGTAAGACTGTAAAGTTCAAGACTTCAAGACCATTTCTCCTTTTCACGCAACTTTCTCCGACTGGCCTCCATTGGTGAGGACTCTAATCTGTGTTGGAAATAACGTTCCTTTCACAAGGGATGACAATGAACATTTTCAGGGCTAGGAAAATAAGTGATCATATGAAGTGGTACATACATACATTATAGACTGTTATGCCTTTCAGCATTCAGTCTGCAAGCCTCTGTGAATGTACTAAACGTCGCCACAATCTTCTATTTGCAACTAGTGCGGTGGCCTCATTTAGTTCTATACCTCTTATCTTTAAATTGTTAGAAACTGACTCTAACCATCGTCGTCTTGGTCTACCTCTACTTTTCTTACCGTCCATAACAGACTCCATTATTCTCCTAGGTAACGTATCCTACTCCATTCATCGCACGTGACCCCACCACCAAAGCCGGTTTATGCGTACAGCTTCATCCATCGAGTTCATTCCTAAATTAAACCTTATCTCCTCATTCCGAATACCCTCCTGCCATTGTTCCCACCTGTTTGTACCAGCAATCATTCTCGCTACTTTCATGTCTGTTACTTCTAACTTATGAATAAGATATCCCAAGTCCACCCAGCTTTCGCTCCTGTAAAGCAAAGTTGGTCCAAAAACAGACCGATGTAAAGATAGTTTCATCTGGGAGCTGACTTCCTTCTTACAGAATACTGTTGATCGCAACTGCGAGCTCACTGCATTAGCTTTACTACACCTTACTCACTTACTAAATTATCATGCTGAGAGAACACTCAACCCAAATACTTGAAATTATCAACCTGTTCTTGTTTTGTATCACCAATCTGACATTCAGTTGTGTTGAATTTCTTACCCACTGACATCAATTTAGTCTTCGAAAGGTTACTTTTCATACCATACTCATTGCACCCATTTTGAAGTAATAGTGAAAATTTGTGACGCGATAAGCGATGTATTTTTATATATATTTAATACGACTTGAATTGGTACTTCATATTATGGCGTGCTAAGCAAGATATCTTGAGGAGATCCCTAACGAAATTTCACTGTATTTTCTCACGTGTGATTAAATTTTGGAAAGGCTATTCCCATGTAAATTTATAGCAAAAAGGTTATCATTAGTTTACTAGGACTTGAATTCTGTTTTCATTATGCACATAAGGTTAGGTTAGATGATGCAATTTGAATAAGGAAACCAAAAAGTTTGTTTCATTTTTCAAAAAGAAATTGAACATATGGGTTCATGTTTCTCAGATTTAGAAGATTAACTAACAAGTCAGCCGCAGTATGGAAATCCGTGTAAACGAAAATTTTGAAAAATCCAATTGGCATTTCATAGCGATTTTAATGTGTGTGGGTCCCCCCCCCCCCCCCCCCCCCCCATATAACGACAATCCGCTATAGCAAATAAATTTTTTGCCGTTGTGAATTCTCACTATAACGGACTTTTACTGTAATTGGTATGAAATGGCCATCATTCTGTTCGAAACTGAAGTCTTCACAGATTATTTTCATACTGTGGAATATTCGTTAGTTATTTTCTAATCAAGCCTGTAACCGCAACAGATTACACAAGGAACAAGACTGATAATAAAATTTTAAACATAATAAATTTAGATCGCACAAAATAAGTGAAACATACACACCAAGTTAACGCTCCGAAAACATTGTAGAGATATAAATAACACTTTAACCATTATGACAACTAAAAGAAAGGAAATGGGAAGCGGTTGGGAACCTTACCAGGTCCGTGGGAAGGTAGTGTGTTGCCGGAAAAACAAAATCAACGATGATCCCAATTGAACACTACATTTACTGAATTTTAAAAAATTGGAATATGACTTTACAAAACAAGGCCAGTGATGAAATACAAATTAAGTTAACATAGTAAATAAACAAATTTTAAGATATCAATAGTGTCAATAGTACAAGCTTCAGCTTCACGCCAACGTCTTTAAAACAATGAAAAGACATTTTTAACAGTCATAATTTGAAGTCATGACAAGGTAGTTTCGTGAGGTAGTTGCGGACGATATCAACTTTTACATATAAGAGAATGAGTTCAGAAATTAGCAAGGGCTATCGCTTTACAACCAAAGAAGTTAAAGAAAAAAATATACATTAACATAACACCACATGCAAGTTAAGACATTAGCAAGGAAAAGAAAGCTGTTGATTATTAAAAATCCTAACTCAGAGCCCGATCAAATAGTTGCCTTTTCAAAAACACTTCTCAATAAGGTGCATACCTTAAGATGAAACAGGACTACTGGAGGCAATCCTGGGAAAAATTAAAATTTACATATTTATTACACAGTATGTAAAATCAAAGAAAAGGGGAATGCCTCCAAAACAAATGGGGTATGACTAGCCGCGAAGGCTAAGTCATTTGAACTTAAGATTGGCAAATTGAAGGTACCCCGGGCCAACTCCGGTGCACGAAGAAATTTAAAATAAGAATTTGCATTTAAAGGTAAAATCCAAAGCATGAACCAAATAGTGCTCAATACGGAGGGCCGGTGGTCCCATCAGACGGAGGAGACGACTGCTCCCTTCGCCGGTCACAAATCAAAGACGACGGACACAAGCTTGGCCCTGTCCAAGTCTCCAGGAGCCAGAAATGGGGCAATCAAGAGATAACCAATCAGCGCACCCGCTGCTCTTACATTCACCAATTAGAAATCGTTTTATTTTGGCCAATAGGGCTCCGAAATTTTTTATGAGGATAGATCTTTACATTTTCCAGAAACTTCCTTTCCAATGCAACAGGAAATCACTGGAAGCATCTTACCAATGCATGCGCGTGCAGCTACACCCTGCCACACAAGTTACTACCTTAAATCCAGATGCCAATTACACATTTATTTACCTTATAAAATTTTACACTATAACCAAATTAAGACACTATTCTTGACGTACAGAAAATAAAATAAGACAAATTTTACAGTATAAAACAATTTTCCAAAAGTTCTTCTTCTTGGTCCTCAGTCAAGTTTTCAAGGCAAGACAAAGGAACATATTTTTCAAAATCAAATAGAACAAAATCAAAATTAAAACAATGACTCTTGTTCTTCTGTAAAGTACTTTCATGTCTTTTCTTGAGTTTTTCAAAATAAAATAAAGTGATACACAACATCTTTCAAAATACGATAAACACAGCTGCTTTTTAATACTGTAACAGAGCCTATTTGAACGTACATGTTGAATTTAATTCTTAAACATTGTAATAGTAGAGTTAAACTAATGTATTATTAAGGTCCACCTTTTCAATACAAAATGTACAGAGTTTAAATTACATAAATGATTAGGGACTAGTTTCAACCTAATAGTAGGTCATCATCAGCCTAAAGCAAAATTAAAACATAAATACCGAAGAAATTAAACAATGTAAAGACACATAAGGTCTCGTAAGTGTAGATACCATGTGAGATATTGAGAAAAGAATTATACAGAGTGCAGACATATATTAAAAAATAACTCTATGACAGAGATTCATAAAAAGTCCAGTATGCATTAAAAAGATGTTAAAGATAGGAATCCTTGAGTTTCTGAATAAGGAGATCATTATATGCTGGCTCCTTTAAGATGCTGTTATCCAATTGAAAAACAACTGAGCCGAAGTCACGTTGTTTATTTGCGATTTAAGTCCAGTGCGCTGTACAGCTTTAAAAAGTTGTTAGGAATGGAAATCTTTAAGTTGCAAGTCAAGGAATTCAATATATGCTGGCTCCTTAAATGTGATGTTATTCATTCGAAGAACAACTGAGATGAAGTTACGTCATTTTTTAAGATATTCATAGAGGTAAAAGCATATGGATGCTAGAAAGGTTCTTCTGTTTTTTGGAACTTGAAGGAAGGTGATTGTTGCGCGTGGAGGCTTAAGAATCCAAAGATGCGCTACACTATGTTAAAAAATAGAGATCCATTAAAAAGTCCAGTGCGCCGGATAAAAGTAAAAAGTTGTAAAAGTAATCCTTAAGTTGCTGGTCATGGAAATCAAAAAAGTCTGGCTTCCAAGCGATGCTGCTGTTCATTCAGAGATCAATTGTAATTGTGGTAACATTGTCTCAACGCGCAACAATCACCTTCCTTCAAGTTCCAAAAAACAGAAGAATCTTTCTAGCATCCATATGTTTTTACCTCTATGAATATCTTAAAAAATGACATAACTTCATCTCAGTTGTTCTTCGAATGAATAATGAATGTTTATAAACTTTATATATGTGTGGATGCAAAGTATGATACTAGAAGAAATTTCTTCTGTTTCTAGAATCTTGATGGATGTTAGGTGAGGAGGATTAACATATATGGAGTTAAATAAAGGTGGATAGAAATTCGCAGTTCAATACATTTGACTGTGAATAAGTGATGGCAAAAAAAAAGGAATTAAGTCAGGTGGAAGGAAATACCTAAATAAAATATGACATATGGGAATTACTTCGTGTTGTAAGAAGCTAGAGAGAGAATTGGGGGTAGGTGAGGTTCAAAGGAAATCTTGAGAAGGAAGTGAAGGGAAAAGAGAAACAAAAGGAAAGGAAACTGAGGGAGAAAACAAAGGGGGAGGGGGGGGGAAGAGGTTATTAATGCGGGGCTGAGCGATGTGGGAATATGGAAGATTAAGCAAAGTACTGTAAATAGAATGAAAAATCAGACCTTTAATATTTGATTTTGATTGTGTGAAAAGCGATTTCAATGCGAGAGTTGGAAATAGAACTGAAGGATACGAAAGGGTGATTGGTAAATGTGGGGAAGATATGGAAGCTAATGGGAATGGGAAGCGTTTGCTGGACTTCTGTGCTAGTATGGGTTTAGCTGTTATGAATACATTCTTCAAGCATAAGGCTATTCACCGCTACACGTGGGAGGCTAGGGGTACCAGAACTATAATAGACTATATCTTAACAGACTTCGAATTCAGGTAATCTGTTAGGAATGTACGAGTTTTCCGCGGATTTTTCGATGATACAGACCACTATCTGATCTGTAGTGAACTAAGTATCTCTAGGCCTAAGGTAGAGAAAGTGAAATCCGTCTGCAAACGAATAAGGGTAGAAAATCTCCAGGACGAGGAAATTAGACACAAGTACATGGATATGATTAGTGAGAAGTTTCGAACAGTAGACAGTAAGCAGGTTCAGGATATAGAAAGTGAATGGGTGGCATACAGGGATGCTGTAGTAAAAACAGCAAGGGAATGCCTAGGAACAGCTGTGTGTAAAGATAGGAAAAGGCAAACGTCTTGGTGGAATGAGAGCAGCTTGTAAACGTAAAAAGAAGGCTTATCAGAAATGGCTTCAAACAAGGGCCGAGGCAGATAGGGAGTTGTATGTAGATGAAAGAAACAGAGCGAAACAAAAAGTTGTTGAATCCAAAAAGAAGTCATGGGAAGATTTTGGTAATAACCTGGAAAGGCTAGGTCAAGCAGCAGGGAAACCTTTCTGGACAGTAATAAAGAATCTTAGGAAGGGAGGGAAAAAGGAAATGAACAGTGTTTTGAGTAATTCAGGTGAACTCATAATAGATCCCAGGGAATCACTGGAGAGGTGGAGGGAATATTTTGAACATCTTCTCAATGTAAAAAAAAATCATCCTAGTGGTGTTGTGAACAGCCAAGCAAATGGGGAGGAGGAAAATGATGTTGGTGAAATTATGCTTGAGGAAGTGGACAGGATGGTAAATAAACTCCATTGTCATAAGGCAGCAGGAATAGATGAAATTAGACCTGAAATGGTGAAGTATAGTGGGAAGGCAGGGATGAAATGCCTTCATAGAGTAGTAAAATTAGCATGGAGTGTTGGTAAGGTACGTTCAGATTGGGCAAAAGCAGTAATTGCACCTATCTAATAAGCAAGGGAACAGGAAGGATTGCAACAACTATCGAGGTATCTCATTGATTAGAATACCAGGCAAAGTATTCACTGGCATCTTGGAAGGGAGGGTGCGGTCAGTCAGTTGTTGAGAGGATGCTGGATGAAAACCAGTGTGGTTTCAGACCACAGAGAGGCTGTCAGGATCAGATTTTCAGTATGCGCCAGGTAATTGAAAAATGCTACGAGAGGAATAGGCAGTTGTGTTTATGTTTTGTAGATCTAGAGAAAGCATATGACAGGGTACCGAGGGAAAAGATGTTTGCCATACTGGGGGACTATGGAATTAAAGGCGGATTATTAAAAGCAATCAAAGGCATTTATGTTGACAATTGGGCTTCAGTGAGAATTGATGGTAGAATGAGTTCTTGGTTCAGGGTACTTACAAGGGTTAGACAAGGTTGTAATCTTTCACCTTTGCTGTTCGTAGTTTACATGGATCATCTGCTGAAACGTAATAAATGGCAGAGAGGAATTCAGTTAGGTGGAAATGTAGTAAGCAGTTTGGCCTATGCTGACGATTTGGTCTTAATGGCAGATTGTGCCGAAAGCCTACAGTCTAATATCTTGGAACTAGAAAATAGGTGCAATGAGTATGGTATGAAAATTAGCCTCTCGAAGACTAAATTGATGTCAGTAGGTAAGAAATTCCACAGAATTGAATGTCAGATCGGTGATACAAAGCTAGAACAGATCGATAATTTCAAGTATTTAGGTTATGTGTTCTCCCAGGATGGTAATACAGTAAGTGAGATTGAATCAAGGTATCGTAAAGCTAATGCAGTGAGCTCGCAGTTGCGATGAACAGTATTCTGCAAGAAGGAAGTCAGCTCTCAGACGAAACTATCTTTACTTCGGTCTGTTTTCAGACCAACTTTGCTTTACGGGAGCGAAAGCTGGGTGGACTCAGGATATCTTATTCATAAGTTAGAAGTAACAGACATGAAAGTAGCAGGAATGATTGCTGGTACAAACAGATGGGAACAATGGCAGGAGTGTACTCGGAATGAGGAGATAAAGGCTAATTTAGGAATGAACTTGATGGATGAAGCTGTACGCATTAACCGGCTTTGGTGGTGGGGTCATGTGAGGCGAATGGAGGAGGATAGGTTACCTAGGAGAATAATGGACACTGCTGTGGAGGGTAAGAGAAGTAGAGGTAGAGCAAGGCGACGATGGTTAGACTCAGTTTCTAACGATTTAAAAATAAGAGGTATAGAACTAAATGAGGCCACAACACTAGTTGCAAATCGAGGATTGTGGCGACATGTAGTAAATTCACAGAGGCTTACAGACTGAACGCTGAAAGGCATAACAGTCTATAATGATAATGTATGTGTGTATGTATGTATGTCTGAAAAGCTCAATGAGCAGGTCAAAAAGAATGTTCGGTTTTTCGGATATGTCATTTAGTCCAGATGTATAAAGGAGTTCTCTGATATGTTAAGGAGGGGTCCTTTATTCATAATTTTGAGAATTTCCATATCATGTTTAATGTCTGTAAATTTATGATTATAATCGTTCATGTGTTGACCAACTGATGAAAATGTATTGTATTTCAGGGCATTGTAATCACAGTTCAGTACGGATCTATCATAATGAAACTTATTTTATGTAATAGCCATAGGCTTCTATGGCAAGAGTTTGTTCTTACTCGGTTGAGGTCACCTATCCTTACTTGACCATGCATGTATCAAGCTCCAATTAAGTAATAACATTTTTGCTATAAATTTATGGGAACAGCCTTTCTGTAATTTAACCAGATGCAAGAATATATAACCCAACCTCTGATATCATAGTGTAATTTGGGAAGTAGCACATTCATAGTCAATTTTGGTATATATATATATATGTGTGTGTGTGTGTGTGTGTGTGTGTGTGTGTGTGTGTGTGTGTGTGTGTGTGTGTGTGTGTGTGTGTGTGTGTGTGTGTGTGTGTGTGTGTGTGTGTGTGTGTGTGTGTGTGTGTGTGTGTGTGTGTGTGTGTGTGTGTGTGTGTGTGTGTGTGTGTGTGTGTGTGTGTGTGTGTGTGTGTGTGTGTGTGTGTGTGTGTGTGTGTGTGTGTGTGTGTGTGTGTGTGTGTGTGTGTGTAAAATAAGTGTTTTGTCTGTACATTGCTCAGAATTTGAAAAGAATGGTATTTCTGTATCGGTCATGTCCACAGTAAGAAGGAAATGCACTTTTTACTTTTCCGTAATTTCTGTCTGTCTGTCCACACATCACTAGAAAACGGCCAAAGAGAATTTAATGAAAATCGGTATGCATGGTCGGGAAATAAGTCGCTACAATCTAAGCCATAAATAATTTTATTCACACTGATGGAAATGTTAGTTTAGGGGAAGACCTAAAACTTTATTCTCAAATATTTGTGTTATTAATGGTCCTATCATAATGAAAATCAGTATGCATAGTCAGAAAATAAGTCGCTACAATGTAAATTATAAATACTCTTATTCATACTGAAAGAAATGGTAGTTTAGGGGAAGGCCTAATTCTGGAATTTTTATGTTATTAGTGGCCCTATCTTAGTGAAAATCGGTATGCAAAGTCGGGAAATAAGTCGCTACAGTCTAGGTCATAAATATTTTTATTCACGCTCAGTGCAATAGTAGTTTAGGGGAAGGCCTAAAATTTAATTTTCAAATATTTGTGTTATTAGTTGTCCTATCGACAAATACTGCATTACTAAAGTTATATAATATTAAATGTCCGATCATTTATGTCATATACATTTTTACCGTACCGGCTATGTTAATGTGGAGTTTTGTTGCTAGGTCCATATCAGCGCCAAGTCATGAGTAAATGGGTAAACAGAATTTAATGAAAGTCGGGAAATAAGGAACTACATTCTACACTATAAGTAATTTCGTAAGATGCCCTAATATCACAGAGTCGAAAGAAAACTAAATGTGAAGGCCTACTATACAGAAAGCTCATAATACTGAACAACAATAACATTACATGGACCATTGTTTGTTGTGTTGTGCTTTGTGTCTTTTGTTGCAGTCATGTCCGATAGATGAAATTGCCGCTGTATACCGAGTATATTTTTAATTTGCTTTACGTCGCACCGACACAGATAGGTATTGTGTCGACAATGGGATAGGAAAAGGCTAGGAGTGGAAAGGAAGCGGCCCTGGCGTTAATTACGGTACAGCCCCAGCATTTGCCTGGTGTGAAAATGGGAGACCATGGAAAACTATCTTCAGGGCTGTCGACAGTGGTTTTCGAACCCACTACCTCCCAGATGCAAACTTATAGCTGCGCGCCCCTAACCGCACGGCTCATTCGCCTGGTCGTACCGAGTATAACAGCCTGCCTGAATATTGGCGGGAAGTAGGTGGGGAGTTAGATAACTTTCTTCTTAAGCGTGCCATTCCTCTGGTTCATAAATTTTCTGATGCTACTGGTACGTAACAAAATGGTTCATCATATCATTCGAGCTATTCAATCCCTACCCTGAGGCACTGATTGGAATGCGCAGTGTGTATATTTAATGGAACAATGGCAGAGGAGTGTTCATGGCTGTCTGCGGCCTTGGCATTCCGGCATTGGAACTTTGGACTTTTAGATCGGCATCGTAGTACTGTTCGTTAAAAGTGAGAACGTGCGGTTTTTCATTTGATTGAGTATTTTATATGAGAACATTGCTTTTAAACCCTACGTTCCTACTGACGTTTTTGTAATGGCATAAGTTAACTGTAGTTAGGAAAACCACAAAGACAGTCTTTCTGAGAATCCCGTAGCGAAGCACGAGTACATCAGCTAGTGTAGTATTAAAATTAAGTGATAATTTAATTCATCCTTTATTTCTAACAAGTAAACAACTGTTATCAGCCTTGTTATTAATGCACTTATTGCAACCCCCCCTGTTTCGAACTTCAATTGATCGTTTGTTCATACCAGTCGGAGTCAACGTTGCCAACATCAACACCAGCAAATGAAACTTCAGCTGCAAATATCACAATTAAGCTACACTCTAAATCTGAAAAATATCCATAGTAGTATCAATGTTAATAATTAACCCATTTAGAAAAACAGTTCTTGTGTTACTAATTGTACTGCACACTCGCGATACCATACACAAGTTTAGAATTACAGCACCTAGTGTTGTATTCTGCTCGTTCTTTTACGTACCTAGTAACAGAAGTTACAACATAGTTAATTCTGAGTGGGAAAATCACTGGCTGAAGAGAAGCAATTGAACTTTGAGATTTTCTTTTATTCCAATGGATTGTTTTCATTATGGTACATTAGCTTTATTGAAGCTTACGACTCTGATTCAGCCTGTCGAATATGGTTTGTGAATAAATTATGAGCGTCCTTCACCGTTAGAAACAGGTTACAACAGGGCGATTCTGTGTTGCCAAAATCGTTCAATACCGAGACGTGCAAGTGGTCGTAACGGGGAGATGGGGTTGGGCACTTTTCTCCTAATATCGGTACTGCACAAAAGATGCGACTCATTCGGGACAAGGTGGACTAATCCTTCCGTAGCAAGCCTGAAGATAGCTTTCACACGAGGTAAATGCTAAGGATATTCCTTAGTTAAGGCCACTCCAGTTACCTCTCCAGTCTTAGCCTTTTCCCATCTTTATGTCGCTGAAAATTTTCGAAGTGTTGGTGAAAAAATGGTGTGCAGTCATATGATGAACATTTAATAAGATTGCCTGAAACAGAATGAAGTTTTTCAGTTCAAAACACTCATACTGTAAATCAGAATTCTTTCATATGATCAAAACGTACCTTAAACTCTCTCCCCATGTAAATATGAACCTCAACCTTACATGCACTATAAGTACTAGTACATTCCCCATCGTTTTCTTTGTCGATCGTCATCGTATTAAATCCACAAAAGTGTTAGAATGTCTTTCTTCCTGTTTACTAGACGGTATTCTATTCCAGTCAAGAGATCCTCCTGGCTTATTCCATACACAACGTGAGAGTAAATTCTAACCTATATTTGTGCTTTATTTACTTCTTTAGTAACTTACTCTTCAACATTTTACTATTGTAGTAATTTATTCCACTACTATCTGAAATTATTAAAACACTTCCGAAGTAATTTACTCTTGTATGGAAGTCACCCGGTGTTGATTTTACTATGGAAATACATTGGCTGGTACACACAACCCTTAGTACTTCTTTGATGGCGAAGGAATCTCCTCTCCTCATATGTCACTTTTGAAGTTTTTCTGTAGTTGAGATAATTTAAAGGAACCTCTTATGTATTACAGTAGAACCTCGATTATACGTTCCTGGAAACTACGTTTTCCTATATTATTCGTTCAAATTACATGGTCCCACGAGTATTCTAATTAAATCACATTGTAAAAATCCCGCATTATCCGTTCCTCGAAGAAACAATTTCCCAGAACTACCGTCCAGAAATTTCAATTCCATCAATGCTAAATCCTCAATTATGCGTTTTTCATGAAACTGTGTATCTTACGAAAGGACGGCTACAGCATACTTACGGATCTTGATGTTGATATCCCGTCATTGCGGTAATTTGAGGAAGTACTGTACTGGAGAAGCGATTGACGGAGAACTTGCATAATGGATCATCTTAGCATCGCATTCGGGTGGTATTGTTTAGAGAATCCTCAGAAATCATAAAGTAGAGAGTGCCCACATCAATTGGAAGGAGACAGAGCACATTTCAACAGCTTTGTTTGAATTTCTCAATTAAGTATTTATTTATTTTCCACCTAGTCGATACAATGATTGCCTAGGGCAATTTAATGGTTAAAAGTGGTACAAGTTTCATATATTATCAACATCTTCAGCCACATAACACTGTTTAGATGAAAAATACATAAATTGACAAAGTAATGCTTTAGAGGAAGTGTCCTTAAAATTAACATAAGATTGACATGAGATTTTTGTTTGTTTTAATGTTGTTTTTTCAAGTCAACTGTTTTCCAAGAACTTAGCAGGAGCACAAATACTCATTCAATTATACTGATTTGCGTTGTATATTTCTATATACACGTACTTAACTTCCCGCAACCGAGACAAATACTGGACCTTCAGGATATTCTCCATTCTACTTTGGCGTTCGAGACCGCAGCGCATGACCTTGAATGTGCTGCGCTGATCACCGGGAGCCGGCGGTTTGCTTCTACAAATCTATTCGTCTGCGATTTCAAATTATTTATGATCTTCATATATTATTTGATAGTGTTGTGACTTTGTGCCTGACAGAGTGTGGAAACTGACCCTTTTGACTGTTCTCCAATATTCATAAACATTGTGAATCTTCGCCTATCATTGCGTGTGCCATACTACCATTCTTAATATTACGTACTGTTTCATCTTATACCGATCCAGAGTTTAATTAATCTTTTTCCTTTTCTTTTTCATATGCATTGTTTTACATGTTTTTACGGCTGACGATGACCTGGACTAGGGTCGAAACCGGTCCCATTTATTTTTACTATTAAATAAAATGTAATCACTACATTTCTTTCCTATGTATTGAATAGGTTGAACCTCTTTCAATTATTTAATTTTTAACATTAATACTTTCAATACGGAACAATGAAATTTTTATCTTTAAATACAATTATGTTATCGAGACCAGAACAGATAATACCAATATAAATGGTCCGTTATTGGACATTATAAACTTTCCAGCTAACTCATTCCTGGTTGCCAGCGTTTCGCCCTCGTGTGCCAGGCTAGGCTCATCAGTTGGTACCTAGCACACCTACCAAGACGCTGACTAGTGCATACCGTGGAGGCCACTGTGTAGGGTAATTGTAGCCACCGGCAGTCCCTATGGGAATCAACATCTATATCACCAGAACAGATGTTGTACCTTACATACATAAAGCCATGGGAGGTTTTGGGATTGCCTGTTACTGTTTTTGTCCTAATATAAGACTGGGAATTTCACGGGGGTTTTTTTTATAAAAACCGGCACACGTTACATTTTAAAACTTTGTATCATTTTGCACTCGTACTGATTTTTACAGCAAGCACACTTTCCAACTGAGCTCAAGGCCGTGAATAATCATTATTTCGGAAGTGTTAATGATAGTTTTTCTTTCCAATTTGATTGTAATTAGTGACAGGTAGAATTGAATATAATGCATTCGAGAACTTGAGGATGGATACTTACATTCGAAACCATATTCTCGAGTTCAACATAACCTTTAAAAGTTGATGTAGGCCTAATTTACGCGGTACAAGATTTCCATAAACTGACTAGGAACAGTATACCGGTGATCAAATTACAATGGAAGATTTAAGAAAAAAGAATTTTTCCAACATGTTGGGCGCTTTTGTATCTAATGTACTTTATTTTATTGGATTAGAGAATTAAAAACTACTTGTGGTTGATTGTTGTTTGGCTTGGCGTTACGGGTATTAGATTTTTCAAAGAGTTTGGCTGATCAAAGTTGCTGAACTGAAAGAAGTTTTTCAAAGGAATTTGACGAAGTTTTCCCGGTAAAACTGAATGTAAAGTTTCGAGATTTTTAAGTCGCATACTGGTAATGAATGTTTGAAGCTTGCCCTGCGGTCTAACTTGCCTACCTCTAACCTGGAGGGCCCGGGTTCGATTACCGGCCAGGTCAGACATTTTTACCTGGATATGAGGGTTGGTTCCAGGTTCACTCAGTCTACGATCACCTTTAATTGAGAAGCTATTTAATGGTGAGATGGCGACCTTGGTCTAGAGAGCCAGGAAGAACGGCCAAGGGGATTCGTCACACTGACCATGCGTCACCTCTTAATCTGCAGACCTTCGGACCAAGGGCGGTTGCTTGGTAGGTGGAAGGCCCATTGGGTCTGTAGTTTGGTTTGATTTAGGGGTGTTTGTAGGATTATAAGTATACATACTTTTTTTTTTTTTTTTTTGTAATGTTTGGCCAAATTGTTGATGGTTCATTCATTCCCAGATTTTCCGTTTTCCCATGTTGTACGTTTTTTTTACGTGGTCCCTCTAAAAACGGAGAATTGAGGTTCCACTGTATTTCTGAATCGTGTTGATTCATATGGCACTCTGCCCATTTATGAATTTTCATTCCAGTCATCGTTCAAACAGCTTTTTGGTGATCCGGTATTGTGCTCCATACATTGTAGCAGGTCTAACGACAGTTTTGTAATGCTTGTTATTGCCACTTGCGGAGTACACTTGATAAGGATCTCCACTTCAACCAGGCAGTCTCTTTCTGATGCATCAACCTCACAATGGTTGTCAGTACAGAATGGAGATATTTGAAGTGTGAGATACTTGGTGATTGTTTCAACATCTATCCATATTCTGCAGCCTGTTCTCTCTTTATTACCAAAGTTACATTCCATTTATTCCATCTTAGTGCTGCTGACACGTAATCCATGCCGTTCCAACACTGATGTCCACTAGTTTTAGGTCTCCTGCACTGCACTTGCACTTTTGCCTGTTGAGATGATGTCTTACGCATACAGTAGGCATGAATGTCTCTGTATCTGAATGTCGCAAGTTATGTGGTCCATCACCAAGTTGAAAAGGAGGGGACTCAACACCGATCCTACCTCAGCATGACCGAGAACACTTCTGATGTGTGGTGGTACTGTGATGAACATCTTAGATAACAGATCTTGAACTGTGAACAAGTCTTGCGTGTGTAAGAACATTTCCTTCCAGATTCTGGTTGCAGAGTCCATCTTTTGCTTAGGAATTGCTGTCAGGAGATTGGATGTAGCCTGTCTAAAATGTGACAGTACAGCTACGTTTGTGACTGCAGGTCCTGCCACTTGGTCTTCTAACCAACCTGTGGGCTACAGTAGTGGAAGCACAGACTACACCAGTGTTGTGGTCAACTGGAGCACAAGGAGGGACGTTTCCAGCACTGTGCAAGGTGAGATTTTACTGAAAGCACCTACCACCTTACACACATCTAGGATTTTTATTTTGTCTGTGCCTGCGACTCAGTTGTGCACCAGATTTTCTAGGCTTCTGAGATTGTTCATTACATTGTGTGCCATTTTTTGAAAAGGGAGGGCTAGGAAATATCATGTAATAAGAATTTAACTCTTTCAAGAAAAACATACATCGGAAATTACCTTCTTTGGACGTCAGAACTTTGAGAAATTCTGTTATAGATGAGGTAACAATACTGGGTAATCATGGAGTCTGTAATTTTCTTAAATACACTGTCATGCCTAAAGAAATGGGATAGTACTGTGATGTCGTGGAACCTGTGATCTGACTTGTTGAGAGTTAGTGTTAAAACCATCTGCGCTGGCCCTAGCAAGGTGACATGAATTCATTGCCTTCTGAATGGGACCAGACTGATGAAACAGTCCATTGTCAAAGGAGTGCAAACATTTAATGTACCTCAACTGACTGTGTTGCATGTGTATCAGTAATACCTCCTGGAAGGCGGGATAGTGCCTGTGGTAACAGACAATCTACACTGACTCAGATCACATCCACATTCAGCAGTCTGTGTAGCATTCTTTAGCATCCATGGGAAATGGGAGGGGAAGACCTACCAGAATGTACTTGTTACCACTACAATATTGGGCATAGCGTCCTACTTGGGGATGTGACTTTGCTGATTGGACTCTTTGAGGAACTGACAACATGTGGTAAGGTTCAATGAGTCACAGTTCCAGTCTTTTCAATATCACATTAGGTTCCTAGTTGTCAACAAGGCATTGTACAGGCTGGTGTTCGCTGCCAGTAAGACATCACATATCCCCAGAATGATAGGATATTCCAGTAGGATAATGCACCGTGTCATCAGGCCCAAGTTGTCCCGAATTGGTTCGAGGAGAATTCCAGATTCTGTCAGCAACTACTGTGACCACATCATTTGTCCAATATGAGCCGCATTCATGGTGGAGATCCTGCACCTACAAATGCAGAGAGCTGTGGATAGCTATCCAGATGGCATGGGTCTCCAGATGTGTTTTGTCCACTTGTGGATTTGATGCCTCCTCGAGTTGAGGATCTACATAATACTAGTCCCTCTTCCATGACTTTCAGCATGTCATTGTACATTCAGTGCCATCTTCGTGGAGTTTTTAACAGCGTCTTTAGCTTTGTTTGCTTTGACTTTGTAAATTTATTTGGCAAAATGTTTCCTTTGCTTTTGTTGTTTAAATCACCTCATTGTTTGGATTTTGCTTACTATAAATTGAACTTTTGTATAAAGCTCAAATTTCTTGATCGTGCGACCTTAAGTTGGATATTTTAATTTAAAGAAAAAACAAATGTACAAATGCAATCTGAGAAACAATATTGTAGTGTAGGAAAGCCCAGTTCATAAGGTTATCTCTGGTATCATTCAGTTCTGGCAACTTTAGCTGTTAACATTTTAATTTTGCATGTTGTTTCTATAGATGGGTAAACTTATGGATGGATAGACGGACGGACTGACTTTGCATGTGCATCTTCTCCAAGCATGGACTTTGTGACATTTTAAGTGACATATTATTTTGAAGGACATTTTGTCTCATTTCCACTTTGTTTAGCCAATCTATCACAGCTTGCATGGGCTTCACTGCACGAGCACTCTTTGCCATGAATGGCATACACCTGACTTTGTTTCATAGCAGCAATGATTTATCAGTTTGAATCTTTGAGTGATTTTACAATTTCCTTGTACAATTATAGAAGTATGAGACAGTTGCAACTTTTCTTTCTAACTCCTGAAGTTTGAGCTGGTGCTTGTACCAGAGATCAGGTTTAATTCCAACCACAGGAAAAGCCATAGACTGACATGTCTTACATGTTGACAGCCCACAATAAATGTAGACAGCTCAAAAGCTAGTTTCATTAAAAATTGAACCAGCAACTCATATACGCCGCTGCTAGAGGCTTCGATCCCGCGATCCCGACCGCTTTTCAATCACTACTTTTCGGTATTAAGTTTTCCGGATTCCGGAATTTCCAGAATTGAAATCATTTTTTAAAATTTGCAAAATTGACTGCGTGAAGTGAAACTCTCAGTGCATTATTTATGTGTCTTTTTGGTGTGTAAATGCCTATTCTCGTTTAGCGCATGACTGTATTGTTCATCCCCTGTGTGCGTGAAAATCTGACCACAATGCGTGCATTAGTACAGTTCCTCTCCCGTGTGTGTGAGATGAGTGAATGCCTTACTGTATCTGATGCATAAGGCAAGGGTTTCTCCTCTATGTGCAACTTCCTGCTGGATGCGCTGGTGGTGCTACAGTTAAGTTGCTTCACTGTTCAACAGACCGGCATGTAACTCTAGCTTGCTGCGTACCTTACTGAGGTTTGTTTTGCCAGCTGCTTTTAGTAACGTTTGCGCCAGCAGATTGAGAGGTTGTTTGTGAAAACCTGCGCTTATTACGTGAGTTGTTTATTGTTTTTTAGTTAAGTTGTAATTAGTAGGTACTTGAATTTATGGATATCAATAACAAACGAATATAATCCCTGTAGTTCTGAGAAGTTATGTTTATATTGCACTAATGTTGTTTTCTTTTCTTGAAAGGTATTTATGACCGACTATAGTGATTATGTCTCTATGCAAAGAAAGTTTTTATGTCAAACATAAAAAAGACTGAGATGCAACGTCTTTGTAGAGCCATTTTTTTGTCGCTAAAGATAGCAAAACAGCGCAATGTAAATACTGCCCGGCTATATTAAAAACCTTAGGAGGGTCTACCAAAGGACTACACACTCATCTTTCAACCAAACATGGCAAAAAAAGTTATTACAGCAAGGCCGTCCTCATCAACTAGCCAAAGTGACAAAGAACCACCGGCATTGAAGAGAAAACATAGTTCACTTGGGGACCTTTTAGTTAAAACTGTTACTTTAGACGACATTTTAGCGCGAATGACAGCCTTAAATGGCTTTCCTTTTAGTGTCTTTGTAACCTCAAAAGATTTGAGAGAGTTATGATTATCAAAAGGATATTCAGATTTACCAAAAGCTGCTTCAACAGTTCGTAACCGTATCGTCAATTACAGCTACAGAATTAAAAAGCATATAAATGCTGAATTAACTGTTTTAAAAACTGAAGGCCAGCGTTTTAGTTTGAGCTTTGATGAATGGACATCGAATTCTAACAAAAAGTACATGAATGTAAATATTATTTCCGAGAAAATGTTTTGGAGTTTAGGCCTTATTCGTATTGATGCATCTTTGAAGGCGAAAACCTGTGTTGTTTTAAAAGAGCGCCTTTCTCAATTCGATATTTCACTGGACAGCGAAACCATTGCAATCGTAACAGACAGTCCAAATGTCATGCTCAAAGTCGGGAAACTTGTCAATGCAGAGCACCAAGTTTGTTTTGCTCATGGCATTCACTTAGCCGTTTGCAATTTACTTTATAAAGAAAGTTTACCCTGTATACCGGCTTCAGAAAATTAGTCCACTGAGCTCCACGATGTAGACTCAGATGATGATGATGATGATGACAAAGATCTTGAATCACATTAGACCTTGAAGACAGAGAAAATTGCCCGGATTTGACGAATGACCAGAACATCAAGGATATAATAAAAAAAGTTCGCAAAGTGGTTCTTATTTTCAAGAGAGCATCCTTGAAGAATGATACCATTCTTCAAAAATATGTGAAGATAGAGCATGACAAGGAAGTAATTTTACTGCTTGATTGCAAAACCAGATAGAACAGCCTCTACACTATGCTCGAGCGTTTCGCCTGCTTGAAATTGAAATTTAGCGTCAAAAAGGCGCTTATATATTTTAATAATCCAGTGCAGTTGGAAGAGTCCAATTTCAAGCTTATCAATGAAATCATGAAAGTCCTGGCTCCAGTCAGTTAACTGTAGGAGGACTCTGTCGCACTGATGCAAATTTATGCACAACTGATGCTGCCCTTAAGTTTCTTTTTAAGCAGTTAAATGAAAATAGCTCCCAGTTGGCTTCACAAAAACGCATGAAAAATTAGTTGAGTGGCATATTATGCTACCTACAAAATCCTCATAGTGCCAATGTAGCGTTGGCGTTAGATGATCAAATAAAGCGTACATTTTCAAGTCCGAGCAAAGTCCTGATAAAAAACCAGATTGTTTCTTTAATTGAGAGGTTAAATGGTTAAAAAATGACAAAGAGGAAGAACAAAATATGCAAGTCGAGCCTACAAATACAAAAAAAAAAATCTGATGCTCAAAGGAAAGCTTCAGCTGGAAATAAAAAAGAGCATGAAAATTGTCTCCTGAAGCATTAAATGAAAATGAATTTTCCATAATTGTTAAGAAAGAAATGAACCTATACGAGTCTTCAAATTCGACTCAGAGCTATAACCTAGTGCGGGCTTATAAGTATTTACTAACGATTCCTCCACCTTCCATCGAAACTGAACGTGCTTTCTCAGCAGCTGCATATATGTGTAACAAATTGAGAAGCAAGCGTGGTGATGAGACACTGGACACATTGTTATTTCTCAGATCATATTTTCGCATTCAAATTAGAAAGTTCCTATTAAATTAGTTTTCATTATATTTACGAGAAATGTGAAATGGGACTGATTAATGTTATTTTTAAATACTTTTTGCTAAGAAACTTTCTACCTACTTATTATGTTGTTACATGAAAGTCGTCTATTTAGTCTATGTTCAGAGAAATTGTTGTTAATTTCCATAGTTTGCATAGTTTGTTACATAAGGGTTTTATTAAAATGTAAGTTTAAAGAGATCTCACTGATTAACATAAATAAATAAATAAATAAATACTGTATTAAAGCCACTATATTTATTTAATGAGCCGAGATTTCAGCCACTGATTCTTGGAAAAGATTAATTTTAACATAGAGACTGAGTGATTTTAAATCTGGTTAGTCTGAGACTCCAAGTCTGATTAGTTAGAGTGATTAGATTAGCTAGGTGTATACCGTAAAATACATTGATTTTGTCTAAATTTTGATTTGCTGATTAAACAGCTGATTTCTGTAAGATTTTCTTATTTTGTATTTGTAACCAATCCTGGGACTGACCAAGTGTAATTCCGAAATCCCGAGATTAGAAATAAGGGCCGGGATGGTATTCCCTAGCTGCTGCTGATTGGTGGCCATCAGCTGAGTCACCTAAGGCCAGCCGTCTGCCAAGAGTTGTTCGACAAGCCACAACATTTACTGGAAAGGACCTTGTTGGAAGTAATTTAAATGCTGCATACATGCATCTTTGTTTTCCTTTCAGTATTCAGTCTGCAAGCCTCTGTGCCTCCTCAATCCTCTATTTGCTACATGACCTCATTTAGTTCTACACCTCTTATCTTTGTCATTATAAACCTTGGTCTCCTTTCGTTTCTTTTACCCTCCTTGGCAGAGTCCATTGTTCTGCTAGGTAATCTATCTCACATGAATCCACCACGTGTTCCTCCCTTAGTTGTAAACATAAGTTCTGTTGTTGATCAACAAGTGGATAATGTTTTATTTTGGACTATTCTTATTCTCTATGAAAGAAGCTGGCCTATGGGTAGAGGGAGGCCCCAAGTTCGGTTCCTGGCCAGGATTTTAGGGTTAGTTCGAGGTCTGCTCAGCCTACGTGAGAACAGTTGAGAAGCTATCTGAGAGTGAGGTAATCTGCAGGCCTTTAATGCTATGAGGTTAATTTGCTTGCTTTTATTTATGAAAAGATATGTTGATCAAGACATCCAACTTAGACCAGTCAGGCTGAGCTCCATCTCTTTATCCCAAGAACTTCTGTGTTGCATTTGTTCACTAATATAAAAATTGGACTAACAATAGAACCTTCAGGTAGAGGGTCACGTATTTTGTATGTAAGGTGACCCTTCGAATATAAATGTCAAAGCCAAGTATTCTCAAGGAGATGTTAACAAAGTGACAAGCGAGCTCATTTTCATCAAAGTCTAATAATCGATGGATTGATGGTTCAAGTATTGCTTTTTTCCTCCTTATATTTCAGTTCATAATTCATGATTCATGTGTGATTAAGAAAGACGCCATGCAATTCAAAAGCCTAAAGTGACAATTGTCCAAAAAGTGTCTGTGTTTTTCAAGCCGGATTTTTTGGGAAACTGTTTATCTGACAAGTATCCATAGAGGACTAATGACGGTGAAGAAAATCTGTAAATATTTTCATCTGATGAACGAAAGAGAAATACGAGGCCTTGACTGGATTAACCAAATGCAAGAATCAATAGTCACATTATAGTATTGAAATACAGTAAAACCTTGTTTATTCGAAGCTGTTGGAAATTTACTCATTCAGGACAAATATTTCAGATTCCCTATGGGAATCAACATCTATATCATCTGATGGCCAAGCAGGCATCAATTTTTAGTGATGAGACAAAGTCTCTTAGTGCATTGGCACTGCCGGTGGCTCCAGTTAGCCTACGCAGTGGCCTCCACGGTATGCACTAGCCAGCGTATTGGTAGGTGTGCTAGGTACCAACTGATGAGCCCACCCTAGCACACGAGGGCGAAACGCTGGCAACCAAGAATGAGTTAGCTGGAAAATTTATAATGTCCAATAACGGACCATTTATATTGGTATTATAAATTTACTCATTCAGGACAAATATTTCAGATTCCCTATGGGAATCAACATCTATATCAAGCTGTTGGAACGCAAAAATCTAACTTTGAATTACGTTATTTTGAATTAACCGCCAATTAGTAATTCAGACATGCCAACCCTTGCCGTGTCACAGAATATTCTACGATCCGTTACTGCATGCAGTTAACCTTGTTTCACAGTTTAAACCTTTCAAATGCCAAGGAAAAGATCTATTTTCAAAATGTATCCAACAAGGTGCATGTACAGTATTCAAATGATCCACTTGGATAACTCTGACAAACATAACCTCACGCAACGAAAGAAAAAAAGCATGAATCAAAAGACGAGGAGAAATCTATGCTGGCTTATATTTTATTTAAATTCATTTATTGAAAAACACAAAGCTATTACAATTTATTTTTCCACTTAGTTTCCTGCTTTGGAAATGCATTTGTCCCAGCGTATAGACAGCTTTTTGATGCTCTCATCTCATTGGATTACTGTACTGTATGCATTTTAGATGTCCTGTGCTTGTGCGGAAAGTACCCAATCCCCTTAAAACATCGTGGCTTATCGAACTTTCCTATGACAAGGGGAGAAAGTCTCTCGCTTCCATCTGCATTATGACACAGTACAGTCACTATTCATGTACGATTTCCCGCCATGGCACTTCTCTTCTAATTCGCCGCGTCACAAAGTATTCTAAGACCCGATAATGCATGCAGTCACCTTGATTCACAGTTTAAACCATTCAAATGCCATGGAAAATTTATTTCCGAAATGTATCCAACAAGGTGCATTTACATTATACAAATAATGCATTTGGATAAATCATTGGCAAACATAACCTCACGCAACAAAAGAAAAGGCACACGCTGCAAAGATGAGGACAAATTACGCTGGCTGCCCTGCGCAAATGCTTTATGTTTTGGATTACTGTACTGTTTGCATTTTTTAGATGCCTTGTACTTGCCCGACACCCTTAAAAAATCATGGTTTATCAAACTTTCCTTCGACGGTGGGGAGGAAGTCTCTCGCTTCCGCCCCAGTCGGCATAGTCTGGTGGTATTTGAAGGCACTTAGATATGTCAGCCTCATGTTGGTACATTTACCAGCACTTCACACGATGAACACCATGTAGACATTAATGTCCATTTTGAATGTTCCTGCTAGACCACAGTGGACATTGGTGTCTGTATTGAGTGTTCCTGCTAGGCCATGTGTGTCAGATTTGAATACAGTAGAAGTCCACTATAGCGATTACAGGATATAACGAGAACCCCGTTATAATGTCTGTTCTTTTCTGTCTCTTCAAAATTCCTATATTAAACTGTGTATTATCCTTCGGTTACAGTGAAACCCTATCACCGACCCATCTGTTATTACGAGCGATTAAGCGTGCACGATTTTTTTCAGTCACCCGTATTTGTGCACCCAGCCATTATACTGCATGCGATCGATCATCTCTGGTATCGTTTCCTCACTATATCAACTAGCGAGCTCTCTCGTCGACATTTGAAAGCAATATACATTAAGGAGTGAGGGTAATTGTTTCCACCTATTCAATACTTCAACAGTGTGAAATCATTAATACATCACATATTTATTAGATCTCACCATTGGGACCAGTTTTGGCAATTAGATTTGCCATCATCAGCCTGTTACAAGGCGTTATACAAATCTATATTAACATCATTATATGTATGAGCAAATCGAACCATATTCTTAAACTATTTTGTGTATAAGGTGAGGTGTACACCATAAAACTTTTGTATTGAAATTACTAGCATATTTCTTATGCGATATATTACAATTTGTTAATTCTGTGCAATCTTTTTTGATATACTGTAAATAGTTAAAACGTTGTCAGTTCCTTGTAGTTGTTGCAAAATTATGATTAAGCATCTAGTTTGGTTAAAATCAATCTCTTAAAAAATTACAGCTGCTTACACATTAAGGGCATTCAGTTTTTCTTGGCCAATTATACATTTTAGTTATTAACATACATTAAAATAAATTTGGGTGATACAGAAAACCAACACACACCGCTACAACCATTCAACAAGACTCCATACATCCTCCTAGCCATAAGCGGGCAACCTATAATAGTCTGATACACCGTGCTTTTAGCATTCCCATGTCAAAATCAGGTTTAAATAAAGAACTTAACACAATACATAGCATTGCATCCCACAATGGATACAACCATAGTTTTATGGAATGAATAATTTATAAGTTTAAGCACCGACCGAAATTCAATTTACAAAAAGAAATAGCTAAATCAAAAACCTACTCAACCTTTACATTTAATCCTAACATCTACAGAATTATAAACTTATTTAAGAAGATAAATATCAGCATTTACTTTAGAACTAACAGAAATCTCGACATATTCCATAACTCGAAGTTAGTCAGTGCTTCTAACCCCTTTGATAAGTCGGGTGTATACAGATTTCACTGTAACACCTGTGCCAGTACATATATTGGGCAAGATCAGACATAATGAACATGTCAATGCCATTAAATATAGGAAATTCTCAGCAATAAGACAACACATAAATGACTAAACATAGTTTTCATGATATCAATCACGAATAGTAATCACAAATAGATGTCATCGAAATAATGGGGAAAGGTCCTTTACTTGACTTAACGGAGCAATATTTCATTTTACTAGATCAATACTATAACCCTAACTACAATCTGAACGATTTGTCCGAAAAACCTACAATATTGTTTGATACACTTATTTCAGTAAAAATACCAATAGATCAATCAGTATACAAAATGATACATAACACACTAGCCTACTACCCCCACCGTAATCCACACCCACCCGACCAATGGCCTCAAATTACCGCAATCACCTCCTCCCCTACATAACACGCTCCGCTTGTGGTCTGTTGACTGCCATTTCGCAAGGCAGTTCCTCTGCAGCTTTACTCTTGTCAACTTGGTGCTCAAGGTGAGTATCTATTTACAAACAAAAGTGTTTTCCTTATCTCAGTTTCTGTTACACTAATACGTAATATATTCCTTCTGTTAGGTCCGTCTTGGTTCGAGATCTTTCTAGAATCTCAAAATCCTTTGAACGTCATGTTTTTCAAGAAATCTGGTCCACTAATCTACTATTATCAAGTCTATACATAATTAAGGATACTACAATCAAATTATAGACTAAAAAACACACATTAATATTACTAAAATATTGTGTTCACAAAGGATTTCCACTTAACTTCATATTTTACCAAGACAGAGTGAACACTTTATAGTCCACAAATATTTATTTTACGAGGAACTGTTTTTTATCAAAGACCTGTACTGCAATGGACCTCCATACCAGGCACAAAAATGTTTAATGTTTCAAAATGACATCAGCCGAATTTATTTTATTGTATGTTAATAACAAAAATATATAATTGGCCAAGAAAAACTGAATGCCCTTAATGTCTAAGCAGCTGTAATTTTTAAGGGATAGATTTTACCAAAGACCTGTACTGCAATGGACCTCCATACCAAGCACAAAAATGTTTAATGTTCCAAAATGACATCAGCCGAATTTATTTTAATGTATGTTAATAACTAAAATGTATAATTGGCCAAGAAAAACTGAATGCCCTTAATGTGTAAGCAGCTGTAATTTTTTAAGAGATTGATTTTAACCAAACTAGATGCTTAATCATAATTTTGCAACAACTACAAGGAACTGACAACGTTTTAACTATTTACAGTATATCAAAAAAGATTGCACAGAATTAACAAATTGTAATATATCGCATAAGAAGTATGCTAGTAATTTCAATACAAAAGTTTTATGGTGTACACCTCACCTAATACACAAAATAGTTTAAGAATATGGTTCAATTTGCTCATACATATAATGATGTTAATATAGATTTGTATAACGCCTTGTAACAGGCTGATGATGGCAAATCTAGTTGCCAAAACTGGTCCCAATGGTGAGATCTAATAAATATGTGATGTATTAATGACTTCACACTGTTGTAGTATTGAATAGGTGGAAACAATTACCCTCACTCCTTAATGTAAATCTTGATTCAGTACGGACCAAAAATGAAGTTTTTGATATTAAATTTGAAAGCGATGTTGGAGTCAGTTGTAAAACCCGTCGACTGCTCTTCCAAAAAAAAAAAAAAAAAAAAAAATGAAGGAGAACATGATTTCGTAATAAATGTGTGAATTACTTACCCAATAACAGTTGTAAACTCGTTAAAAATATAGGCTGAAGTAAAGGATCGCTTAATGTTAATGCTAAATACTACAATTAAGTTATAATGAGATACACCTCAAAATATAGCAGAGTGCATCATTTATTTTGGAGGTTAGTTCATATTTTTATTAAGGCCACGGCCGCTTCGTTCCCACTCCTAAGCCTTTCCTATCCCATCATCGCAATAATACCTATCTGTGTCTGTGCGACGTAAAACCAATTGTAAAAAAATATGTATATATTTTCTCGCATGTGGTTAAATTTGGAAAAGTCTATTATCATGTAAATTTATTGCAAGAATGGTATCATTTCTCTACTAACGCTTGAAAAATATTTTTATGATACATAAATAGTATGCCTTTGCTGGCGGGACCTAGTGTTTACAGTGCAGTAAGTCTTCTGGTATGGGCTAGAGCAATTTTGTTACTTTCATTGATCTGTCTCTGTCTTATCCTTGGCTTTGACAAAATGAAAGTGACTGAGGTATGAGCGATGCTAGTAATGCCATTCCTTACGCAGCCAGTCCCTGCTACGAATGGTGTGAAAATATTGCTCATAGGGTCGGTTGGTGTATGCATTTCAGTGGGCTTGGCAGACTGATTTGTAATAGCAACTTCTGGCTCGGTGAGGAAAGCAACGGGAAACTACCTCACTCCTCATTTCCCTAGTACGCCTCTTCAGTGATGCCTAGGCCATCTATGACAGCTCATGGCGGAACTGTTGAGGATCCAACCAGCCTTCGGGCTGATGACTAAACATACATACACATAAATAGTATGGTTAAGTTAGAGTAGGTGACACTGAATAAGAAAAGTGAAGCGTTTGCCACAGAATGCAACCTTCGGTACCATTTTGTCGCTATGTGCAGTTGCGAGCTTTGTAGTCGACATTCAAGTGCGATGTTGAAGAAGTCTATCAGTAATAGCCGTCGACTGCTGTTTCGTAAAGGAAATTAGAAATGAAATGTTTTCGTAACAAATGCATAAATAACGTCGTCGATAGCAGTTGTTAATTACCTAAATTCAGCTTCATGGTCCGTGTCGCACTTCAATAGATTCACAACTAAGTATTTATTTATTTTCCACCTAATCGATACAATGATCGATACAATGATCGACTAGGTGGAAAGTAAATAAATACTTAGTTGTGAAGCAGTTGTTAACTTGTTAGAAATAGAGGCCAAGTAAAAGATCGCTTAATACTCTACACTGAAATTAAATAAGAAGTGATACACTTCAAGATATGGCAGAGCATCACTGATTTTAGAGGTTAGTTTATATAGGAAATGACACACATACTCATCAGCTGTTGCCTTGCAGTGAGGCAGGGGACTGCCAAAGGCTAAGGGAGACAACCGCTGACAGAAAATCTTCTGAAATGTTAGGCCTAGCAAGTCAGTGGAAGAGAGAAATTTTAATTGCTTTCAAAACCAAAAGAAGCCTTTGAGTGTTAAACAAACCCAGTAAGGACGCAAGTTCTCCTGGTATTGATATTAATGACAGCTCAATGATCGATGTTCCACCAAGATCCATCAACGACCACAATCAGAGTAGCAACTCTGAATATCATTACTTTGACAGGGAAAATAGAAGTGTGCGTTGATATGATGAAAATGAGAAATATTAATGTACTAGGACTGAGTGAAACCAAGTGGAAGAGACAAGGGTCAAAAGAAGTCAGAGGTGGTTATCATCTATGTTGGTCGGGAGGAAGTTCAGCTAAGAATGGAGTGAGTGTTATAATGGACCATTCAATGAAACAGCATGTACCAAACATAAACTTCAAATCTGACAGGATTAGAACATTAGTATCATTCAGTGCTATGCCCCGCAAGTAGTT
This sequence comes from Anabrus simplex, assembly GCF_040414725.1. Taxonomy (NCBI): domain Eukaryota; kingdom Metazoa; phylum Arthropoda; class Insecta; order Orthoptera; family Tettigoniidae; genus Anabrus; species Anabrus simplex. Next base: position 100,846,887 of record NC_090276.1, on the reverse strand, counting down.
CAGAGAAAGATCTATTTGAAGAATCCTTGGAAGAGGTGAAGGAACCATCATTATTGGTGACATGAATGCCCAAGGGTCTGAGAGCATCATGGGCACACGTGGTTGGGGACCAAGGAACACTGAGGGAAGCAGACTCCTGAGAAATAACATAGTTATTGGTAATACCTCGTATCACAAACAGAAAAGTCACAAAATCACCAGATACGGATGGAAGGAGTCCATCATTGATTATATTATGGTAGATAAACAAATGTTGTTGGATGTGAAGTGATCATAGGCTCCTTGTTAGTTGTTTCAGGTTTTAAAATTTGAAGGAAATAAGAACCATCCAGGACAAGAAATTAAAGGTTTAGAAATTGAAGAATAAAGAGAAGGTCACAGAATATCCAGCAGTGAATACCAAAAACAGACACTGGAACAGTTGAAGAAGAATGGAAAAATTTCAAGGAATGCTTGGTCAAGACAAGAGAGGAAGAACACATGGCAAAAGGAAATGGAAAGAGACACCATGGTGTCACACAGTCCTTGAAAAGGACAGTGCCTACAGAAAATATTTCAAAAATCGAACAGATAAGCACAAAAAAAAACTTTTAGTTAGCGAAAAAGGAATCTAAGCAGGTTGTCAGAGCAGAAAGAGAAAAATGGTTGAATGAATGGAGTGATACACTAAATGAAGATGTAGATGGCAACAGAAAAATGTTGTATGGAATGATGAAGAATGGGAGGAGGGACAAAGAAGAGACTAATTATCTGACCAGTGATAGTGGGTATCTCATTACAGGTGACAGAGAGATCAAACAAGAGTGGAAAAATTATTTTGATAAGCTGTTAAATGTGAATGATATCACAAACATTCCATTAGATTGATTAGTTAATGATGGAAGACACTATAACAGATCTGATATGGAGTGATATAGAATGTGCATGGAAATACATCAAAACAGAAAAATCTCCAGGCATTGATGAAGTGTGTGGTGAAATGATCAGGTCTATGGGTGATGCAGGAAAGCAGTGGATGTATAGATTTTTTCACAAGATATGGAAGGATGGGCAGATACCAGCAGATTGGAAAAAAGGTATCATTCCACTCTTTAAGAAAGGTGACAGGAAGAAATGTTCCTATTACATTAACTTCCCAAGTGGGAAAGCTGTATGAAAAGATTTTAGAAAGGAAAATAAGGCCATTGATAGAATTAAAGTTATCAGAGGAATAATATGGATTCCGGAAAGGCAGATCAACGGTTGATTGAATATTTTTACTGCGTCAGCTTATGGTGAAGTATTATGAACATAATAAGGTCCTTTGGCTGGCCTTCCTGGATATCAAAAAGGCCTTTGATGCTGTAAGCAGGAACAAAGTCTGGGAAGTGCTGAGAAACAGTGGAATCAATAATGACATAATGAAATGAATTGAGAATTTGTATGAAGACATTGGTAGTTGCGTCAAAACACTATCAGGAATGATGGAACCCTTTAGAATAACTACGGGCCTAAGACAAGGAGGAGTTCTGTCACCTCTTCTCTTCATTACTGTGGTGAATGAGATTCAACAAGAAGTATGCCAAAACGTTGGTGACAACAAAATGAAAGTCATGCTATTTGCTGATGACATCTGTATATGGGGAGATTCCAAGGAGGAACTTCAGGATCAGATCAACAGACAGTAACAGCTAAAGAGTACGGCCTAAGATTCAGTCAGGAAAAAAGTGAACTGTTGGTTATGCGGAGAAAAGGTCAACCTGAAGGTTACATTGAAACAGAGGGTAAACAAGTCAAGATGTCCAACAAATTCAAATATTTAGGAAGCTCCATTGAAGAGGAACTTACCAGCAGGATTCAAGCTGGAGGAACATTCTATAGAGTTGTCCGAGACCTAATATGGAACTCAAAAATGTCATTGAAATGCAAGCGAGCAATTTATCTGACTTATTACGTGCCAATATTGACATATGGGAGTGAGACCTGGACCATGAGGAAAAAGGATGAAGCAAGGATTCTGGCAGCTGAAATTAAATGGTTGGCAAAACAAGACGAGATAAAATTCGTAATGAGAACATCAGGGACATGACTCAGGTTGGCAGAATGCAGGATAACAACTCTGCTTAGACTCAAATGGTATGGTCACATGCGAAGGACGGATCCTGATTGCATACCCAGAAAAATGTATGATCTGCAATGAAAATATTCAAAACCAAGAGGGCAGCCAAGAATGCAATATACAGACATGGTGAAAAACGACATTCAGCAACGAGGAGGGGACTGGGACAACATTGAAGAAGGAGAAAAGTACAGAGACAGAAGTTGGTGGAGGGGCTTCATTCGCTGACCCATCGTATAGATGGAGTGACGTGGGATATGTATGTAGTTTATATTTTCTCGCGTCTGGTTAAATTTCGGACAGGCTTTCCCCATGTAAATTTATAGCGAGCATGTTATCATTTCTGTACTTCTTCTCTTCATCCTGATACGTTTCTGCTTATGCAGGTCATTCAATTTCTCTACTGGAGCTTGGAATATGTTTTCATGATATATGTAGTATGGTTAAGTTCGGTGATGCTGTTTGACTAAGAAAACTGAAACATTTGCCGCAAAATGTGATTGATCGTCGGACTGTGTCGTTTTTTCGCTATATACACTTGTGAGCTCTCTCGTCATCATTCAAAGGCAATGTCTGATTCTATTGGTAATACTCGTCGAATGCTGTTCCCTAAAAGAAAATTCAAAATGAAAGAGGATAATAAGTTTTTGTAATAAGTAAGTAACGAGGCCGATAGCAGTTGTTAAATCGTTAGAAATAAAGGCTGAAGTAAACGATCGTTTAATTTGAATGTTGCATACTGAAATTAAGTAAGAATGTGATACACCTCTAGATATGTCTGAGTACATCAGTGATTTCAGAGGATAGTTTATATTTTCTCGCGTCTAGTAACATTTCGGAAAGGCTGTTCCCATGTAAATTTGTAACGAGGAGGTTATCATTTCTCTACGTGCGCTTGAAATATGTTTTCATGATATCTATATGGTTAGGTTTTGAAGAAGAAAACTGAAATGTTTGCCACAAAGGGCTCTAGAGTGATACAATAATTTTTTTCATAATGAAATTAATCGCAAACCTTCACGTTGTATTGGATTTCGAAAAATAGCAAACGAGTAAGCCATAGTGTGGATATTATCTGCGAAAATGCAAGTTTTGAACGAAACTGATTGCCATTACATACCGATTTTAATGTCTATGGGATATTTCCTAACATTTACAAAAAAATCAGATAAAACAACAATACCCTATAGCGAGTACATTTTTTTCCATTAATTATTCTCGCTGTAATGCACTTCTGCTGTATTCGTGAAGACCCCAGTGGACACCGGTTTGTTTTGAGTGTTCCTGCTGGGCCACAGGTATCAGATTTGAATGTTCGTGAAGACCACAACGGGAGATAGTGGGTTCGAATCCCTCCGTCGGCAGACCTGAAGATGGTTTTCCGTGGTTTCCCATTCCTAGGCCTTTCCCATCCCATCATCGCCATAAGACGTATCTGTGTTGGTGCAACATAAAGCAAAATAGCAAAAAGAAAACCACAGCAGACACTGGTTTGTTTTGAGTGTTCCTGTTAGGCTGTAAATGCAAGGAGAATATTCATATGTATGGACAGTTGCGAAATATAAAAATGCGGAAAATTGTCGACTAAGGAGTATTAACAGCCTGAGGGGACAGACAGGTGAGAGTTCCACTACTATTGTTTGGTTAAAAAAAATTTTACTTATCCTACCCCAGTGGTTGGGTGCGAGCATGCAAACTCGAGAGAGAAGTTTTGTGTGAACGTGTACCTCACACATATCACAAAATTCCCCTCTTTCCTCACTTCCTCCTCGTACAAGGGTCACGAGCTGAGATTCAGAGAGTATTTGCACATTTAGTGTCCACTTGCAGCTGATGCGAGTTCCTGTGATGTGTTGACATTTTCTCACATCTGCTTTAGCACGTCCTTCACGTTTATAGAATAATCATGTACTTTTTTTTGTTTAGTTCTTCTTCAAGGTTGAACTGTGTTGTAGTTTTCTGTACATTCCTTACAGTTTGCCGACGTTTCGAATACATTGCAGTATTTTTTTGTCAAGGTGACTGAAATACCCCTACTCGATCCTAGGTAATCTTCTTCTTAAGATGCTGTCTCCGAGCGGAGGTTGGCGATCCACGTAACTAGCTCTGATCTTGACAGCGCAGAATGGAATGCCATTTCTGAAGTACAGCAGTGCCATCTTCAAAGGTCTGTCAGTCATGAATTTCTTCTTCTCCCAACAGATCTCTTCCCCTGTATCTTCCCTTCGATAATAAGCTGTAATAACTGATACCTCTCACCTTTCATGATATGTCCTAGATATTGCGTTTTCCTCTGTTTTATGGTGAGCAGTAGTTCTTTTTGCTTTTTCATCCGACGAAGGACCTCGGCATTTGAGATTTTCATTACCCAGAATATCCGCAAGAGACGGCAATACAGGAACATTTCGAAGGCATCAATACGTTTTTCTATGATTGGATCCAGAGTCCAGCTTTCACATCCATATAGGAGAACAGAAAATATATAGCAGCGGACCATACGAATTCGTAGTTGGAGACTGAGATCTGACCTCGCAAAGAATTTCTTCATGGTAATGAATTGTTTCCTGGTCTACTCAATTCGATATTATCTCCCGTTTGGAGTTACATTGGTCATCCAAGATGGTACTCAGATATTTGAGAGAAGACACTCGCTCAACTAATTTATCATTTATTGTGAGATTTGTCCGAATTGTCTTCTTAGAGAACACCATCAGTTTCATCTTTGAGGGGTTAACATATAATCCAAACTCTTCACTTGCTGAACTAAGGAGTTTATCATGCACTGAAGGGCAGGCATGTTATCAGCTATGACAAGAGTATCATCTGCATATCTGATGTTGTTGATGATTTTCCCGTTAATTTTGATCCCACCATAGTCTTCCAATGTTTCTTTAAAGATTGCCCCTGAGTAAATGTTAAACAACAGAGGTGACAGTACACAACTGCCTGATCGAAGCAGTTTCTGAAGTTCCTTGATCAGTTTTGACATTTGCAAACTGATTCCAGTACGTAAGTCACCGGAGTCAGTACCTGTTAATCTCAGAATCTCTATCAGCTTATTGTGCCTGACACAATCAAAAGCTTTTTTATAGTCTATAAAACAGGCATAGACATCAACATTCATATCTCTGCACCTCTGTAACAACACATTTAACGAGAAGAGTGCCTCACGTGTACCAACGCTATTTCGGAAACCGAACTGATTCTGATCCATGTGGGATTCACATTTTTTGTATATTCTAGTGTGAATGATTCGCAAGAATATTTTGAGCACGTGAGACATCAAACTTAACATACGATAACCATCGCACTGAGACAAGTTAGGCTTCTTCGGTAGTGGTATGAAGGTTGATTTCAGCCAGTCTGATGGTATTTCTCCTGATACATATATTTTATTGAATAATGATGTTAAGATATTGAGGCCGGTAGATTCCTGTTCTGTTATTACTTTGAGAACTTCAGCGTACACACCGTCAGGTCCAGTTGCTTTAATCACCTTGACAAAAAAAATACTGCAATGTATTCGAAACGTCGGCAGACTGTACGGAATGTACAGAGAAAAACACTATTCAGCCTGGAAGAGGAACTAAATAACTCTACACACCGTGAAAACTTCACTTCTAAAACTTTGTATACTATTTCTCGGAGCTGGGCTGAGTGGCTCAAGACGGTTGAGGCACTGGCCTTCTGACCCCAACTTGGCAGGTTCGATCCTGGCTCAGTCCGGTTGTAGTTGAAGGTGCTTAGCTTCGTGTCGATAGATTTACTGGCACGTAAAAGAACTCCCACGGGATAAAATTTTGGCACCCCAGCATCTTGGAATAACATTATTATTATTATTATTATTATTATTATTATTATTATTATTATTATTACTCAAGCTTGCCTATGCAAAACATGTCATTTATTCCTTCAGCTTCCATTGTAATGAAAACCTAGACAATTCTTCAACTTTGTGTTTAAAACTTGTGAAATAATAATAATCATTAGCTACTGTGTGGAGGCATTTTAATTTGACATTGTGTGACATAGGAAATGTTTGAGTGTGATTTGATAGAATCTTTCAAGAAGGAAATATGTCGCACTTCGGGGTACGATAGATCTAGTCGTGTTTTCCTGTCCTCCCAATTTTCATTCTTTCAGATCTTGCCTTCCTCTCTTCGTCAGAAATTCTGTATAGTCGTTTGGGCTTCCCCCTGTCCTGAAACCTCTTTATTTTATCTTTGGTTATTTTCTTCACGGATCCATTTACAAGCATCTCTTCTGTAATTTGGAACTCTCGTAGGTCCTTCTCAGTTTCCTTAAACCAGTTTGGCTTGCTTTTCTTAGTCGAAGATTCTTTTAGTTATCCTAATCGGGTCCATTCTTAGGATGTGGCCATAGAAGTCGATTCTCCTTTTCCTATTATAATTAAGTTGTTTCTTTATCCTGTTACCATATGTAACAGATAGTTTATAAATTTATTACTCAAAGTTAGTTTCAACAGACTGAAGGACGTAACACTCATAAATAAACTGAGTTAAGAAATGGCTTCATATATCACAAAAAGATTGTAGGAGGTTTCAGTCACCAGGAAGGATCTAGAGTGATTCACGGAAACAGCAAGGGAATTGAGATATGAAACTTTTTTGTAGAAAAGAGTTTTATATCATTGACAGTCCTGAAATTGACGCATCAGCCAAACTCTGGGACTGTGCCTCAGTTAAAGCCATGGCTTCTGCTATCCCAGTTCTAGCCCTGCTGTACCCCAGCATCATTGAAAGCCTGTGACATTTAATGGCTGAAGGAATGTGTTATCTTTCCTGAATGCCTTTCTTTACTCCATTTCCATGTTGTTGGAGGACTCGGAGGATGTAGGGGCTGACAAACACTGCCAACATCTTGTAGTTGTCAATTCTGAGCTTCTTTGCAAGAATAAGGGGAATTTATTCTGTTTTTTTATTATTTTCATATTGGAGTGGTCAATATTATCTGCGTGTTTGATGTGGACAAATGGTGTTCCTTAACCCTTTCCTGCATGAATTGATTTTAGTTTTCGTTGGCGAAGAAAATTTCAAGCTTTAATGTTCAACTTACGTTCAGTGTTTTAGATCTACCAGCAATTCTTAACTGGGGCTAATACCTTAACACTCGGTATGTGATGTGGATTGCCATAATGTGGTATATATACGATTTTTCACGATTTTACACTAAGTTTTTAACATTCAAAGACCGAACATTACTGCCTACTGGCCATGGGTACATATTGCAAGGCGCAAGTATACTTACACGATTGTAGGTTGGTAATGTCTTTGAGGTTGGGTAATGTGATGGGGAGGGCCCACGTAAAATAAACGGTGGTTGGTACGCGTGGATGTTGACGGGATGGAAGGAGTACCTTTGGTTGTAGGGCTGTTTTGTCACATGTTATGTAAAAAAAAAAAACAAGGCATCATTGGTATATGTGTTAAATTGATTGTACACTTGAAAGTGTGCCGTAAAACTACCTCTGTCCACAATCTGTATCCTTCTATACAGGTGAAAAGTTATATGTTACCTGAGGGCAACAGTATTCAGTAAAGGGTTAACTATCTTCTGTTCTGCTCCACCAAGCAAGTAGCTGCGCAATTTGGGTCACGTAGCTGTGAGCTTGTATTGAGGAGTCGGCAGTCCTGGTGGTTTCTCATTTTTAAACCAGGCTAATGATGGGGCCATGGTTGCTTCCTTCCCACTCCTAGCCCTCCCCTATCGCATCTGTGTTGCTGCGACGTAAAGCAAGTTGTAAAAAATCATAAAAATTTACATTTGCTGTTCTCATGCTTTCCCAATTGATTTGTAAATGTTTTACCAAAAGAGATTTTAAGATGTATTCTTCTATTGCTCAGACTCATCTCTATGGGGCTCTCGCGGGTACAGCACCATCAACATCAACCATGGCAACACATCTCAGGCTAGCGGCGAGCGAGATCGAACGTTCAGTGGACTCTTCACCTTCCCTTCTTCTGGAACATTTCAGACGTATAACTGTGAGTATGTAATAGCAATGGTGCAAATTTTTATGTTATAAATATATTCACTCATATTCATTTCTGGTGAGAGATGGTGTGTGCAATGCTATCTCAGTCTTATCATTGATTTTGACAATATGATTTTATCTTGTTATCTTCTGACTATTTTTCTTACAAAACCATGTGTTACCGATAATAAACTAATTTCTTTTACAGTAGAACCTCGATTATACGTTCCTGAAAACTACGTTTTCTCGAATTATTCGTTCAAATTATGTAGTCCCACGAGCATCCTAATTAAATCACATTGTAAAAATCCTGCATTGTCCTTTCCTGAATTGATTATTTTCACCATGTTGGTTGATCCTGTCCATATTGACTTATATTCAAATTTCTATAGAACACTATAGAAATTTGTCCTTTCCTCGAAGAAACGATTTCCCGGATCAAGCGTCCAGAAATTTTAGTTCCATCAACTCTAAATCCTCGATCAAGAAACTGTATCTTACGAAAGTACGGCTACGGCATACTTACGGATCTTGGTGTTAACGTGCCGTCGGTAATTTGAGGAAGTACTGTACTGGAAAAACAATCGGCAGTGAACTTGCGTAAGGGACCATCTTAGCGTCTCATTCGGGTGGTATTGCGTAGAGAATCCTCGGAAATCATAGAGCAGAGAGTGTCCACAACAACTGGAAGGAGACAGAGTGCATTTCGACAGCTCTACTTGAAGACGGAACAAGTTTCATCAAATGTTCATACTTACAAACCGTCTTCATTATGTCCAGGGTTAGATGTTTATTTATTGATTTTTTTTACTTTTTTCGAGTGTATCGCCGAGCAGGTTTTGGGCACTTCTCTCAGGGCACTGTATAATCACTGGGCTTTCAGGCAGGAATTGAAACTGCTCCTTAACCCTGGATTACTAAGCTTTCGTCTGCCAGACGATACGTGCGGATATTAGTAGCTCCCCTTCCTCCTACTGCAAAGATATTTGCTTCACTTTCTCTCTAGCTTCCTTTGTGTCACTGTACGTTGCTTCATTCCTTCTCTACGGGGACCCCGTTGTCTGAGGTACGCCAACGTTACTTTTATATTTTATACGTAGTTGTGCAGTTATTTATTTATTTATTTATTTATTTATTTATTTATTTTTATTCTAAAAATAAATGATAGCTTATTGCACACTGTGACAATGACTACTTTCATTATTAACATCGGAATATATAATTTCATTGTTATGTTCTCAGTAGCTGTAAGGAATGTAACCATGGATAATTGGTTTACCTCCGTCCCATTGGCTGAAAACCTTTTGAAACCACCGTACTCTCTGACAATAATTGTAGGAACAATAAGAAAGAATAAACGCAAGATACCTCCTGAGCTCCGTGAAGTGAAGAAGTGAAAAATCGGTACGTTGATGTTTTGCCTTGTATCATAAAAACCAAAGCAGGGGAAAATCGTTCTGCTATCCACTACTCACGAGGACATAGAAATAAGGAATAACAGTGGCAAAACTGCAGCAATTGAATTTTATAACGAAACAAAAGGTGCAACAGACTTTTTCGTACAAATGCGTTGCAGCATGAAAGACCCAGTGCTGGCCTCTGTGTGTATTCTTAACTATGATCAATATGTTCTTAGTGAATGGATATATTTTGTTCTGCCACAACATCCTCCGGAAGAGAGAAAAACCTATCTTGAAAAGGGCATTCGCGCAGCAGTTAAGCGTGACCTGATTAGACTTCACCTCCAGCGCCGCCTTACGCAACCAAATTTAAAGCGGTTATTACATTGTATGATCTGCGAGATTCGCAGTGAAAATCATATAGTACACAGGCCAGACAAGGCACAACTTGGCACAAAGAAAATATGTGTATTTTGTCCCTCAATGCTACATAGAATGATTTACGTGCTGGATTAGTTATTAAGTTTTAAATAACGTAATTGTAAGAGTTATGGAAGGTCTTTTTCCGTTGTCTCATAGACGAATGCTTAGTGATAACGTACTTCACAGAAGAGCTTAGTGATCCAGGGTTAAATAACACGAATTTAGTATTTTAATATTATCGTATACCTTACGATTATGTTATCGAGACCAGAACAGATGTTGCACCTTACATACATAAAGCCTTGGGAGGTTTCGCGATTGCCTATTACTGTTGTGGTCCTAATATAAGACTGGAAATTTCACGTTTTTGTGTTAAAATGTTATAAAAACCGCAGTCATTTCATTTGCGCACGTTACATTTTAAAAACTTTGTATCATTTTCCACTTGTACCGACTCGTACAGCAAGTGCACTTGCCAGCTGAGCTCAAGGTCACGAATAATCATAATTTTGGAAGTGTTAATGATATTTTTTCTCTTTTCAATTTCATTGACTGGCAGAATTGAATATAATTCATTCAAGAAGTTGGAAATCGATACTTACATTCGAAACCATATTCTCAAGTTCAGCATAACCTTTAAAAGTCGATGTAGCCTAATTTCCGCAGTACAAGAATTCCATAAACAGACGAACAGTATACCGGTGACCAAATGACAATGGAAGATTTAAAAAAGGGATTTCGCCATTATGTTGGGTGCTTTTGTATCTAATGTGCTTTATTTTATTAGATAGGAGAATTAAAAACTACTTGTGGTGGATTGTTGTTTGGCTTGGCATTACGGGTATTTGATTTTTCGAAGAGTTTGGCTGATCAAAGTTGCTGAATTGAAAGAAGTTTTCAGAGGAAAATGACGAAGTTTCCCCGGTAACACTGAATGTAAAGTTTTGAGATTTTTAAGTCGCGTACTGGTAATGAATGTTTGAAGCTGGCCCTGTGGTCTAAGTTGCCTGCCTCTCACCCGGAGGGCCTGGGCTTGATTCTCGGCCAGATCAGGCATTTTTACCTATATATGAAGGCTGGTTCCAGGTTCACTCATTCTACGATTACCTTTAAATGAGGAGCTGTTTAATGGTGAGATGTTGACCCCGGTCTACAGAGCCAGGAATAACGGCCAGGGGGATTCGTCACACTGACCATGCGTCACCTCGTAATCTGCAGGCCTTCGGACCGAGCAGTGGTCGCTTGGTAGGTGGAAGGCCCATTGGGGCTCTAGTTTGTGCAATACCACCCCGAGATGACAAAGAATGATGTTATACTCAAAAACGCCATAGGGTAACGTACACAACAAGGATGGAAGAACAAAACAATAACATACAGCAACTTACCAGGACACAAGTGGAAGCAAGATACTGCGCTGAAAACCCACCCCATATTTAAAAACAAGGTCAGTCTTACTGAGCCAATTATAACACCAATTTTCTTTAAAAAATACATTATAATTAAACATTATGGAATAGATAACTTACAGATAAATCTTAATGAATTAATAGTTTGGTAAATAAAAGGAAATTTGAAAGTTTTTCAGTTGCTTTGCAAAGTAAAAAAAATTTATAAAATATAGGTAAACAGATCTGTAATAATATAATAAAACCTTAGGCAACTAGCAAAAGAAAATTATGAAATCAATTAAATATAGTAGTTTTAAAATAAATATATTCAGTTTACTAAACAGACAACGTAAGGAGCTCCTTAAACTAACTTAACTTTTTACCCATACAAATCCTTCTCTTTTTTTTAACATGAAATCAGATTTAGAAATATAAAATGTGGGACAAATAGTTAGGCTGAATAACTGTGAATGGCTTAGGACAATCCCTGGTGGAGGAACCACACACCCGAAATATGTCAAAACAAGTAGTGTGCGCAAAAGAATATAGTGATGTTCATCTAGATGATCCAGCCAGTGATTCCATGTGTTGTGAAATGCTCGGAAGTAAGTCTGCTCAATATAAACGGCTTTGTTTTTATTCCACGTGCTACGGCGGCTGCTGGCGTACCCAAGCCTCCCTTGCCGGAAGTCTACGACTCGCCGTCTCAAGATTGAATATACCTCAGGTTGGAAACTGGTTGACTGCCGTTCGTCAGTTTCATTTTCCTTCACTGCCGACTGCAAACCTCCCATGCATTCTTGTAGCACCGGCTTCGGTTCCAGCCTCCAGTAAATTATCTCGGTTTTCTTCTCGGTCTACTTTAAGTTTGTTGTTGACATTCCTAATGTTAGCTGGTGATGTGGAGATAAACCCGGACCCGCGGCGGATAGTGCGATCTCAGTTTACCATCAGAATATCTGCTCTCTTAAAAACAAAATTACTGACTGTGAGCTCTACCTATAAGAACTATCTTCTTTCGATATTGTCGCCTTCTCTGAAAGTTGGTTAACTGACTTTGTTTCAGACACGGAAATCCCTCTTTCCAAAGAGTTTTCCATTTTCAGAACGGACCGTGGATCTCGGGGCGGGGGAGTTCTCCTGGCCGTTAAATCCAAATGGCATGCTAACCAACGTACTGATTTAAGTAGTGACTCCGAAGCCATTTGGGTAGAAGTGAAATTTCAGCATTCCAAATATCTATTTGCTTGTTTTTACAGGCCACCTCGATCAACCCTCAATTATTCTGAAAATTTTCTCTCTTCTGTAATGAAAGCCATTAATCTGAATCCTAATGTAAGTATATTAGGCGACTTTAACCTCTCTATTTCTTGGAATTCCCCTGCTCATGGTGTCCCGTCTAATAGCCTTGACAAGTGGTATCTCGACCATTATATTACGGGCCTAGGCCTCCAACAGTACGTCCTTGAGAACACCTGCGGGGATAGTCTTCTTGACTACCTGCTCTGCTCCGTTGAGCCTTCCGTTATTTCTGTGGGACGAAATATTTTTAAATCGAACCACAAGTCTGTAGAGGCAACATTCTCTGTTGCCCCTCCCCGCCCCCCCGAAATGTCATCGACCCTTTACCAGGAACTGTGTACCCTTGTGGCGAAAGGTTGATTGGCAGGCTGTCAATCACACCCTCTCTCTTCTACCCTGGCACTTGCTGCAAGTGGGTGAAGTGCAAGAAGCAGTGGACCTGTTCTATGACTGGACTCGTGCTGTGATCCGTGACCTTGTTCCCACTCGTAAAACATCCGCCAGATGCCCACCTTGGAAGAAAAGTGACACCAAAATTGCAGAAATTAATAAAACGAAAGCCTGGAAAGACTGGAAAAGGTCACCTTCTGAAGCCAGCTATAAAACTTTTTCTGACCTTCGCAAACACCATAAACAGCTTCTAAAACGGGATTACCAGGACTACATAAACTCTGCCTGCCTAGAAGTGAGAAGTAATAGTAAAAATTCTGGTCTCTGATAAACAGCAGGAAAAATACAAAGCGTGTGCCAGACACAGTGACTTGGGGTGATAATTTAGCCAGTGGTAGTAATAGACCAGAAATTTTCAACGATTACTTTGCGTCTAATTTTGTTGCACCTGTTCAGTTCCCAGATTTTCCGTCTATTGATTCTGTTCCTTCTCATAATCTCAGTAATCTTTCCACCTCTGAGTCAGAAGTCTATTCGTTACTTTCCTCCCTCCCAGAAAATAAACCTACTGGTCCGGATGGTCTCAGTCCTGTCTTCCTTAAGAATACCGCTACGACTCTTGCCCATCCTATTGCTGTTATATTTAACCGTTGCTTCTTAGCCGGCTACTTTCCTGACGACTGGAAAATCGCTAACATCACTCCGGTTTTTAAAAGTGGAAAGAGGTCTGATGTCAGAAACTATCGTCCGATTTCTATATTACCCACTCTGTCGCTCATCTGTGAAAAGATTATCCACCAGCGCCTTCCTTCTTTCACACTTCCTTATATATCGTCCCAACAGCATGGTTTTCTTCCTGGTAGCTCCTGCCTAACTAATCTGGCTGTTCTTCTCCATCGTGCAACATCTGCTCTTAACGCCGGTTCTCAACTGGACGTGTGCTACATTGATATTGCTAAGGCTTTTGATACCGTAGACCACGCACTTCTTTCCTATAAACTCTCAGAACGTTTTAATATCCATGGTCGCTTGCTAACTCTCCTGCAGAGCTTCCTCAATACCAGAACTCAGCGTGTGGTTCTTGATGGGTTCAGTTCGACTCTTGTTATGGTACATTCTGGCGTCCCACAGGTCAGTGTCCTAGGTCCGCTTCTTTTTGTCTTATTTATTGACGATCTCATTAATTCTATATCCTCCGTTTCTTGTGAAATTCTACTATTTGCAGATGACTGTAAAATATTCAAACAAATCGATTCTTTATCTGACGTAAACTCCTTACAGAGTGGGCTTAATTCACTCTCTGAATGGTGCTCCACATGGTGTCTTAAGCCTAATCCTGCCAAGTGTTCCTCTATTTCGATCACGCTTCGTAAATCCCCTATTCTCAGTAAATACTCCCTCCACGGTAACCCGTTCCCAACTCTAGCAGAACAAAATGACTTAGGAGTGATGTTTGACAGTAAATTGTTATTTGTCCCCCATATACAAAAGATAACCGCACGAGCAATGTCACTTCTCGGTTTGTTGTATAGATTTTCTGACATCACCGATATCCACGCCCTCCGAGCCTACTATGTATCTTGCATCCTACCGATTATTGAATTTGCGTCTCCCATTTGGTCTACCTCTTCACCCACTAATCTGAATCATATTGACCGCGTGCAGTCATTCTTCTGTGCCATTGTTAGAGCCAGAGTATCTGATTGTCGAAACTTGAGCAGTAATCAGATACTAGACAAGTTAAACCTTCACCCGTTATCTAGTCGCAGGAAAGTAGCCGACCTTAGATTCCTATATAACGCTGTTAATGGTTTATTTCGTTCTCCTGAACCTGCATCCTTCTTTTCCATACATGTTCCAATTCGCAAAACCAGGATTAATACGCCCCTTCATATTCCATATTCCCGCCTCTCTCTCGTTCAAAGAAGTTTATTTATCCGCATACCAACCCTCCTTAACTCTTTATCTTCTGACAGGAACTTGGACGTTTTTTCTTCGTATGCCTCCTTTAATCGATTCTTCCTTAACTTAGCCTAGTTCATTTTCTTCATATTCCTTTTTTCTCTTCTCATTGCTGTCCTCTCTTTTGTACATAACATAATATTTATTTTTTACTGTGCTATACCATTACTTAAGTGTTATGTCTGTATTTATCTTACTGTGCCTAGCTATAAGTTCTTCTCTTCGTTTTACGTTCAACAATTTTTCTCGTTTCTTTAGCCTTTATTTTTTGTTTTTGTTATGTTGTGTGTCTAATTATGTTAGTTTTTAATTTTTTCCTCTATATTTATCGTTAGATGTTTTTTCGTCATTATTCTTCCACTTTTCTTTATGCTTGCCTTGTGCTACTCTATTGTAAATATGTATTTCATTGTGGAACTCTGTAATTCGGCTTCTCGCTGTTTTGGTTTCCCAAATAAATAAATAAATATGGACAGAGACACAGATCCATAAATCATCACGTGAAATTAAAACATAAACATATCCCGACGATATTAGAAAAAATTTTGACACAAATAAATTAAACACAAATCCCAAATAAAATCCAACGGATTAGAAAATCAACAAATTTTAAACCCACAGTCAATAAGCTAGAGAACAAGGCAGGTCCAGTAACCCAAGGTGTTAACACACACAGAAAGTCAAAAACGATCTCGCACCAAGATCAAAACAATAATAATCACACTAACGACGCCACGCAACAAGAAAAGAAGATTCCCAAAGATAAGAACAATGACACAGTTACGTAATGGGGAAAGGCAGAGATAAGATAAAACAATTGAAGTTAAGATAAGGATAGCGAACGTTAGAAAACCTTCCACCGAGGAATTGCCTACAACCCCACAAATTATATATGTTAAGTGAACAATTTCTAGAGAATATTGTATTTTAAAATTATAAACTTGAAATGAAACCAACTTAAAATTTGTGTATGTCCCAGAATTTACTTCTGTATGTATAGGAACAGAAATCAGGTACTTAATATGAAGTTTTAATTAAATGAAACATATTAATATAAAAGGTAGACATAAACTTTATTGGGCTAAAATTATTAATAATAATAATAATAATAATAATAATAATATTATATTAACTAAGAAGAAAGAAAATGAACGGTGACATGGTGATTACGCAGCACAATACAGAGTCGAAACAAACGCAATTAAAATGAATAAATCAAAACGGAATGTCAGAAAGAACGCAAGCAAGCACACGGGCAAGGATTACCACATCAATAAATTACCAGATAATTTAAATAGCATTAACACATGCACCAGCAAATAATACCGTACAAGAAAACACACCAAACGAGCAGAATTAAAATTAATCAGAGAGGGAAAATAAAATTTGGAAAAGCAAAGAATGTTCAAGTTTAACAGCGAAAACAAGGGCATATGATTTAAAGGTACCAACACAGAGTACAAACGAAAACATGAATAAAACACAAACCAAAATCTCACCATAATTCCCACAGCAATAATCAAAATGACACATAAATGAGGTATAATATGACTCCACCAAAAAAATAAAATAAAATAAGGTACTTAAAGTCGCGAAGAGATATACGATAACATCTTACGCTGGCAATTACCGTCATCAAACAAGCACAGTATTTACAAGATCTTACATTCTAAGTTTTTAAAAAATAAACCAAAACTTAGTTTGATCCCTAAAAGGGGTTCTCAGAACAGATTCATTCAATTCCTGTCGGATTATCGCTCATTTTAGGTGATATACACAACACATACAGGCAATATGGAGAAATGTTTCAGAATAACTCGATGCCACAATAGTCTCATATGAAATGCGCAGAAGAAACGTTTCGCTTTAGCCGTGCCGTACAGATACTTCTCGAATAGAGCCAGATTCCGAAGTAGTCATAGTACAAATCAGGAATGGGTCACGCTTCAGAAGGTCATCACTGAGTCAGCTGAGGAAACAATTGGTTTTGTGAGGAAAAAAAGACAGGACTGGTTTGATGAAAATAAGGAAGAAATTAAATGCCTGATCAATGCCAAACGGGAAGCCCACCTATCCTCTCTTCAAGATCCATGTTCCAATGTGAAGAAATCACATTTCTTGGAATTTAAAGAAAAATGTCAGGCACAAATTAGGGAAATTAAGAATAACTGGTGGCAGCAAAAAGCCCTTTATTCAGCTTTTTCTCGCCCATTCCTTTCCATTTGTTCTTGCTAATTCCCAGCAATTTAATATCTTTGTCAATCTACTTCCACTTTTCCTGTTAGTGTCACTACATTGATGGTCCGTATCTTTATGTATTCTTTTGCCGATTGCCATTTCTCACAGTTTTCGTAGCACCACAAGAACTGCATGCTGCCTCTAGCAGTTTCCAAGGCTCCAATACTCTTATAAGAAGAATAACTATCTGTTTGTTATTGTTTGTTAGTTTATTAAACCAAAACAGTGAGATGCAGTAGAATACCACAATGCAAGCTTAAAAAAATAAATGAAAGAGCAACAAAGGAAACTAATGACAAAAGTAGCAGAAGAAAATTAGAAACTAACATGATAACTGTAGGGAAACAACAATTAACAATAAAAATAATGGCAAAGGAGAAGAATGAGGAAAATTATTGAAAGTAAAAAGAGAAGAACTTATAGTTAGGCACAGTAAGATGACACATAAGTAATGCCAGGCTGAGTGGCTGAGACAGTCTTCTGACCCCAACTTGGCAATTTTCATTCCTGGCTCAGTCCAGTAGATTTACTGGCACATGAAAGAACTCCTGTGGGGCTAAATTTCAGCACCTCAGCGTCTCCTAAAACAGTAAAAGTAGTTGGCGGGACGTAAAGTCAATACAGTAAAGCCTCGGTAAGTCGTTTCTGCAGGGGACAACAAGAAGGAACGAGAAAATGTACTAATGAATATACCAATAAAACCTATCCAACAGGGATATGGAAATACTAGATACGATTCTTTCCGACATGAGGGCATTTTACATAGTGTATCCATGGGTACAGTGAAAACTATATCTTAAGATGAGAGGTGAATATTAAAAGGTGTGAAAAAAAAACATGAGAAAACAAATTATTCCGTTGGGGCGTATAAAATAACAGGTGCACTGAAAGATGTGCATGGGGTGGCCAATCAAAGTATTGTTGCAGATCACACTCGTCGTAAAACGATATTTTGTACCAGTGGGTCATTAAGCATTATTTTCTGGTCACACTCTTCGACCGTAAATTGGAGGTTATACTCGACCATGTGCAACCGGGAGGAATGATTTTGGCTGCCATATTGAAAACTTTGATTCGACCAACTGATCGATCGAAACTGGAAGGTGCCAGTTCAGCATCTGCAACCTCTGTGTGCTTTAAGATGCCCACACCTATCCACTTCTGACAGATTTTAATTCTGTCTTCATTAGTAAGGAATTTCACTACGTTTTCCGTATGTATAACTAGGCTATCACAAGACAAATGTGCACTATGCTAATCTTTTTCACACAATCGTGTTCCTAATCCAGATATAGGCGGCCGTATCATGCGGCAAAGTACCACTCAACACAAAATGAATTTCTAACTTCTGAATGGAATGTGAAATACAAGCACAGATTGGCTGAGATAGATAGATAGATAGATAGATAGATAGATAAGGAATGGGTGAGCCCTGCCTTCGCAGGGTTCCACACGTAGGTCTGTGAAGACCCGTTGTGTCCCTTAAACGGGTTTGCCTAGTCCAGCCCTAGTGCTCCTATAAAGGATACCAGTGTCCGGATGTTAGCATTCCTGATGTCGTCCAGGCTCACAAAATGTGAGCCAAGATATTGATGTCTAGTGCTTGTAAGGGCCTCGCTGACAAAACACATGCGCGGATGTCTCTTCCTTCCTACCGCATCTTCTACACATCGGATCCCGACTGATTTTCATGATGTGTAGGTATCTCTGTAAGGTATTGTGGCCTGTCAACAGTTCAACTGCCATTCGCGTTCTGGTCCTATTCAAATTTATCAGGACCTTCTTATAACTTTGGCTAGGCCCTTTGATAAGTTCATGTGCCTGCCTTGCTATGGTTAACCTCTTCCAAATGTCTAGGTCAGACTGGTTCGTCCACTGGGATATTACCAGTTTCACACTTCGGAGTAACACTCCTAGGAAGGGCTCTGCTCCTATGAAAGGACCTTTTGAGCCTTGTTTCGCTATTTTGTCAGCTTCTTCAACAAATTGGCTTACTGTGTTGTTCAGCAATCTCGCTGCTAACTGGCAAGCAAAACTTAACATCCCTTTTCCTGTAATCATGCAACTATGGCGACAGCTCTTACCAGAGTTGGAAATCACATTTCTTTCACAAGGGATCAACAAATTATTAAACAAATTAATTTAAAACACCACCTAATCTATACTTTATTTCCTGCCTTTGGGCAGAATTATAAAAAATTTAAAAAAACATTATGGTTCATGGTGTGGGTTACTGTAGTCACGTCCTAGTTTGTGAACTATGGGCAACGGCTGAGTGGCCTAGTAAGTGGTCCTGAGAGTCGGGATACCAGTTGCTATGCAATGGGAGTGGGCATCTTGGACATATTCCGAGTCATAGCCCTCCTTGTGCTCAGGCGGCTAGGTCTATATAATTCACCGGTGGTCCATAACCCGTTAGAGGAGAGATCCTCACTTGGACTATGTGCAAGTAGGGTAGCATCCTGCTTCATCAATTTACCGAGCTCAGAACATTTTAAGCAAGCCTCGGACCTGTGGGAGTAACGGAGTCCCACTCTCATTTGACAGGCGAGGGACTCCTTGGAAACAACTTGGCAAACGAAATGGAATTCGATGGGGAGCTATCAATATTAATGCGGCTTATGGAAGAAAGAAAGTAGAACTGGCTGAGTCAGCAAAGAGGATGTATCTGGATGTGTTAGTAGTAAGTGATATTCGGGTAAGGGGAGATAGCGAGGAAGAGATAGAAGATTATAAAGTGTACTTGACGGGTGTTAGAAAGGGAAGGGCAGAGTCTGGGGTAGGGCTCTTTATCAGGAATACCATTACACGCAACATAGTTTCTGTTAGGCACGTAAATGAGCGAATGATGTGGGTAGATTTGTCAATTGGAGGAATTAGAATTAGAATTGTGTCCGTGTATTCACCATGTGAGGGTGCAGATGAGGATGAAGTTGACAAGTTTTATGAAGCATTGAGTGACATCGTGGTCAGGGTCAACAGCAAGGATAGAATAGTGCTAATGGGCGATTTTAATGCGAGAGTTGGGAATAGAACTGAAGGATACGAAAGAGTGATCGGTAAATGTGGGGAAGATATGGAAGCTAATGGGAATGGGAAGCATCTGCTGGACTTCTGTGCTACTATTGGTTTAGCAGTTACGAATACATTCTTCAAGCATAAGGCTATTCACCGCTACACATGGGAGGCTAGGGGTACGAGGTCCATAATAAACTATATCTTAACTGACTTCGAATTCAGGAAATCTGTTAGGAATGTACAAGTTTTTCGGGGATTTTTCGATAATACAGACCACTATCTGATCTGTAGTGAACTATGTATCTCTAGGCCTAGGGTAGAGAAAGTGAAATCTGTCTGCAAACGAATAAGGTAGAAAATCTCCAGGACGAGGAAATTAGACAGAAGTACATGGATATGATTAGTGAGAGGTTTCAAACAGTAGGCAGTAAGCAGGTTCAGGATATAGAAAGTGAATGGGTGGCATACAGGGATGCTGTAGTAGAAACAGAAAGGGAATGTCTAGGAAAAGCTATGTGTAAAGATGGGAAAAGGCGAACATCTTGGTGGAATGATGAAGTGAGAGCAGCTTGTAAGCGTAAAAAGAAGGCTTATCAGAAATGGCTCCAAACAAGGGCCGAGGCAGACAGGAATTTGTACGTAGGTGAAAGAAACAAAGCAAAACAAATAGTTGTTGAATCCAAAAAGAAGTCGTGGGAAGATTTTGGTAACAACCTGGAAAAGCTAGGTCAAGTAGCAGGGAAAAAGGAAATGAACAGGTGTACTCATAATAGATCCCAGGGAATCACTGGAGAGGTGGAGAGAATATTTTGAACATCTTCTCAATTTAAAAGGAAATCATCCTGGTGGTGTTGCGAACAGCCAAGCTCATGGGAAGGAGGAAAATGATGTTGGTGAAATTACGCTTGAGGAAGTGGAAAGGATGGTAAATAAACTCCATTGTCATAAAGCAGCAGAAAGAGATGAAATTAGACCTGAAATGGTGAAGTATAGTGGGAAGGCAGGGATGAAATGGCTTCATAGAGTAGTAACATTAGCATGGAGTGTTGGTAAGGTACCTTCAGATTGGACAAAATCAGTAATTGCACCTATCTAATAAGCAAGGGAACAGGAAAGGTTGCAACAACTATCGAGGTATCTCATTGATTAGTATACCAGGTAAAGTATTCACTGGCATCTTGGAAGGGAGGGTGTGATCAGTCTTGGAGAAGAAGTTGGATGAAAACCAATGTGGTTTCAGACCACAGAGAGGCTGTCAGGATCAGATTTTCAGTATGTGCCAGGTAATTGAAAAATGCTACGAGAGGAATAGGCAGTTGTGTTTATGTTTCGTAGATCTAGAGAAAGCATATGACAGGGTACCGAGGGAAAAGATGTTCGCTATACTGGGGGACTATGGAATTAAAGGTAGGTTATTAAAATCAATCAAAGGCATTTATGTTGACAATTGGGCTTCAGTGAGAATTGATGGTAGAATGAGTTCTTGGATCAGGGTACTTACAGGGGTTAGACAAGGCTGTAATCTTTCACCTTTGCTTTTCATAGTTTACATGGATCATCTGCTGAAGGGTATAAAATGACCGGGAGGGATTCAGTTAGGTGGAAATATAATAAGCAGTCTGGCCTATGCTGACGACTTGGTCTTAATGGCAGATTGTGCGAAAGCCTGTAGTCTAATATCTTGGAACTTGAAAATAGGTGCAATGAGTATGGTATGAAAATTAGCCTCTCGAAGACTAAATTTATATCAGTAGGTAAGAAATTCAACAGAATTAAATGTCAGATTGGTGATACAAATCTAGAACAGGTCGATAATTTCAAGTATTTAAGGTTGTGTGTTCTCCCAGGATGGTAATATAGTAAGTGAGATTGAATCAAGGTGTGGTAAAGCTAATGCAGTGAGCTCGCAGTTGCGATCAGCAGTATTCTGTAAGAAGGAAGTCAGCTCCCAGACGAAACTATCTTTACATCGGTCTGTTATCAGACCAGCTTTGCTTTACGGGAGCGAAAGCTGGGTGGACTCAGGATATCTTATTCATAAGTTAGAAGTAACAGGCATGAAAATAGCAAGAATGATTGCTGTACTAATAGGTGGGAACAATGGCAGGATGGTACTCGGAATGAGGAGAAAAAGGCTAATTTAGGAATGAACTCGATGGATGAAGCTGTACGCATAAACCTGTTCGGTGGTGGGGTCATGTGAGGCGAATGGAGGAGGATAGGTTACCTAGGAGAATAATGGACTCTGTTATGGAGGGTAAGAGAAGTAGAGGTAGACCAAGACGGCGATGGTTAGACTCAGTTTCTAACGATTTAAAGATAAGAGGCATAGAACTAAATGAGACCACAACACTAGTTGCAAATCGAGGATTGTGACGACATTAGTAAATTCACAGAGGCTTGCAGACTGAGCGCTGAAAGGCATAACAGTCTATAATGATAATGTATGTATGTATGTATGTAGGTGACATATACAGGACATTTTTCGACCACTCAGTGGTCATCTTCAGCTGTCGTTAAATAGCTTAGATGAAACAATTTCATTAGTAAGTACATTAGCTGCCTCTTTGGATCAGCGGTAGAGTGTCGCCGTCCAGATCCCAAGATAGCGGGTTCAAACCCGGCAGAGGTAGTCGGATTTTTGAAGGGCGGAAAGAAGTCCATTCGACACTCCATGTCGTATGATGGAAGATGTAAAAGATCTCTGGTGACACATTTGGTGTTTACCCGACAAAATTCATTAAATCTCAGCCAGAGACACCCAAGAGAGTTTCGGTTTACTCGGTCTGCCATCTAGTGGGGGCCTAGAGTAAAACGGAACGTCGAAATTGACAAGCAGGCAGCCGGATGGCGTCAAATTGAAATGTCTGCACCCGGTAGCTGAGGCCATACAATTATTATTATTAGTAAGTACATTAAAATCTTAAATTACTTTCCCATGGGAACTTATAACTATTGCTTAAAGTGCTTGAAATATGGGGGGAATAGGAGGATTAAGGGGGGATTTTAGTGATGTGGTGTGTAAAAAGGTACTTAAATTACAATTCGCGTCTACAGTAATAACTTATTTTCTAATTGAACATATTTAATAAATGAAGAACTCGGGGAAAAATAGTGATAACCCTCAAATTTTAAAATTTTCAGTTTTTTGCAGTAAACAGTTCTATTCAACATGAAGTTTCATTTTTATCAAGAATCTAGTTGATTTAATGAGATATGGCAGCACAATTAAGCTTCATTTTTATAACAAGCCACTTGTCTCTGCAGTAAACAGTGACAACCCAATTTCCAAGATGGCGGCTCATGTTTCTAATGGTGTGCTTTCTGCCAAACAAAATGTCATTTATGGTACAAAAAACAATGAAGTTGAGGAGTTTATGGACGGAGATGACAGTTTAAAGGATCCGGAATATGTTGAAACCCAGGAATATCATGGAAGTTCATCTGGAAGTAGTGAACAAGTACGTTTTCGAGATGGTCAGCAGCTTTGTTTACCATGTGGTTTTGAGTGTGGGTTATGACTATTTACATGCTGTGATGTAAAATACCTTTGGAAAAGTATTAGCATTAGTATTCATTATTATTATCAAATCATGCTAACACATACAATTAGCTAGTGTCATTATACTGAAATTTTATAAACATAACGGCTCTTTACACGTCCTTTATGTGACTCTGTGGGTTATAACTTTGTTCGCTTGTTGATGTACCGGTGCTATGTAGATTATAATTAGTTTACCTGTTATTTTCTTTAAAATAATTGGGTAACTGGATTATGACATTTAAAAAAACTTAACGGAAATCTCTTTAACATGCCGGGGTGAGTAGCTTAGGCGGTAGAGCGCTACCTTTCTGACCTTAAGTTACTGGGTTTGATCTAGGCTCAGTGCGGTGGTATTTGAAGGCACTCAGATATGTCAGCTTCGTGTCGACAAATTTACCGGCACAGTAAAAGTAGTTAGTGACACGTAAATGCAATAACATTATATTAAATGTTTTCTTTAACTTAATTAATTTTGTTAAACATAAGTCTACATTCAGAATTTTTCCTAGGGCTAATGAGTACCATCAGTATACTCTGAATTTGATGGTAGTTTGAAGTGCAGTGGTACAAACAGTACAGAAATGTTCATTGATGAGTGGTAGACAAGTCCAGTTGAGAGTGAGAAGTATTTTATTATTGTAATTGTGTTACTAACTTGTTTCTTTGTGTACGCACTTTCATATATTTCACAGAGATGTTTTCTTGTATTGTAAATTGCTCACTACTTTATCCACATTGCATGTAAATAATATTATAACCCTCAAATTGATGGGCACATTCAGTGTTTAATATACTCTAATTCCGTATAATACTGGTTTTTAATGCATTTTTTCTCCAAGATGTTATAAAGAAAGACTACATGTACCACTGACTAGAGTAATTTGTTTCAAAGATCAAAAATATTAATAGTAAATATTTTTTTAAAAATAATTTCATTATATCTCAGAACTTACAAAATGGGGTTATCACCGTTTTCCCCTGAGGTCTTCAAATCTTAAAAGAATTAGGCACTTTTTGTAAAAACACTAGGTGGCTTGATCTTGCTTATGTTAAAATCAATATGTATAACAGTCTTCAAGTTTCTTATTAATTGTCTATTTTGTTGATTATCTTCCTTGTAAGTTGCTTTTTTTATTTTTGGTACCAGGTTGTGTTGAACTGTTAATTTACCATGGTCGTATGGTGACTATTAAGTTGCGTGAAATTGTGGTTCTCAGATTTGGGCAGCTTGCCTCACGATCTGCAACTAGCAGAAAGATCGTAAAATGTTAAAATGTGTCATTAAACAAAATAGTTCTAATTTAGTTTGACCTCGGAAAGAAGGTGGTGATGAGGGGTATATTGCTTTAACTCGCCTTTCTGGGATGGTGTTTATACTCCACCGCCTTGAGACTGTTTTCGTGTACACGACCTAGTGTTATAGTGATGTGTCGCAGTTTGCTTGTTTCTACGATTCGCCGGCAAGAGGGGAAGCGAGGTTGTGTCGTCATTTAATACGTCTCATGACATCGTGTTTGGTTATTTTACTTGTTCGTCTTATTTGTCTTCTGTTTACCCATTCTATGTACTTACTTAAATGCTCATATAGAAGGTTATTTTGGTCAAACTAATTGTTTCATCTAAGTTATTTAAAGACAGCTGACAGTGGTCGAAACATGTCCTGTATATGTTAATGTTTTTAATAATTCTGCCAAAAGGCAAGAAATAAAGTATCGACTAGGTGGTGTATTAAATTAATTTGTTCAATAATTTGTTGATTGAATTCATCGATACGGTCATGAAGTGGACAGCTTGCAAGTCACAAGGGATGACAAATAACTTTTCAGGGCTAGAAAAAATGTGATTGTTCTAAGCAGTAATAGCAAAGATTCGCGACTCTATATGTGAGGTATTTTTATATAGATTTAATACTATGAGAATTGGGACTTGACACGACATGCTAAGAGGGAAAACATGTTAATGAGGAACACACTAACAAGGTTTCACTGTATATCATTTTTGTGTTTATTTTTTTTCTCCCTCAGTCTTTTCAATTTCATGTTTGTTTCTGTTATGTTCTATGAATTTATGTTGTTTGATTGAATAACTTGCCCAAAGTAATTTACCAACTGTAAAACACAAGTTATTATTTTAAATGTAACCAAGTGAATGCTGCATAAATTGTTTTCTGAGGCTTGCTTTTCAGGTGGGACACTGCTTGTAAGGATGCTGGAGGTTCATCGTGTGTAATTTGATTTATTTATTTAATTAATATGTGATGCTTGTATTAAATTTAGAAGAAGCTGGTAATGATGTGGACTTGTTGTTCTCCTCAGGGTACCCCCAGTACCCCTACTACTCTTACCCCTACTACAGTTCCAATGGCATGTGGACAGACCAATGAAAGTTCCAGGTTGGTGTATCACACAGGTGATCCTGAGTAACATTTGAAACTTACAAGTAACACCAAGCCTACAGAGCATGTTGTCCAGAGAGTGGCTGTCAGGGTCAATGGAAAGAAACTATGAGAATGTTGTCTGCTTGTAGGTTATAAAGTAATCTCATACCTCTTTAATCATCAAATCTTCTAAGGTATATTTTTAATTTAAACGACCTTTTGAAATCTTGTCTCTTACAAGCTCGCAGCTGCCTTTTTAAAGCTCTAAACTACTGACATTAGAGACTGTTCTTTGAAGAAATATAACAGCTGAGAATCTCATGGTGGACGTCTCGAGGTATATAGGAGAAATTATTTTCCAGACTTGTGTCTGTTTGCAAATTTAGTTGACAACTCGCAACATTTCATGGAAACTGCGTCTGTCATTTTTTAAGTGACTGCTCTCTCTGAAGGTCGGTAGGCGACTGAGGTTACGGCTGTGCACTCCAGGTATACCATATTTTCTCACATCATTAACGCTTTTTTTTTTTTTTAAATGAAGAATACAGGCAAAAATTTTGGATGTGCAAATTATTGAAAGAATTCAGATATTTATAATTGATCTACATTTAAAAGATACATCAAATATAATATTACACAATTGGTTTGTCTCATTTGCGGTTATCGTCTTTTTTTTCATCCCCGCTCTGAAAAGTCAAATAGTGTACAGACACATGGGTTTGAAGTACCGACACTGAAAAATCTTCTTCCTGTTACAAGCTGACAATACGACCTAAAGTGAAATAAATATGTATGTACTAATAAAAGTACAATTCATGTAAGTACATAATAATGACATTTCGGCTACCGTCTTTGAGTTCGCTACCAGCACTGCTACTGCTACCACTGCTCTCGTCTCTCCATAAGAAGTCATCTTCGCTCCGTATAACGAATTAAGAGATTTCTGATTTTTTAAGCTCTTTTCAGTCACCTTAGAAGAAATTGTTTCCCAAGCGTGCAATATCCACTCACAAAGGAGTTCCACAAGCGGCTTCCGAATCTTTCCTGTTGGAGCAAGTTAGTGCACACTTTCCGTCATTCGGCACTGATAGTTTTCGTTCATTATCGAAACCTCCAAGGCTTGAAGTAGCGACGTCAGTCCACCAGGAATCACTGCCAAACTGTTTTCATGGTTCCCAATAATTTCTTAGTGTCTTCCATCAAGGAGCCATGAAAACTATCCAACACGAGAAGGGCCGGACATCGAAGGAGGAACTCTGCTCGATTTCCCCAAATTGTTTGTATCCAATCTTGTACGGGTGACATGACCAGCTCCTTTTTTTTTTTTGTGAAGATGGTTCCCTTGCCTCCCGAAGGTATCACCTTGACAAAGGCAAAATACATTTTGCTGGGTATATGGAGGGTTGCATGTTCAAATGATCCTTAGAGCTATGCCAGCGGGAGCACATGCTCCTGGTAGGGCCACCCAAGCCGGACAGGTCTGAGGTGATGATCCAGACTAAGAGTGATACCCTGGTCCTCCAGGTTGGGGGTAGGGTTAACTCCCCTACCTCGTAAAAAGACAAATGTTACGGATACCTTAAGACATACTACAGGTAAAGCAGATAACTTAGTGACGACCCGGCGAGAAAAATGACTTAAGAGAAGGAAAAATGATATCATAGTAGCAATGTGAAATATAAGGACATTAAAGAGACCTGGTAAGTTGAAGGAATTAAGGAATGAAGTGGATAAGTATGGAATGAAAAATAGCAGCATTGCAGGAGCTAAGATGGAAGGGGCCAGGGATGATAATGTCTGGACAATATATCCTGATGTACAGTGGAGGAGAAGGCAGTAATGGCATAGGATGTGCTCTTTGAGACTTCGGGCAAAATTCTTCAATGTTACAATGTTTTGTGTGCATGCCCCTACAGAAGAGATAGAAGAGGAGGGAAAAGATGCATTTTACACCATATTGGAGGATGAAATTAACAAAGTTCAAAGACATGACATGAAAATGATCCTTGGAGATCTAAATGCAAAGATGGAAGAGAAGAGGTGTATAAACACATAGTAGGGAAAGAAAGCTTGCACGAAGTCAGTAATGATAATGGTTTGAGACCTATTGACTTTGCGAGTGGGAAGCAGATGATAATCAAAAATACTTGGCACCTGCGGAAAAACATAAAGGAGACATGGATATCACCAGATGGTGTAACAAGAAATCAAATAGACAATGTTATCATAGACAGGCAGCCTGCATTAGACATCATGGATGTTAGAAGTTGTAGAGGTGCTGATGCTGATTCAGACCATTATTTTGTAAGAATAAAATACAGACAAAAAGATAGACTTGGCAAGGATGGAAAAAGTAAAAAAAAACGAAGCATAATGTAGAGGGTCTAAAAAACGATGAATTGCAAGAGAAATACAAGAAGAAAATAGCAGAATCTTTGGAAATAAGAAAGGAGTTATGGGAGAAAGGAGAAGTGGAAAGTAAGTGGGAGATACTGAGAACAACTATCAGTGAAGTTGCAGATGATACTTTGGGAAAGAAGGAACGTGTATATGAGAGCAGAATGGTTTGATGAAGAATGCTTAACACTAATTCAAGAGAGGAATGAAGCTAGGAAAAGAATGCTTCAAAGGAGGACAAGGCAAGCAGTGGAAGAGTACAGAGAGAAGCAGAGAAGAGCCGATAAGATATGTAGATCCAAAAAGACAGCTTTTGGGAGGAAGAAAATTGAAGAACTGGATGAAATGAAGGATAGAAATGTGGTACGAAAGTTTTATAAGAAAACAAAAGATCTTAAGAAAGGTGTTTTTTTTTGCTTTACGCCGCACCAACATGGATAGGTCTTATGGTGACAATGGGATAGGAAAGGCCTAGGAGTTGGAAGGAAGCGGCCGTGGCTCTACAGCCCCAGCATTTGCCTGGTGTGAAAATGGGAAACCACAGAAAACCATCTTCAAGTCTGCCGACAGTGGGATTCGAACCCACTATCTCCAGGATGCAAGCTCACAGCCGCGCGCTCCTAACCGCACAGTCAACTCACCCAGAAAGAGAGGATTTCAACCAAGAGCTGTTTTCTTTAAGGACAAGAATGGAAACCTTATCGGTGACAAAAACAAAGTGCTCGAAAGATGGCAGATGTAGTTTTACAAGGTACTCAATGGAAATAATGAGGATGATAGAGAAGAGGAAAACATCAGTGATGATGGGGAAGAAGGACAATTGAATGAGGAGTTAATAGAACAGCCAGATTTAGAAGAGGTGAGGATAGCAATTAAAGCATTAAAGAATAACAAAGCCCCAGGTGAAGATGGGAT
The DNA here is from genome assembly GCF_040414725.1 of Anabrus simplex. NCBI lineage: Eukaryota > Metazoa > Arthropoda > Insecta > Orthoptera > Tettigoniidae > Anabrus > Anabrus simplex. Next base: position 100,817,440 of record NC_090276.1, on the reverse strand, counting down.
GTAGAGAGAATTGTTGAGATATGGAGGAGGAGTAGAGAAGGCTGTTCATGAGTTGATAAAGGAGGTTTGGATGAAGGAGGAAATGCCCAAGGATTGGACATTGGGTATAATATGTCCAATACATAAGAAAGGAGATAAGGCAGTATGCGGAAATTACCGAGGGGTTACTTTGCCGGTAGGAACTTACAAGGTTTTCAGTAAGATATTAGCCTCGCGACTGGAACTATGGATGGAAAGGACACTAGGAGAGTACCAAGCAGGTTTTAGAAAAATCGCTCCACACTGGATCAGATTTTTATATTGCGACAATTACTGGAGAAGTTTTATGAGTATGACAAGCAGCTGCACCAGCTGTATGTTGATTTTAATCAGGCATACAACAGTCTAGATAGAGGCAAAATTTATAAAAGTATGAGAGAGTTTGGAATCCTGAGGAAATAGGTTAGGTTGACAGAAATGACCTTGAAAACAACAGTAATCAAGGTGAGAGTGGAAAAGGATCTGTCTGTTTTTAGTTAGAAAGGGGCTGAGACAGAGGGACGTTCTCTCCACACTCCTATTCAATTTAGCACTGGAAAAAGTAATACGCCAACTACCCATCAACCCAGCGGGAACCATCCTGAACAGATTGGTACAAGTGATAGCATATGCTGATGATGTGACAATTATTGCACGAAACGAAAGTTCTTGAAGAGAACTGTGCTTTGTTAGAAGAGAAAGCACAGAACTTAGGGCTAGAATTGAATATAAATAAAACAAAGTATATGAAGATGGGAGAGACAGAGGGAACAAAAGAAAGGACCACAGTGAGAATACCTGGGAAGGAATATCAAAGAGTTAAAACTTTCAAATATCTAGGCTCAGTAATAACTGCAGACAATAAAACTTCTGTGGAAATACAGGAAAGGATAACAAGTGGGAACCGATGCTTTTGCGCCTTGCAAAATATGTTTAAATCCAAGAATGTCAGTAGGAATACTAAAATAAAAATATACACAACAGTACTGAGACCTATAGTGATGTATGGTTCAGAATGCTGGGTGATGACTACTAGAGAAGAACACTGGCTGTTACGGTGGGAAAGGAAGATATTGAGAAAGGTTTTTGGAGCAGTTGGAGATCAGGATAGATGGAGAATGAGGACAAATGCAGAGCTGCAAGGATTGTTTGGCCAGCCAGATATTGTTGTTAAAATTAAGTAGGGAAGAATTCGGTGGGCTGGTCATGTTCAGAGAATGGCAGAAACCAGTACTGTCAAAAAGTTTTTATAGGAAAGCCGGAAGGAAGAAGGAGGAGAGGAAGGCCCAGGAAGAGATGGATTGATGATGTTGAGGACGACCTAAGAAAGATGGGAGTTAAATGCTGGAGAAGGAAAGACGAGGACCGGGACGAATGGAGGCAGGTGATTAAGGAGGCCAAGGACCTGCATGGACTGTAGCGCCAACCAGTAAGTAAGTATGGGTCCCTTGCCGAAATTTTACTTTAGGCATTGTTTTTCGTTTTAGAACCAACGTAAGACTCGAGCTTTCTATCATCAGCTGTTACAGCAAGCATTACAGTACATCATTGTTTTTCGCTTCAGGTAGTGAGTATGATGGCACTCTAGGTCCGTTTCTTATCAATTGTTTGACTTTATGGCATATCGAAACATTGGGATCTGATCTGTGTTTCCTATTTGTGAGAGCAAATATTCTTTCACACCTTCACATTAAGCTTCTCAATCACGAAGTGATGAAAATCAGTTACTTTCTGGTTGAAATCATTCATTTTTTTTCTTGCATAATGTTCTTTGTTGAAGAGAAAGTCCATTTCTCGTCATAAAATTAATCATCCAGCCTCGACTAACCTTAAAATCCAAGACACTGATTCCATGTGCAGCAGCAATTTCCCTAAAATACAGCATTTCATGAGAAACGGCATATCCGTCCTTGCGTAACGAAATCACATATTTAAGCTGATCCTCCTCTGCTTGCAGAAACTTGCCACATTTTGGTCCGTGAAATGCTTTGCGAGACTTGTAGGGCGCTTGTTGTATTCAAACAATGAATACTTGCGGTCCGCTGCCCTATTCCCGTATGTTTTGGCTTAACTGATCATCGCAAATTTATGATGCAGTATAACTCGAATTCTTGCTCATTATGGATTAAGAAACAATTTTGAAATCACACAAAATACGTGTACTGTACCCAAAATACTCGTAAAACGTGTTTGTACCAGACCGGAATACAGCGTCGCTAGTCACTTCTGTTGCAGGTTATAAATTTCATTTTTTGTCCGTATTGAAGATCTACTTGTGATAAAAATTCTTACGATTTTGTTAAATACCACCTATTCAGTACAATAATAGATGGTATTTAACAAAATTATAAGAATTTTTATCACAAGTCACTTCTGTGTCAATTCACTCACTGAACTAGTACAGTGGTACTTCCTACTGGCTGATAACAGCATGTTATGCAGTATTTGGAATGCCCGGTTTTGCAATAGGAAGGCTGCTACTTGTGTAGTTGACATATTTATTTCAAAATGCATCCTGAACTGCGAGATGGATGATCGCAAAAGGGGGTGCGTCAAATATATTCTTTTTCTCCACTTTGGACCCAAAAACATTGGGATGCGGAAAATATTAAGGGGCAAAATTATGCAAGAAAATACAGTATGTTAATGGCAAACAGGTAAACAGAATCTCGATACCCATTATTAAAGAAGTGAAGGGGACATAGGAGCAGGGAACAATTGGATGCCCTTATGCATCATTAGACCAAATGCCGAAAGTTGGTTTCGAGTTATTTGTGTTTAACCGTTGCCTACGAGAGACATAAGGCCGGGAAATACAGCACACTAGACTCGTCCTTGAGATACTTCCGACATTTAAAGATAAAAATTTTCATTGTTCCGTATTGAAAGTATTAACGTTAAAAATTAAATAATTGAAAAAGAGGTTCAACCTATTCAATACATAAAAGAAAGGAATGTAGTGATTACATTCTTATTTAATAGTGATTAGAAATGGGACCGGTTTCGACCCTAGTCCAGGTCATCGTCAGCCGTTCAAAACATAAAAAACAAGAAAAACAATGCATATGAAAAAGAATAAGTGAACTCTGGATCGGTATAAGATGAAATATAAATTGATGATGGGGGTAGAAATTGTGAGTCACTTAAAATAAAACGGTACGTAATATTATGAAAGGTAGTACGGCACACGCAATGATAAGTAAAGTCTCTCAATGTTTATGAATAGTGGAGAACGGTCAAATGGGTCAGTTTTTACACTTTGTCAGGTACAAAGTCACAACACTATCGAACAACATATGAAGATCCATAAATATTTTGAAGTCGCAGACGAATAGATTTATAGAAGCAAACTGCCAGCTCACGGTGATCAGCGCGGCACATCCAAGGTCATGCGCTGTGGTCATTAAAACTAACAATTTCAGAAGACACCAAACAGATGTGAGATAAATAAATAGACCAAGAGCAGATGTACGACTTACTTTCTGCAAAGTATTTCTTACACTTTGCTTAAACGAAATAAGTAATTCACGAAAGAGGCAGAGAAGTCTATTAGCGAGTTTGTCACTTCTTCCTGTTTTCTCTAATTCTGCCTCAATGTATCTGATAAACTGATCGAGATTGCGGTAATAAATAACTTTGGGTTTAATCACTATCTTATAAATTATCACCTATCCTACCTTTTCCTCCACACATCTTATGTTGCGACATTCGTATTGAAGCTGCTGTTTGGAGAGCGATGTTATATCCGTTTCGCCATTAGAAAATCCTACATAATTTTCAGCATCTTCTGATGTGGTACAGTTGGACAGTGCAAGGATCTCAAATCTGTAGCCTGCAGGTGCTTTTCTTTGCCAGAGGACGCAAAATTTTTTAGCGTAGTTTCTTCGTATTTCACTTTTTCTTCCCTTAAGATTCAGTTTGTTCTAACAGTAATAACGCTCCTAAATAATCATTTGGCCGGGCTGAGTGGCTCAGACGGTTAAGGCGCTGGCCTTCTAACCCCAACTTGGCAGGTTCGATCCTGGCTCAGTCCGGTGGTATTTGAAGGTGCTCAAATACGACAGCCCCGTGTCGGTAGATTTACTGGCACGTAAAAGAACTCCTGCGGGACTAAATTCCGGCACCTCGGCGTCTCCGAAGACCTTAAAGAGTAGTTAGTGGGACGTAAAGCAAATAACATTATTATTAATAATCATTTGTACCATTATTTCAGTTTTGTTTACTTTTTGGTCAAGTTCAGATACCGTAAATCCATTTTTCTGATTTCATTACCGTATCTTAGTTCTCAATATAAAGACTGTTTACCATGTTCTGGCATTTGAAATCTCATCAACACATATATAGATTTAGTATAGATACTCGTAGCCTTTCCTTGACATAGAAACGAGACTTGTAGGTACTCCTTTTTTTGTTTGTGAGTGACGTAGATCAGTTATATGCTGAAGATATGGTATGTTCATCGTTATCTGAATCAGAAATTTTACTAAATTTTGATGGCAATACGTCATTTCTTGGAGCTGGAGCCTTCCTGCGTTTGACACTTTTCTGTTGTGAACAGGATATACACTAAAAACAGAAGGAACTTCATTGGGGAGAATTCGCTTGATTGATATGCTTACACTGAAACCTGATGCATTAAAATGCAAGCTACATACTCGTGCCTCAAAATAGCTTGCCTGCATATCTCTCTTAAACCGCACTCCGAAGAAAAATTATGGAACATCACATTTTCTTGCTTTTTAGCGGTATCCGAAGTATATAGAGGCACACAACAATGCACCATGCATTTCAACCTCACAGACACTCACCGACAGGGACAATATGCACAATGAAGTGCATACAATCAGCACAACATCACAATTACTCCGTACATCACAATGTTAAAGTCCGCCAAGAGCAGAACAGAAGCCTGACATCTAGCGGCCAAACCATGAACACGGTCAGGCCGTCTTTTCAGCAGCAAATTAGTAGCTATGTCCCGGTCTTGTATATCTCGTAGGCAGTGGTTTAACTTTAGGTTTATGTGTAAATTCAAGCAAACATAATTTTGTTAAACATGGGTAACTGGAGATGGTTTAGGATGATGGTGATGATGATGGTATTCCTGGTGTTGTAGGATAATAAGTTGTACCTTCTCACCAAATTTCAACATTTTTATACTTACAGTATATCGGTTTTCTTGAAAAAATGGCACTTAGTCTACTGATGCTTTTTAAGGTATTTCTCACATGCGAATAATGCATCACAATGCTACACCAATAACCCCTTACTGTTGAGTATCTACTAAGAAAGACTTCAAAAAATGTGTGACCACAGTCATGATTAAAACCTGAATCTCCTACTGCGCTAAGTGCTTGAACCATCGGGAGCTGCGCCACAACTCCAGCACATTATTCAAGTTTTATGGAGAAACTTTAGAAGGGGAGCTGTTCCCTAAAGTCACTGCTATAACCACTTATTGATTTGACAGATTTAAAATGATCTGAGTCAAATACAAAGGTAAGAAGTGAGCCATTGTAGTCTATACAATGCAATGCATATTTCTTTATGAATTTTCCTTCATGAGAGTACAGTACCAATATGATATTTTCAAGCCTATGAGTAAGTTTTGTTCAGCTTTAGACACACATTAGTTGCTAAGTAGAATAGCAGTCTTTCATACCATTAAGGGACGTGGACCTAGATGTTAACGCCCCTTTAAAACAAGTATCATTATCATCATCAGAATGATAGTCCCTTAAACTAGGTAAATGATATGGAGGCCGGTATATGTTATTATGAATACCATATTCCAAGAAAAATAAAGCGATTCTGAAAGAAAATATAGAATTGTAATTACTTATCTCAGTCGAACAGAACAGGAGTAGAAAATTTGATTAAAATATTTGCTCCCATAAATTCATATAAAACACTGGACAGGTATTAAGATTGTTACTCTCAGTTTCTGGTAAAATTGTTTGGCATCTGCAAATATTAGGTGCATCAGCGAATTAAGGTCTCCAAGTTTGGCTTCAGAGATAGGTTTTCCATTTGGCCACAAAGGTATTAATGCCTGATTAAAGGAAACTAGTTTCCCGTGGTCGTCCCAGTTTTCATGTATTTAGATATACTTCCATATATTCACCATTAATGTAGGTTTGACGTACATACTGAACAGCTGTGATTTCAAGGACTGGATTTCTTTTAGTTTTTGCCAGTTTATCTTGCAACCATGGACATCTGTTTCCCGATTACCAATCAGTTTTTCAAGTTCTGCTGAACTGAAGAACGACGTGTCTTCCATCTGACGAACAACAATGGGGTTTTTCTGCTTGCAGTTTCTCATTACGTTTACATAGTCCTCTGCAGTGTATAAACGCTGATGAAATTTGAGGGCACGCTAAATACCTGCAAAGTCACTGCATTCATTATTCTGATCTGGAATTTACTGATTTGGTGCGTATTACCTAGCATAACTTGTTAAAACACTGTTGTAGTGAAGCCTTCACAGTTTCTTCAAATAAATATATTGATACAGAAATATCACTTACATTGCAGACTACAGTGTTAGATACCGTACAACAATATCATTTTTATTTATTTATTTTTTTTTTAATTCGTTAGGGCCATCTATGGACCACGGTGCTTGTGTTTTAGCTGTTTCTTGAAGTCATCGTCGTTGTTTGCCACAATTGGTGTTCTTAGCGGCTGGTTTGGCAGCTGTTTTCTTGTTGGTACCTCGAGCTTTCCTGATGGCCCAGTAGTCCTTCATTTTCCGGCTAAATTCAATCTTACGTTCCTCAGACCATTTCCTGGTCTCGTCTTTTGGTCTGTGGGTAACTTCTGTGAGGGATGTTACAAAGGATTTAGTTTTAAGAGTTGAATGATAGTTACTCCGATCAGCTATGTCGTTTTGATTTATGTGGAGTTCCGAAAGGTCCTTCTCCACTTGCTTCATCCACACGAACCCAGTAGCTTTGCCCTTGTTAGCAGCCTTGAAGATCCTATGAGATAATCTATTTGAGTCCATTCTGGATAGGTGTCCGTAAAAAGCCAGTCGCCTTCTTCTGATGGCATCTATGAGATTTTCTTGGTGTTTATATAGCTCACGATTTGGTTGATACCATCGGCTTCCATCTGGTAAAATTCTTGGTCCCACTATCCGTCTCAGGAACTTTCTTTCTTGTACCTCGAGGGCTCTTAGTGGGGTCTTCTTAGTTAAATATAGACACTCTGCTGCATAGAGGACTGACGGTCTGATTACTGCATTGTAGTGTCTTAGTTTGACATTCATCGACAGATTTTTTGAAGCATACAGCTTTCTACAGGCATGGTAAGCCTTATCTAGTTTGAGTCTCCTGTGTTCAAGAGCCATTGTTTCGCTGAGGTCCTCTGAGAACCATTCCCCAAGGTACTTTACACTTTTGACTCTCTTGATGTAGATATTATCACTGACTCTCATCTTTCCAGGGGCATCTTTGATGTTAGTAACAAACTCGGTCTTTCCTATGTTGATCAAAAGACCCGTTTTAGCCGCTATTGAGTGCAGTGTTTGGAGCTGAGTAGTAGCCTCCTGTATGTCATTTGCCAATAAAGTCAGATCGTCTGCAAAGGCTAGGCATGGTATCCTCAGGTTGTCTGCTTTAATCCCCATCCGTAATCCAGTGTTCTCTGGAAGGAATCTCATCCACTCTCTAATTATCTTTTCCAGAACGCAGTTAAATAATATACATGAGATGCCATCTCCTTGTCTCACCCCTGTTTTAATGGCGAAACTCTCCGAGAGTTGTCCTCTAAACTTTACTCTGGCTGTGGTATTGTGCAAGGTTGCTTGCACCAGCCTGTTGATCTTGTCGTTAAGTCCTAGTTCTCTTAATGTATTGTAAAGAGTAATTCTATCTACTGAGTCGTATGCTTTCTGGAAGTCGACAAATATAGCTACCCATTGTCGAGCTCTTGATTTGCTGTATTGAAGGATGGTCTTCAGATTTTGTATCTGCTCGGTACAGGACCTCGATGCTCTGAACCCTGCTTGATATTCTCCTAACTCTTTATCCAACTGTCTTGTGACATGGCGTTCCAGAATCTTGGAAAATATCTTATAGGTAACAGCAAGGAGTGATATTCCTCTGTAGTTACTGGGATCTGTTTTGCTTCCCTTCTTGTGGATTGGATGGATAATGGCTGACGTCCAATCATCTGGGAGCCTCTCACTAGTCCATATGTCCAGAATTACTTTATGTATGCTCCTGAAGGTGTGTTCTCCGGCATGTTTTAGCATTTCTGCTACTATCCCGTCTTCTCCAGAAGCTTTATTGTTCTTGAGATTTATTTATTTATTTATTTATTTATTTATTTATTTATTTATTTATTTATTTATTTATTTATTTATTTATTTATTCAGTGATGAACATAACAGGCTTTTTGCCCAATTACAATGTTCACAATATACAGTAAAATTAATAGTTACACTACTAAACATTAAAAAAAGGCAATACAAAGAATACAATGAACTACCCAAACAATACAAAGTTGGTAATACAATAAAAATATACAGTTACTACATTAATAATTATTATTTTATAGTGGTGCCTAACACAAAGTAACACATTCAGTTATACAGTCTTAGTATTAAACATGACACATGGCACATTATCCAAAATAATATTCTAAAAGAGAAATAAAGTGTTTAATTTATAGGTCATTTGAAAAACTGTGAATTCAAATAGAAGAGAAATAAAAGAACAACTAGAAGAATGAAATAAAAAACATATACAGAAAACAGAGATAATATTCAACAGTATGTGCATTATAGGAAAGTATCACCCGCCAATTCAAAGTTGATTCGATTCATGAAAAAGATATCCAAATTATATGTATTTAATGTATTATAAAGTTTCAGAATGTTATTAAGAGGAGAATTCTTATGGGCTTCTGTGCGGCATTTCTTAATGTAAAACAAATTCTTGAACCTGCCAGACTTCCGAGGAACGTAAAATGGTATCCTTTGAAGTAACTCTTCATCATCAATTTTACTATTCAATATTTTATACAAAAATAACATCATGGACTTTTTACGTCTTTGTTCCAAAGTTTTAACACCAAAGTGTGATAACATTGTGGAGTACTCGTGTGACTGTTTCCAGTACACATACTTTAAGAACTGCTTTTGTACTTTATCAATTAATTTGATGTACTTAGTGTCTGAAGGACTCCAGATAATAGAACCATGTTCTAGTTTCGGTCTTATTAAAGAGTTGTATAAAATAAATAACGTTGTACGTTGAAAATTTAAGGAATTTTGAAATATGAAACCCAAATTTCTATAGGCTATATATTAAATATGACTTCCAAATTTCAAATCTATATTGAACTGAATACCTAAATCCATCTTTTGTTCGACTAACCTTAGAAAGTTCTTCTAGAAAGATACTCCGATGTAACCATTTTAGCAAGCTGCATTAGTAGCTTTGTTCTTCCCCTTATTTTCGGAAGTACTTGATAAACCACTCAATGTCTCACCACGTCAATAACTTAGCGCTATCGAAATCGCCGGCTCCCTCGCTGTCATCCACGGGGCAATGTGAGGAATGAGGCGCTTGTTCTACTGATCCAATTTACAGTTTAACTAATTCCTGCTATGTCGCTTAGGTTTTCAGTTTACTGACAACTAATGCCCTCATGTAAGACAGTGAGGAATTTATTATAAGTAGTTGAAGCTTTCCTCTACAAGATAGTGCTAAAATGTTAATTTTCATCGAATGGTGCGTAGTCTATTGATGCATAACTCCATCTAATTTGAGAAAAGTTCATCAAAGCAGCAACCACTAGCCACCGCAGTCAACCTACCTGCGCTGAACCCTTGGCAAAGCAAAAGTCTGGACTGTACCTCAGCCACAACTTAAGTCTATTTGTGATCTTCAAAGAGAGAGAGACACCTCCCCCACAGCCTTCAAGCCCGGAGAATATCTTCTATATTCAACTATGTAAAGGGTGTTGGATTTTACTGTGTAGCTACTCTTACAAGATTTGTGTTCAGGAAAGTACTCGTTTGAAAAGTGACAGTCGACTGAGAATTATTGAAAATTGTGATAGCGACTATCGTCTTGTGTAACAAGTGGGTTGCTGGACATCTTGTACGAAGGCGGATCAAATGGAAATGGAAAATTTTTAAAAATATTTCTTGCATCAACCAAAAAATATACACATATAGAGATCACTTTTCTACATAGTTCCGTGCCTTCGAGGCACATCTCCATTGGATTTGTAAGTTTTTTATGCCTGCTGATAGAAAGAAGAGTAGTCTTGTTGAGTACAGAGAAACAATACGGCAGGAGAGTAATTACATCACTCATAGTCCAGAGTGAAATCAGTGAAATTGTGCAAGGACGGATATGCTGTTTCATATGAAATGCTGTATTTTAAATGGTGAGAAGTAGCTGCTGCACGTGCAATCAGTGTCTCAGATTTTAAGGTTAGTTGAGGCTGGGCGATTAATTTTATGACGAAAAATTGACTTTCTCTTTGACGAAGAACAACATTATGCAAAAAAAAATGCCAAATGATTTCAACCAAAAAGTAACTGGATGGTCAGTGTTGAGGCCTTCAATGCAGAGGATCCCATGTTTGATTCCCTGCAAGGATGGGGATTTTAATCCGGTCTGGTTAATCCTCCTGATACATACATACATACATACATACATACATACATACATTATCATTATAGACTGTTGTGCCTTTAAGCGTTCCGTCTGCAACCCTCTGTGAATTTACTAAACGTTGCCACAATCCTCGATTTGCAACTAGTGATGTGGTCTCATTTAGTTCTATACCTCTTATCTTTAAATCGTTAGAAACCGAGTCTAACCATCGTCGTCTTGGCCTACCTCTACTTCTTTTACCCTCCATAGCAGAGTCCATTATTCTCCTAGGTAACGTATCCTCCTCCATTCGCCTCACATGACCCCACCACCGAAGCCGGTTTATGCGTACAGCTTCATCCATCGAGTTCATTCCTAAATTAGCCTTTATCTCCCCATTCTGAGTACCCTCCTGCCATTGTTCCCATCTGTTTGTACCAGCAATCATTCTTGCTACTTTCATGTCTGTTACTTCTAACTTATGAATAAGATATCCTGAGTCCACCCAGTTTCGCTCCCGTAAAGCAAAGTTGATCTGAAAACAGACCGATGTAAAGATAGTTTTTTCTGGGAGCTGACTTCCTTCTTACAGAATACTGTTGATCGCAGCTGCGAGTTCACTGCATTAGCTTTACCACACCTTGATTCAATCTCACTTGCTATATTAGCATCCTGGGAGAACACACAACCTAAATACTTGAAATTATTGACCTGTTCTAGCTTTGTATTGCCGATCTGACATTCAGTTCTGTTGAATTTCTTACCTACTGACATCAATTTAGTCTTCGAGAGGCTAATGTTTATACCATACTCATTGCACCTATTTTCAAGTTCCAAGATATTAGATTGCAGGCTTTCGGCGCAATCTGCCATTAAGACCAAATCGTCAGCATAGGCCAGACTGCTTACTACATTTCCACCTAACTGAATCCCTTCCTGCCATTTTATACCTTTCAGCAGATGATCCATGTAAACTACGAACAGCAAAGGTGAAAGATTACAACCTTGTCTAACCCCTGTAAGTACCCTGAACCATGAACTCATTCTACCATCAATTCTCACTGAAGCCCAATTGTCAACATAAATGCCTTTGATTGATTTTAATAATCTGCTTTTAATTCCATAGTCCCCCAGTATGGCGAACATCTTTTCCCTCGGTACCCTGTCATATGCTTTCTCTAGATCTACAAAACATAAACACAACTGCCTATTCCTCTCGTAGCATTTTTCAGGTAACTGGCGCATACTGAAAATCTGATCCTGACAGCCTCTCTGTGGTCTGAAACCACACTGGTTTTCATCCAGCTTCCTCTCAACGACTGATCACACCCTCCCTTCCAAGATGCCAGTGAATACTTTGCCTGGTATACTAATCAATGAGATACCTCGATAGTTGTTGCAATCCTTCCTGTTCCCTTGCTTATAGATAGGTGCAGTTACTGCTTTTGCCCAATCTGAAGGTACCTTACCAACACTCCATGCTAATTTTCCTACTCTATGAAGCCATTTCATCCCTGCCTTCCCACTATACTTCACCAATTCAGGTCTAATTTCATCTATTCCTGCTGCCTTATGACAGTGGAGTTTATTTACCATCCTTTCCACTTCCTCAAGCATAATTTCACCACCATCATTTTCCTCCTCCCCATGAGCTTGGCTGTTCACAACACCATCAGGATGATTTTCTTTTACATTGAGAAGATGTTCAAAATATTCCCTGCACCTCTCCAGTGATTCCCTGGGATCTATTATGAGTTCACCTGAACTACTCAAAACACTGTTCATTTCCTTTTTCCCTCCCTTCCTAAGATTCTTGATTACTGTCCAGAAAGGTTTCCCTGCTGCTTGACCTAGCCTTTCCAGGTTGTTACCAAAATCTTCCCAGGACTTCTTTTTGGGTTCAACAACTATTTGTTTTCGCTCTGTTTCTTTCATCTGCGTACAACTCCCTGTCTGCCTCGGCCCTTGTCTGGAGCCATTTCTGATAAGCCTTCCTTTTACGTTTACAAGCTGCTCTCACTTCATCATTCCACCAAGATGTTCGCCTTTTCCCGTCTTTACACACAGTTGTTCTTAGGCATCCCCTTGCTGTTTCTACTACAGCATCCCTGTATGCCATCCATTCACTTTCTATATCCTGAACCTGCTTACTGTCTACTGTTCGAAACTTCTCACTAATCATATCCATGTACTTCTGTCTAATGTTCTCGTCCTGGAGATTTTCTACCCTTATTCGTTTGCAGACAGATTTCACTTTCTCTACCCTAGGCCTAGAGATACATAGTTCACTACAGATCAGGTAGTGGTCTGTATCATCGAAAAATCTGCGGAAAACTCGTACATTCCTAACAGATTTCCTGAATTCGAAGTCGGTTAAGATATAGTCTATTATGGATCTGGTACCCCTAGCCTCCTATGTGTAGCGGTGAATAGCCTTATGCTTGAAGAATGTATTTGTAACAGCTGAACCCATACTAGCACAGAAGTCCAGCAAACTCTTCCCATTTCCATTAGCTTCCATATCTTCCCCACATTTACCAGTCACCCTTTCGTATCCTTCAGTTCTATTCCCAACTCTCGCATTGAAATCGCCCATTAGCACTATTCTATCCTTGCTGTTGACCCTGACCACGATGTCACTCAATGCTTCATAAAACTTGTCAACTTCATCCTCATCCGCACCCTCACATGGTGAATACACGGACACAATTCTAGTCCTAATTCCTCCAAATGACAAATCTACCCACATCATTCGCTCATTTACGTGCCTAACAGAAACTATGTTCCGTGCAATGGTATTCCTGATAAAGAGCCCTACCCCAGACTCTGCCCTTCCCTTTCTAACACCCGTCAAGTACACTTTATAATCTCCTATATCTTCCTCATTATCTCCCCTTGCCCGAATATCACTTACTCCTAGCACATCCAGATGCATCCTCTTTGCTGACTCAGCCAGTTCTACTTTCTTTCTTCCATAAGCCCCATTAATATTGATAGCTCCCCATCGAATTCCATTTCGTTCGCCAAGTTGTTTCCAAGGAGTCCCTCGCCTGTCAAATGGGAGTGGGACTCCGTTACTCCCATAGGTCCGAGGCTTGCTTAAAATGTTCTGAGCTCGGTAGATTCATGAAGCAGGATGCTACCCTACTTACACATAGTCCAAGTGAGGATCTCTCCTCTAAAGGGTTATGGACCACCGGTGGATTGTATCGTCCTAGCCGCCTGAGCACAAGGAGGGCCAGGACTCAGAATATGTCCGAGATGCCCACTCCCATTCCATAGCAACTGGTATCCCGACTCTCAGGACCACTTACTAGGCCACTCAGCCGTTGCCCATGGTTCACGAACTAGGACGTGACTACAGTAACCCACAAACAGTTTGAAATAAAAGGCGTGAGGTTTCCATCTTTTCAATACATTCCAATCAAATTTGCGATTAAATTACATTACATGTTGAGTTTTGTTAAGACATCTTTAGCTGCATAGATTTGTAGCATAGATTAAAATAGACATAGGCAATTAAGAGTAGTCAAACACTTCAAGATTCCTAAAAATGACAAAACGTGTACTGTGTACACTAAAATCAGAAAATAGTGCTTAAAACCACTGATTAGAGTCTATAAAACACATGCATACATTCCTTCTTAAAATTACACTTTAAAACATGTCCTTGTAAAGTTGGTTTTGTATATAAATGCATTGTTAATGTTAGTCTTGCAGACAATTCAAATATGGTGGTTGAGGTGGCAAATGGATCTAATTTTTATGGAAGAGGGGACTCCTCAAGTTGAAAGAAAGTCGCAGGTCTCGTGAACCGCTGTGGAAAGGAGCTCTTGAGGTTTTACTGTAACATGTTTTGAGTGCAGATTGTCTTTTTCCAAACAATTATCAACCCTAGGCACTTGATTCTGATGAGTTTTGTATGTGTTATTCCCAAGAATAAGAATCATTGAAATATACCAAATAGTGTAGAGATTACAAGTTAAACAATGAATGAATGTAGTTTACGGGAAATGAGCAACAAATTTTTGTCCGACATGCACAGACACTAACCTTTCTCTGACTGCTAAAATGCATCTTGTTTGTTAATTTATAATACCAAAACTAAATTAAACCAAATTAACTATAAGCAAAGTAAATAAGCTTTCTCTTGGAACTATTCTGTCAGCACTGAAGTTCCCTTGGTAACTGCTCTGTAGGTCTGGTCACCAGTTTCCTGTAAGGTTCAAACATGCTCTGGGTTTTTGTCCATTTTGTTGATTGTTGCAGGTACAGTAGATGGGTTACAATTGCAGTATGGTGCTGGAGATTTTATCTTTAGTTCCTCTTGTAAATATAGCCCAAGAAATCGAGCCTATTATGCCATGAGACTTTATAATATGACAAGTACAGATGCTTAATTACAATTGTTTAATAATCTGTTAATTTCCTGGAAATTAATTTATTGCATAATACAAGTTGCATTGGATATTTTTGCTATGAAGTATCCGTATAGTCTTTGGCGCTTTTACTGTGCTTCGTGAGAACACATTAATAAGAATGTGCTCTAGTGTAAGAGTTTGAGAATATGCACACCACTTTGTACTCGTAGAGCCTAGATGTCACTAAAACCTTAGACTATCGATGGCTTGATGTTATTCAGTATTGATGCTTTAAAAATACTCCGAATCATTACCCTGATCTAACAAAACAAAAACAATGGACTCAAACCAGAGCAGCTCAGTTCAAGCACCACCTATTTTGGTGCTCTGCTGTGGGGCTGGATGATATTCAGTGCTATGGAATACCTGTAGAATGGGTGGAGCAAGGGAGCTGAGCGACTGCACATCAGTAAGCAGTCACTCTCAGAGTTGTCCTTGTCGACTGTTGAGGGCAGAAACAGTAGGGACAATGAGAAAGTCGTGTGCTACAGCTAGCAAGCACCATGACTCTGTGCCAGGAGATACGAGGGTACCCTCGCAAAAAATGCACTGCACGAAGTGCCACATTCAATGGTGTAAGGAAATTCTTCTTCTTAAAGGACGCCATCTCCCTGCAAACATTGGCGATCCAATTTATTATCTTGACTCGGAAAACAGCAGCTCAAAAGATTTCAATGGAAGTTCGTCCGTACCAGCGGCGCAGGTCTTTGAGCCAGGAATTTATCCTTCTCCCCACGGATCGTTTTCCTTCAGTTTTCCCCTTGATAAGTTCATATCATTCACCTCTTATGATGTGCCAGATGCATCTGAGCTTTCTCTCCCTTGTGATTGGTCTTCCTTTCTACCCAGGATATTCGAAGCTTTCTGTACAAGTACACTTCAAAAGCTTCAATCCGCCGTGCCTCCTCCATCAGCTCTGCCGTACTAAAGTCTGTCTTCTCTGCCATTTACACTGTCCTGAAAGATTATCTACCCCACTAGAAATGCTGTTGAGGTCTTCACTCATTACCCTAAGGTAGGGCCCTCCATATTTGTGACCCCAGGAGAGATGGAGCCCCGAGAAATTGGGCAGCCTTTTGGTCTGCGGGTTCATTTCCAGGGTGTCTGAATCAGCCCACATGTGGGCCCCATATCCGCCACCAGGGGACGCGCCTCTAGGGTTAACAGTCTTCCCCAAGGGAGATCGTTCAGTTACTACAGTGAAATTTGGCAGAGGTTCTGTGACAATGTGTGAATGTGAAGAACATTTTGACTGCCTGTGTGTTGTGAATACTTCTTGTCACGGGTGGTTTGTGGAAATAGACTGGCCAGCTGAGATCTCTGACTTCAAACTTCAGTCCTACTGTAACACCTCTGGGATGAACTAAAACAGCAACATTGTTCCAGATTTTGGAAACAAGTTGCTTGCTTTCCTGGGACATGTCACAAATTTTGAATTAATTTTCATACCAGAGACAAATCACTTTCATGAGAGAGGATAGTAAAGAGATTGTGATACAGAATTGAAACTGAATCCGTTCTCCATCTAATGCTGTTTACATTTTAGGTTGTCTATTTGTCTTACTAAATAATACTTGCAAGTTAAATCAACCTGCAATGTTTATTTTCTGCTAACTTTGCAGATTAAATATTTTAGCATTATTTCTCCAAAGGCTATGTTTGAGAAGCAGTATTATCTTCAAAGCACGCTGAGAGAAAACAGGGTTTTGGCTCCATTTCTTTGACTGTATCACATTATGTTTTTATAGCTCTGATGTATATATATATTATACAGATTGAAATTAGTTGGCTACCTTTGGGCTTTTATTGCTTTTTTTTTTTATTTTACAGATTTGTGGGTTACAGTAGAAGTTACATGATGTTTTTTGTTTTTAATGTTATTCATATTTTTCTCTAGTAATAAGCCAGCGCATAAGATTTGAAATTGTCACTCAGTTGTTTGTTTTGGTTATTGTTTGTGCCCTGATATTATGGCAGCGTCCAAGGATAGTTCCATTTCCATTGTATATTTTGCTCTTTGTCAGCTGTGTGCCATGGCTGGGTAGTTGAGCACATCACAGTTGGTTTCCATATAAGAGAGCATAAAGTGAGACCGTGCCATACTATGTGCTGCACCTAGGAGAACTGTTTGGGTTTGAACAGAACATTTACAATGAAACTTGGCAGGATGAACACTACCATTGATTTTATGGTAATTTATTTATGATAATAGGTTAGTTGAAATCTGTGCCAGGCTGAATAGCTCAGATGGTAGATGTTGATCTTCTGATCAAAACTTGACTCAGACCAGCAGTAATTGAAGGTGCTGAAATATGTCAGCCTTGTGTTGGTAGACTTACTGGCACACAGAAGAACTCCTGATGGACAAAATTCTGGCACTTCAGCATTTCTGAAAATCATAAAAATTTAGTTAGTTAACCCATAACATTTGTGGTGTCCAACCGAGTTTAAATAATACCAATATAAATGGTCCGTTAGGACATTATAAATTTTCCAGCTAACGTATTCCTGGTTGCCAGCGTTTTGCCCCAGTGCGCTAAGTCGGGCTCATCAGTTGGTAAATAGCACACCCACCAAGACGCATAGCTAGTGCGTACCGTGGAGGCCACTGTGTAGGCTATTTGGAGCCACCGGCAGTGCCAGTGCACTATGAGAGACTTTGTCTCATTACCAAAAATTGATGCCTGCCTGACCATCAGATGATATGGATGTTGATTCCCATAGGGAACCTGCAATATTTGTCTGAAATGAGTAAATTTATAATACCAATATAAATGGTCCGTTATTGGACATTATAAATTTTCCAGCTAATTCATTCCTGGTCGGCTCATTGTATTATAAATTTACTCATTCCGGACAATATTTCAGGTTCCCTATAGGAATCAACATCTATGTCATCTGGTGGCCAGGCAGGCATCAACTTTTGGTAATGAGACACAGTCTCACCGCCGGTGGCTCCAAATAGCCTACGCAGTGGCCTCCACGGTATGCACTAGCAATTAAAAGAAATAAGTTTCATAATGATAGATCCGTATTGAACTGTGATTACAATAGAGTAAAATAATATATTATTATTGGTCCACCTTTTCAGTACAAAATGAAAATTACATAGGGACTAGTTTCGACCTAGTAATAGGT